>NW_026694771.1:1210187-2420374 GCF_021218885.2 Marmota monax
TTTGTAGAAGACTTTTAATCAACTGTATTATATATTCTCTGGCAGAAGACTGTGTGAAGGTAGGTGGCAGTGATAGGGCTAGTGGTAAGACTGGACAGAAAGGGATGCAATCAACTTGGGCTACAGAAAATGAAAGCCTAAGGACCCATAACTTGGCAGTACTCACCCATTATTTGTGCACAGGAGAGACCCTTCCCTTTTATGCCTTCATAATTACTGGAGAAGTATAGTCTTCCATGGAACAGGATGTGCTTCTACCATGCTCTCCCCAGCACCCTGTGAACCCTTTGCCTAGCATTCTTATTCACACATTGTTACCTTCTCAGAGCTGCTCTGAATAATGGACACAAGCCTTTCAGCCTTTGGTAAGGAATGTCTCCCAGTGTAAATTGGTAAGCTGGTCATGAGATGAGGCATATAGATTTGATTGATTTGAGTGACCCTGAATTCTGAAAATTTCTAAGATCCTGCTGAGAATAAATGGTGTCATTTGGACAGTAGTCAGTTCCATAAGCAGATACTACACAAAATACCTCTTGATAGGCAGCACAGTCTTCTTGCAGAACATAATTACATTGTCATGGCTCCTCTCTGCCTTCAACAGACAGTGTCACAATATCTACTTGGGTTAATGATTGTCAACCCTATCAGACCCAATGACCTATTGTGTTTTTTTTTTTATTTTTCATTTTATCTTTTTTATTGATTTTTTAAATATATGACAGCAGAATGCATTACAATTCATATTATATATATAAAGCACATTTTTTCATATCTCTTGTTGTATATAAAGTATATTTATACCAATTCTAATGAAGTGTCTTCATACATGTACTTTGGATAATGATGGTCATCACATTACATCCTCATTTCTAACACCCTGTCCCCTCCCTTCACCTCCCACCCTTCTGCCCTATCTAGAGTTGTCTACTCCTCCCATGCTTCCCCTCGCTACCCCACTATGAGTCAGCCTCCTTATATCAGAGAAAACATTCGGCATTTGTTTTTTTTTTTGGTAGTGGTTAACTTTACTTATTATCTTCACCAATGCCATCCATTTACCTGCAAATTCCATGATTTTATTCTCTTTTATTGCTGAGTAATATTCCATTGTGTATATATACCACATTTTTTTATTCATTCATCTACTGAAGGACACCTAAGTTGGTTCCACAGTTTAGTTATTGTGAATTGTGCTGCTATAAACATTGATGTGCCAATGGCCTATTTTTAAATAAATGGTTTTTTTAGGACCTTTACTATTCTGAAAATAAATTTACAAATAATACAATCTTGTACTCACATATTTTTTTAAAAAAAACTTAATATAATGTCCTAATTAAAGAATTTAAAAAATACTGGTAAAGAAGAATAATTTCTAATACAATAACATGTGCTAGAGTATGCTGATGCTTGGGGTTGACTAACCAGAAGGCATAATGCAGTAGTGACAGAGATAAATGTAGGTGGTGCTAGGTGTGCAGGCAGCTCAAATACAAGATGCTGCTGCCAGGGGCATGGTTTTCTGACATCATGACTACTGTTGTAAAATTCCTAACCAAACAAAGTCATTCTTCTCTTGTTTTAAAAATACTTAGAGGGCATTCATTGGAAAATCCAGTGTATATTAGAGAAATTTATACAAGTAATTTGTGTGTCCAAATAAAATGAGGTTTAATTCCACATCAAGATAATTCAGTGTTTTCATATCCATGTCCAGTGTGACTTCTGAAAGTTATATAGGACAGGACTCTTATCTATTTATTTATTTGTACCAAGGCTTTATGCCAGGGGTGTTTTACCACAAAGTGACATCCAAAGCCCTTTCCATTTTTATTTTTGAAGAACAGTCTCACTAAATTCCTTAGGGCCCTGCTAAGTTGTTGAGGCTGGTTTTGAACTTGCCTCAGCCTCCTGAGCTGCTGGGAATACAGGCCTGAACCACCTTGCCCGGTGAGTCCTATAATTTCAATTTCTTAATTTCACCTTTCCTTGCAATGGTTTCCTCCAACATATACATTTGTGGTCCAATTGTTATTCAGTAGCTAAGCAGACATTGTAACGATAAGTTGTGTTTTAGTAAATGTTCATCATCTTAAAATATTTACTCTTCAGTATAAAAGACATTTCTCTTTTAATATATCTCTTTTGAACAATCAGTGTTAGCTTGGTATTGGACCATGGTTCAGGAGTACTTGCCCATACTTGATCATTATGACCCAAAACTTTCTTTAAATTCTTCTTTGGGCATTGCTTTTCTTCAATATTGACTGCTTTACTAATTGCAGAAACAATTGAATGACACATCACCTCTCTGCGCTCCTTAGGTGAACATTTTGTCCTACATCAGTGTTCCCTCTACTGGCTAATTTCTCATTGACAAAATCAACATTCCTTATACTTCCTGACACTGATTAGGAATTTCAAACTCCTTGCAGTGGGCAATTACCTCATGTTTGATGTACAAGCTAAACAAGAGATTCACATTTCAGACTGCCATCAAGTTTTGTATATAAACCCCTTTAAAATGTCCTTGGAGTTGCTTGTCATCATATGAAGCAGACTATTAGTTAGTTTCATAAGAAAATTTTGTTCTCTGGGGTTTACCAGGAAGTTTTGATAGTATCTCCCCTTGAATAATTTTTAATATCTCTGAAAATTAAATACTTATGCAAATGATAAGTGATAGAAGGTAGTACAGAGAACAAATATTATATCCTATAGCATTTTTTTTGGGGGGGGATACTAGAAATTGAACTCAGGAGCATTCAACCACTGAACCACATCCCCGGTCCTATTTTGTATTTTATTTAGAGACAGGGTCTCGCTGAGTTGCTTGGCACCTCATTTTCCTGAGGCTTGCTTTGAGTTTGTGATCTTCCTGCTTTAGCCTCCCAAGCCACAGGGATTACAGGTGTGAGCCACCATTCCCAGCTTATCCTGTAGCATTTTTAAGGAAAGGTTTTAGTGCTGGCCTTGAATAGCTGGGAGAAAATGCAAAGAAATTCAGTAAGATACAGCAGTGGTATGAGTCTGGAGTTTTTTGGTAGGAGGGAGAACAGAAAGTTGTGTTTATACCATGGGGAGTTATGTGAAGAAATGAAGGGTCTTTCACTTAGCTAAGCAACAGGTGCAAGGTAGAAGAACAGTGCTGTGTAGGGAGTGACCTGTGTATTCCTAATAAGACCAAAAACTTCCATGCAAGGGGCTTGATCTTTGTAAAGATCCCTGATATTTCTCATGGAGTGTGAAGGGCATTCCCCCTGTATGGCAGGACAGTGCGCCTAAGCATGGAGAGGATTGAATCGCCAGGTGCATTTGGCAATGTGAAAATATGTGGATGGTACCAGCAAGTCCACCTCTCTGTGCTTGATTCTTCACAACCCTTTTAAGCATCTTATGAGGCTGAAAAAAAATGCTAAGCAAAAATCCCAAAGCTCAGCATACCCAATAACCAGAAAGACAAACTCAGTGTAACAAAGTGGGATGGTAACTGCCCACACCACAGCAAATGTCACCAAAGTGACATTGCCCCTAAGTTTCTTGATATACCTGACAATATGCTCCAGCTTATGCATGTCAATGTTCTCTTCCACTTATGTTTTTTCACACTTAGTTTACTGCCCATTCCCCCAGTCCTGCCTGTGGGATTTTGATTTTTCTTAAAGCAATGAGTTACCCATTTTGACTTTATATGACCCCAATTCTGTGTCTATAATGAGGCCATGCTAATTCGCACTGCGAGTTTATAAGTTTTGTTTAAGCATGGGCAGAGGTCATGAGACACAGCAAAGGATGATTCTTTCTTCCTGAAACTGCCTCTCACTAAAGCTCTGACCTATTTACTCTTTCATTACCATCAGACAGATTCCCAGAGAAACCCATGGCCCCAGATCTGTGTCCAGGTCACAGACTGGAGATAGGCAGGACAAAGTGGTATAAGGAAGAGACCGAGGGTGGGAGGTGGGGCCAGTGAGCAACACCACTGGGCTTATTGAAATACCATCCACTTTGTCACTGAGGGGCAGAGGCCAACAATTTTCATGACATGATTAGTACAGGAAAGCAAATTAAATAGTTATTAAAGGAAGGCAATCAATTGGTACCTGGCAGTAGTCTGTGAGAAGATCTGTCAGTCTCATTTATTAATTGAAGAAATGTCTTCAGGGAGTCCTTTCTATATATGCTTACTTGGGGCCAGATCCTTAGCAAGTAACCTATCACTATTATTCACAGTAATATAATAATAATAATAATAATAATAATAATAATAATAATAACAACAACAACATGTATTTTCTCTGAAATAGTAAGTTTTGGGGAGCATTTTATTATTATTAGAAAAGAATCTCATGCTGGGCTCTAATTGCTATTTTTAAGAAGACTATATATTCTTTCACTTAGGCAAAAATATTTGTTTATGAAGGGACTTTTCCTCTCCTTGTTCCACTGCTCTGAAGCTTAACTTTTTCTAATGGGAGCATTGGAGATTTATAGAACAATGATTTATGCCATCTCTGGAATGCTGCATTCTCAGCTAGTGAGTGAGGGAGACATGTCACCGACTGTATACAATGGCATTTGAGCAAAATTCTGAGTTTTCTCTCATTTATTTCATCCAAGCTTAAGCTGGGCAATGATGAGCTGTATTGCGGCAAGGAAATGTATAATGCATCAGGTAAGTAACTGGACTGGTCCTTTATGGTTCCTTCTAACCCTGAGAATCAAGAGTTCAGGGTTTGATGATGTGATGGGAAGAATGCACAAATGATCAAGAGAGAGGTGTGCACCTTTAGGAAATAGCCTTTCTGGTTTCATGCTTCAAATAATCATGAGAACTTCTTTTAGTGAGCTTCCTAACCTTTGGCCAGTGAGGGCAGTGTCAGAAAGACTACTTCCTTCAAAGCCAGTGCTTGGGTTAAGGATGAAAGTTAAGGTTATTTTCCTGCTGCTTAGGACAATCTGTGAACACGTCAGGTAGGAAGCAGACCTGCTTATGCCTACTGGTCAATGGACAGCAACACTAGTAGCCGAGATCCAGAGCAATTTGAAATTTTTTAGGCAGGTTAGTTTGTGCATGGGCAGTGAGGATGGCTAGGGGTTTTCATCTCGTCTCTCTTTCTGTTTCACACATACATGCAATTTTACACAATTGTCCCTTTTTTTTTCCTACCATCCTTTTCTCCCCATTTGTCTCCAAGAAACAGAGTCTTTAACTTGTGAGGCTTATCCTTTCTTTTCCCTTTGTCAATGCAAAGAGACATATTCTAGGCCAGTGCTTCTAAAACTTCACTGTGCATATGAATCACTAAGGATCTTGCTTAAATTCAGTTTATAATTCACTATATCTGGAGTAGGGCTGGCATGGTGCATTTCTAACAAGTTCTTAGGTGCTGGCCAGTGGACTACATTTGGAGTAGTTTGTGTCTCCTTTCCTTTGTCTCTTCTAAAGAATGACTAAAGAATAACCTGGTTTTCTTCTCTCATGGGCCCCATCAAAAGTGAATGTAGGAGGGCCACTATGTGGCTGAGAATAGAAGACTAACAGCACAATAAAAAAAAGACAGTGTGAGCTAGGGCACCAGCCCCTTTCTCTGCCCCATGGGTAAGCTGACTTAAGGTGGACAAAATAATTCAGAATTCTATCAGTCCAATAACCAAAAAAATTGGTTAAATCGAATTAAAGCTCTAAACTGGAGACTCTATAAACACACATACCCGAAGAGTCATATTGGTTCAAGATCTCAGGGCACTTCTTTTCTTATGATATTAAAAATCAATGTGTAGTAAAACTCTTGCTACTAACTTATGGGGAAACCTGGTATTGAATGATGTGTTCTGCCCATTTTTATATCATCTCACAGTGCTTACTTCTTTGCAAGGCACACACACACAGAAAAAAAAAAAAAAAACAACATGAAGATATGGATAAATAAAGATTGAGCATTGCACTCCAGTAATTCAGGGTTGGAAATTCTATTGTTTACAGTGAAAAATACATACTCAAAAGAAAAAGAAAAAAAAAGATGAAAGGTTGAAACCAGTTCATGGAGAGGTGGAGGTCAAAGACCAATTCTAAAGGGGGTGGGCAGAGAAGGGGATAGTTCAGAAGAGACTCCATGTTCCTTGCTTAAAAAAGAGGTCATTTTGATAACTTGCCTGGTTAAAGAAAGTGACCACATTAAAAAGAAGAAATGGATTCCTATGGTAAAGAATATGTTTCTGTAGGTAGAATTTAGTCTTAGTAAACCACATTGAGGGGAAGAGTGTCATCTGATAGTTACCTTCAGCTCCCCATAGCCTAGCATGAAGTTTGGCACATCATCGATAGTAGATGTTTGTTGAATGTAGGCAACAAATAAATGGTAATGTACCATCTAAATTCTTAGCTATTAAAAATTTAACAGTATTAATCATTTAAGAGTTCATTAACTGAGAATTATTGTTGTTTTAACATATATCAATGGGAGGTGTAGCTAAGTGGTAGAGCACTTGCCTAGAATGTAGGGGGGCCCTGGATTCAATATCCAGCACTGCTAAAAGAAAACACATATGCGCATTTTGAAGGATTGCTCTATATAATGTAAAATGATGTCATCTGTCTTGATTTGATAGCAGTGGACATGGAAGGTGTGTTAGAGTAAGGTAAGAAAAGGTGTGATTTAAAGAAAAACATATTTGTCACTGTAATATTGATATTTTATTAATGAGCACAATAATCAAAGAAATAGGGGGAAAAAGGTTCTTAAGACACCAGAATAAATAAGAAGAAGGCCATAAAATTAAGCTCTCTGCTGTTTTTTTTTTTTTTTTTGTATGTTTGTTTGCTACCAGGGACTGGACTCATGTGTGGTTAACCACTGAGCCACACATTCCCTGTCCTTTTATTTTTTAATTTTGATACAGGGTCTCTTTAGGTCCTTGCTAAGTTGGTGAGTGCTGAAGCTGGCTTTGAAATTGCAATCCTCCTTTCTCAGCTTCCCATGTCACTGGGATTACAGGCGTGAGTCACTGTGCCTGGCTCTACTGCTCTACTTTTGAGCAAGGAGATAAACCTCAAGTTGCCTACTATGTATTCCTTCCATAATTCTGAAATAAGAATGTGGGATAGGGAAACTTGAAGAATCTTCTTGGATGTAAGGTGGAGAAGTCAGTCCAGATGGCAGGGAGCATTGCTAGCTCCTTGTCTTCTCCATTCATCTTCCCATTTCAGATAAGAACAAGGAGGCAGCCAGGGCATGGCTCAGGGAAGATCTCCAGCAGAGTACTGGGACATAGCATAGTGTATCCACACTCACTGGGGCTCTCAGGACCCTCTTTGTTTGCAGCCATTGAAAATATAATGTATTTTTACATAAGCATGTATCAGAGATTGTTGTCAATGGCATGATGCCTGGGAGAGGAACTGAGGATCGGCCTCTGAGGACCCAGTCCAGAGACCCCAAATAAGCATGTATCTTCCTTTCTGTCCATCTTTCTCTATGTTTCTCTTTTCCTTTATCTCTCTGCATATCATGCTAATAAAACTTCATGATTATGCCTCAGGAATGCTGAAAAAGATATATGAAGACTGACTGAAGAAAAAGAAAATTCTCGAATAGCATTTCAATAATCTTGTTTTCCTATTCTTTACAATTAGTTACATATAAAGATATTTTTGAGAGGAAGGCCCACACCTCCCTGAATGCCACCATTTGGATTCTGTAGTAGTTAAACACAGCAAGGTCCTTAGCATTGTGCCCAGTCATCCTTGCCTTTGAGCGAGGTCCCAAAACAAATTTAATTGCTACCAGGAACAGGGTTAATTGCCAGCCTCAATGCTTCCACACACAGAGAGAAGCAGGCGTGCCTCACTAGCTGACAAATACATGAAAATCAAATCACCCAGATAATAGGGTAGATGTAGTTGGGTTTTTATCTTCCTTTTTATAATGTATGCCAACAGATGGAAGGGTTAAAGATGTGACAGTTGACTCAGACTGAACATATCCTGTTTGATTCTGAAGTGTTTTTAGCATCATCTGTAAAATTGGTTGTTTATTTCGTTTTCTTTGTTTACAGGCTTGGGGAATTAGTCATTTTCTCAGGGAAAATCAGATAGTGGGCATAAATCATTGGCTCTCTAGGTCATCCATTTTAAACCATCTCAAAGTTCTTTCCACTTCCCAAAGTTCTTATCATATACTGACTGGGGAAAGAATGGATGGCTACACATTTCTTGTAGATAGACAGTTATTCACATAATTTAAAACCCCTCTAGACAAGTGATTATACATCATCGCCCCCTGGAGCCTTCTACCAAGGAGGCAGAGACGGAGGCTCTGTGTCAGATGAGATGGTGTGAGGGGGCCAGGTACCATGTCAGGAGAGCTCAACCTGCTGTGTAAACTTACAAAGAAATCAGATGTTTGCTTTACCTGGCAAGTGGGCATTATATATGAAAGAAAAGGACAGAAAATATACTCATTTACCCTTAGCAAGACAGTGCTAAAACAAAGTGTCAAATGCATTAAATAATAGGGATATGCATCAACTAGAAAATAAGAATCATTTAAATGGTTATAGTATCTACCAAAGTCCTAAAACTTTTTCATGCCAAATATCAGCTATGCAAGATATTTAAAGTGCCTAAGTCTTACCAACAACTTTTTCATTTGTAGACTGAAGAAAATATTTCTGTTCTCCAATTTGGGGGTGGGGGGTTAGAATTAAATGACATTAGCTCAGGGTTTGGAACATAGCAAACACTTATTGAACATTTATCATTAGTTTTATTATTTTATTAAAAAAAGGTTTTAGCTAGGTTATAAATTCCTAATCATTTCATTCTTGGATTTCCATTTTGTTCAAAACCTATATATGGGTATATACTTGTACCAAACATACTACATTAATCAAGTAATAATTAATTTTTTTCTTCCATTTTTAACTGTTCAAAGACATCAAGCTGTCAATTAGAGCTTCAGATGTTTGTGATAATGAGTGTTAACACATTGAGCTCATATTTCAATATGAAATAAAGAAGAGTGATATTTTAACTAAATCATATTGAACTATTCAGTCTTATCTTAGATGAATGTGAACTGATTAATGAAAACATCACAAGAAGCTAGGTGTTCAGAGATCTTGGGCAAGGACAAACAGATTCCAAAGTCATTTCTATGACTAAAGCTCTGTGATTTTGTGGCTGAAGATTGTTGGAGCTAGATAGAGCCAAAATATAGATGATGTGATTACAGGGACACTAGAAGTTATCTGTACTCCTTTATAAACCCAATCAACTGAATAATAACTGGAATTTAGTATATGCCTTTAGAAACTGGATCAACATTGATATAAGAATAACAGGAGACACATTATTTTATTTTTATTTTTTTAAGTTTATTATTTAGTATAATGACAGTAGAATGTATTTTCACATATCATACATACATGGAATATAACTTCCCATCTTTGTGATTGTACATGATGAGGAGTTATACTGGCTGTGTATTCATATATGAACATAGGAAAGTTATGTTTGATTCATTCTACTGTCTTTCCCATTGTCATCCCCCCCACTCCTCCCTGTCCAATCTGGTGAACCTCCACTCCTCCCTCATTCCCACCACTACCTATTGTGAGTCAGCATCGCATATCAGAGAGAATGTTCAACCTTTGGTTTTTTGAGATTGACTTATTTCCCTTAGCATGATAGTCTCCAGTTCCATTCATTAACTGGTAAATGCCATAATTTCATTCTTCTTTATGGCTGAGTAATATTCCATTGTGTGTGTGTGTGTGTGTGTGTGTGTATCTCACATTTTCTTTATCCATTCATCTGTTGAAGGGCACCTAGGTTGGCTACATGGCTTAACTATTGTGAACTGAACTGCTGTAAACATTGATGGAGACACAATATTTTAAACTGCTATTCATCAACAAACGTTTATTGCATGTTAAACTTTGTGCAATTACTTACATATATTTTATTTTTTGAGAGAGAGAGAGAAGTTTTTAATATTTATTTTTTTTTTCAGTTTTCAGTGGACACAACATCTTTATTTTATTTGTATATGGTGCTGAGGATCGAACCCAGCGCCCCGTGCATGCCAGGCAAGTGCATTACCGCTTGAGCCACATCCCCAGCCCCTTACATATATTTTAAATAAAATATTTGAGCTGGAGCAGAAAATATGAGGGGAAAGATCTTCAAACACCCTGTATACTTGAACAATAGAGGACGTAAAGAAGAACACAAAATGGGGAAAGAAAGATGGCAGACATTCACTTCTTTCCCTGCTGGAACTGACCAAGATCCAAAACACATGGATCAAGTAATCAGGAATTTAAGAGTAGAAATTGTTATTTTAGGGTGATTATATCCAAGTGTCATTTTCCAGTTTATACAAGTAGGTTGTTTGAAGAGAGCCCTCATTTACTTTTTTTATATATGTTATTATAATTAGTTATACATAACAGTAAGATGCATTTTTGACACATCGTACATAAATGGAATATAACTTCTCATGGTTCTCATGGTTGTACATAATGTAGAATCATACTGGTAGTATAATCCTATATGTATATAGGGAAATAATGTCTGATTCATTCACTTTCCTGAACGTCAATTGTCAGTCTTCAGCAGTATAGTCCATAGAAAGTACAGAAGATTTCTCCAATCTGTTTGATGGAACAGAGAAACACCACTGGCCCAAGCCATCCTTGCGGCTTCAAAAAACCAAAAAGTCCTGGAGACTAGGCAGCTCTGCAGTATTGGGACTGCACACTGACGGGGCCGGGGGCGGGGGTGAACATTCTTAGCACAGGGAGCGGTGAATAGAATAGTGGGACACAGAGCTCACTCTTTCTCTGGTGTCAGGGGCTACTCTTTGTGAGGTGCACACTCAGGCACCTATCAGAGGAGAAAGAGGTGAGCCTTGACCCCCAAATTCATACATGATGGAGCCATCAGCAGGACTAGCTCACAGAAGACTGACTATGAGACGTAAGCCCAATTCAAAGTATTTTCTTAAAGCATTGCTTGCATTTGGGAGAAACATTGTCCACACATACATCGGTCAACACACCTATTATATGTTCTCAAGAACAGTACTTCTTTTAGAATATACTTGCCTTCCTCCTTTCCATTTTTTTTTTTGCAATTTTCAAGGGCTATGTCTCCAAACATTCAGAAAACATTTAGAAGTTCTGTGTACTGAGGAAATTATGCTGGATGTAGCCATTGGTAGCAATACAACCTGCTCTCACTACATCTCCTACCATGTCCTTGGAGGGTCACGCTTGCATCAACGTTCAGTTAGCCCCATGGGGCACACTCCAGAAAGAGAAAGGGTATTACCTCTTCTAGAGGGAGCCAGTAGTGAGGAAGAGCATCAAAGAGGAGGAACCACCTGATAGAAGCCTGAGGGTTTGATAGAGGAGGTGAAGGGATGTGGCGAAGGCAGAATGCCTACATGGGTGGCGCATTTGCAGAGCTTTTAGTAATCCTGTGAGTTTCCATGATTTGTGGTGGTCTTTCCAGTCTATGAAAGACTTTGTGCACAGTGCTAGATAATCTACATTTTGTCCAAGTGATAAGAGTTGTTTTAAACTGAATTGAGTCCTCCTCTAAATTCATGTTGAGATTCTGAGTCTTAGTACCTTAGAATCAATTGGCTATACTTGGAGACAGGGACTATCCATAGATGATTAAGTTAAAATGAGATCCTTAGATCAGGTAGGTCCTGATCTAATCTGATCAGTGCCTTTTTGAATAGGAGGAATATAGGCACACAGGTTGATACTATGGATGTGCTTGCATAGAGAAAAGGCCATGTGAGCAAACCCATGAGTTTGCAGTCCTTGATCTTGGACTTTTAGCCCCAGAGCTATGAGAAAAAGAAAAAAGAATGTGTTGTTGGAGGCATCTAATCTAGCATTTTGTCCTGGAAACCCTAGCATACTAATGCAGGGTCTTTATTAACATTAACTAAGGAGGTATCTTCATATAGAAGTGATATGTTCACATTGGATCTTTATAAGCCTAAATATTTTCCCAGTGCAATACTTTAATTATCTCAGTGATCTGGTGTGGTTTTGTTTTTACAGTCTTTTGTTCAGACCTTAGAAAACAGTTAACAGAAGTTAACCACCTTTGCTGCTTTAATCAAGAAGCCAAAGTGTCTAGAAAGTGAACCTCAACATACCCAATTCAATCAGTGCCTTATTTATTCAATATACCATGCATTTTTCCCAAGGCAGGGAGAGATGTGATTTTCCTCTGGCAAGGGGAATAGAACTATCAAATCTGTAATAAATAAAAATTATTTTACCTTTTACACATTTTTATAATTTCCCCTGCTGCTTCAGCTAATTAATTATCAATGCTATTTGTGTTTAGACAAGGGGGTTTGTCTCCTTCACAGCCCATCTGCTTCTTGGTAACCTTGCTGTGAAGTCATTGCAAAGCAGAGTTGCTGATAAAGCTATCATCTCCATGGCAACCTGCAGCTATGTCACAGACACAGTAGTGTGACCTCACTGCAGTTAAAAGGAGAAATCCAGCTGGTGTCTGTTGTGTGAGGTGATAAGAGTTGTTAATCAGGTGCACAGTTTGTTCATTTTTTATTCCAGAAATAGAAGAAGGAGAGTGGGATCCTTCTTGAGTAATGTTAATAGAGTAAACTTGCTGCTACTTACTGAACATAAAATGAGCATTTTTATATTAGGAGTATAATATAAATGTACACCTCCTTATACTTGGAAGAAATGTCCTATGTAAATATGATAGTGATCCAGAGATGTCTTTTCTAGGCCATACAATATGTGTCTATCTCTTTAGTTTTCTCTGTGCTTATTTCTATTAATTCCTTAATAAGAGATAACATTCAATATTTATAACCTCTTACATCCAGAAACCCATTAAGTGGAGACCATCTCCATTTTAAAGATTATGGAATTGATGTTTAATGAGGTGGAGGACTCATGCAGGGTCACAGAGCAGGGGTGGTAGAACTAGGTGCTAACCTAGACCTATGCCTACAAAGCCTGGCTCTTCCCCTTTCTAGTACGCTACCTGCGTCTGTAGTGACTATCCTACAGCATTAACTTTGCTGTCTTATTACTGAAAGCAGAGTACCTAGAATGAGAAGTTAGTTTCATAAAATTTTGTCAATTTTTAAGCATTAGTGAATTTTTAGTAATAAATGAATATCAGGAGGGTTGGAAGTGTAGCTTATAGCTTAGTGGTGGAGTCTTACCTAGTATGCATGAGGCCCTAAGTTCAATCCCCAGCGCTGCAAAAGAAAAAAAACAAAGAATTATAGGATGCCAGAACTGATTTGTCCAACTCCTTTATTTCATGGATGAATAAACTTAGTGGTAGTAAGGAACTTACCTGAGGCAACTCAAGGATTACCTGCTGCTACTTTGATCACTTACAGTAACAGCTACTAACTTTTATTCTCAAAGTGTCTGTGTTCATCCCAGCTCCTCCAGAGTTTGAAAAACACAGTGGGGAGTGTCAAGGGGTGCCTAAGTGGGCTTCACATCAGTAAGTCTTAAGAGACCACCTCAAATACATATATATATATATATATATATATATATATATATATATATATATATATATATAAACACCACCCTAAAGAGAGAGAGTCCTGCTCTGCCTAGGAAACTATAAGGCAGTTGGGAATTACTGGACTTGTATACTTCTCCCAGAAGTTCCCAGTCCTTCTCTTCCAACCAGATGGCCTCTTGAAATCCCTCACTATGTAAATATTCTGAAGTCAACAATGGAGGGAATAAAGCACAAACAAAAATGAGTACAGAAAAATGAACCAATTTTGTTGTTTATTTCCTTGACATGGTAATTTAGAACCAGTCACAGTTTCTTAAAAAAAAAATCAGCTTTTTGCATAATGAAAAGTAGTATTTTGTCTATTTTGTTAACTGATCCTGAGTATAAATTAAATTAACCATGGGCCTAATTCAGTGATTTTTTTCATCTATTTACCTTTACAGGTTAATTTCTTTAACATTCAACTAATGATATTCTTTGTTTTTATCCTGCAAACAACCTATGATTGTTTTGTAACATATCCTCCAGCAAAGATGACTCAGCTCCTGGTCTTTTATTTACCAAGCTTGAGAAAGTAAGCAGCTTCTTCCCTGCCAATTGCACCCATTTGTACAGCAGCCCAGATACTCAAAGGGAGTTATGACACGCAGCCCCAGAGTGTCTCTCCTAGAGAAATAACCAAACACACTGAGTGAGAAGGTGAATTCTGAAATCGACCCACAGGAACTGTTACCATAAGTTCTAATCACTCTGTTATTTTCTTCCTTGGATGGTTGGTTAACTGGTTATTCAGTTGTATGATCCAGGCAATAAATACTACAACCTGGAAGTTTTGCATCTCTCCAGCTGTCAGAGAGCTAAAGCAATAGCATTCATTGGGTGTTTGGTGTGTGGGCACATACTAGACACCGGTAGGAGAGAAATAACAGAGCCTGTATGCAACCTGTGCATGGTTACAGTGTCATGGGGGATAGGTAGAACTGAAAGACACCTAGAAGCACAAAGCAACAGAGTGAACATCATCTCCAGTGTTATGACCCAGAGTTAATTCATGTAAGTGCTGGGTATAGGAGTAAAAGAAAAGACATCAAACAAGTGGTACATTAGATAGTAATTTTTAAACAGATGTTTGGAAAGTAAGAAGATAAGAATAGCATTTTCCCAGTATTTACTGTGTACCAGGCACTGAGCTAAGCATTTTACATTCTTCATATCATTTCATATTTTCAACAACCCTAGATCACCTTATTGTACATTTTATAGATGAGTGGATTATGGCACATTTCATAGTTGTAAGGTTAAGTAACTTGTCTAAATCAGTAGGCAGAAAATTGGTAAATATTAGAAACTTTGCATTTCAGAGCCTGAGTTTATACAAATTTATGCTGCTTGGGGGAGATCAGATAGGCAAAAGGCACAAACAAAGCTCAGAGTTGATAATCAGCAACATCCTGTCAAGGACATGTCAAATCCCCTTTATCCCACTCTCCTCACTTGAAGTGATGAAGGGCATAGCAGAATGGACTCACTTCCCTACAGCTTTACTCCTAATCCCTTCAATTCCTTCAATTCAAATAGGTCCTTTTCATTCTTGTAACACTAAGCAAATATATGCCAGCACATGTTGCTCCAAAGTACTTTCCCTCCTGGAATCTTCCACCTTTGAACACAATTGACTTTTAGGGATTAACTGAGCTGCACAGAAAGACTCAACAGGATTAATATATCGACAGAATTGATAGATTTCATTTCCTTTTTACCCATTTACCTGAGTACTTCAAACTCAAGTTGCTTAAGCACTATTGTTTAGACATCTGTGTTATTACATAATCTCCAATGATCTGTAACATTTGTGTTTTCTTATATACATATTTGTTTGGTTTATTTGCTTATCGTCTCATTTGTTCCTGTGGCCATTAAAGGAGGCAAATACTTGGAAAAGGTGAGAGACTTCAGCAGGGTGTCCCTGAAGCTGAATAAGTTAAATTTGGGTAGATGGGAATGGGAATTACTTGGTGACCTTAAATTTTAGTTTGTGAACTGGAGGTGACTGCATGTTCCCAAATACTTCTGAACAGGGATATTGTTGTATGAGCTAAAAGAAGTGTTCATTAGCTCTTACATGTCTGTATAACCTCACATGAAATTCGTATTTTTAGGGGAAAAAGTCAGAAATGATATAAATCTGTACTCCGTTGCATAATATTTTTTCACACAATAATGTAGCTAGGACATTAGTAAAATATTATAACAAGAGTTTTTCATTCATTTTGATCACTGGATAGTGATTTAATATGTTCCTTTTTATGAATTTCTGTTGTTTCTAGGGTTTCTGTTTTTGGCATGTTTTATTTTGTTTCACTATTACAAAGAATGTTGCAATATGCTTCTTTATCCACGTTTTGCAAAATTGGTGAGTATCTTTGTAGGATAGATAAAATTTTAATTTGTTGGGTCAAGGATATGCAGATTTATATTTTTATAGATATTTTTGATGACTAACTGTACAAAGTACATCAATTTAAACCCCAGCAAGAGTATATCTAGTTTTTAAATGTATTCATCTTCAGCATTAGGAAATGTTAAACTTTAAATATTTACAATTTTTATGTGTAAAAATAAACAGACAGTATAGTTTTAATTTCTTTAATTATGAATTTAAACATTTTCTTATGTTAATTGAGTATTTTTGTCTTATGCTTCTGTGAATTATTTGCTTCTGTTTTTTTCTCTTTCCTATTGAACTGTTATAAAATTTTTATCCATAATGTTATTTTAATATTGAATGTACTAACCCTAAGAGTATCATGTGGGCTAGAAATAGTTTTCTCAGTTATCATTTCTCTTGGCTTCTTTTATGATAATTTGAGAGGTGTCAGGGCTTTAAGTTTTATACTGACTTATATATTTTTCTATAGTTTCTTGATTTTAATTTTCCACTTCAAGTATTTAACAATTTTTTTCCTGTCCCTTATATGATCCTTTTCTTGTACTGTTTATATATTTATGAATTCTTTGTTTGGCTTGAACCTTATTTTCATGGAAGATAAAGAGATTCAGCTGCTTTTTAAAACCACTAATCAGTTATCCCAACAATATTTATTGTACCATTAATTTTTTCTTACTTTTTGTCATCTACTCAATCCCCTTAGGTATTAGTTTCTATATGTGACTTGCCTTTTCCATTATTATTCCAATAACCTGGGCCAGAACAAGCTACATTTGTAATATTGTAGTTGAAAACATTTTCATATTTAGTAATGTCAATTTTCCTTCATCATTATTTTTCATAAATATCTTGGCTTTCCTACATGCCTATTCCCCATTATAAGAATTAGGATCATCTTGAGATTGTGTTAATTATAGAGAAATGCCATCATTACCATATTGAATCTTTATACTAGCATGCAACATGTATTTCCACACATTTATCTTTAGTTCCACTGGGTAACTAAATAGAGTATCCTTTGACTATATTTTCTTAGCTTTCTTAATAACCTCTATAAATCCTGAGAGAAAATTACGTTTGTCAAATGTCAAACCTGTCTTATTTTCAGTACTTATTTGTCTGATATCATTGCTTTATATTCTTATTTAACCTTGAAAATTTGGAAATTCTGCAGCAGTCATTCAGTGTTACGTTAGACCAGCCTTTAGCTGCGGAGGCCTAGCAACAAAGTATTTGAAGAATGGCTGATGTTATAAGCTGAGTAGCACAGCTGCCTCTCACAGCTTTTTACTGGGTGTACAATCATTACTACTGCAGGGTGGAGTGATTTGGATGAAGTTTGCTTAAGGATCACTGTCATTATATATTTATGAATAACAGCAAACACTCTTTAGGATAAGCCATTCCCTGAGAATTGGCATGCCACATCAGGGACTGGATGATGGAATCCCTCGGCCTGTGTTTATGGCACTAACAATCTGTTTCATAAGCCGGGCTCTGCAAGCTAATGATCACAGTCACTAACCATTCCATTCTCATTTTAATAAAAATTTCAAGGAGGGAAAAGAATAATAAGAGAAAATAAATGATGGATATAATGTTTAGGCTACCTGCAAATCAATAAGATACATTTAACCTGATTTGGAGGAATAACAAAAGCAAGCATGAAAAGCTCTAGTATCGTTGGTGACATGCTTCTTTGTATTCTAAGCCCTTTTAATCAAAGAAAATAAAATGTATGCTCACACAGAAAAACCAGTCCTTCATTTATTTTTCCTATTTTTATTGTTGTTGTCACTCATCCAAAGGGGTAGAAATCCCTGCATGTGTCTAAAGTTATTCCGATAATTACTTGACCTTCTTATTCATTACCATATGGCTTATTTTAACTTGAAACAGTTTCACTAGGCTATCTCATCTTGTGGGGTGCACAAAAAATTTAAACTTTTGTTAGTCACATGGCTAGGTAGTTTTATAGCACTCAGATGACAGCATTCTACCTGTTCCCCTGCCCATGTTCATGTTTCTCAAACTTAGCTCCTGTCTTTGCACCTGTCCCCCAACTGTCAAGTCCAATGCTACTAACTTTGACAAATCAACACATAGGCTTACTCGCAGAGCAAAGTCAATGCAGTTCTTTTCTACACATATTTACTGGTAGTCTAATCTATCTTAATCCTGCATTTTGTTCACTAACCAGAGCCAGAATGCTTAGTCTAATAACTTTTATTATCAGACAATTGATGATGATGTAAAATTGCCTAAAAAAAGTCTCTGTTGATGTTGGCTTGGGAAACAAATGATTGGAAAGACTAAAGAGTTAACTATCAAGCTATATCCTAGCCAGCTCTCTCTCTCTCTCTCTCTCTCTCTCTCTCTTCTTTCTTTCTTTCATTCTTTCCTTCCCTCCTTCCTTCTTTCCTTGATTTCTTATTTTCTAATTTGTTCTTTTTAGTCATACATGACAGTAGAATCTATTTTGATACATTTATACAAGCATAGAATGTAACTTATTCTAATTAGGATTTCAGTCTTGTAGATGTACATGATGTGGAGACTCACTGTGGTGTATGCATATATGTGCATAGGAAAGTTATGATAGATTCATTCCATTGTCCTTCTTATTTCTATCCCCACTCCCTTCCCTTCACTCCCCTTTGTCTAATCTACTGAACTTCTATTCTTGCTCCCAAACCCTTATTGTGGGTTAGCTTCCATATATCAGAGTAAACTTTCAATCTCTGGTTTTGGGGATTGGATTATTTCACTAAGCATGATCTTCTTCAGATCCATCCATTTACCTGTGAATATCATGAAATCATTCTTCTTTATGGCTGATAATATTCCATTGTGTGTGTGTGTGTATATATGTGTGTGTGTGTGTGTATGTATATATATATATATATATATATATATATATATATATATATATATATATCTCACAAATTCTTTATCCATTTATCCGTTGATGGACACTGAAGTTGGTTCCATAGCTTAGCTACTGTGAATTGCTGCTACAAACATTGATGTGTTTGCATCACTGTAGTATGGTGATTTTACTCATTTGGATATACACTGAGGAGTGGGATAACTTGGTCAGATGGTTGTTCCATTCTTAGTTTTTTGAGAAATCTTCATACTGATTTCCAAAGTGGTTGCACTAATTTGCAATCCCACCAACAATATATAAGTGAACCCTTTCCCTCACATCCTTGCCAGTTTATTGTTACTTGTATTCTTGGTAACCAGCATTCTAGTTTGAGTGAAATGAAATTTCATGAGTGGCATTTCTCTAATTGCTACAGATGTTGAACATTTTTTCATATATTTGTTGACCATTCATATTTCTTCTTTTAAGACGTATTTTTTTAGTTCCTTTGCCCATCTCTTGACTCTGTGTGTGAGCGCATGCATGCATGCGTGTGTGCGTGTGTGTGTGTGTGTGTGTGTGTGTGAAGCTTTTTTTGACTTATTTGTACATCCTGGAAATTAGTGCCTTATCTTAGGTACAGGTGGCAAAGATATTCTCCCATTCTGTAGGTTCTCTCTTCATGCTCTTGACTTTTTCCTTTTCTGGGAAAAAATGTTTTAGTTCAATACCATCCTATTTATTGATTGATTTTATTTTACTTCTTGTGCTTTAGGAGTCTTGTTGTGGAAGTAAGTTCCTAAGCTGACATGTTGGATTATTGGGCCTACGCTTTCTTCCAGTATATACAGCTCTCTGGTCTAATGCCTAGGTCTTTGATACACTTTGAGTTTTGTTCAAGATGAGAAATAGGGGTTTAATTTCATTCTAGTATATATAGATTTCCTGTTTTCCCAGCACCATTTGTTGAAGTGGCTATCTTTTCTTCAATGTATGTTTTTGGAGCCTTTGTCTAGTATGAGATGTCTGTATTTATGTGTTTCTGTGTCTTCTGTTCCATTGGTGGTCTTGCCTGTTTGGGGACAAGTACCATGTAGTTTTGTTATTTATAGGTCTGTAGTATAATTTAAGGTCTGGTATTGTGATGCCTCCTGATTCATTTTTTCTCACTAAGGATTGTTTTGGCCATTCTGCAGCCCTCCTCTTGCACTCAGCTAGAATCACCTCAATGGCAGAGTTATAGGAAGGTGATGCTGGATATTCTACATAGTATTCCCTACTGTGCTTCAAGATTAGAGGGGCATTCTAGGCCAGAATGGTTGTAGGCTTCCTGCTGCTCAGTATGGACAGCAATCATGGGTTAAATGACTTTGAGGTGTTATTCTGCAGAAAAGAGAATCTCTCTTAAAAATTGTGCAGCTTTTCAATTAAAAAATGCATGTATTTAATTAAAAATGGAAGCATATATGAAACTATCACAAGGGCCCAGGAAGAATTACCAGAAAAATGTGGGAGTTCTCCTTTTCCTCTGTTGGACGTATTGGCAAGGACCTGTCAATCTTATCAAAGATTTGTTCCCAGAGAACATACAGCTATGCTGCTTCTCATCTGGCAGAGGTGCAAGTCTTCTCTCTGGTAATCCCGTGGGACCTAATACTGTCCTTCAAATATCTATGCTCATTTCAACAACATAAATAATGCAGAAATGAACAAGAGAACGAGAGCTCTCTATGTCCCCCAGGTACTGTTCCTGTAAGTCCCACAACATACGCTACAGAAATGAGACTTTAAAGAAAAGTTAGGTTATCAGTCCAGAGTAGAATCCAGAATAACAATAAAGCTATTAAACCACTGTTTAATTCTCCATGTAGTCCCACTCAAAAGGAATTTGCCTTCTCTTTTTTCTTTCTCCGGAGAAAGGTTATTGACAAGCTAATGCAATCAAGTTACTATGGGCTCATCCATAATTGTCATTGGCTCTTAGAATATAAAGGTGAAACTTTGTAATTGGGACAGAAGTGTCTTACATAGTAAGACTACTACCAATGTCTCCAACCTCATCTCCTGTCAAATTCTTCTTTCCTTTCTGGGATCCAGCTACATTCATGTTCTTTAACTCTGTGTACTCAAGTCCTTGATGCTATCACAGGACATTTGACGTAATATATCTCCTGGATTCTCCTCCTTCTTGTTGTTGCTCTTCACTCTAAGACACCGTTTAGTTCCTGGGGTAAGCATCAAGTTCTTGGGAAGGCTTCTTTTACCTGCCAGAATGGGTCAAGTTATATTTGTACTTTTGTTTTTTATTAGAGCTTTATGGCTATATATAATATTCGAGTTCATCCTGATATACTCATACATGCATAGAAATCAATTTCAGTTCCTGAAATACTTATAGGTTTTCATAACACCATATACTGTACTCATCTTTACTTGCAATTGACACTGTTGAATTTTCACTTTATTTATGTTATTTAATCAACATCTTCTTTTTATCACTGGACATCATTTGAAAAGAAAAGATTTGCCTATATTTTTCACTAGTGCCTCCAGTAGTTCTTGGCAAATAATAAGTGCCCAAAATACAGAAGTATTGAATGAATGAATGTTGACTTTCGTGTCTGCATTGCTATCAAAAATGCTCAGGATAGACACTAGTATTACTGTATGTATATACGTGACTGTATAACCAATGTGATTCTGCAACCTGTACACACAGAAAAATGAGAAATTATACCCCATTTGATTCAAATGTCTAATATCTCAAGATCGTTGTACTGTCATGTGTAACTAGTAAAATAAAATTCTCAGGATTTTTTGGAGAACAGAAACTTCCCTTGCAGAAATATGGCTTGGCTTTAGGATAACAAAGGCTATGGATATTTGCTACTGCCCTTTGAAGTACCCTATCAGCTGAGCTGAAAGAGACACTGAATTCAGGAATGGTGACTCTACATGAAGAAAAGCACTATAACCTAATGATAAGATAGCATTTTAAAATCATCAAGAAAAGGGCAAAAGAGTGAACCTATCCAAAAATCAGAGAACGTTAAGGAAGAAAGAAATCTTCAACTTATATAAGAATAGTCTTCTTTTACAAAAATGAAAAGAAAGAAAGAAAGAAAACAGAAGGCTAGCAATGGAAAATTGGGACAAGAGTCTCAGTTTCCTTACACATGATGCATACTCTCTTTGCCACATCTGCTTCTAAAAAAGTTACAGCTCTGAGGTACTTGCACTTTAAAAAAGAAATTAGAAAAAGAACTCAGTGGAATTCATGTACTGTAAAAAGATAATCTATAACCTTGGTTTTTTTTTTTTTACTTGCCATATAAATATACACACAAAATAAAGACTTAATATTATCTCTGAAATATATTATGTGGAGAACGGCAGTATGGCAACCACCCAAAAAAGCTTTTACTGTTTCTGAAGTATTTGTTTGGGTATATTAAAATGCTTTTCTAAAATGTAAAATGCAGTCCCTCTCACTACAGCCTCTAAATGAGAGATGATAAATGACAGGAGTGGGAATTATAGATTATAGGACCCCATTCCAGAAGTTGGCCACTAATCTACTTGGGGATCTCCTGGGTCTCGGGGGGACAGTTTTTCTTCTGTAGCAATCCAGTTTTAGGGAGTTAATTTATGTTAAGGTTTTCAGCATATACATCTAAATGTAGTTCTTTCATTCACAGCAATTTGATGCCTCAAATTTGAAAACTGAGTTATTTCTGTATTGAAACCAAAAACTTTAACATTGATCTTGAATATAGAACATCTTTCCCAGACCATCAAAGATAAATAAATATGTAAATAAAGAGAAAAAAGAAAAGAAGAAAAGTTAAGCCCCCAATCTTCATAAGAATGAAGTGATATCTGATAGAGGGACTATGTTACAAATATAATTTGTATAGTTTAGTTTAAACACACAAATGCACGCATACACACGCACTTACATGAAATGTTACGGTTTGGATCTGGAATGTTCCCCCAAAGTTCATGCATTGAAAACATGGTCCCCAACTCAACGAGGTTCCAAAGTAAAACTGTCAGGCAATGATTGGATGATGGAGGGCTATGATATCATCAGAGGATCAATTATCATCAGATGGATTAATCCATTAGTAGCTGAATGGACTCCTGGGAGGTGGGACCTAGTTAGAAGAAGTAAGTCATTGGGGGTGTGTCCTGAAAGGGTTTATCTTCTGGCCTCTTTTTCTTTCCTCCTTCCCTGGCTGCCTTGAGAGCAGATTTCTTCTACCAGGACTTTGAACCACACCATTTTTTGCCTTGGAGCTGTCCAACCTTGGACTGAATCCTCTAAAGTAATGAGCCAAAATAAATCCTTCTACCTCTAAGTTGTTCATCTCAGGTTCTTTGGCCACAGCAACAAAGAGCTGCCTAACACATATACATGTAACAGGGGGTCTACTTTATAGTTTGAATATAGCCCTTGCTGTTCTGCCACTGAAATTTATTTTTAAAATGGACATGTTTCTGTCTCTTTCTTCCTCCCTGCTCCTCCCTAATCTCTCGCTTTCCCTAATATCAGGGGAGATAGAATTACCTTTCTTCTCCATCCTAGGCAGTTTTATCTGTCCTTAAGTACACACCCACTTTAGAAATGAAGTAATCGAGACTTTGGGGATATACAAGAAGATCTCAGAAATGACAGTCTCTCAAATTAACAAGTGAATTACTATTCCAAACAAACCCCCTATTTCTACTGATTGGAAGTAGAAATAGCCACTGGGACACAAGACACCTGTTTCTCCTTTGCCACCAAAGCAATAAACCTTCTTTTTCCTTTTTCTCAAAACTGTGTCCTCATTATTGGATTGGCACTGGGGACAAGGACCAAACTTTTGGCAACATACACACTCCATACACACTCATGTCTTTGATAAAGACTAGAAGGAAATACAATAGTATAATTCTGGTAAATAGCCATTATATCACTTTATTCTTCAAACTTATTTTGTAAAAATTATGTTATTTTTATAATCAAAATTGCCTTTTCAATATGTCATTCAATGTGGCAAAATAAATGAGAGAGAAAACTAAAATCTTGCCATACCAAACTTCCCATTGCAAATCTATTAATCCAGATTTGTTAGTATTTTCCTTGTCAATCTACCAGTCCAAGCAAGGTGGGTATAGAAAGATGTAATGAGGTGGTGCCCAAAGAAAGCATTTAAATAGCAAAATAGCTCATTATGATTAACCCTTCCTCAGACATAGATTCATTGTGAAGCTAATGAGATGTTGTTACTGGTGACAATAAGCTGCTTCCCCAGATGTGAAGATTAAACACCTTGGAAACACCCAGGTAATTGTAGAAAACAAGTTTTATTTAAAGAGAAGGGGACACAGAGCTGGGTGTCCATGGGAGGGGGTGAAACTTGTTCTTTTTGTAATTTCCAAGTTTCTTATTGCTGTGTCCCATCCCTTTATCCTACCCACGGGGTGAAAAGGTTGGAGAGAGGTAATTCAGGGGGAGTCTCCCAGGGAATACTCATTAATAATTCCCTGTTGGGAGGGACAATCTCCCCAGAGACTGGTGACTTTTTGTTTAGGGGAGGGGGAAGTGTTCTGAAGGTAATAGCATTCCAATACCTCAGAAGCAGGTGACTTTGGCCATGAGTGAGGGGGAAGTGTCTGGAAGGTATTAACATTCCATTCCCCTTTGAACCTTCTTCTATCTTCCCAACCCTATTTAGCTCCCATCTTCCTGACCCATCCTGATTCATTTATCTACACTAACTACCTGATCTTTGTTCTTGCTTCAACATAAGCCCTTCATTTTCATGCCCCTCCCTAGTTCCTGGACATTCTTTGTAAAGTTATCTTCCTAACACTGAATTCATTTTCTTAAAGAGTTCCTTCTTCCAATGTGTATGTATTGTGTTCCCCCAAATTTAGCTTTAACACTGCTCTGGGTATTTCTTTTAGCCATTGACTTTTAGATCTCAGGGAATGAATGTCCACTGTCTCACAAATGTGAGACATTTGGATATCTTCTCATTTCTCCAAACTATTCCAATTCTCTATGTCCGTTTTCCAGCCAAATTTATGAATTCCTTCCTATATTTACCTATAATAGTATGCCCCACTTCTGAATCCATTGCTCCTGACTCTGTGCAACAATCTGCTCAATCCGTCAGTGCTGGTTTCGGTGATAAAGTTCTGAGGGCAACATCTTAGTATTAAAGGGAGTCAGTAATTCCTCTGCCCTCACGTTCCATAGTGGCTTTCCAGTAAAAGAAAAAAAAATCAATTCCTGACTTCTTACTAGGAGGTCCTCTTTTATCTTCGTCATATTCTCATTCTCTTTCTGTTTCTTTTGTCAAAGCTCAAGGGGCCAGAGGGTAATAGTGGACGAAGAGAAGTTCTGTATCACATTGAATCTCTGGCTCTGTCTTGGGTCAGCTTCAAAGGTGCCACATCTCCAGGAGAACTTGAAAAGAATTCTCAAAAAAAAAAAAAAAAAAAAAACATACACACAATACTTTACAAAGGCAGCCTTTAGTGTAGATGGTAAGTGTCCCCTGGAAGAGTCTCCAAAGGTTGATTCTTAAAATGAACTTGACACTGAAAGATGAAAATGGAGCTAGTGAGACACTTTCTGCCAGGGAGATGCCACTGACTTGGCACAGCTTCTGATGAAAGGTCACATTTAAAGGAGAAGTTTTTGTCTACAACTTGGCTTATATGGCAACAAGATCAGTGAGAGCCACTTTCCTAAGGGACCCCTTTGTCCATGGAATTAAGAAGAGGACAAGTCTTTTGAATACATTCTCTTTTGTTATTGTTGTTCTTCTCTAAGTTTAAACGGAAGATCTCTATTATTTTGAATCTACATGTACTCCTGCCTAGTAATTCTTTAATAGCTCAACCTAAAATATTCAAAGCTATTCTCCAACACCAATAAGTAATAGGTCTTAAGCACCTACTCTATGTTTCTGAAACAGTTTCTTTGGAGATTTTATATAAATGCAAATCTCAATGATTTCATTGATTCTTCATACTAACTCCATGAGGTAAATATTACCTTTTCCCATTTTGAAGGGAAACTTAGGCTTAGGAAGGTCATGCAGCTTGTTTAAGATCTATTTAGTAAGTGGATGTACAATCTGAATGTGACCCGAGCACACATTCCAGAATGCCACATGCAATGTATCATCTTTACTCCCTGGTATCACATTCAGGTCACAGGATATGACTGTTGGGGTGGATAAATGGTGGTCATATCATGCCCATACTACACTTTCAGGCACCAGTTAATAGTGTAAAGCCATGTAAAGCCCATGGGAGAATCATGCTGGGAAATCGAACACTCCAAGTGTTGTTGCCAGTGTTGGTGCACAGTCTGGGCTTCATAATTAGAGCACTAACACAAAGATTAAATCTGACTCTCACTGCAACCCAAATATACCTGTGCTATTGGGAATTTCTGTTTGCTATCATTGCTAATGCCAGTAATTTATACTGTTTCTGAAGGAAAAGGAGAGGGAGGGAGAGATGAGATGTTTTATCTAGGTTCAAAATCAGATTGAACTGTCGCAGATATTGACCTGACCGTATTGTCCCAGTTAGTAACAATAAATAAAAGTGTCTGGGGGCAAAGTTAATACCCATTAGGTTACATTGAACATGCTGTGGTGAATCTGGGATAGACAGGTGTGAGAGAATTATGGCTATTTTAGTAGGCTCCTGGATGATGATATATTCAGAAAACATTCAGATTCTCAGTTGCACCCAGAGCTGTACCTAATGAAAACTTCTCAAATCTTTGGGCTGAGCAGATGAAAAACTGTGGGTGTTAGAAGTGTGTTCAGTATTTGCTTTCATGCCTCATTGCATGGCTCTTAACCTGTTGCAGATTGTGTTTGAGGGGGAAGAACACTATTATAATAGTAGCTTCCTAACATATGGGAATATTTGTTTGTGTATGCATTCTTCTCCAACTTCATTTCTATGACAAATTCCCTAAAATGCAGTAAATAATTTACAGTGTCAGTATCACAGCAACAGCAGGTCTGTGTGGGTTGGTTATCAATTTATATCTAAAATGAATGGCATCTTTCAGAATGAAGGATGGATACAGCAGGATGAGTTGCTCTATGTGCCCATTGCTATCAGGCTGGAGCTTTGTGCCAACACCTTTGGGCAGTGTGGTTGACTCTACCTATAGGGAACAGGATGTACCTCCATGCTTGGGGGCCTCATGAAATCATCTGAAAAAATATATGTGACCATGCCCACACATTGTCACATCTCACAGAAAAAGAGGAAGGGCTTATGACAGTAGAATATTTTCTACTTGCAGGTCCTTGATTTTATTCTCTCCAGAGAATAAGCCATATATATATATATATATATATATATATATATATATATATATGTTTTAGAGACAGAAGAGTTTTACTGAGTTGCTTAGGATCCCCCTGAAGTGCTGTGCTGAGCCTGGGTTTGAACTTGTGATCCTACTGCCTTAGCCTCCCAAGTAGCTGGGATTACAGGTGTGTACCACTGTGCCCAGAACCACATGTTTATTTTTAGAAGGGTAGGAAGGGAAGAGCACTCTGTAGCATAATCAGGGAGAGAATTGGAATGTCTAACCACTTCTCAAATACTTAAAAACATCCACAGCTTACTATAATTAAAAAAAAAAAAAGCTGTAAAGGGATAGTACTGGGGATTGGAACAAATTATGATATATGCATAATGGAGCCAATTATGATGCATGCATTCATGAGTATGTCAAAATGAACCCACAATTGTGTAAAACTATAATGAACTAATAAAAAATATGAATACAATTTGTAAACTAAAAAAAAGAAAGAAAAAATCCTCCTGTTTCAGCTCTCCACTTTTATCTCAATTCCAGTGAGCCCAGATACTACAAACACCCAAGTCCTTGAAGAGAGAGCTATTTCTACAGGGCAACTTTGGTGTCTCTTAGCTTTTTACTCTTTCGGTTTGGAATTCAGTTTTCTCATCCCTGTTTATATCAAGCATCGCCAGTTGTTCTGCTTCACAGTTTCCAGTGTTTTATTACATTCTTGGTCTGTCCTTTTTTTTTCCCCTATATACCTGTAAAAATTCTTTATTTCCCCCTTTTATCAGTGTACTGAAGTTTTGAATAGAAGTATAAGTAAATCTGTGCCCAACCTGTCATCTTTAATTAGGTGTGTTTTATTCTTTAGTCCACATCTCCTGAGTCTCAGCCTTTCTTTGAGGATCCTGGTATTTTACTACAACATGAATTTCCCTGAATTTGGTGATGGCAGGGGAGAGATAGTTTAGATGAGTGTTTAAAATGTATTTAGTTTCTATTGGACAGATCTGAATAGGCAGTGAGAAATGGCAAATGAGTTAGGAAACACTGAATACCTTACCCTTTGAAAGACAAAGATTTTCAGAGTCTATGCATGTGACTTGAAATTTTCCTTATTTTCAAATATATCTTCAGCTGTTCTTATTATACTAGGGTATAATAGGTCATTTGTACAATTATTGCTGTCATCTAATTTGTTTTCTACATCTTCAACTGAAAAGAGAAAGTCTTGAATCCATTGCATTGATCCTAAGGATATTTGGACTATATAGTGTAACTTGGTTCTATGCTTATTATATAAAAAAAACACATGTTGATAAATTTGAGAAGTGAAACAACTGACCCCCAAAAAATTAGACTTGGATAAATAATGTAAAGTAAAATTGCACATGGTAGTTTGTTATAGTTGAAAACTGACTCAAGAATAATATCTCATGAGAACCCTGAGAACTGCAAAAATTGACCCAAAGAAAATTAGACATAGCAGAAACAACTGGAAGAAAATATGACTGAGAGCTGCTAAACTACACAATAGCCTCTGTTATTGACTAAAAAAATTGATGGAAAAATAAAACACTTTTGACAAAAAATCTCCATCTGCAAAATGACCCCCCCAAATTGGATTTGGTAGAATTAATAAACACACATACAAACATAAAATCCTACAAATAAAATGCAGAAGCTATAATTGATGAAACTCAATATGAACAAAAGACCTTGGTCTTTCAATTATTCATTATACAATTTACACAGAAAAAAAGCATTGATCAAAATGAAGACAATTTTAACAAAGTGAAAATGAAAATTTAAAAATGGAAATTGTTTGAAATATAGTATAGAATATTGACCAAAGAATTAAATTGGCAAATAAGTTTTGTTAAGAAAAATACTATGTCTACCAAAAGCCAACAATGCTGATGTAATCTTGATAAAATATTTGTATGTGCAGCAAGGATTTAAAACATTTTTGCTGTCAAAATCTCACTTGTCCTTAACACATTCTCAAGCTAGTATTTATGGTTAGGAAAATTTTATTTTATTTTTTTTAATAATGAGGTAGGAAGGTCTAGGTAAAAAAAGGAGTATGCAAATTAATTCATTACCTGATCTGAAGTTCACAAGAAGCTGAAAGTTGTATCAAACTGAGGTTAAGATCCTGGCCCCCTGAGCTCTCTGATCCTGCTTTTGGAAGGGACATAGCTGATATAGTATTTTGCATATAATAGAAATTCAATACATATCTGTTGAATTTATGCTCAGCTGGTAAGCACATTATTTTAAGGTTTATATCATTCGTTATTTCTGTTTATTAACATGTTTGTGCATCCCCTGTTCTAATTACTTTCTACTTGTAGCCTGTACTATGGTCTCTTCCCTGGCAATCTGATCGACTTCTATCTCCTGATTTCCAGTGTATCAAAAGGCCAGGTGAAGTTCTTTCTCTCCAAACTGAACCTCCTTGTTTTTTTTAACTTGGCTTTATTGTTTTTTAATTTGTTCTAATTAGTTATGCACAACAACAGAATGCATTTTGACACATTGTATACAAATAGAGCACAACTTCTCATTCCTCTGGCTGTACACCATGCAGATCACACTGGTCCTGCCATTATACATATACAAAGGATAATAATGTCTGTCTCATTCCACCATCCTTCCCATCCTGCTTCCCCTCCCTTCCCCTCACTCCCTTCTGCCCAATCCAAATTTCCTCCATTCTTTTCTAGCCCCTACCCCCATAAAGATCAACATCTACATATCAGAGAAAACATTCAACCTTTGGTTTGGGAGGGGATTGGCTGATTTCCCTTAGCATGACATTCTCCAGCTCCATTTACCTGCAAATGCAATAATTCATTCTTCTTTAAGGCTGAATACTATTCCATTGTGTGTGTGTGTGTGTGTGTGTATATATATATATATATATATATATATATATATATATAATCACATTTTCTTTTTCTATTCATATGTTGAAAGGCATCTAGGTTGGTTCCATATTTAGCTATTGTGAATTGAGCCTTTATAAACATTAATGTGGCCGTGTCACTGTAGTATGCTGATTTTAAGTCCTTTGGGTATAAACCAAGGAGTGGGATAACAGGTTCAATAGTTCCATTCCAAGTTTCTGAGGAATTCCACACTGCCTTCTAGGGTTGCCAGTTGAACTTTTTTGTTCCCCTTCTCTAACAAATCTGCTTCAAGAGTTGTTTTACCTTCAATCTGTTTTCTGTGGATCAACCTTTATACTGTGTCCAACTACATACTAGATACAATGTAGGCTAATAATTATATGTATATTTGTGATATTGAATAAATAATTCCTAATCTTTTACATAAAGATAATACCGTAGGTCTCAGGGAAAACTGGGTGGTAGCATTTGTCAGAGCAGATTGTGGAGGGATGTATGGCTTGTCATCAAGAATGAAATGGTCTACAGGTAGAATATGTAGTGCAGGAAAATCACCTCATTTTTGGGACAGCTTTTAAAGTGGCTTCACTTTTTGTTTGAAATGCAATGCCAGCACATAGAGGGCAACTGTGTACAAACATATAAACAAATTCTACGCCAAATGTCAGTTGTTTGAAATATACATTTTGGATTATACTCATTGCTTTGCCCTTTCATTTATATGAATCTTTGAAGATTGATTCTTTTGTGAGACCCCCTTTAATTTTGCAATAAATATGTACATATAAAGAATATCTGATACGAAAGAGAGAAGGCATTCTAAATACATATTTATGAGTACTTTGTAAACAAGTGTGCATTACAAAAAAGAATTGTTTAATTGTAGGAATGTTTGTACTGTGTCATTGGCAAAAGTAAATTTAAAAATACAATATTTTTAAACAATGCACAATTCTGCAAAGACAATACATAAAAATTAAAGAGCATTACTGTCCATCTGATGAAGTAACTTATAAGATAACAAAACAGATTTTAAAAGGGCAATTAAGAATCGTAGATTAATTATGTTGAATGAAGAAATTGAGACCCACGTAAGTCAAATGGCTTACCTGAACCCAGGAAACGAGTGTATAATGATCTGTTTTCCAGGACAAACAAATTGCACCAGTTAATATAGGTGTTATTTGGTAATTCTCCTTCATTACCTATAGCAACACAATATATACATTTGATGAGTTATTTCAGAAGCAGAATGAGTCTGGAAGATCCAGGAAGAAAAGTAATTAAATTTAGTGAGCATCTAATATGTGGAGGTATTGTGCTACGTAATTTATTGCAGCCTTTAGGAAATTGTTGTACTACAATGAAACAATTTGTGAATTTACTGATAAGGAGTTTAGTGTTGAGAGCCCAGGTGAATTGCCAAAGATCTTGAAATAAATTATTCCCTGAGGGGAGGCAGAACATCATAGTAGAAGGACATGGCAGAGAAAAACAGGTCAGGAAATGGCAAACTGGAAGCCGAGAGAAAGCTCCACCCACCAGGGACAAAATATAAACCCCCAAGGTACACTTCCACTGACCCACTTCCAGCCACAACCTTCCTGACTAGAGTTACCACCCAGTTAATCCATATGGGTGGATTAATTTACTGATTGCATCATATCTCTCCTAATCTAATCATTTTACTTCTGACATAGACCTGGATGCATCACCCCTGCCTGAGATGGACAGCATTTCCTTAATGGGACTTGGGGGCAAGGGACCCTGATGTAAACATATGGTGCCATGAGTAGGAAATCTAGATTCATGAAGGCTCATTGTTTCCTTACCAAATGGATTTATGAAAATATGATGAGAAAACTTTAGGAGCTGCTTAACTACTTGACACACACTACTTCTCCAAACTGTACATCTGCCTGCCGAATTTGGGGAAAGATTTTCATTTTCTGACCAAGGCAGTGCTTCCAGTATCAAATCATTTAATTGTGAAAAAATGTATGACATTCCCTAGGCCCATTGGTCATAACTTAGATTCCATGGAACTCATTAAAAGCCATGGGAAACAATATAACAGCCATTAACAAGATACAGTAACAATGAGAATTGCAGTTATTTACTAATCTAATTTAGTTAATTTGCAATCTTGTTAATTTCTAAAAAGCTCTCATTTTCATTCTTATGTCAGTGCTATTTGCAAGCATTTAAGAAATTGTTCCAAGAGCAATTAGGAAGGTGGCTACCATCTCTAGTCAAATGCCCACTTTTTGCCAACTTCCCTTTTTTTAAAAAAATACTATTCTCTCCCAGGACTTTTAACAACAACAACAAAAATTCATCCTCTTCTCTTTATGCTTTAGTTATTGGTAGAATGTGATCATCTCTGTCACATGACCTAGTAGACAAGCAGACACCTACCAGTGAGGCATACGTTAGAAATTATTTAATCTTTCCTCACTAACAAATGCTTCATTTCCGTAATTGTTACAATTGCTCTTTTGCAAATTCCTCCATATTTGGTGGAATCTTCCAGCATCCTAGCTTCTAAATTTGAAGAGCAATGCCAGAAACATCCCCACTGGGCTGGCCACCAAGTAATTCATGAAATGGTTATCTACAGATGGCACAGAATTAATCTTGGACTTTTTGATTGCCACTTCACATAGTCGAGTTGGACGCCATCTGACTTTGCATATGATTCTGTGTCTGCTCTGCCCATGCCTGTCATGCCTTTCATACTGCCACCGGACTCCAGGAGGATTTGCCCCATCCAGCTTGCCTGGCCTGCTGTTGTCAGCTGTATCCTCTGGTACAATGAGCTTTAAAAACAATGGAGAGAAAAAAGCATATGTGTAGAAAACCTAGCATAATGCAATTCTCTAGTCTTTTCAGTATCAACCATGATAAAAGGAAGATGAATAGGAGAAGCAGAAAGAACTGTTTGTGGGTGAGTAAGAGTTTGTGGTTAATTTCTTCCCACTGAAATTGTCTCTGGCATGAATCAGGCCATGGCAGACAGAAGCACTCTATTCCTTGTCAGTAGAATTAACTAGATTTTCATTTTAGACAGATGGAAAAAAAAGGAAGAAGAAGGAGAAGAAGGGAAAAAAGAAAGAAAAGAAAAAGTCAGGGCTTCAGAAACAAAATGGTCACAGTTATTCTTTGTACTTTGTTCATACCTTTGTGCCACAGGGGTGAGGAAAATCAGAGATATTAGGTCATTAATTTCCAAGGTATCCTTGTGAGGGAGGACAATGGAAACTAATTATCCTTATTTTATAGATACTGAGAGAAGTAAAGAGGCTTCTTTGCAGCCTGTGTAATTCATTGGTAGTGGAACCCCAAACCTCAATTTAATTTTGTAATAGTTCATGGGTTTGAGAGGAGTTCTGCAGGAGCCCTGTAGCGGGAGAGAGCATGTCACTGAACGCTCCACTGAATTGGTGGAGTGTGAGCCTCTGTAATATTCAGTGAGATTTCCAGAGAGGGATGCAGAGTCCAGGGAAGAAAAGAGAGGTTAAGCAATTCATGTTTGTTCAGAAATAAAACGAATGAGGGCATTTAAGCAAGTAACTGATTCACTTGAATAAGTTGATGTTGTCAGTTTATGCTGTTTTATTTATTTATTTATTTTAGAAATATCATGAAGAAGACCCATCAAAAACCCACCTGCTTCCAGCTATCACTACCTCACCAAATTCTCTCTATTGTCCCCTGAAATATACCTTTCTCGGTATGCAGAAGTTTTCCTTAGGAATGGGGTCGAAAACATGGATGGAAGCAAATGTATATAAGGCTGTCAATAAGAATAATGATAATGTTTGGTGATTTGAAAATTACAGAAGGGAATTTTACTTCTTTTAGTCACAGAAGAGGGGAGTTACATTGTACAGCTGAACAGCTCTAGAAAATCCTAAAGAACAAATTGGTAGATACAAATAATTGGTGATAAGCAGTATGAAAACTAGATTGAAAGCCATTCTGTCTTCCAAATGTAAAATAGTCACAAGTTTGGCAAGTATCATTAAAATGGGGGAAAACAAAAACAAAAACAAAACGTTGAACAAAAATGTTAAAGAAAATCCAAGCTCCAGTGTTGCTGTCTACTGTACTATGATGAATTCTGAGCATGTATACCAGACCTCCTTCTGGGTTAAACACACACACACACACACACACACACATGCATGAGACTGATGTTTTAATGCTTCTGATTCTAGTAAATATGTAAAAAAAAACCCTGTACCAGCCATATCCATCTAAAACATTCACTGGAAAAACTGCTTGTTATGAGCACATGAAATCTGAGGATGGAGCATCTGTCAAGCCCTGCATCAGGGCCAGCAGAGCAGTCAGGCTGCAAGACCTTGGTAATGAAACCAGAGGGTGGAGAACCTCAGCACTAAGGGCTCAATAATTAATCAAAGCAAAAAATTTCCTATAAGGAAGGCAGCAGCCACCACACACAACAAAGGAAGAATTTGTAGAGCTAACACAAAATGGAGAGCAAAAGAAAAGGAGAACAAAATCTTAAATCCTTTTGCCAAGAAATGAGAATGTCAGACATCTAAATATTTAACTTTTCAAGATGCTGGAGAACCTGGAAGAGCAGAAATTTATGCTACACATGCATGATTTTACCTTCCCTTCTCTCCCGTTCACATGTATTCAGAGCTTGGGAGTTTGAAGTGGTAGGCATTGAATCCTCATTGTCCCCCGTCCCCCACCCTTTCCAGACCAGGACTCTATAATAAGAACTGGCTGTGGCAGAGCCAGCCATTTGTAGGCTCTTAGCACTTATCTCCTGAATTCTAGCTACACATGGTTCCCTGTGTTGCAGGGAAATCAAAGAACACATGCATTTATATTTGTCTTTACATATTCACTTACATAGTAATCAATAATTATTGAGCAACTACTATGAATTAAACCAAAACCAGGTAAAAGACAAAAAAGCACATCAGAATCTCAGCTCCTAAAGATGAGTTAATATCTGATTGAGTTTAGTGCCACAGGGCAGGATGGGGTGGGGTGAGACAAAGTGACAAGGCAATTCAGAAACAAGCAAGATGAATTCTTATTTAGGAAAAATTAGGGAAAGTTCAGAGGAGGAGGTAACAAGAAAGTTAAAACTCAATGTACAGTCAAAATTGTCTAAAGAAGCTACAACAGTCTCAACAAAAACAGCAAAAGGAGAGACAAAATGGTTATGTTGTCTTCCATTTTGTGAGGCTCTGATATATCTACCCTTCATGGTCATATACAACCCTGACCCTGTGTCATAGAATAACTTGAGAACACTGAGCAACTCAGAAGGTATGGATAATGTGATTGACAAAAGACCATAAATGAATACATTGGGGAATACTTTTGTTTATATTGTTAGAGTAAGTGTTATTTTTACAAACTCTTAAATTTGTTATTAAGGATGTAGTGGAAAACCTCTTCTGATGGTCACAAATTGTTTATAAACACATGGTCCCTTCCCTTTGGATGATTATCCTCAATTGCAGTTCTTCATAGATGACATAAAAAGACGGTCTCTCCTGTCAATGGTTGTATTTTAAGGAAGACAAATTAACATATGTTCCTGTGTAAACTAACACCAAAGAGATATTGATAATTTTGCATACTACTTTATGGTTTGTCAAGGGTTTTCATAAGATCTTGTTCAAGTCTCATAATAACTATGAAGTAAGTTGGACAAATATTACCATTATCCTCATTTGCTATAAGGACAAGCACAGTGAGTCTCAGTGAGGAGGGGGACCTGTCTATAATCAGGTAGCTGAATGTGAGAACACTCAAAATATGTTCACCTGTGCTTGCTTTTACTAGCAATTGCCACAGGATTCCATCCATCTTTGAATTCATTTCTAAGCATATTTTAGCCATCTCAAAGTCTCTTTTCTTTTACCAGGTCTTGGCATGTCTTGTTCATACATCAAAATCTGCTTTCTGATTTTGGCAATGGTTGCTTTTCAAGTTTTTCTCAAAAGTTCTAATAGTACTCCACACAGAGATAAGCTTTCCAGAAATGGTAAATTGGGAAATATCCAATGGTAATATGGTATAGATAGCACAAAGGCTTCCTCTCACTCTTCTGTTCAGCAGCTGGGGATGTAGTGGAAGCAATTTCTTGTGTCTGGAAGAGGGCTATAGGAGATATTACATACATGCATGAGAGCAGTGGCTGTTTTCTGTGTATTCCTAAACTATACTGCATCCCACCAGGAAGCATTGCAATTATGTTTAGCACAGAGCCTGAAAAAATATCTAACCTGGAGTATCCCCACTCCCAATTCTACCTACAATCCCTTGAAGTCCTTGGTGTCAGTGCTGCACCCTTGATCTTAGATGGTCAAAATACATACTGAGTGCCTTGCTCTATTTACTTGCAGGGCTTGCTCACTTGCAATGCCAGATATTCAGTAAAACAAAAGAAATGTTCCCTAGTCCCTGGTTCTGCATAGTGAAAACCTGTTGTTGGGGTACACCTAAGTTGGTCAATGTAGGTAATGATTCTGTCTGACTTGAATTTTTCCCTGGTTGTGGTGAAGGTATCAGATGCATTTTTATTTTGTATTTTTTTTTTTTTTTTGTTATGGCCAGTTCCCCTATGGCCCCCCACAGAAGTTCTGAAGGCCTCTGAAGCCTTGCAGAGACTCTGGGGGTGGGCAGGTACACTTGGCTTTTCCCTTCAGAATTCTTCAGACAGCTGAGAGCTGGCCTGGGTCCCTCTCCCAGCTGGAGGCTATTGAGATTTATTCCTACAATAGAACCACCTGGTAGAGCTGTCTAGACACATCCTTTTTTTTCCTGGATAGGGTGGTTCAGTAGCTAAAAGAGTGTCATGGGAATAACAATTTTGGAGGGAGGAGGTAATGCATTTCTTCAGAGTCTTACAAAAGGTTTTGAACCTCATTCTCCATCCCTGAAATCCTCTCCACTCACAACACTTCACAATATTGATCAACACATGCTACGGAAATTTAGCAAAGGTGAAGGGAACAGGAATTATTGGGGGTATTATATAATCCCACTTCTCTAAAATCCTTCAATAAACCAAAGAGAATGGCTTTACTCTTGCTAAGAATTGTAAAGCTACTCCTCAGTTATGAAAATCACACACACACACACCTGTCCACCCCATCACAAAGTATTAGCATCAAGCTGGAGAAAGATAGTCTTTTTCTCTTTCCTTTCTCTCCTCCAGTCTGCTTGTTCCACATATTTAGCTTTTTTTTTTTTTTAAGTACGATTTATATTCTGAACCTAATGTATGGCTTGTGAGATAATGGAGCCTTCCCTACAGAGCATGACTGCAGAACGACCTGAGTGCTGTGTGTTCGTGTTACTTTCTTGGTAATCTCCAGACTCTGTGGATTACACATCAGATGCAATTTTTCATAATGAAAATTCCTCTGGGACAGTTTATCATTTACCCCTGTCCTTTAAAATTCTATGGTTGATTGTGTTTCTGATCAAAAATATTCATGCTGTCATCATTTCAAAAGATGAATTTAAGAGATTAAATTGAAGAGAGGAGGAAGGAAGACACAGTCTAATTGATAATTAGGTGAACTTCACTCTAGCCTCCTCAAGATAACTCTGGTCTTTGAGCTAGATTTTGGAGAGTAATGAGTTTTTATTTGAAACCCACTATGTAGCCAGTTGGAATCTTGTTCTCACCTCTCAGTGGGAACCCTCTTTGCTAAAAGGCTTATCAGTGGTAAATGGGACAGCCATTCACACTGCTCCTCAGACTGCTGCTGACTGCTGACCAGTGCTGTATGCTACCATGAATTAATGAGGTGAAGATCAAATGGAGTCTGGTCTCCTCAGCCCACAGAAAGCCACAAATGGGCATATTTTCACAAATTATATAGGGATGGCATCCAAAATGCCACCTGCTAACTGGATAAATTAGGGGAAAAGAAATTCATCCTTGTCCCAAATTATACAGGTGACCATCTCTGGTCTTGACTTCTTTCATAAAAATAGAGACTAAAAATCTTACATAACTTTAGTTAAATTGAAGATAATATTTTGGTTTATTTTGAACCAGGCAGGTATTCTCTGTCCAGAATGGAAAGGGGATTCATTTTTTTACAGACAGGCCACATCTCCCATGATTAGATAATGTGTGAGTGCAATGGGGCTCTGTGAGAAGTACCTGAAATATATTTTCCCATTTTGACCATAATTTTTATTGAATCACAAAGAAATCCATAAGTAAATGGATTTACATAGTAATGTGGACTGCTATTTTTTTTTTTTTTTACCAATAGTTTAGCTATTGTTTAAAAAACCATAGGCTCTGAAGATACATCCTTTGGATTCCAAACAGTCTCTACACCTTTTAGCCAGATAGTCATGAGCAAGTCACTTTCTCTCTGGGAGCTTCAGTTCTCTAATTTGCAAAATGAAGATAATAATAATACCTCTTTCAGTTGGTTGCTGGGCGGATGGAATGAGATATTTAGAACTGCATTGACCAGACCTGGTTTTGCTCACTGGGTTTTTTTTTTTTTTGTTGTTGTTGTTGTTGATGTATCTAATTAAAGAGACATGCATGGCCTTATGTTATATTGCCATGTGTTTGATTGAAAACGTCACAGTACCAACTTGCAGATACTGAAATTAGCATTCCTAGTTAAGGCAGAGTGATCTGTGAACTCCCTCGCCAAGAGCTTATTGTGCTTTTTTTTTGTCATTAGTAGAAACACCAGGGTTCTATTCAAGATCCACATGTGTCTTTGGGCAACTGGCCTGAGGAAACTTTTAGCTAGTTGGCATGAAGACTACGAGCCCCTGATATGTAGAAGACAAGTGTTCTGCTCCCTGCAGTGCAGTGTTTTATTTGATTTCCTAAACTGCACTATAGCCCCTTCTAGGTTTAGCCTCTTAGTCATAGTAGTAAGAGTAATCAGAGAACTGAATAGTCATTAGTACTTTATATCTTACTCAAAGCCATATTAAAATTTAATTTCTAGATCTCACATCATCCTTACTTGTTGATCCAATATTTATTCTTCCATTTCAACTTTTTCACCCTATCAGACCTAGGTGTGAACTTATTTCCCTCTCTAAGGCTATGTAAATTGTCCATGCAAATCCACTGTTTTTAACATAGTTGATAAAATCATTATTCTAATTTAGCCCAGTCTTTAGCAACTTATGCCTCAATGTCTCTATATGAGCATCACTTCCCATGAGTTTGCTTGATTTCTTAACAGGAAGTGGATATCATAACATCACTGTGGTGCTGTCAAGCACTTTGTATCAATTCCTGACTCCTATACATGATTAAAAGCCACTGAACTGATGTCCTTGCTTTTTATGCGTGTTGTGTAGTATTACTTTTTATTCATGGGAAGTCACATCTCTTTTAGCCTGGTATTTCCATCCCAAAGTTAATACTTGTATCAGTTAGGAGAAACTCTGTTTTGCTGAAGTAACAAATTATCACCCAAATTTTAATGTCTTTCAGTAAAAAATATCATTCAATTCCATAAACATGTAAACATGGGTTGGATGTAATTCTGTTCCATGTTATCTTCATCTCAGGAATCCAACTGATAGAGTGGTACGAGTCTGAAGCATCACCCTCAATTGGGAAAACCAAATCATGTGACCATGTCTTACTTCAACAATATTGAAATGTATAGTCTTCACAATGAGGGGCTGTTGTAGGAAGTTCATCAAACATGAATGAGCAATAACATGATCTGCTTTTATAGTGAAGTAAGCAGTGGTCATAAATATAGGAAAGTCTCTATGGAGACTGTAGAAATTCTTCAGATTACTAACATAGGAAGCACAAATTCTGGCTTTCCATATCTCCAAATTGCACAGCTGGTAAAATCCAGTGATTCAAAAATTATAGTTTTTAACTTAATAGCAAGGTAGGTTTAAATCTTATTTTTAAAGGAAACTATATTTCAGAATTTCTTCTAAGAAAGATAGTGACTATTACAGGGGAATTACATACAATTGTCCCTCTTTTTGCCTTGCATTTTATCCAGCTAGAAGAGATCAGAAAAAGCAAATCAAGGTCATTCTCTAAATTATGAATCCCTTTGATGTTATATAAAAATATGATGTAAATACACCATCAAAGGCTGAGCTCATTTCTAAAGAGAAATGATATAGCCAATCAATTTGTTCACATCAAATGGGTGTAGTGAGAACTTTAAATAAATTACTGATAAGAAAGAAATGCCTAGTAGTAAAGGGGCGAAAGAAATGATAGTAAAATCACATATGAACCCATGGGAAATATAATGTTATAGTCGGAAAACTGACAACAAAATTAAACTAATAAATGTGAAAAGCATAATATATCAATTCAATAACCCTGCAGTGAATGTGCTATTTTGCTTTCCCAATAAAGTAGCTTATTTATTATATTATTTTTTTTAAGAACAGGAATAAGTACTGAGAATTTTAAGAAGCCGGAGTTCTTTCAAATTCCTTTGAAGGAATAAAACAAGAGCAATGTAACTGAATTTCTAGGGACTGTAGAAAACTTGTTTATTTTAGATTTTATAGGAACAAAGGTGTTCCCAGCTCAGATATTGGCTTAGTTTCAGCAAAACTGCAAGAACACTGAATAATTTGGACCTTGGTGAGAAAACACTGTATTCTAGTGAGAAAGGAAAATAATCAATTTCTATCTCTAATGGGTTTTGTACATACAAAGGTTTTGTTATTATGTCATATTTTTAGTTTAGTATGCAAGAGAGAGTAGTACTTAGTGTATAATTTGCCATTGTAAATGAAATAAAATAAAACAAATAGTTCACAAAGTGTGGCAGTCAATAGCAAATGGTTTACATAAAGAATCACAAATCTCTGAGTTTAAATAGTAGGCAAAGGATGTAGGAAAACGATCAGATTGTGACACAATGTTTGAGTTTACCCATGCTAGTATTTTACCTTTGTCCAGCAAGGGAGAATGCTTCTTTAATTATCCAAAAATATTCCTAGGAGGAAGTTGCTATTGCAAGATGTGTCTAAATCTATTTTACACATGGAGAAAATGAAGAAGTGATTTAGGGAGAAGTAGAGACATAAGAAATTGACTATCAAAGTCTAGAGAGCTCTCTCAACTATTTTTTAATTCTGGCATAATTTACCGAACACCCCAAGTTCATCTACATTCAACATAACCCAAAAAAACCACTTGTAATGTCCACTGTATTTATCTGCAGTCTCCAAACTCTATCATCTTAATAATGCAGTTGCTGATGGGGGATTAACCACCCCAAAATCTCTTGAAGTTCCTAGGATGACACATGGCAAAAGGCTAATTAGAAAGGCCTTGATAGACTTCAGAGAGCAGTGTGGCCACATGCCCAATACCTCTGTGACTGAGTTTGAATTCCAAGAGCCTTAGATATACTCTGAAATGTTTTGCCATTTGGGAAATTAAAATTTACAGTGACAAAATTGCATGTGTTTAAAAAAAGCCAAACAAAACCAGAAGAATGACTTCAATTAATGGGTCAGCCTAGGGAAATGGATTTTTATTTGTTAAGAACCAAGGGACTGAATAAAGACCCATCAATATACAGTACCAGGTAATTCTAATTAACTACTATAAGCAAGAAGTTTGTCTCACTTAGTTTAGGAGACACAGGGGGAAATAGCATTTCCTTCTTAATGCACAGGCATTATCTAACATTCTACAAGGAGAGAAAGAAAATCTTGTCTTCCCTGGAAATCTTTGATTATTCTTATCTAGATAATATTTTTGTTAATCAGTATTTGATTAGGCATTTTCATTTTCAAAGTACTTTGAAACCTTAAATTTTATGATAAAAACATTTTTGATCATTAACATTTTGTTTTTAATAAAGTGTAAAAACACAGAAGAAAGCTACAAGTTGGAAGGATAAAAGGATAAAGAATTTGCAGTTTCAAATGGGGATGGAGAGAAAAACTGTCCTTTGATTGCCAGTTCCATCTATTTAATTTCTATTTTCTGCCTATGTGGTATCTATTACTACAGTTTTATTAAAATGGTCAATTTATTAACATCTAAGTTTTATTAATAAGTTAATCGTTTATGTTGAAAATTCCCCACTAAATTTCATATATATATATATATATATATATATGTATATATGTATATGTATATATATATACATATATATATATATTATAGATACAATAGAATGAATATTAGTAACTATTCTATAATTTTTACTTAACATATTAAATGTAGTATTTTTGTCATTTTTTCATTTGATCAATTCATTGGCTATATAAGATTTTGTCATGCTAATGTGTTATAACTTTATTAAATTTTTCACTAATGTGAAATACTTATATTTCTTCAAAATATTATTGACTTCTTTTGCAGTATTATTGATACTAGAACAAAGATCGTTTTTCCATTCATACTTAATTATTTCCTTAAGGGAAATCCTAGGAGTAAAACTACTGAGTCAAAAGATACGACAGACCTAATGACATTTTTGCTACATGTTTTTATTTTACATTATACATAATGATCACTAAATAATTCCAATAGCAGTAAATTGGTGTATCATTTTTGCCATAACACGACCAAGAGTAGAAGTAGTGAAAAATCTGATACTTCGTTAAATGCAATATAATGTTTCAAGCTCAGTTAAAATTCTATTTCTTTGACAATTAGACAGTTATAGTTAAGCTAATTAAAGCCACTGAAATCATTAAACTTTGATTCTCTGAGTTATTCAGGTAAGTATAAAATTGAGTTTCAGTATTCCATGAGTATAACTTATTAAACAATGTATATTACTAAATAAAATTATTTATAAGGTTGAACTCCCTTACTTCCTTATAAAATGTACCAAAAGAATCTTGTTAAAAGAATGATCTCATTTTAAAAAGGTTTCAAATGAATTCATTATATCAAGGCCTGAACCCCCAAGGGTATGGAAGCAGTATTTCAAATTTTATTTGTCTTTGATTGAAAATTTGATTTATTAATAGTATTGCAGTGATTCTTTTACCCATGTGCATAGTGTATCTCATCTTTATCTTCCTTTCAAGAAAAACAGGAAAAGCTTGTTTGTACATTTGTTTGATCTTTCTCTTGTTTCAGAGTTCATTACTGAGCTCTCTATAAAAAAAGAGAAAAAAATACGTATAGTTTTTGAGAAGGAAGTTCCTATTGTAGGCACTTTAAGCAAGCTAGAAAGGGAGAGTTTGTTGATTTAGCTTATATATTGTGGTTTTGAGTGAACTCTTTTACTTCCAATTGGACCAGGGATCAAATTCCCTCTGCAGTATATATGGTTACAGAGCCCGCTGGAACTTCTCCATGGACTGGGGCTCATTTCCCTTGGTAGTTTTCACCTATTGACTCTTTACACATTCAACTTCATTTTATCTTGAAATAGCCCTCATTTAAAAAAATAAAGGGTAAATGATAGTGAGAGATGTTGCATGGTATGCCTATATTCACACAGCAGGTATCCATCAAGATTACTCTTTTCAAAAATATCTGACCCCAAAGTGCCTAATCAACTGAATCAAGTCATGCTGCTTCCTATCTTTGGCAACATACTTTGTAAAATGAAAAATATTTCATCATGGCAGCCTGCTATATATCAGAAAGCATTTCTGCTGTCCATCTTGCAGTGACCTGAAAAGTTAAACACTACTGTGTCTTCCAGTATCTTGGTCTTGGACATCTAGCCTCCAGAACTGTAAAAATAAATTTATGTTGTTTATAAACCACTAAATCCATGGTATTTTGTTTTAGCAACCCAAGCAAACTAAAGACAGAAACTTGATACTGAAAAAGGGGGATGCTGCTATCACAAATAACCTAAAGTGCAGAAATGGGTTGAGGCTGGGAGAATTTTGAAGAACATCCTAGAAAAAGCCTCTGTTGTTGTGAGTATAATGTTAAGAGATATTTTGGTGAGAGCCCAGAAAGAAAAAAGGAGAGCTAAGGCGAAAGTGTCAAATCTTTTAGAAATACCTAATAATCCTCAATATAATGTCTGTAAAAATGAGGATGGTAAAGGTGATTCTGATGAGATCTCAGGTAGAAATCACATATCTATATGGCTACGTGATTTTCCTTAGCAGGACTGAGCCACACTGGTATTGAATTAGAAAGGGAATTTGTAGAATTGAGAGTTTACATGGAGACACAAACTGAGGAGCAAGCAAAATGGGACACAGGATGTGAAGTTGTCCAAGGAAAGGATCAAGACTGGAAGTGAAAGGGAGTGAAATGGGGGAGAGAGCTGATAGAAAGGAAGTGGTAATGTTAAAGGGCAAGAAGTCTCAGTAAGATCAAATAGCAGATCTGTAAGGTCATGGAAAAGTCCCAGAGATGGGCAAAAATGCATAGCATACAATTGGAGCAAGACAATGAACTGCACAACTTTGAGGTCAAATGGTCAAGTAAAGAGGAGATGGAGACAGTAGAACAGCTCTGGACAACGTGGTAGGAGCTACGTGCTAGAAATAAGAATTGGTAGTGACTCAGGTATCACGAAGGCAAGATTATATGACAGGCAGTGATGGAAAATAGAATGTTACCTGAGTGCAGAGTGATACAACCCAGGCAAAAGGCAGGGAAGTTTAAGGATTTGGGGATGGCATAGGACATGACAGTTATGGAAATTTAGTGGAAGTGGGCAACATAATTTTTGTAAAATCTTGTCTTCTTCATCATCTTCATTTTTATCCCCCTTCTCCTTCTTTTCCTCCTTCTCCATTCTCCTTCTCATTGTTTTCTTCTGGGTCTTTTGATTATAAGCTGTAGGAGAAAATACCAATTCCGTTTCAAGGTTAGATTGGCCTCATGAATTTGCAGCTGAGCTTCCTAAATAAAAGAAAAGGCAGATTAAAATAAGGGGCTTAGTATTCAGAAATGGAAACTGTGTTTCCCCCTAAATTCTATTATATAAAGAATAATGGAAAAATGATTCCTACTTCAAAGAATAAGATAGCTATTATCTCTTATGTATTACCTTTCTTCTCCTTGGGGGAATATATTATAACTCAGGATTCTAATAAGTATGGTTTAGTGTGTTTCAAACAAAATTATTCTGTAACTTGTTTGTGGTACTGGGGATTGAACCCAGGTGCACTCTACTGAGCTATATCCCCACTCCTTTTTGTTTATCATTTTGTGACAGGGTCTTCCTAAGTTGCTGAGCCTGGCCTTGAACTTGCAATCCTCCTGCCTCAGCCTTCATAGTACCTGGGATTATAGGCATGCATCATCATGCCTGGTCTATTATGAGAATTTCTGATATTGTAATGGATATTTCTTCCTATGATATATCTAAATAAATATAAGTGCTCTAAGTGAAAATTTATCCTTGGACTCCATTACCTTTATTTTATTTACTTTTTCTTTTCTTTCTTTCTTTTTTTTTTTTTTTACTTTGGTGGTGCTGGGGATTGAACCCAGGGCCTTGTGCACGTGAGGCAAGTGCTCCACCAACTAAACTATATAACCAACCCTTTCCTTGGACTCCACTACCAAGGAAAAGAAAATATAGATAATTTAGCAGATAGTCCATCAGGTTTTTGTCCTATTCTCACAACCTAGCTCACTTTAAATATATTTATATTTTATAGTTTTTATCTGTCTGTAAATAATTATTTATAATTAATATAAATAGTAATTATGTAATATATTACATAAAACAAATGTGTGTGTATGTGTGTGTGTGTGTGTGTGTGTGATGGAATTTTGACTGGAATTTCCAGTTGACTGATGGATTTAGTCTACCTAGTCACAAAATCTACCAAATGTAACATGTTAGATTTTGCATTTTTAAAAAATCTCATAGCACTAATTTTTTTTCCCCTTGTACAGTTTTTCTCAGGCATAGTATAGCTCAGTTTTTCCTTTAGGGACAGAGTAGAACATAGAAATGTAAAACCAAATTCCTCCTTCACCTGCAGCAGTGATATATATGCAGATACATAGTACATACACATATGCAGATGTATAAACTTTGGAATTCCATTCTACTACCTGAGGCCAGTAACAAGAATGGCTTTGAAATATGAGTTGGCCTTTCAATTTGGTGCAATCTCACCCTAAAGGTAACAATTCTGTGCTCACATTTCAAAGATGTTTAAGAGACTGTTGAAGATAGAGTCTGATAAGCAAATTTTTGTATAGTTCCGCTTGTGCTATCATTTTTCTTTTTCACTTTTCGTTTTAAATAATGAAAGAGATACGCTGGAAAGGTCAAATGCTTTAGGTTTTGTCAGGCAGTTTGGGATTTCTCTGGTGAAGAATACATCCCAATTCCCTGGAATGTCAAATTGCAGTGGAGTCGGTCACTAGAACCAGGACAGATGGAGTCCCCTGGGAGGGTTGGCCCACTTTCCCTTCTTAACATGCACAATTAAAACTTGAAACTATAAAGTTCTTTGACCTCAAATTTGTTTGGAAAAAAAAAAGAAGAAGAAGAAAAACTATTCTTTTTAACCTCCAAGAGAGTTAAGTCAAAGATTTAAAAACTATTTCTCCAAAGAAAAATCAAAAAAGGAAGCAGATGATATTGAAATGGAATATCATGTTTTTATACAGATTATTTAATTCAAAAGTTGTAAGTAAATATCCACTGTGCAGAAAATTGCATGTGACTGATAAGTAGTGCTATTGCTAATATCGGAGTCTTGTCTTTAACTTCAAAGGACATGGCTTGAATGCCTTCGGCTATTATTGTGACTATATTTAACATTACTTGGTTGAAAAGCTTTACAAGATAGGCTGTTGTATTTTTTTTCCTATGAAGTTGGAGATAGATAGAAACAGAATATGATTTTCACAATATCTCATAAAAACAGGATTCTTACCTGATTTTCTCATGACAGTGTCCAGCATTTTATTACCTGATACCAAATTGGTTCTCAGTGTATGTTGAATAAATGAATGAATAAATGAGTGATCAATTTTTAGTTGGGAGGCTTGAGTTTTTTCATAGAAATGCTAAGTGGTTTTGTACAAAGTATTTAATAATTTTATGCAGCTTCTTCCTTTTAGAATTCCTACGAATATTATGAATATTAATAATAATGGATCTAAAGAATATTATTACTTCACTTGGGAACATAGTATGTTAATATTATTTGCTTATTATCATTAATGCTCATTTTTGGAATCTGACTCTTACTATCACACTGCCACTTCCCATTTCCATCATATATCTCAGTCAAAGGTTCTGAAAAATATTGTGATATTAGGAATATTTGTATTGCTGTTGCCATTGTATCATACATATGTGTATAAAGTTACATGCATATATGTACATAAACATAAAGAGTATTCAAGCCATATATATGTATTAAATACCTACTATGAATCAATTTTTCTTTGAATAGCTGTAGATATAACAATAAATCAGAGAGAAAAAAAAAATCCCTGAATTTACTAAATTTACTTTCTTATTAGCTGTTTATGTGCACCACCATCCAATTTGGATGGTGGTGCACATAAACAGGTAATAAGAAAGTAAAAAAAAAAAAAAATTATAAATACTTAGAAGAAAATAAATAGGCTAAATACAAAAGAAAGTGATAAATAGATGAGAAATATTTTAGACTGAGTTATGAGAAAGCGCTCTTACAAGAGATGGCATTTGAACGGAGCCAGGTATGAAAGAACCAGGGCTGGAGCTGGGTTTGTGGGTCAGTGGTAGAGCTCTCGCTTAGAGCATGTGAGGCCCTGAGTTTGGTCCTCGGTACCACATACAAATAAATAAATAAAGGTATAATAAATATATTTCAAAAGAACCAGTGCTGAAGTCCTAAAGCAAGAATGAGTTTGGGAGGTTTTAGGGGAACAACAATACATTCATTGTGGCTGAAATACAGAGAGTAAATGGAGAATAATATATTTGTACCAGGATTCTCTATGCACGAACACACACACACACACACACACACACACAGGTAGTAAATTTTTTTATTTGTCCTTTACAAAGTTATTTTCATTAGCACTGTAAAAGGAAGTAACAGTAATATATATCCTGGGTTTCATGATTTTTTCCAGTACATTGTTCCAGTCTACTTCCTGGGTGTCCTGGATCCTCACCAGGTCACTCACACCAAGGAGTGGTCAGTATTCCAATAGCTGATAAATATGTGGACACATTCTGTTTTTGTAAACTGGAAGTGTTTGAAGAGAAGACTGATCCGTGCATTATTGTATGCTTTTTTTTCCTTTCATAGTAAAAAGAATATTAGGCTGAAGAAGGGGTGTAAACAATGGGGAAATGAAAGATGAGCACATCTCTATGTCTCCAAAGATGAAAATATTTACTAACACATGCTTGGTTGTCATAAAATGTTAAGAGGTAAGAAAAAACAATGCATTTTTATACAGCACAAAAAGACATAGAGATAGGATCCATAAATATCATTAAATGCTATCTAAAACATTAAGAAGACAAAGAAACATGAAATGTGAATTTTCAGTAGGCATTTAAGCTTTTTAGCATGACAATTTAAATGTATACACAACACTAGAAAGAAAAAAAATTGAACCCATATGTTTCCATTAGCAACTTAACAATTATCAAAGTTCTTCCTTCATTCTTCTACATAACCCTTACTCCTTCAACTTTGTCTCTAAGTCCTAGATATTACTTTGTTTCACCCATAAACGTGTCAGTATGGTTCATTAACACATAAGGCACATTTGAACAAATATCACCACAAAGACATTACCTCAACTAAGAAAATTAAATACTTTTTTATATCATGTAATCATCAGGCTATATTCAAATTCTCTAATTGTGTTAGTCATACATTTTTGTGGTTAGTTTTTCAAGTCAGATTCCAAAAAGAGGAGTGCAAATAGAATCAGATTTGTAATCTCTCCTAAGTTTGTTTTCTATAATAGTACCCATCCTAAACTTTATTATTTGTTAGGAAATTGGAACATTTTTCTAATGAAATATAACCCTACCCTTGATCCTGCATATTCTCGATTTGTAATTTATGTGCTTTTTTTGTTTGTTTGTTTTTGTGGTACTGGGGATCAGACCCAGTCCCTCACACATTCACAGGTGTTAGGCAAGCTCTTTACCCTTGATCAATATCCTCAGGCCCTGAATTTTTTTTTTTTTTTTGCTGTTTTTTAAAACTCTTCTTCTAGTCTATATATTTTCCCTAGTTAGAGTTTTATTAGACTAAAAATCAATTATATTTTTCAAGAATATTTATAGGCAGCATGTGTTACTTTTACATCACAGGTAAAGGTAAGTACCAAAAAGCTGGTCATCACACCAATAATCTAAGACTGATTAATGGGTGTGGGTACTGTCAGCCTGTCCCCATAAACTTTCCCATCAATATTCTACCTGTTAGTCTTAGTTTCTACTGATGAACATTGCCCAGACCATTATTTCATTAAGATTCATAAAATAGTAATTTTAAATTCTATTATTCTATTTTCTATCATAATTCTTTCATAAAAAAGAAATTGCCCTCATTAACTATGTGAGTAACCTGAATTACATTTAACTATTTCAACTATCCTTTATGGAATTAAAAAAAAGTTGAGAGATGCAGTATAGAGAGAATAGTGGTCAGTTTATATCTATGTGTCTATTATCTATTTTAAGATGCCACATCTTATTAAGTTCTCAGGAAAGCTTTATGGTGTTTGAGTTGACAAACAGTTTCCCTCCTTTCCTTTCTTCTTCCCTTCCTCCTTCCCTTCCTTCCTTATATAGTTCACAGTTGCAGTTTGGATAGTTGAACAAATTTTAATAAATATGCACACATGTAACTTTCACCAAAGACCTGACCTACAACATTAACATCACAACAGAGTATTCTAACGCCTTCCAGTCAACTGTAATTTTCTCCCAAGGGGTAATGATTTTTTGATTTGAGTCTCCATAGATTAGTTTTGTCTCTTCTTGGTGTTTGCATAAATTAAACCATATAGAATGCAGATTTACTTGTGTATAGAAGAAGGTAGATTATCTGGATAATTTTTCCCTAACACAACATGTTTGTGCATCATCCATGTTGCTAAGTATGGAAGCACTCATTATTTTTGATTAGTGATGTTATTTCATTGTATGAACATACAATAATACCCTTACTCTAGTTTTTTACTTTAATGAGTAAGGTTGCCATAAAAAATTTATAAATTAATTATAAGGATATATGTTTTATTTTCTTGGATGAATCCTAATAAAAGAAAGTTCTAGACTTGTTATGAATTAAATATGTCCTTACTGAGGTAAAATTAAGATATATTAAACTACATATCTTTATATAGTATGGTCACTTTGGATATATGTACATAACCTTAGAAACATAGCCAAAATAAAGGTAAACATTTCCATCACTTCCCAAAACTAACCTTTCCCAATCTGTAAAATTTTCATATCTCCACTGCCCACCCACAGGAACTGGTTTGCTTTACAATTATAGAGATTAGTGTGCATTGTCTAGTGTTTTATAAGTGGAATTACCTAGTACTTACCTTATTTCCCCTGGCTTCTTTCACTTGGAAATGATTTTGAGGTAGTTCATGTTTGTATTACTCAATACTTATTTGCTGGTTTGTTTTCCATTGTACATAAATGCCACTATTTGCTTGTCTGTTCACCTTTTCAGGATTTCCCAATTTGTGCTATCATTAAAAAAAATGCTGCTCTGAATATTTGTATAAATATTTTGGTGGGAACATTTATTTTCTTTTCTGTTGTAGAGACACTTAATTGTAAAACAACTGGGATGTATTGGTTGAAGTTTTTATGAAACTACTAAATTTTTCCAACTACTTTCCTCCCCCTAGTGGCTATAGCATTTCTATCAAGAATAGGGAATCCAGCTGGGCGTGGTGGCACATGCCTGTAATCCCTGGGGCTTGGGAGGCTGAGGCAAGAGAATCACGAGTTCAGTGCCAGCTTGAGCAAAAGTGAGGTGTTAAGCAACTCAGTGAAACTCTGTCTCTAAATAAAATAGAGCTGGGGATGTGGCTCAGTGGTTGAGTGCCCCTGAGTTCAATCTCTGGTATCCCCCACTTAAAAAACAAACAAACAAACGAACAAACAACAACAACAACAAAAACCACAGGGGAGAGCTATAGTTGTTTTACTCCCGCCAGTACTTAAAAATGGCTGGGAATTTTGGTGATGGTGATTTTAATTTAGCCATCCTAATGGGCATATAGCAGTATCTCCTTGTATTTTTAATTCTTATAACTCCAGTGGCTAATGATGATCAGCATTGGATAAAAGATTTTAGAATCTTTTATTCAATTTATTATTCTTTGCCCTCCTGTAATTGAGTTCTGAAGGTTTAAATGTGATGCATACAACTTCCTTAAATGATGTAAATTGTGAAAGTAACCCCCAATCTGTGGCTTACTTGTTGTTAACTTAATGATAGAGAGCAGAAGTTCTTAATTTTGATGAAGTCTAATTTATATATATATATATATATATATATATATATATATATATATATAATGTATATGTATATATAAATATATATACATATAAATATATATGTATATACATATATATTTACACACATATATATATATTATGCATAATTATAATATATATAATATAATATTACATCATATAATTTGTTTTAATTAGTTATACATAACAGTAGAATGCATTTTGACACATTGTACATAAATGGAGCATAACTTCTCATTTGTCTGGTCAGACATGATATAGAATTAAACACTTCCCTCTGTCTGGTCCAAATTACCTCTATTCTGCTCTATTCTGTTGAAGTCCAATTTATCATTTTTTTTATATTGCTCATGCTCTATGGCTTTATTTTTCTTTTTTAAATTTGTTCATCAAGAAACCACAGAGATTTTCTCCAAGGAGTTTTATGGCTTTGGGTTTTACATTGGTTCTATAATCTAATTTATATTAATTTTTGTGAGTGATACAAGGCAAGGTAGATGGCAATATGTTTTATGAACGTTTTCACATGTTTAAAAGTCTGTAGTTTGCTCTGACACCTGTGTCAAAAATCAATTCATATATTGTATTTGTCTGTTTCTGGACTCTTTCTTTGCTGGTGCCTTGATCCATCTTTTACAAATATACAATAAATTGGATTATTGTGGTTTTATATCATATCTTGAAATCAGAGTAAACCCTCTAACTTTATTCTTATTGCTTTGGTTATTCTTGGTCCTTTACAGTTTCATATAGATTTTAAATGAACTCATTAATTTCTACCCCCCCAAAAAGCCTATTAGAATTTTGATTGGGTTTACAATGTATCAATATATTAGTTTTGGAGGAATGGTCCTATTAATATATATGTTTGACAGAGCCCTATATATGTTTCATAAAAATTTTGACAAAGGTAGTTAGGTGGGAGAAAAAATAAGTTATTTTTAACAAATGGTTGTGGGACAACTGGATACCCACATGAGTTTGGTTTTCCCCCAAGTTTTACCTCATCTTCTATGAAAACATATATTTCCCCACCATCCCCCTTCAATGTAATTCAGAGCCTTTTCCAGGGCTGTCTTTCATGATGAGGGTCTTGTGTCTTCTGATGCAAGAAACAAATAATATGTGTGATACTAATATTTCTGATCATTATTTGCACATGGGGGAAAAATGACTTCATTCTTATTCCATGCCCTAAAATAAATTTTATATGATCACACATTTAAATTTGAAACCGAAAACTATAAACTCTTGAAGAACATATACAATATATATTTTTTATATTATAGAAGGCAAAGCTTTTTTAATTGAACCTCTAAAGTTAGGAAATAAAAATCAGATAAATTGGAGACCATCAAAATGTAAAATAGCTGCTCATCAGCTATTTTATAGATAGGCAAGAAAAAAATTCAAAATGTACATCTGAAAAATGAATTGTATCAAGAATATAGAAAGCAAATCAGTAAAGCTCAATAATAAAAAGCAACGATCTAATTAAAAATGAGCAAAAATATTGAATAATTTATACAGGAAAATATATGAATGGCAAGTAACCATATGCATAGATATTTAACATTATTAGTCATCCTAGAGATGCAAATTGAAAACCAAAGAATTCAATTTGAAACTTCAGTGAGTCACATTTTACACCTACTAGAATGGTTGAGATTAAAGAAAAAGAAAAAAGAAAACATAAAATAAGGATGTGGAGTAACTAATCTCATGTGTCCTGGGGAGCATGTAAAGTAGCTCAACCATTTTTGAGAATTGTGTGGTTGTTTCTTCTAAAGTGAAATATTCCTCTATTCTAGAAAGTAGTTTTAATTCTTATCTCCATCTCCTATTGTCCAGGAACCCAGGGCTTTTTTCAGGGCTATAAGATACAGATAAACCAAGCTGTATTTCCTATTAGCAGGAGCTGATTAATGTGCCTCTTTGTGTACAATCCCAGGGTTTTTGTTAGGGTGATGGAGAGAGGACATTAGTATACCCTCCTTGGAAGCCACGCTAAAATATACTCAGTTCCTACCCTATTTGAGGATCCAGGAAATGAGAAGATTCTCAATTCTTGAGGTAGATGGGCTGCCTGGTCATTTCAAGATGTAGTGCAGGAGGACTCTTTATAGTACTATTGCAGTAAGTGTTAGGACCAACCAGGTGAACATTGTAGGCAACAAAGTTGAAGAAGTTAGAGGTGGAAGAAAGAGGATAAAGAATAAGGAAGAAAAGAGGTAAAAGAAAAAAAAATAAGGTTGATGGGCCTGGTAGGCTACTATTTAGGTGTTCTACTTATATATTAAAGGAATTAAATAAAAGAAAAAAAGGTAGCCCAGTTAGTATTTGGCCTAATTTATACTTGAATTGTGATCTGCTGAATTGAATTCAGAGCATTTTCCAGCAGAAGTCCCACTACTACAATTGTGCCACTTGCTTTTTATTTTTTCTTCATCGTGACTTCCACTAGTCCCTGTAAATTTTCATTTTGTTGATTTCTGATTACTTCTCCAATTTAACAATGTTATATTGAATTCAAATGCCATCCTCCAGAGTGCTGCTCTTTTTGAACTTTCTTGGGTTTCATTTGCAAGTTTGGGAATAAACTCTTACCATTTCATGGTTGGAAATATTAAGTATGCAGTTTGAAACGCATAATAAAATTCCCTAAACAATTTCAAGGCTTCACAAACATTAAGAATAATCAAAGCCACAGTGTCCACATAATTTAAGGTTTGGAAATTTTTATCTTCCTTTAAGACATAAGACTCTGGTATTGTATAAATGTTACTTACACTTTGTTAGGAAGAATTCTGTTAACTGGAACCAAGGCAAAACTCAGTGGCATTTCAGTGTATAGCCAAGGTTAGAGAGCCAAAATCACTTTATAATTAGGGAATAAGAGTAGAATTAGACCTACAAACCAAATTTTCTCAGAGATGTATTTTAAAAAACACATCAAAATTACCAAGCTAACATTTTACTTTATTGCAATATGTAAACAGTTTTATGAATTATACCACATTTGAAATATGGGAAACATTTTAATTTACATCTGATGTTTAAAATATTTTCTCAATGAGGAACAGGTGTCCATTGCACTTAGACTAACAGCTCCATTTGTTGAATCTGACAACAGTTTTAAATGAAAAGGAAGATTGTCTCATTCACCTCAAAATTTTCTAGTGATATGCTGAGAGTTGTGTTTTTCATTCCTGTTTTGCTTCATCTGCTATGAAAACGCACATTTCTCTACTCTCCCTCTTCACTCCAATTCAGAATCATCTCAGGGGCGGTTTTGTCATCATAAGGGTCTGGTATCTTCTGATTGAAGAAGCAAGTCATGTGATACCAAGATTCCTAATCATTATTTCTTGTTACCTCAGAAAAGACTGTAAGACTATTTCAAATTGAAATCTCTGGGCACCTTTTTTAATAAAGCAGGTAAGCTAAATTTTTTCTAAATTCTCTTCCACTCATGAAATATTTTCCTTGCTTATCAAAACTGCAATGAAATACCAGTCCTCAGATAACAAAATATTACCACAATATTACTCCATACCACACTTCTGCAGAGGACAATAATAGTACTAATGGGTAACATTCATTGCATGCTATCTGCCAGATACTACTTTAAATGACATGCATATTAATTTAATCATCTCAGTAAACCCAATTTATAGAACAGAAAACTGAGCAGAAAGAAGCAAATTTTCTTACCTAGAAAGTAGGTGTCCGATATAACAGATGAACTTTACCAACTGAGGCTAGAGTTCATGTACTATATGCCACACACTCCACCTTTTGAAATAGTGGGCTGTGGGTCCTAACCTGGGGAAGACACTTTCTGATATCTTGAAGATGAGAAAACAAGAAGCCCGAGTTTAGTGAAGATTTTTAACATCACTTTAATATAAAGTACATATACCACATTTGTCTGTGAGTGAAGATGGGCACATTAGAGGCAGGGCCGACCGGAAATGTCCTGGAATAATACTTATAGACATCTTGTGAGGCCCATACTTATCACATGGAAAATGGAGATCAATATGAATTTTTCATTTTCATTATTCTAACCTAACCCACATCTATTTGGAGGTGGGGGCCCATGGGAGGAAGTTAGGTGTTAAGAGTAAAGTCCTCATGAATAGAATTAGTGACCTTGGAAAAGGGAGCCTACAAAGGCCCATTGCTCCTTCTACCAAGTGAGAATACAATGAGAAGATGGCAACTTACAACCTAAAAGAGGGTCTTCCCCTCAACCTAGCCATGCTGGTACCCAGATAGCAGACTTCCAGTCTCCAGAACTATAAGAAAAAATTTTCTATTATTTATATACACCACCATTCATATGGTACATTGCTATAGCTGCCCAAATGGGCTAAGACAAACAGATATGCCTCAATTACACAATTTTCATTCTATAGGGTATTCAGGGATTTTTAAATTTTCCATCATTATAGATGACGCGGTAATGAACATCTTTGTACATGAATCTTAGTATAAGGTTCTTTGGCATGATTCATAGAAATACATACATTTGATTAAAAAGGTGATAGCCTTCTTTGAAGCTCTGATTATTGTGAAAAGTAGTTTTTTGTTTTGTTTTTTTTTAGCATTGGTTCAATATTTTTTTTTCCCTGCTGAAAATGAGATACAGGCAATGATAGCTTAGGAACAGGCTGGGTTCAAGAACCCTATGATGTCTTTCAAATGTTTCTTGGAATAGAAAAGTTATTTCCCACTGACTTTTCAAAGTAAGAATCAATGACCAGGCTTCTTATAGTTTTGTCAGGAAGATTACCTGTTGAAATCCAATACAAAACTTTAAACAAACATCTGAGAAATCTATTCTTCCAGGCTGATCACTGACATCATATTTTAGATGGTTTGATAAAATTACTTAGGCCCTTCCTTTGGGTAACTGAAAATTTGACCAAGAATTTCAGTCTCTGAGTAAATATAGAAAGTAATTTGTGTTGATATTGCCCAAAATTCTTTTTTACCCCATTAGGAGCCTCAGACTATGGGAAATATCATCTCATATGATGTACACATTTACAATTGGATGAAGTTATGCTATTTCATGGATTAGAAAAGATATTGAGTTAGGTTAATACAAGTGTTATTTGTTTATATTTCATTATAATGACAATAGATTTTGAAAGTATTTTATAGAGTTAAATTGTTAGATTGTTTTATACCCCCAAATTAGATTGTTTTATACTCCACTATTTTCAAATAACTGAAGCTGATGATAAGTGATTTGCTCTAAATGCACCAAATTCTGCTAGATTTTAGCATTTGTATTATGTAATTTATTGTTAACCTAATCATTTATCCCAGAGTTTTCCTTTCAGTAACCATGGAGACTATTGCCAAATTAAGTTTCATATCCAAAGCAAGTATAACTTTCTTTGAAACCTAGAATTCCTTTTTAGAGAAAGGATAACTTAGTTTCTTTGAGTCACCTCTATGTTGTTACAAAGCAGGAAGTTAATCTTGCACCAAAAGCCAAAACAACTCTTCCTTTTCCAAATTTAAACACAGTCCTAACATAAATATGAGTCCAGTGTTGGGAGAAAAGTTACATTACAACATATAGACTTAACTTTCAAGATTTATTAAGTAGAGCATATTCATGTATGGAATCTGATTTTTTTTGATGTATAAGAAATTTCTGTTTAAGAATATGGGCAAAACAATATTGCAAACTGGAAATATTGGTTGTTGTAAATAGGGAAGGATGCTCCAGTTCCTAACATCATAAAAGAATACAGAGGAGGCATTAAGTATTAAACGTTTGTATTCTTTCCAAATTCATATTTTCAAGCCTTAACTCTAGTGTGTTTATATTAAGAGATAAGACCTTTGAGAAAGTCATTAATGTTAAATGAGCTCATGAATGTGAGAACCTACATAAGATTAATGTATTTATAAGAAAAGATAACAGAGGGCGCTTTCTCTCTCTCTCTCTCTCTCTCTCTCTCTCTCTCTCTCTCTCTCTCTCTCACACACACACACACACACACACACACACACAGACACTCCAAAAAAAGGCCATGTGAAGGCATACAAAAAAGTGGCTATATATAAACCAGTAAGACAGTTCTCATCAGAAACTAAATTAGCTGGCAACTTTCATAGATTTCTAGCCTCCAGAACTATAAAAAAAAAAAAAATAAATAAATAATAATAATAAAAAAAAAACGAAAACTTCTGTTGTTGAAGCCACCAGTCTGTGGTATTTTGTTATGGCTACCCTCGCTGAATGACATGGGATGTTCCATAGCAGAGGGCAGATTCTGATTTGGGTCAGAGCTATGGGTATTTAAAGTAGGTGATTATGTTATATTCAGTATTTCTGTGAGTTCTTATATGCTGTTCATACATAGTTTTGTATTGCTTTAGAATTATTTTAAGAAGGCCTTTTTAAAAATTCCTGAGTAGTGAATAAAAGGAAGGAAATTAACATTTATTGGACACTTAACATGTGCCAGGCACCATTACACATGTGTTTTCTCATTTAATCCTTAGAACATCTTGTAAAGTAAGTATTATTATTCCAATAATTTTAAATAGATGAAATAACTCACCCAAACAATCACTTAGCTAGTTAATTGGCAGACTTGGGATTTAAACCCATCATTTCTTTTTCTTTTTTTTTTTTTTTATTTGTACAGACATGGACTTTCCTTTATATAACACTCAGGGTCCAGTCAACAAACAGAAATCACTGTGGTGTTTCAAATGGAGAGAATTGATTATACTTAGAATAGAAGAGCTGAAAGATCAAACAGAGGATAGTGAAGCTGCCTAGAGAGTTCCATGAACCCAGGACTGGCTACCATCCTCAGGAGCAGGGGCCACTAAGGGAACAATGCTATTTCATTTCATGGGCCCCAGGAATGGAAGCCCCAGTGGAAGCTGGAAGTTCTCCTTACTGGTTCCATGGCAGGTGGGACCAAGGAAGAAAGTTTGTCTAAAAGGAGGTAGAGCTGCTGGCCTGGACGCTGCTCAGAGCAGAGAGAGATATAAAGAATTACTCTGGCTTTTCTCTTCCTTATGCCTTTCAGTCTTTATGAATCGGTGCTTTCAGGAATCCAGAAAGCAAGGGGTTCAGGAAATATGCTGTGGAACAAGATGGAAAGAAAGCAAGTATTGAATCTGGGAGTAAATAAGCACATGACTGGGGCAGACTATATCATGTTGTCATCTCAGAAACAACAGCTCTCAGATTCTATATGTGTTTTGCATTTCTCTCAAATCCCAGTAGTGTCGTGCTCGCATTTGTGCCTTTACTTTGGAAAGGGTCTCACTACTCATTTAGATTTTCATTTTCATTTTCAGTTATGTTATAGAACTGTAACTCAAAGAGATAAAATTACTAAGTCAAAGAACAAGAGCAGAGCCAGTACCAGAGTGGAATTCTGAAACCAATCCAGCATGCTTCCCATTTTTCCATAAAGTGTTCCATTCACACTTTTCAAATAAAATTGAACTGATGGATTCAACTGAAGTGACTATGGCCAAAGAGATATGGCAAGTGTCTGAAAGCCTAGCAACATGTTGCCTATACGGTACCATAAAGAATATTGCTGGTGTTTTATACTCTTATTTACCATGAATTACTGTTCATCTTTTTTTTTTCTATACGTATTTTAAATTTTCTCTTGACATCAGTGGTAACTGTACCTTATTTTGAGTTGCTTCCCGATTTGCTTCAACATATCTACTCTAAAACCAGGGGCCCTGGAAAGTATGAATATAAACGAGGACTCTCTCCATAAGAAAACCACATGTAGACAGCAGGAAAGGTTTTTTTCTTTAAATAAATATGATTTAAGTGTCGTCCTTAGAGGATCATCATCCGAGACTAATCCCCTCCTCCCCTATAACTTAGAGTAGTAATCAAAGAAAATCTCTTTAACCCAAGGGATAAATGTATTTATTTTGCCTCATAAAAATTCATAACAATTTCTTCTCACATTCTTGTTATATTTCCCAATAAATATAAAAGAGGAAAGTATATTTCTGTTTTCTCAGAATTTGCCCTGGACAAAGGAAAAGAAAAGAATTCAAATGAAAGTTTTATTCTGATCTTTCCCTTTGTGTTCTTCTAGCCCACCAGGCCACAACATCCCAGATTGAAGAATGTTAATTATCTTAGCTATGGAACTCTAAACAGTTTATTTTTTCTCAGCTAAAACTGGTTACATTAAAATAAACTCGAATCTTTCAAGACTTTCTTCCAACTTCTCTTCTGTCTGCACTGGCTTTGTATATTGTCATTAATCCTGTCCTCAAAATATAGTTTATAGTTAATCTTGAGAAACAACCATGCCAGGTTCATTATGCAACTCTTGTAAGTTTCTACTTTCTTCTCCCTTCCAGCAAAGTCTTCTTTTCCTCTCCTATTTGTTATTTTCTATATAGTAGTGCAGCATCATACCTGTCATTGACAGAACCGGGTGGTTCTGTTGTCCATAACTTTAGGAATGAGCCTCTTCACTTACTCCCCACCATCAGATATGTACGCACAACTCTACAACCATTTTTCAGAGGCAATAGTTGCAAAAATCCATTGATATGCTGAGGTAGACATGTGCCTACAGAGAGTGAGTCTACTAGTTCTCTATGCTGCTCATTCCAGGAGTCACCAATTATCACATGTGAATGGCATCCCCAGAGGCATGCAATGCACATCCGTTTATATTGATTGCAATCACAATGTCTATTCCCCAAATGCAAAAGGACTCCTGTGCTTGAGATAATCAAGGTTGTGAACCAGATTCAGTTAAGGTTTGTTCGGATTTCAGGACAGTTCTGGCTAAGATCCCTCTGTCTATATGCCAGTGTCTGATGTTGAATTATGCAAAGGTCTAGATCTCTTTCATAAGCATTCTTAGAAAGTCTACATTTCCTCACCACATCCAATTTCTCTCTACTGTTTCATCCAAGATGTACAACCTTCCCTTGTAGCTAGTAATTAGCTTTTTCAAAACTTCTCTTTGTCTTTCTTTCTCCCACTTAGCTCGCCTCTGTCCATTATTCTCACCACGTACAATTATATATTATGTCCAGAAACAGACAAATGTCTATTAACCATTGCTTCTATAAATAATTATATGGTAGTAAAGAGATTAGCCCAAATATATGTACATATGAAAATCAGGTGCTAGCATTTACCAAAGCTTATTTTTCATAAGAATCTGCAAGAGCAATTTTTATTAATCAAACTTACAAAGTAACTATCCTTTAAATTATTAATAGAGAACTTAGACTGCATTAACTAGCAAGGTCCCATGAGCACCTGCTTGTGCTGAAAACAATTATAATAATTCTCTTTTCAGATAAAAGAAAAGAAATAACTAGCATTAATCATTAAGATGGTTCATTCAGAACGGCTCCCAGTATTATGCATTTTCCTGCCCTTTCACCCTGCCTTTTCAATAAGATCACGGAGGATTGAGACTACAGGGAATATCTGGGCCCACTCCAACTCAAAGGAGGTTCTTAGGTCTGTAGCCATTGACCATAACCTATGGTCACATGCTAGTTAACAGCTGAGTGGGTCTGCAGCTCAGTGATTCTGAATTCCCACAATATTATGTTATTTACCTTTTCAAGTAAACCAAGAGATATTCCTTTTAGTTTCTTGACCTGACAAAAGAAAATTAAACAGAGGCTTTAATATAGCACATTTTTTCTTCTGTTCTGAGGGTCTCATTCACTGCCATGAAATTTGTGAGCCATAGATCAACTGATAGAATCAGACATGAGACTACTTACTAGACCTTCTCAGTATTATTACAATCCCCCTGATAGTAGTTACTCATTCAAGCTTCCTTTTAGTGACTTAATTTTTTCAGTTCTACAGAAACTGTCAAAACTGATGTGTCTTTAAAGCTCATAAGCAACACAAATTGTATTTTCTGGTTGGCCACCAATACTGTTATGAATATTTTCACCTTTATGTCCATCATCTTCATAAGAACTTTTTGTTTTGTTTTGTTTTTGTTGTTTTGGAGAAGTGGGCAGGGAAGAGAGATGATTATGCTTTTAATACTTCAGTAGAAAACAACTAAAGGAGACTACAATACAGACACTGGACAGAGCACTAGTTTCACTCATTCAACTCATTACTGTTGGCAAGTTTATATACAAATTTGTACCACAGCAATACTAAAATATTTTGCACATCAAATAATTCCATGTTGATCTGCAAATTGCCGAAATTACAAAGGTTACATTTATAACTTCAATAATCCATTGATTCTGTTTGCATATCAAGCACATCCTGACATTCATGGGGCATGGCTACAATTAGACTTCTCCCATTCCTTTCATTAGTGACTAAGAGGGAAGTAACTCCCAACTCCATGTCTATGCTCCAGTTCTGCCATTTATGACCCAAAATAACAGGAGGAAAATTCTCCCTTCCTAGACTTAGCTGATCTTCCTTGTTCTGGGGTCCTTAAAAAAAAAAAAAAAAACAACAACAACAGGAAGGAAAAAAAGAAAAAAGGAAACCTACAGTGGGGAAGCCTGAAGCTGCAGCACAAATAATGATTATTCCTGTCAAGGTTTAGCTGTGGTTGCTAAGTTACTAGCCTGCTCTGAAAAACCTTGAAGTATGGGACACATTAGGAGCTCGTTAGGTCCTGGTGACTTGCGGTAAATGTACAATTTGTCTCTGTGCTAAACACACTTCAAAAATAACAATAAAAAACCCCACATGGCTTAAAATTTGTGACCTTTCTCTTTCTTGTTTCATTTCTCTCCCTCACCCAACATCTCCTAATCTGGTGTTATTAAAAAAGCAGCACTATTGGAAAAATAAACAGAGGCATTTTGCAAAGGACTAGAATGAGATATATTAGCTTAAAGCCTTTGGCATTTAATGAAGGTGTTCACAGAGAAAACCACATGAAGGGTCGAGGAAAACTAAAAGAAGGTTCTATAATAATTGTTTACAATGCAAGCTGTAGGGCCATCAGCTCAGTTTCAGAGAGCACCTGTAGTGTTTGTGCCAGGCTGAAAATTATTGCTGGAACAGAAGGCTCTTGACTGTTTTCTTTAAACTTGTATTCATTTTCTGCTTTTACTGTTAACATCAATCTTGGAATAAACCTAATGATTTTGTTTTCAATTTGAAATTTTGATATGTGGGAATTACCACATTCTTTGCAGCACAAACTTGGTGACAGTTTTAGTTCACTAAGCCATTTTGCTCTCCATGGTGATTCGGCTTCCCTTTTTCCATCTAGTTCTTATTGGTGCTGTTTTCAACTTCTTAAAGTTTGAAAAACACATAATGTTTTACTGAAAACAAACTAATAAGAAATTGGGGGTGGGATAAAAAGAGGTAAAAGAAAGCATGAAAAACAGACATAAAGTGTGAGTGCCTGGATAAAGGGGAGAAGATGGAAGTGCCAGAAGAATATCTTTAGACAATCTCTAGCTGTTGCAAAGCTAGTAAATAGCAGAAATAAGAAGTATAGGCAATACGGATGTTCCTGTGACTGACTACACAAATAATTATAACAAGACTCCAATTGCATTTGGGAAGTGGGCTCTTAGATCTGAAGGTAAAGCTTACGAAGGAGAATCGGCTGCATTTCCTGTGCCAACTCCATAAATCTATATTAATCTTAAACTGTGTTGGCCTGCAATCTGAGATAAAAGATACCATTTGGCTCTTAGAGAACTTCATAAGATGCTTTAGATCCAAGATGCTTCAAAAAGAAAATCATTTTTGCTCTTGTGCCAGTAATTAATTGGAAGTCATAAGGCATTAAAAATTTTCAAATAAAAAAAATCATTCTAGATGAAATTCTTCATTATCTACACACATATACACTTATATATGTATAGACATATATACACACATACAACTTTTTTTTTCTCTATACAGGTATTCTGCTAAGAGGCTGTTACATATAAGTCAGTGAAATTACCTCGCTTCTTTATATTTTGCCCAAAATAAAGTTTTGCATTCTCTGAAAGCATCTTTGTTAATCTCTTCAGATATCAGATTCCAAAATATCTGTTTCATTGTCTTACCATCCTTTGAATAGCATGGCTGCATCTATGACATGTTCCTGCTTTAATCAAAGTTTCCAATGACAAAAGAAAAAAAAAATCCCCCAGGAATCTAGGGTTTGGGTATCCATAGATACTAAAATCCTGTATATAAAATGACATAAGTATTTGCATAGAATCAATGAACATCCTCCTAAATGCTTTAAATCATCTCTAGATTACTTATAAAATCCAATACAATGGAAATGCTGAGTAAATAGTTGTTGTACTCCATTGTTTAGGGAATAATGACAAAAAAAAAAGTTCAGTACATGTTCAGAACAAATGTGATTTTTTTTTCCCAAACAATTTCAATTGCAGTTGGTTGAATCCTCAGGAACCAGAAGCCATTCTGGGATATGAAGGGTCAACTGTACATACTTTAAAAGGCAGAAGATGCTATGTGCCCTCAAAACAGATGTATTCCTCACCTTTTCAGCTACATCTGTTGCTAAAATATTATATTTTCATAAGTTGTATTTAATTTTTGGTTGTAGAACTCACTAATGATTATAATGGACTCAGTTGATTATGACTTTCCATAAATGAAATAGTCTGATAATAGGCACTGTAGTCTGGTCACAGAAATAGACATGCATCTGAAGTTTTTCCAGTCAATGATTTCTGTGCAAGGAAGGTCCATCAGAATTCCTTCTGGAAGTTGTACACAAATGTTGGAGAAGACATTTCTCTCTTCTTATACCGAGTTTACTAAATAGAAAAAGTGTGAATCTGTTACTAATATTTAAACTATCTTGGAGAAAGCTGCCTACTGTTACATAAAGCCCAACAAGAACAAGCAGAGATGGAAGGTGGGCAGTGTGAGTCTTGATAGCATGGAATCAGGATTCCAGAACCTGAAGCCCTAATTCTACCAGCCCTTGTGTCCTGCTTCACCAGTTTCTTCCTTCTGCATTCCCTTTAGCACAGAGATATTCCTACTAGCATAGAGGGTAATGTCTTTCATCTTAAAACCAAGGCAAAATGACTTTAATTTTATTATATCTCTCAACAAGTCCATTTCCTACAAACTCCTCAAAAAGATAGTCTATGACCACTGATTCCAATTCTATATATCCCTTTTCCTCCTTTTAAGTTTCAATTGTTATCTTTGGTTCTTTCAGAAAACTCTATGGAACACACTTTGCATTATGAACCATAATAACTCAATTTAAGAATTAATAAAAATTCTAATTTGCCAGGCTCTATTCTCTGTTTCTATACCATTTCATTGCCTTCCTAGAGAAAAGATATTTTGTGCATATCATTTTTTTCTTTTTAAATTACTGTCTTATCACAGATATATATTTTCTGTAAGCAACATATTTTTCCTTTGAATGATTCTAAACTTTTGTTTCCAGTTGTTGTAATCTTCACAGTGCCAAGTTCAATAGTAAATTCTCAGCATCATTATCTTGCCTATCAAGAGCACTGACCTGCATCATTATTGCTTCTCATTAAACATCTTTCTTGTGCTCTGGGGATCCCCTTTCACTTTCTAAATTTGTGTTTGTGATTACCTTAACACAGTGATCCTTCTCACTTGCCTTGGTGGGGTGTACTTCACTTTTCTAACATCTCTGAGTGTTAGAAAGTGCTAGGGCTCAAACTCTTCTTTTTTACTTTTCTATGTTCATTTCCTGAGTGATGTCATTTGGGCCTTATCTGTATAGTTACCACTTTAAAATGTATGTCATCGCCAGCATACAATTCATTGTATTTTAGGTTTATTTGTCCAACTAACAATTGTGTTTCACTTGGACTTTCTGAGCTTTTTATCTCCTTAGTCTTCCTTGGTCTTTTCATTTTGGTAAATGTCAACTTCATTCTTTCAGATATTCTACCCAAAATCTTTGAATCAAACTTGACTCCACTCCTTCTTTTACACCTCCTTTCTACCCACCTCATTTCTATCCTATTTTTCTCTACTTCAAAATACATCCCCAGAAACTAGTCTCTTTCTATCATTCTATGATTGCCATTCTGGGGCAAATCACTAGTGCATGCTCTTTCCTGAACTATTGAAATAACCAAATCTTACTTCTTTGCCATTCTCTATAGTCTTTCTCCACATAGCAACAGAACTTTTTGAAAATTAAGTCAGATCACATACCTCTGGTAAAAGCCCTTCAGTGGCTTTCTCAGAGTAGAAAATGAAATCCTTTCTATAGCTTAGGATGCCTTTTGTGATAATGTTCTAGCCACATTTGACTTTATCTCTATGCTCTTTCTCATATTCTATGAAGGCCTATGTCTTATATCTCGAACATTCCAAACCTCTTCCTGCTTTACTGACTTAGTTCTTAGTGCTTCTTCTACATGAAGGTCTACTCTGGACTGTTGAAGTACTCTTCCTTGTAGTCTCGTGTCTGCTGTAATGCTACCCTATAGAGAAGCTTCCTGTGATAGTATCTCTGAAAAAGTCTATCTCTTCTTTCCATCCTATATTTCACGGCCTATGGACTTCTATTATCTCTGCATATAAATGTACATTTTTACATATTATTTATATGTAGAACTTATTTATTATTTGTTTATTATCTAGCATGAGGTTCTCAATCTATGTATCATTGACATTTGGGCTGGATAATTCTATGTCATAGTGGCCTTCTAGTGCATTGTAAGATATTTTGACATGTCTTTCCCTTGCTCTTTTCACCAAGTGTCAGTGGAAATGTTTGTGATAATTAAACATGTCTCCAAACATTAACAAAAACACTCTTGGGGAAAAAATTACTACTAGTTGAGAACCAGTAAATTCAACTTGGTCTACAACCAAATTAGTGTAAGCTTCAAGAAAGTGAGGGCTTTCTATCTTTGCTGTTAACTGCTGTATATCTAATACACAGTAAGTGCTCAAAATATTCATTAAGTGAATGAAAGCAAAGATTTTGTGTGTTATTACAATAATTTTTCCCTTAGCATGACACAATACATTCCCTCTTTGCTTAATTTTGAAGTAGGTTTCTGTGTTCTGTAAATGAAATATTTCATGGAATATTTGGAAAATAAGAAAAAAGAAAAAGAAAAACATGCATAAGAGAATTTTCAAGATAGCAAAGATAATTTATTTAAAATAGTCAAATTTTATGTTAATTTAATATAATACATATGGTATTGGGAAATAGTCTTCAAAAGACCAGATTTTTTGGAGTTAAGTTATGTATTCCTCCAATGTGTACTATGCTGTGCTCAAAATGTTACTCATTGCACTTTCCTCAGTAAAATACTTTTGGAAATCTGATAATCAGATGCTTCTTTGGGCATACACATATTAAAAAATCCATCTTTTGCTTATTCTCTAACCTTTTATCTAAACATTAATATAGATAGCAAGGCCCTTCTGCAGTAATCTTTGGAGATACATCAATGACTTTTTGAAAACAGTTTTGTTTTCAGGTGCATATAGTTTATTGAGGGGGACATACACATAAGGAGATAGTTACAGTAACTGTGGAGATGTTTTACATAAAGGCATGTGTCTCTATCTGTATCTCTGTACCTATCTATAACTGCAAGCACAGCTCTTTCCAAATATTCAGAAGCAGTTAACTATACCTGGGAGGCTGGAAAGACATGTTCAGAGAGGTAACAGTTGCCCTGGGTCTTGCACAATGAACACTTATTGATGAACATGTGTTTACCTTACAGATAAAGGAATAAAGACTATTCCTGGCACAGAGAACATCTGTGAAAGGCTTGGAGGAGTAACATAATTTGATTTAAAAAAGAGGGAGAGAGAGGGAGAGGGAGAGGAAGATGGAGAGGAAGAGAGAGAGAGAAAGAGAGAGAGAGAGAGAGAGAGAGAGAGAGAATGAATTCTGAGGGTTTGTGGGCTGGAGTGCATAATGTATAAGAAAGAAGTCTGGAAAAAGAAAAAGGTAAGTTACAGGAGTCCAGGTCATAAAGACACTAATAAGTCCTATTGCGATATGGGTATCCTATACGTGAGTTGTATCCATCCCAGATTTGTAAGGAAGAAAGCTATATACCCAGACATATTTTGGAGGACCACTCTTTATCTCTGAGATGAACATATGGTGGGGGAACACACAAAATTAAAACTACTCCATTAATAGTCTTACCATAATCTTCCAAGGAAGGAAAATAAGGAATTGAACCTAGCCAGGGACAATGAACATAGTAAGTTGAGTGTGGATTTGAGTAATATGTATATGAGCAAGTTCACAAGTCTCAGAGATTGATTTGAATGAGAAAGAGAAGGAGGAGCAAAATATGTCCCTAAGGATCTTTTCTTGGGCATTGGAGAATGGAGAACTGTAGTGAGAGCAGTTGCCTGGGTGACATGCCCATGAGACCCCTTTATGATCAGAGCACGGTGCTGGGTGTTCACATTCTTTCCTAGTCGCTATGAATAGTGGTCTCATTTATTCAGATGGGAAATGCAGGTGAAGCAGGAGAAATATTAAACATCTGGAGTATCTCTGTTCCGATGTCATTTTTAAAAGACAGTATTGCTTTGAAATCTTGATACTGAAATCACAAAGCAGAGTCTTAAAATATCAGCTGTCTTTGACTGAATCTTTTTAGAGAAATGACTCCTGGCTTTCCGTGTTTATGAACTCCTTCATGGACAGTCACGGCAACTTATTTTTCTGGCTTCAGCCCATCTCTCTGAGTTCTCCACTTTTATGTGCATCTCACTCAAAACAAATTATATGTGTGACTTGGCAAGTCTTAGGTGGTTGCCTGTTAGTGAGTTAACACTGCCACCTAGCATCTGAAAGGGATCTTCTTTTGCTTTCTAACAAGAGAATCTCAGTATCTCCTCCAGGCATCAGAGCCAGAACTCCTACCTTGAAAAGAGCTTGTTTACGATTAATTAGCATTGCAGGTGAAGAGCTTCTCATTTTTACATCAACATTTCTGCGTGCTGCGCTAAACGTTTGGAGTGTCCATCACTGAAAAGTGCCAGAGAGAAGTCAGGACAGCTGTGTGTTTGTGTGTATGCTGTGCATGCACGTATGTTCCACTTCAGAGATGGAGAGAAAAAAAGGAAGGGAGGGAGCCTGCAGAGTGAAGGGTAAACATGCAGCTGGAGCTGCCAGGAGGCAGCAGAAAAGCACCAAAGAACGGCATAGTGGGCAAGAAAGGGAGTGGTTGGGCAAAGAGGGTGTAGGAAAAAATGGAGGGAGAAAAGGAGCAGGTAGAGGAAAGGAAAATGTAAATATTTGAGTCATCAAAAAAGAGTTATCACGTGAGCTTTCTAGCCTTACTGCCTAGAACCAGTGTTTACTGTTCAAGCATTTACTGATTTCTTTTTTTAACTTAAATGCATTTCTTGGGTTTGAACACAGAATTTGTGCTTCATTAGTTTTCTTGTGTCTAATGCATGAATGGAAGATAGACAGGAATCCAAGTTCTGGGATTTCTAGGCATTTCCAAAGGTACTTGAGTTTCTGAACTCCAAGCTAAAAGTACCTCTCCTCAGAATTTTACAGAAATATGCCTCCTGTGTATCTAAGTGTCTTGCAAATGCTTATCAAAAAAGCAGATCTTACACTGTATTTTGAGCTGGGTTTGAGAATATTTTTTTCCCCCTGCCGCCCTCTGCCATGACAGTTAGATGTTCAAAAAATTTTCAAGGTTTGCTTTAGGGAAATGTTTATACATCTGAAAGAAAGTGCCAAGGACCTGATTCCTATGGTGTATTCTTACCAGCAACAGCCCTCCACCAAATTCCTAATTTATCACTGTTTGACTTTTCCACTCGGGGTGGCTGCTTTACTCCTTTCCATGTTTTATCCAGGGTAAGCAACCTACCACTTCAATAACCTATTATTCATATGGTTGCTTTTTTGATGTGTGTGTTTGTGAGTATGTGCCTGTCTTTGTCTCAGGAAACTGTGAGGAAAAAGTTCTATTCCAAAGACCTGAATATTCCCATTGTAAGAGTCCAGTCAGGGATAACATTTGGGTCTGCCTAGTCACCTGGCAGTAGCTATTTCCTTCACTGACCTTTCTTCTCCATCTTTTGGGACTCTCCTTAGATCTTTCACCTGTCCCCAGGAATAACTGTTTGTATGGTTTTCCTCCAAAATTGAGCTCAATGCTCAGTTTTCTTCAAACATGAGAAAGTCATTAACAGAATAAAGCCCAAAATGATTGTTTTCATCAGGAGGTTCCTCACTATTCCACACGTGGTTTTCTGCTTAGAATAAGCTCCTGTGTGTTTGTGTTAACAGGTTTTTTGTTTTGTTTTGTTTTTGTTTGTTTCCCTAATAGCATCTAACCAGGCTTCGGACAGGGTCAACCACTCCTGTCCTTGTGGCTTGGAGTCTAGTCCTGAATAGCAGTGCATGCCCTATGTTTATTGCCCTATCCTGTGGCCCTAATCTTGCCACATGAGAAGCAAGCCTTCCTCCATCCTGGTCTTCCTTCCTTTACTGTAATCTGCATATGAAAATTTCACATGATCTCAGCCTCCTGTAGCCAGGGTTGCAGCCAGACCAGCTAGCAGCAGTTACATCAGGCAGCACAGCAGTAAGAATTAGAATCATTCATCTTCTTTCTTCTCATTGGCACAAGAGGAAGCTGGGTGGAAAGGTTATGAATTGCAGCATTTCCAAGGCAACCACAAAGAACAGGAAGAAGATTGGGGATTTAGGAAGGTGCTGACATAGTGACACGGGTTAAGATGCGGCTCAGGGGCCTCCACCTTTTTGTATAGCGATTCTGTACTTGTATAATTTATATGTCATTCAGATTGATGCATTACATGATTTTAGTCTGGTATTAAAACAAGATGCTTTCTGAGCAGTACTATGTAAATTTAACCCTTTATCAAACAACTTAGACTCCCTTTTCAATTGATAGAATCTTGTGATTTATGGATTATGTTAAAAAAGACTTTTTATGGATTTTTTTGGGGGGCGAATCTATTGATTTAAGTCATAGTTTCAGATTTTGGCACATATTTTTTTTGTAATTTTAGTTTTAGGGGAAAAATACAACCAGCCCTCTTTTTTGGGGGGTGGGGGTGGGTAATGGGGGATTGAACTCAGAGCACTCGACCACTGCACCACATTCCCAGCCCTATTTTGTATTTTTATTTAGAGACAGGGTCCCACCAAGTTGCTTAGCACGTTGCTTTTGCTGAGCCTGGTTTGAATTTGCAATCCTCCTGCCTCAGCCTCCCAAGCCTCTGGGATTACAGGTGTGCACTACCGCACCCAGCTTGGCCTTCTTTTTTTAAAATAGTTTTTAGTTAAGATGGACACAATGCCCTTAATTAACTTATTTATATTTATGTAGTGTGAGGATTGAACCCAGTGCTTCATGCAGCTAGGCAAATGCTCCACCACTGAGCTAACAACTCCAGTCCACTGGCCTTCTTTTTGCTACCTCTCTGTTCCAAGTAGTGGAATTCTAAATACCATATGTCTCAGTACCTATGAAATGCTCAGACAATCAAATGCTTATATTTGAACTTCACTCAGTGAAGTGTGTGTCTGTTATAAAAAATATTGCTACATAGAGCTGGAAATTTATAAGAGACTCCAGCAGGGAGTCACATTGGTACAAATCACAGTAAGACATAGAATTTTCCGTATTGAATTATTCCAATGAACCATTTAGATTGACTGGTACCTAAAAGCCAACACAGAATTCACAGAGAAATATATTCAAGATAGTTTCATACGGGATACTAAAAACCTACAGTTAATGCCCCATTCCATTCCTCGAGTCTCACCCAGATATTAGGGTTTATTCTAAAACATAATCAATAGGACTTATACTATTTATCTTAGGGTGCTTCTTTTCTTATTTATTTGTTAAACTTTCTTAAATAGGGCAGCTGTAAGCATAGAACATAAAACTGAATGTTTAGGTCTAATAGTGTATTCTTTCTTTGAGCTTCTCAATGTTCCTGAGCTTGCTTTTCCTAATCTATAGACAGTAGGAATGTGCTCACAAACCCTTAGTAACAAATGAAATTATAGATATTTAATGCTCTTTCTGCAGTTTAGTTATGTTTTTCACATCAACCTAATCCTGTATAACATATGCATATGTAGCACTTTTTAAATGCAGATGGTGCAGTCTCTAGATCTATAGAATGAAGGTAGTATTTATCTCAGAATTTCTATAGCTTTGATTGCTAAATACACTAATAGAAAAATTGGACTAAGAAAAAACAGTAACTATGCAAGATATTTTCCTAGTCATTCTGGGTATGGAAACTCAAAAATATGTATTAACCAACCCTCAATTACTTAGGCAAGGCAAAAACAAACTAGATATGAATTATTTTTTTACATGTTTTAGTCCTCTGCCATGACATTTACAAAGGTAATTCTCTAAAAATAGGACAATGTACTAGATTCAGTAAATAAACCACTTTGGGTACATATCTTGCTTGCTTTTGGGCTGGAGTCCAATCAGAAGACTATTATCCATGGGTCTCTCACATTTCTACAACTGTTGTGTGCTGTGGGACTGACTCTTTGGTCCTAGGATAGTAATTTTCTCCAGTGCAAAAGGTAAGTTTGTTTGTTCGAGTCTGATAAAGATAATGTCTCACTTGGGGCAAAGGTCAGGCCAGCTTATTACATGTTTTTGAAGATTTTGGCTTCCTACTCTCCAAGTTATTATCCTAAAATGCATCCACTATGTTTTCAAGTGTAACTGGCCCTCTGCAAGTTGCCCACTGAGAATTGGGGCTTAGAAAACTGAGTAAATGATGATGCCTTTGCTAGTGCTATTATGGTCTGTAGCATAATCCTTTCTCTCTTATCCAGGAATCTTAGGCATCCATGAAACTGAGTCAGGCTGATGTTAGATGGCAAGAAGAGTAAAATATCTGACTCTATGGTTCTTTGGAGGTAACAGTTTGTACTTTTCCCTTAGTCCTTGATCCAAGTCTCTATAGCTGCAACTCTCACTATTATTAGTTGATTAGCTTCATGTTGATTAGCTTCATATTGACTAACCATGCACATTTTGTCAATTTACTGTCTACACCTGATCTAGACAGACAGCTGCTTGGATAGACCAGAAAACATAATCCAGAGGTCTAGGAAGCTTAATGCCCCATGGTGTGAGCTTCCTTGGGAGGAGGGAAGGCACTGGGAGGTAACCTACAGACATATTCATCTCTATTAGTCAGAGAGACTCTGTAATATACTGTCTTTTCTTATCCACCTTTCTAAAGATTATTCATGTGACTAATGTCACTCTTAATAGTTGTTCCTTTTCTTTTTTCACATAGTTTCTTTCTTTTCATTATGGCTTCCTTGGCATTGAATTCCTCAACAACTAGTAGCATATAAGTTCTTGACACAGGTTCTGTTTTCTAAAAAATACTGCTTAAGATAGAAGTTTAAGATACTTGTACCTTAATGCCTAACACTTTGCAATTAAAGTGACTATGGAACAAAACTATTAGCAGAAAGCAATTGTGTGCAAATTGGTTAGCTCTCCATGTGAATTACTTAAAAAGAAATCTGGCTGAGGTCATCTACAATGTAGCCTTCTCTCAGGATCAGCAGCAGGGCCATCATCACAAAAGGACTGTCCTGCTAGAGCATCGCCAAATAGCTCTGCAGTTTTGGAAATCAAAGCTTGATGTAGTACATTATTATTATTATCATTCCCACACTTTTTCCCAAGAGTGTGACCAGTGAGATACAGAGATAATTTAGGTTACTGACTTATTTGGAAAAAAAGATCATTGATTCTGGATTCCACGAAGATCCAGATAGTATGGTTCTAGAAGTACATTCATTTTAGCTTTGGCACCATTGAGATTTGAGAACTAATGTCCTAAATATAGATCATTTGATCATATGATCATTTGAAAAGGAAAAAAAAAGGATTTGCACTGTGCAGAGGCTAAAAGGGAGACTATAAGTTTGATAGACAGGGAGTCTAATAGTACTTTTACCTCTTTCTATCAGTTGATATTTGTCAAACATCTTCATGTATTATTGTGAGCTGAACTGTATCCCCCAAAGATTCATATGTTAAAATCTTTTCTTTACATGTAAAAAATTAACATTGCATATTGCTTTAAAGTTGGGGTGGCAAGACTATATGGATTGCAGAATTCATGTGGAAGTTTCATTTTCTGTCTCTACGCATGAAATGGGGGTGCCCACCTCACAGTAGGGACCTTTCTTCACCCTGACCCATTCCCTGAACTTCCTCACCCCTGTTCATAGTACTTGGGTTTTATTCTGCCCATCAATTCTTTTCCAGGGTGAGTTGAGGGATCTGAGTGACTAGCCTCCAAAGGTGTCTGTAAAACCACTCTTGACAGGGCAAGGCAGGGCTGGACCACAGCATGTCCCAGCCACAAACAGCTGTGGGAGATGCAGCTTTGAGTTGACAGCAGGGAGACCCTATTGTCCTCAACTTTGGGCTATAGAATGGTCTGCTGCTTCCTGTGGTTCTTGGCACAAACTATCCAGAGGGGCATTTCCTCCCCACCTCCACCCCTGGGGGTGGAACAAAGCTGTGCTCAAGGACAAGATAAGGGATTATCTCTTGGTCAGATTGGGACTCCAGCTGCATGATCCCAGCCCAGACCTTAAGTTTCTGTGAGGCAGCTAGAGAGGGTGCAGAGGATGTGTTGTTAGGATAGGGTGATACCTGTCTTATAAATAAAGAATGGGTCCTTGTTACCCCAGTGTTGAAGATTAAACATCTGAGAAACCAAGGCAAACATAGAAAGCATGTTTTATTTAAGAGAGGGTCAGAGGTAGCCAACTTCTCCAGAGAGAAGGAGGCCCAAAGCTGGGTGCCCACAGAAGTGGGCGTGTCTTGTTCTTTTATAGACTCCAGAACCCCCCACCTTCTCCTTCTTTTGTGTGTATGTGCCTAAGAATAGGAAGGCAGCACAGTAGGAGAGTCCTTGTGTTGGGAAGTGAGGTTAGTTGTTAGCAACCCATTGTCTTTTCTTTGATAACCAGACCTCATCTTCTCAACCCCATCATTCATTACCTACCCTGACTGCCAGACCTTCCACTCCTTGCCTCAGTTTGTTGAGGACATTTCCTGAACCCTCAGGCCAGGCAGGGCTGCAGGCATACTTCTTTTTTGACAAAGAAAGCAGGTAGGGACCCAGTACAGTATTCTCTTAACTTCATGTTTCCACCATCCTCATCTATTTATCCCCTCACAAGGGGATTACAGCTATTGAGATACTTCCAAATGCAAGGTCCCTTCCCCTTTTTATAGGATGAAGGAAAGTGCTTTAGGTGCAAGATGGGAGCTCTTAGGTGTTTCAGTCCTCTCCCCAGGTGGCCAGCTCTGCCAATCTCAGATGTGTGCATGGTGGAGGTAACAGATGGAAGGTTCTAGAAAGGGGACCCAGGTCTTGCAGGTCTGAAGTTTCCCCTGGTGTTCTTATAAAAAGAGGAAATTTGGACATAGAAATGCACACAGGAAGAACACCATGGGAAGATGAAGTCAGGGATCATAATGATGTTTTAACAAACCAAGGAATGAGAGAGTGCCTGAAAACCTCCAGAAGCCTTTGGGACCATAGAACAGATTCTGTCTCACAGCAAGCAGAAGACACCAAGCTTGCCAACCCCTTGATCTTTGCCTCATAACCACAAGAACTATAAGACTAAATTTTTGAGTAAGCTGCTCACTTTGAATACTTGGTTACCGCATTCCTGGGAAACTATGCCATGTGCTGTACACAATGCTAAAAAAGCAAAGTATACAGACATGAACAAATTAAGGCATAATTCCTGCTCTCATGGAGTTCACAACCTAGTGTGAGATAATAGCTAAACAAATCAGATATAACTCTAAGATGTAATATGTTAGGAAAAAAATTTAAAAAAAATATGCAACAAGAGCAAATTGGTGAAACAGACCAGTGGCTGCCTTAGATAGGAAGGTCGGGAGGGCACTTCTCTTAGGATACAGCCTTCAAAGTGAGACCTGGAAGTCTTCTGTTCAAAGAAGTCTACTGCTGGGAGGTGGAAGAGGAAGGGTAGCATGTGTGGAGACCAACAGAGCAGGGAGAGCCTAGGGTGTGTCAGGAATTGAAAAAGCCAACCACCTTCATCTTAATGAGTCAGGGGAGAAGGGCAAGAGGTAACATAGGAGAGGTACACAGTGGCCATGCCATGTAAGTATCCAAATGGAAACAATTTAAGGACTTTAAATAAGGGTGTGACAGAATTCATCCTGCACATAAAAGCCTCACTCTGGCTTTTACCCAGAAACTAAAAGGAAAAGATAAGAAAGGAAGAAGGTAGATTAGTTAAAATACATCCCAGGGGTCTAGATGAGAAACAGGGATAATTTTGTCTGAGGCAAATGCATGAAGATGGAGCAGGATGGATAAATTGGAGGTTTAATATAAAGGAACCAACAGAGCTTTCTCATGATGGGATACACAGGGGAGCAAAGGAGATGGGAAGATCCGGGTGACTTCTGGGTGGCTCAAGCAGATATATGGGTAGATTGTGATGCCATTAGGTCAGATGGAGAAAGTGGAGGAAGGAGCAAGGTATATTCTTGTGTTTGAAAGAAGTCAAGATGAGGCAAAGGAGGAGAATCAAGAATTCAAGTAGGAATGTCAAGTTAATAAATGTTTTTTTTTTTTTTTGAAAACCAGTAATTGCATAGGTTTTTGTTTTAATTTTTCTTTTTTTTTAATTTTTTATTAGTTGTTCAAAACATTACAAAGCTCTCGATATATCATATTTCATAGATTTGATTCAAGCTGATTATAAACTAATTTTTGTCTTTAATGTAGAGGTCTGGGTTAGAGATAAAATTCTGTTCATGAGCACATCAACGGTATTTAATATATGGGAATGACTGAGAAGAAAGTGTAGCAAAAGAATCCTTAAAGTAGATACTAGACAAATACTTAACTCCTTTGTAACTTAATTCTATCACCTATAAATGGGAATTATATTATGTATTCTTGAAGTTAAGAGTGGATTAAATGAAATCATGTCTATGTGTAAAATTTAATGCAAATAAAAAGGAGTGAGTGCATTGTGTTTATTACCGTAATCACATTATTATTGGTGTTTGGTACTAAAGAGACAGAAAAGATGAAAATAAGTTAATGAAAAACCGAGAAGTTTTTTTTTTGGAAATCAAATGAAGATGTTCAGAAATAAGGGATATTAACTCTTTAAAATCTACATTAGGAGCAAATAAGGACTAGCACTCATGTATCGCCACTGTATTGGGCTATACGGTTATTCCTGAGAACTTTACTGCAATGGCAAAAATCAAACATGTAAAAAAGATAGAATATAATTGGTTCTTAGGGCATGGCACCATTCAAGTACAGACTATTTTTAGACAACAGAAGACTTGTGTCTTTTAGCAACAGGGAAAATGGGTAATTTAAAGGAGAGATTGAATATGTTACAGATGATGTACCTAATGTCTGATTCAATTCATGTGAAATACACACTGACTAAAGAGTCAGAAGTCTTTCTTCTGTGACCAATTTGGAACTCATTTCATGAGATACAGTTTGTCTTCACACTATGTGTTAGCTATCTTTTCATTGCTGTGATGTATTAACTGAGAAAAACAACTAAAAGAAGGAAATGTTTATTTTCGTTTATGAGTTCAAAGTTTCAGTCCATGGTTGTCTGTCTCCAAGGCAGAAACATTATAGCAGAAGGCTGAGGCAGGGCAAAGTTGTTTATCTCATGGCAGCTAGGAAACAGGGAGTGAGGAAGGGGATCAGGGACCAGATTTAGTCTCTAAGTCATTCTCCCAAGGACCTACAGTTTCTACCACTTCCTATTAGTCCATTAAACTCTGAACTCCTCAATGTGTCTCATGATCCAGTCACTTTCCCAAAGCCCCACTTCTTAACTTTGCTTCCCTGGGTACCAAGCCTTCTTCAGCCCATGAGCCTTTGGAGGACATTTCAGACCCAAACTCTAACACCCTGGTAGTAAAGTTGTCCACATTTAGGAGGGGACTAGTTTGAGAGTGGATAACTGAATTCCATATAAAAGTAGGAAGACAAGAATTTTCATGGTAGTGGAAAGGAGAAAATAGGTACCATGACCATGAATTAGTAAGAAGCAGACATTTTCTGTCTTGGAGGCCTGAGTGTAGTGGATGAAAAAAATATAGTGAAAGAGGTAAAGATATGGCAGATTTAGCATCTTAAATGCTTATGATAACAATGTTCAGACTCCTTGGTGAATGAAGTCAGCATGAGAAGCCATAAGATAACACTACCACATGATCACCCACACCCAGGGAGGTGTTAAAATTTCCTAAAAACACATAAAGAAGAGCAAGAATCCTTGGTATTTATTCAGGTCAAATGAGTCCTGATGAAGCATGCACTTAATTTAGATAACACAAGGGGAGAAGTTAAAGCATGGTTTTTAGCAAGTAGTAGGTAATTAAGAATAAGTTTAAATACATGTTGAATTAAAAGGGAATAAAAGGAGGATTATTCACTGATGTGAACTTCAAACCATGGAAGTTGAGGAAAGTTTTTGACTAAGTGGTTTTTAATTATCACATGGAACCAGAAGAAAATTGACCCTATTATCTTCCATCCATTGATAGTCAAAGACAACACACTCTCTTCTTTTTGTACCTTGTATAGTCTTATATTAATGTTAGTTGCTTGGCAAATAATGATTCAAGCATGCATGTGTGGAGACAGATATGGAAAAAATGCCCTATTTATGGAGGAGTTGAAACACAGATTGACCAAGCATTGGCCGATACCCAGAGAAAGAATTTAAATCTCAGATGGAAGAAAGAACCATGTGCCCTCAAATCCTGTGAGCAATAGACTCTAAAATCATGAGACACTCTGAATATAAGAGTTAATAAATCAAGGCCATCCCCAGAACACATTCTGAGACAAGGACCCCAAATGTTGAAAGACAGGTACAGTTCCTCAAAGGTGTGTCTTTAAACTCTTTCTAATGCTTTTCATGGAGTATCATTTCTCAAATTAAAAGTATCAACATTTTAGAACTTTCTCTGAGAGAACACTAGAAAGGGGTGTTGAAAAGAATCAAGCCTAAAATTTTATTTACAGAGAAGGTCCTTTCTTGAGCTGTTTTTTCTTCTTTTTAAAGAAGTAGGAAACTTATATATAAAAATGTGATTGACACTCTTTTCTACTTAAAGATCATTCCATAAATAATGTGACCATAGCAATGCTGAACATTCATGGTGCTGTATCATACTCAGAATTGTTAGATGTATTTTCTTGGTGAAATATTTAATTTGCCATATCAATCCATTTCATGGGAAAACACATTAATTGTATTATTTAAATTTTTAATGAATTGAGTTGACTTTCATATTCCTTTCTAGTAATCTTTTCTTGGTCAACTCCCACTCCCTGTGGTCTCCTGGTCACTTTCACATAACATAGTAGCACAATAAGAGTCGTACTGAAATTAAAATTGTAATAACTAATATTTGTATTACACTTTATAGCTATTGAGTTTTACTATCACAGCTTGCTCATTAACTATCTTGCAAGCCAGTGTTGTTATTATTTGCATTTTCATTTTATGATATGGAGGCTAAAAAAATAGAGTTGCCAGGGATATGTAGCAAGTAAAGCAATTAGGATTATGAACTTTTCTCATGACAATGCCATGTTTTATTTGCTTTCTTTATAGCTTCTCACAATTATGCCACAAAATTGGATACCATTGGCCCTTTCTTTAGACTCTGCACACAAAAAACCAATATCTCCTTTTTAGAGTTACAAATTGTCACCGAAATAAATAATCATAAGTCCTTCTTTTCTCTGGTAGTACACCAAACATTTACATTTTGGAATATTTTGGGTATACAGAGGAAAAGACAGATTTTTGATTCATTTGAAGCCCCTAAGCATGGAGAAGGGACCACCATTAGGTACCAACCATATTCACTTGTCAATCCTATGGGGTCTGGGTTTGCAGAAAACAGCTTATAATTCTGTTCTTGTGATTCTGTAATCACAGTTCTAAAGTCTTGTGATTAATGAAATGGGTACAGGCTTAAGAAATAGACAGGATTAATTAATTTCCCCCATTTTTTAACTGTATATTTCAAAAGTCTTTCATTCATTAATCCTCAGTTTCTCATTTGTGTAGTGGATGATAGAATTTTCTTTAGTTAGAATCCCCTTCCTCTGGGCTTCCAGGTGGTGTATGTTAACAAACTATCACTGGGGCTTCCTAGGGTGCTTAGCAGATGCAGTTACTACTATTATTTCTGCTGCAAATCATAGAAATCACCATTATTGCTACTGGCTTTTTAAGAACCAGTCCTGAAAATGAATGGGAATTATTGTTCGCTAGCATTCTATAGGCTTCAAGGAGGTTGCATGCATGCCCTCCACTGCCTGGCTCACAACCCCTTCTCCTGCCTTAATAGCAGTGGCAGACCAAGGACTTTATGGAAGAACCCGTCCTGTTTTATAACCCTTACATGTATCAGTGTAAGTGCTTTTATGTGATCCGGTAATTCCTTATTACTGTAAGAGCATCCCCGGAAATTTCAGGACCATCAGCAGGTTCACATGGTGCAGTAAATGATTTTTTTTTATGTCTGATAACTCAGGTGATCAGAAGATTTTTTTGATGTGCCGAAATCAAAATGAATACAACTTGGAACTACCTGAACCAAAATGTAAATAATTCTTCCTGTGCTTTGTTTGTAGCACCGGGTGTCATAAAGCAGAAAGAAAAGAAATGAGGCTTGTGATAATTTTTATTGTGCTGGGTCTTTTCCATTCATAAGGTCCCTGTGATCATCAGCTATGCCTGAGAGACACAGGCAGCCCTCAGAGCGCAGGGCAGAGAAGTCTCACTGCATAATAAAAAGGGGATCCTAGCAACAGCATCAAAGCAGATGTGGTTTTGATTTCCTTCAAAAAATGTTTTTATTATAGTTTTTTGTAAGGATAAAAGCTTTTTCAATAAAATATTAATAGGACTAATCATGCTCCCTGACTTTTTGAAATATATTTTATGCTCATTTTGCTAAAATAATAGCTTTTGAATATATCAGAAACAATGCAGTGCAGTCTTAGGTGGACCTGTAACTTCTCAACTACAGCCTTATTTTGGGAAGGAAGAGTTTAGTAGGTCAGTGTGTGCTCAGGAGTCAGATTGTCTGGGCTCAAATCCCAGCTCTGCACTTTCCCAGCTGTGAAACCACTCGCAAGTCACAACTCACCTTCAGTCTCAGTTTCTACATGTGCAAAATGGGGACAATTACAGAACTGTTATCTGAACTTAATGAGATAATACATGTAAACAGCTTAACATAGAGACAGACACGTCATTGGGGCTCAATCCGTAAATGTCAGCTGCTCTTACTTTAATCATTTATGTCCTCAAAAGCTATTTATTGGATTCCACACGTGAACAGTATTCTGGATCAAAATGAATAAGATAATAATAAGTAAGACAGCTCTTGACTTCAAGTGCTCATCCTATGAGCAAGACACAGAGATGGGCACACTTTTATCATGAGGTTTCAAATAGAGGAAAGCATGATCAGGGTACTGAGGCAAAATCAATGAGAAAGATAGCATCCCAGGGTGGAAGGAGAGGCTTCTAGTCATCCAGTGTTTCCTTACTGAAGGAGAGCTCAGGAATTATCTATGGCAGAACTTGGCAAACTTCCTATAAAGGGCCAGAGAGTAAATACTTTTAGCTTTGTATGTCATTCATTGTTTCTGGTGTAGCTGGTCAACTCTGCCATCATAGTAAGACAGTGTTATTAACCATTGATATAGGAATGGACATGGCTGCATGCCAAAAAAAGCTCTTTACAAAATCAGGCTTGTAGAAGTCAATATTGTCTAGAGGAATTGAACCAATACAGGTGTGTGTGTGTGTGTGTGTGTGTGTGTGTAGATTCATTTTAAGTAATTAGCTCACAGGATAATGGAGGGTAGCACTTCCAACTCTAAGGGTAGTAGACCTAAGGAGGAACAGAAGCAGCAGCTCCAGGCTGGTCTGCCTCAAAGGAGGTCCGTCTTTTGTTCTATTCAAACCAATAGCCGAGGCCTAAACACCTTCATGGAGGTCGATCCGTGTTCATAGTACACTGATTTAAATATTAATTTTATTCAAAAACACTATCTAATTTGACACATATAATAACCCTCACAATCTTTCAGTCAGATTTGGCCTGCCAGAGTCTGCCTATCCTTGAGCTTGAGATCCTCTGTACTCCACCTGAAGCAGGTAGAGTTCTTTATTCCAAAAGCAATAGTGTCCTCATCCAAACTTTTGTGAATCAGTCATTGAGTGGTTCACCAAACCCCAAGGCTTAAGTAGGAGAACAGACTTTCTAGAGGGATCTGAGATTGAGATTGGCAGTCCTGAGACAACCTCTTCCACCCATCACTGAGAATGGGGTCTTCCTGTCCAAATCAGAGATCATCTGAGGAGAGATGAAGCCAGGACTCACAACAGGATACTGCTCCAGCAAGGGACTGCCACAGAGGAGGAAGGTGAGCTGAAGGAAGGATTATGTTGCAATCTTCCCCAAAAGAGTAAGCAAAGTCCTCAGGAAAAGGGAGCCCCTCCCTTCAATTCCACTCCTAAATTTATTCCATGATTTGTTCAGAATCACACGAAAAGGCATCAGTCATATTTGGGTAGAATGCTGAGAAAATAAGAATATTGATGGGAAAGAAAAGAATATCACAGAGAAAAGGGAAAGGGATGGCAAAGAGGAGGAGAAGATGGGTGCAGAGAGTGAGGGGGCACATGGTATAATGAGGGAAAGGGGGAAAGGGGGGATTTTAAATTTCACTTGTTAAACTTCAAATTGACTCCATATCTTTTTTCCTTAGATTCTCTATTTCAAAAATAAGTATGCTGTAGCTCAAAGGGTGTTATGGGGCTTAATTCATTTAAATTGCAAAGCATCAGGACTCTTAGATGAAAGTATTATTGAAGTACAAAGCTTAGGTTCATTATTAATAAAATCGGTTCTTCATAGCACAGTCTTCTTTGAAATGATTGGCTCCTTAAGAATGCCTAAGGTTAGTAGCAGCTAGCCTTCAACTAATAAAAGAAGCAGACAAATGAGGTACGTATGTATCTCAACCCCTTTATGAGAACTCTAGCTATATGTCCAACTCTAACTTAAAGAAAATACCTTAGTCAAGCTACATTGAAATCTTGCTTAATCATGGAATCAAGACAAACTGAATACCCTAAGGAATTTTGTGTTATTTAGTCCTATACCTATCAAAACTCCAGGATTTCTCATGTTTTCTAAGTAAAGATGAAAAAAAAAGTATAAAATGGAAGTTGCTTATTACTGTATTTTCATAAAGAATGTCAAATTTATCTAAGAAACTAAAGAAACTTTTTTTTTTTTTGGTACTAGGGATTGAACTCAGGGGCACTCAACCTCTGAGCCACATAACCAGGCCTATTTTGCATTTGATTTAGAGAAGGGTCTCACAGAGTTGCTTAGTGTTTCACTTTTGCTGAGGCTGGCTTTGAATTTGTGATCCTTCTGCCCAGGCCTCCTGAGCTGCTGGGGATTACAGACGTGCTCACCTGGCTGACAATAAAGAAACTCTTTAAACTCTAATTTCTCTGTGGATGCTGTTTTGACAAAGTATTTTTATTTTCCTTTGTATTGATTTTTACTTCTGTGTATTTTGACTTGCCTACATTGTATATGTATTTTTATAATTATCTTAAAAATATCTATATGAATTATTTGTATGAAATTCTTTCTAGAATGAGATATTAATAAAAATGATATAAATAAATATTATGTAGAGAAAAAAAAGAAAGCAGTAACTGCTAATCCACAAGAATAAGCCCTGGTGAACATTCAAGCCAGCATCAAAACACTTCCCATTAGTTAATCTTTCTGGAAAATTTCCTTAGTAGTTTCTATGAATGTTTAGAGTTCCTTTTTAGTTTGTTAGTTTCTCTGTCCTGATCTGTATCTTTCGTAAGTCCTTTTCTATCCATTCATGTTTAAAAACAAATTATTAAAATTCCACAGTTTTTGCTAGAGACTGCTTGTCACAACAGGACAGGCTTACTGTTGAGTGGTCAGCTGGAGGGAGACTATCCCTCTCCCCAACTCTCCTATTGGTCTGGACAATGACTTTCTGCAGAATGGAAGCCTTTGATCTCCTGAAAATTTTCTCTCAGAAAGAGATAGAGACAGAGACAGAATGTGAGTGCAATGCAAGTAAAGGCCTAGGAAGATCTCATAATTCCAGGTATAGACTTCAAAAGTTCAGTGTGTAGATCATCACCTAACTCTGATTAGGTATTTCTTTTTTTTTTTTTTTTATGAGCTACACATGACAGTACAATGATCTTGACAATTCATACATTTGAGTCAAATGGGGTATTTTTTCTTATTTTTCTGATTGTACAGGTTGCAGAATCACATTGGTCATACAGTCACCTATATACATACAGCAATAATAATGTCTATTTTATTCTGCTGCCCTTCATTGCCACTCTCAGCATTTTTTGGTGGGGGGGAGGGGCGGTGGTACTAGGGATTGAACTCAGGGGCACTTGACCATTGAGCCACATTCCCAGCTCTACTTTGTATTTTATTTCTCACTGAATTGCTTAGCCTCGAGAGCTGCTGGGAATACAGGCACGCACCATCACACCTGGCATCTCAGCTTTTCCTGGAGCAAGGTTTCTTTGCACTACATATGTTTGGAGTCAATTTGTGTGTGTGTGTGTGTGTGTGTGTGTGTGGAGGGGACTTGTCTTGCATTCTATGATATTACTACTAGAATCCCTCCCTCGTCTCTGTATCAACAAGATGCCAGTAACAGCCAACATCAAATTGGTACAAACAAAAGTGTCTCCTGGGGACATTGCCAAATATTCTCTTCAAAGAAAAATGGAACCTGGTTGAGAATGACTGTTTTAAAGAAAATTCTCTTACTCAACCTCCAGAGAATAGTGCTCTGTCTTTATGTGATGTGTGTGTGTGTGTGTGTGTGTGTGTGTGTGTGTGAGAGAGAGAGAGAGAGAGAGAGAGAGAGAGAGAGAGAGAGATTCAGGGATGGGGGAGTTTAATGTCTTTTTTAAAGCAGGAACAGATCCAGGGATCTAACCACACACCAGCTGTCAACCAATATTTATATCTTCATCTCCACTGAATTTTAGAGGTATCTGTTACCTATAATTCCAGAAGGAGCTCCCCTGAGTTCTTGGGTGGGAATCAATTTGTTCCTTGCCTTTCATCTTGAAAACTCTTACTCATCTTTCATCTGCAAAGTCAGTTAAGTCTATTTGATTCCAGCTTCCGAAATTTTCTTGGTGTGTCTTAACTGCAGATATTTCCTATCCTATTTTCTTTGAGAGTTGAGAGGACTTTTTTTTTCCTTTTAAATCCTTCATTTTAATTTCTGTAAATTTGAAGAAGACATTATAAATTAATTTTCTATCATGCTTTTTCATAACTTGTTAAATGCAACAGCAAAAATAATGACCCATAAAGACTGTTTGTGGCAGGCTATCTGGAGCTCCACCTACAGAATATGGAAGATTCATGTTATTCTTCCTAGAGAAGGAACAGGAATTCCTGTGTGTAGGGGCAGGAATAGGAAATAACTTATGAAGGTGAGAATGGCAACAAAGTACTTGGTTTCAGAATAAAATTGCTAAGGCCATCATTAGTGATCAACTCATTCTGCTTGATTTAATAATTGATTCACTTGATTTCTACAATTGCTCTGTGAAGCAAACAAAACAAACCATAAAACATAGGGAAAGTCAGGCACAGAGAAGTTAACTTTTTTAAAATCACAAAGCTTGTTTGCAGCAGATCTAAGAATAGAAGAAGAGTCTACTTCTTTTTCAACTATTCTCTTGTTTGCAGAATGAGCACAAAACAACGAGGATCCCATAGCAAGGACCAAACAAGAAGATTGTTGGTTTTAGAAAGTCCAGGATTGTGTCATGAGTCATGCACCTGCCATTCTTAAGTTTACACAGTAGAAACAGAAGTAGCTCATGGTTCCTGGGTACTGATGAGCCCTTTCATGAGAGATAAAGAAAATTAAGAGCCAAGAAGTAGAATTTCAAAATGTTGCGCCCTTAACTTTCATGTGGTGGGAGGCACATGCTTACCATAGGGGGAACTCATATTCCAGGAATCAAATTCAGACATTCTTATTACTGATTCAAAGTTCAATTTATTGTCTTCAAATTTTTACTAGACAATTTGATTCCCTGGATGATCCCATAGTTTTCTCATCATAAATTTTGAAAACTGATTTTTCAAACTATAGTAGTAGTTTTTGCTGTATAACAAGCTACTCCAGAATTCAGCTTGAAACAATAATAAATTTTTAGCTCAAGATCCTACTGTTTGACAATTTATCCTGGATTCAGCTGGGCAGTACTGATCTGGGTTGTCCTCAAGTAATGTCACTCACGTTATTGAAGTTATAGGGCAAATGGTTGGGGTTGCTTAGACTAGAATGATGTTGGCTAGTGTGGTAGACCAAGTAATGCCCTCCCTATGCCCCAGTATATTTGTATCTTAATCCCTTATATATCAACTACCTTATATATAAATAGAGAATTTGCATAATCATTAAATTGAAGGCTCAGAGATGTGGGGACTAATTCTCTTATCACAAGTGACCATTTAAGAGGGAAGTAGATGAAGATGCCATCAGAACAGAAGACAAGAATATGATAACAGAAGTAGAGACTGGAGTGTTAAAACATGGAGATGGAGTGAGGGGCTACAAGCTAAGGAATGTAGGCAAATAGTGGAAGTAGAAGAAGGCCAGGAAATTTATTTTCCTTTCAGACCATACAGAAAGAATCAGTCTTGCTGATACCTCACTTTTAGCTTAGTGAATCTGATTTTTGATTTCCAGAATTATAAAGGAACTCATTTTTATTGTTTTAAGCCACTGAATTTGTGACGATTTGTTCTAAAATAAAAAGGAAATGAATATGGTTGAGATGGCTGAAATGACCAGGGCCATTCTCCAAATACATGTCTTTACATCTTTACATCCCTCTGGCAAACCAGTAGTCTGACATTGTTCACATGTCATTGAAGAGGTTCTCAGCCAGAGAGGGGAATGGAAAGGGTGTGGTATAAGAAGGTAGAAAGAGAGAGAGAAAGAATATCAATGAATGAATGCAGGTCGCAAGGATTCTCAAAACTTAGGCTAGGTACTAGTACAGTGTCACTCTGCCATATTCTGCTGGCCAAAGCAAATCACAAAGGCATTCAAAATTCAAGGGGTGTAGAAATAGTAGGTACCAAAGTCATATTGCAAAGAATGAATGCAGGTTCAAGTAAAGGATTGTAACTAATTTTTCCAGCCCCTCTGTTATATCACCTCTTCCTCTACACCTCCCTTTCCAATCTCTGTGTCTCAGTGACTGATACCAACTTAAAAAAAAAAGGAACTGCAGTCCACTCTTCACCCCCCACCACCAACCAATAGGTGGATTCATTTGAACTCCAAATAAGTTTCAAATCAGTGTCTTCCTCTTTCTCCCATCACATTTAAAAGCTTTATACTTAACCTCTCATCATCTCTCCTTTAGGTTATTTCAAATACCTTCACCTCCCTACCTTTGGTTTCTCCCACAGCTATGCTGTCTATGCTACTCTGACCCCAGAGTGATTTTTCTATATTGTTGATTGAATCATGTAACTCATATTGCTTATGATCACCAGTGATTCTTCCTGAGAAACAGAAAGAAGCCCAGATAGTACTAATGGGAGGCTAGATCCTTAGTAACATGGGCCCTGCTTCTCTCTCTTGTCTTTTCTTTTCCCCCATCCTTCTCCTTTCCTCTCTCTTTCCATTCCTTACTCCCTTACTGATTTTTCTGCCCTTCTTTCTTTCATTATCATTTCTTTTTTTTTTTTTTTTTTGGCTCAATGTGCATCCTGCTCTCTTGTATTGAATTTATTGTATCCTACAATGTTGCCATGAAGTCTGGAAAGATAGATAGTAGTTTTATTGTAGGCATTTAATTTTTTAATATGTTGGCTTTCTTCCTATGGTATATGTTAAAAGCCCAGGTTTATTCTTTGAAAATTAAAGGCACAATTGATCTTAGGCAGTGCATCCCAGAGTCGTATGCAAAATTTGATGGAAATGCTTTGCTAATGCACTGCATTTGTTGTAATTTTGCACAGCCCATTGAACTATGTACCATTAATGAGTTTCACACTGAATATATCATGTGATAGTTCTAAACATATCTGTATTTTAATGTAATACAATAATCCATTTATAAACATTTACATATATGTCAATTTATGTTTCCAGAAATGATGGACTCCTTGTATAATGCCTATGATATTTTATTTCTCTGTGCTTCTCTGTGTGAAGTTTTTCTGTACCTTAATTATCCTTCATTACTTGGATCAAACATTCATTTCTTTACGAAGAACCTCCTTCTTGCTCAACTTCAGGGGCTACAGTGTTTCCACCCTCCCACTCATTCCCTTGACCTTTGGAATTTCAGCAAGTGGATATTGAAACCTGTACTACAACAATTAATATAGCTCCTGGTATATACATTAAGCAAAACTGACTTCAGCATCACAGGTGCTAATATCTCAGAGGGAATAGACCAGAGTCTAGTTGTGGATAAATAAACAAAAAGCCTAGTCCTAGAGTAATTTAGAGTTAAATTATTCATACCAGGCAGATAAGCTCCCCTCAGATAATAAAGAAATTGCAGAAGTTAAATCATGGGCTTGAGAAAAGCATTCAACCAAGTACATCAGTTAGTTAAAAATAAACCTAGAGATGCCATCACTATAAATTTATTCTTTATCTAGAATATTTCCTCTCCCATTTAAAATCATTCTCAAAGACTTACATTTTCTATGAAGTCTTCATCTGCTAAAATGCATCTCTGTTCGTTGTTCACAATTATCTATACTTTATTCATTTTTTTTTCTTTGAATTCATAAGTGTTGGGGGCAAAGACCTACTTTATCTCAGTGATGTACTCCCAAGTGTAGAATGCATTCACACAGCTTCATATATAATCATAATAACAATAATTTGTATTACAGATGACAGGTATAGAATTGCTGTTCCAGACCTCAAAATTGCAAATCAGAATAAATAAGTCTGTATGCATTTCATTAAGGCATTTATTTCAAATCTGGTTTGTGGAACATAGATAACCATCTACCTATTTCTGGAATGATTCTTCTCATTGAAAATATGTCTAGCAATTTCTAATACATGCTCACACAAACCTAGTTTTCATTTAGTAAATAAAGTCAGATGTTTTATAAAAATGGTGAATTAGTTTTATGGCACATCAGTTTGAAGGAATATTACATAGCTATTAAAATGATGAATGTTCAGACTACAAGATACATGAGAAACTATGCACTATAGGAAAAACAATACATGCTATGGTGACATGATCATCACTATTGGGTATGTTATGTTTTACACATGAAGCTTAGACATAGCCACAGAATAAATAGGAAGACATTATATATTTATATGCTTAAATTTACTTTTAAAAGGAAGAGTATTTAGATAATATTTGCTAAAAAACCCCTGTAATTTGCCTAGTCACACAGATTCTTACAGTTTATGTTAATGTCAACTGAAATAAAAAGACATTTAAAAGTAGTTTATTTGATCACCTGTGAAATGATAACAGATAAAATCATCTCTAGATTCCTTCAGTCATTCATGATCATTCATGTATTGTCATGACAATATTTATAGGAAGGAGAAAAATGTCTACCTTTTTTTCATGAAAGACAGAGGAAATTACAAGCACTGTCTATGGACTCAGATTGCTTGTTTTAAATCATTCTCCATCACCAACTTTCTGACCTGGGAGAAGTTGCTCAACCTTTCTTACACATTGACCCCCTCGTCTGTAAGGCAGAGATAATAAAGCCTTATCTAATAGTATTTTAAAATATTAAATGAGAAAGTATATAGAATGTTTTCACAGTACCCAGCACATATTAAGATCTTGTATAGTTACATATACATATCCTCAAGTCACAAGAAATTTGCCAGTAATTTTTTTTTTTTTCTAAAGAAAAGCCAGTGAAAGAATATCCCCAGGAATAATACTTTGCAATACTTTGGCCATTCTAGATGAAATCTCAACCAACAGGGAGTTTCTTTTTATTTCTTTAAAAGAGATGTTTTCACATATTCAAACTTAATCCAGTGACAAAAGCAGATTTTTGCATGATGCCTATAGTAGGCGACCTTTCTGCAGATGGGGCTTTGTGATAGAGTTGCAGGCATTTTGGGAATTCATTGAACATCTTGCAAATTGATTCCTTTTGGTAAAAGGTACTGGAATTTGGGACTAAACTCTTTAGTCTAGATGAAATGTCAATCACAGTACATTCAATGTTTAAATATATGAATAAATCATGGGTGGAACTTGTTCTATTCTTCATTCTTCTATAGCACACATCTAAAATACTGGGCTTGTATTATAACTATGCATTGTGTGCCATCCTGACTGACGGTTTAATCTAAGTGTGCAGTGAAGGAAGTGATACGGGTATTCAAAGAACTGCTAAAATATGGTCAGGTTTCTACATAATTATGTTTTATGCACACATCTCAGTGTCATCATCAATATGTTTAGATAAACCCTCCAATTTATTGAGGGTGTGATTGAGAGCCCTCTGAATCAATGCAGAGGAAAGACTACTCCTACACTTGAATGGGGATATGGATCTTTCTTCCAGGGGGAGATATAACTTATCCTTCACCAGAGCCAGGCACGTTCAGGCAAGAATTCTCAAAAGGAAACTTTGCTTCCCCATAGATGGCATCCCAGACATATGAGAATTGACTAAGAAAATGACTAAATTAATAAATCTAATAAATTATTTTGGCCTACTAAGTAATGCAGGCTTTATCTAAGAACACCATGTATTGATCCAAATTATTTAATGTTAGAACCAGCTTCTTGAAGTGTATTAAAGGTAAATTTAAGACAAAAGAAGAACTGCTCTCCAGCTTTCCTAATCTGCTCCTTCTCTCCAGGTGCCCTCTTTTCAACCCCTATAGTTAACTGTGTTCTACAATTTATATTCTAGATAGCAGCATGAATTCCTTGAGACAAAGGACCAAGTTTTAATCACTCATCTTTCTTCACTCAGTTTCTACTCCTAGGAAACCAAACATACACATTGGATTACCTCAATAGGAGAAGAAGAAAAAAATATCATTATGTTCAAAACACACTGAATTTATCTGTAGTGAATTATAGGGAGAATATAACCTTCTGATGTTGGTGACTAATGAACACTGTGATTTGCAAAACTCTCCTTTGTCCCTCTGCCAGAGGCAGAACTGGGCTGAATGGTATGCTTTTGTGTCTGACTATCTTTTAAGACATATGTAGCTTAGGATATATGTATAATGTACAATACTCAACCAGATTTCATACTAATGAGCCCATCACATAAATTCTTCTGGACCTAAATTCCAGCGCCTATATATTGAATCCCTACAATTAGGCTGTCTTAAAGATAGGAATCCACACTTTGCATGTTTTTTACCTGGTGATCAAGAAGTGGATATGTAGAAACACATGCTGTTTTCTGTAATGGTAGGTGCTCCTAAACTCTACATCAATATACCTTGACTTTAGTATCCAGCTCAAACCACAAGTAAAGACTAAATAAAAAAGCTGTTTCCTGACTCAGTACTAAAATAACAGGAGCAGGGGTGAAAATAAGTAGTTTTGGAAATTGCTTTTTGTGTTTGTATTTTTTTAAGAGCAATTGAACCTCCTTTTTATTTTAAGAAAATGTCATCAAATTGGAATCCTCTACACTTCCTGCTGGTCACCGTCTTTTCTTTTCCATTTCATGCCAGATAGTGTGTACTGAAAGCAGTTTTAATGGACATAACTAATGAAGGGTTGAGTGTGTGCATGTGATATAATGCTATTTTATGACCAGGAATTCTTTGACATCTTGACTTCTCTCCTGGATTGCTGCAGAGCTTGGTCTCTCTATATTGTATTAGTTTCCATGTGTAAAATGGACCAGAGACAAAATGCATCTTTTTGGGCTGAATGTGGATACCTGAAATCACAGGTAGTACTGAGCACTATTTGTACTATGTTTTCTTCCTATACATACATACCTATGATAAAGATTAACTTATAAATTAGGCACAGTATTAACAACAATAATAACACAATAGAATAATTATAACAATACATTATAATAAAAGTTATATGAATGTGGTCTCTATCAAAATTCCTTATTGTACTATATACACCCTTCTTTTTGTGACAATGTGAGATAATAAGTACCTATATGATGAAATAAAGTTAGGTGGATGACTAAGCACTTATTATTCACCATGGCCATAGTTTTGGCAGTTTGAGGTGCAACAACAAAGCTAGAATAAATTTCTTTCTCCTTTTCACAACTGCAGAGATAGATTCATTCTTACCATACTTGTTAGAAATCTCAGCATACAATGTTTTTCTCTCTCTCTTTTTTTTTTAGAACTTTTACCTTTCTGCTAAAATTAAGTACTTTACAGCTTCTTTTTGACATACCTGAATTGCCAGTACCACTACTTTTGTGATTTGAGGTCAATCTTGAGTGAAACAAAGGTTACTTGGATATAAGCAATGTGATATTTTGATAGTTGATCTGATTACTGAGATGGCTACTAAGTGACTAATGAGTGGGTAGTATAGATACATGGATACACTAGACAAATGGATAATTTGCATTTCAGTTTAGATGGAGTCAGATAGTGCAAAATGTCATCACATTGCTCAGAATGACACAGTTTAAAACTTATGAATTATCTACTTCCAGAATTTTTCACTTAGTATTTTTGAACTACCTAAAGTATTTTGAAGAAACTAAAGCTGCATAAAGCTAAATCATAGATAAGGGAAGACCATTGCTTGGATCTAAAAATAATCTCTTATTAAGAAAATAAAATTAAGATGTAGAAAACAATGGAAATAAATGGAATAGAATGCTGTTTTTATGTTTGTGTTAAGTGAGATTTGGATATGAATATATTTAAATGTGCTTATATTTCACTGGGTGAACTCTGACAAGACACCCAATATACTAATAATAGTGGATTCTTATATGTGATAGAAACTGAGAAAAGGTTAGATGGGTGATAGATATAGATACATACTTATAGAATATTATTTTTAACATGTAAAGAAGACAGGTGAATATGTTTCATGTTCATAATATGGTTTCAGTTTTTTATAACTAATTTATTTAATGTATTTGCACATGAAAATAACTTTTAGTCGCTTGCAAAATTAATACTGAGTGTATGTACATGTCTATCATGGTTTGGATCTGGAATGTCCCCCCAGCAATTATATAATGAAGACTTGGTCCCCAAAGCAGCATTGCTCAGAGGTGGGGCTTTTGAGAAGTGATTGGATCATGAGGGCTTTGACCTTATCAATGGATTAATCCATTGAAAGCTGAATGGACTACTGGGAGTAACTGAAGGTGGTGAGGCATGGTTGGAGGACATAGATTACTGAAAATTGACCTGGAAGGGTATTTCTATTTCTTGGTCCCTTCCTCCCTTTCTCTCTCTCTCTCTCTCTCTCTCTCTCTCTCTCTCTCTCTCTCTCTCTCTCTCTCTCCTTTCTGGACACCATAATATAAGCAACTTTCTTCTGCCATGTCCTTTTGCCATGAGGTTTCTTCCTTGGAGTCAGTCAATCTTGGACTGAAACTGAAATAAAATTTACTTAATTTGTTTATCATTGGTATTTGAGGATATGTGTCAGCAATGTGTATTTTTTATCCATTTTTTAGTATAGTTGAATCTGAATTGTTTTAGGAAGACTTTGAGAAATAAAATAAGTGAAAGGAGTAGAAGAATAATGTGAAGGGAAATGAAGGATAGAATGGTCTGTTGTGGTCCACCTGCATTAGTGCTGATCTCCCATTATGTTTAGATAAACCTGGGAGCTTCAGTGCTCTGAAAGAGAGAAGAGTTCTCTAAACCACCATGTGTGAATCTGACATGGGACCAGTTTAACACGTACACTGCCTTGGCCAAGGTTTAGAGTTACGATGATGAATGGATCAACCATGTATGTGGTTCTTTTTTTTTAATTTTTATTATTGGTTGTTCAAAACATTACAAAGCTCTTGACATATCATATTTCATACATTTGATTGAAGTGGGTTATGAACTCCCGTATGTGGTTCTTATTAAATCAGAAACCCTAGATGGCTGAAAATTTCCAATCATTCAAATAGGTTTCTCATACTTATTATCCTACAATATAATATATTGCAACAAAAGAATTGTGAAGTAAAGTGAAAAGTTACTCTATGTTACTTACATTTGTGATCATTTTGACTATGGGAATTGCTAAATATATAACCAGTTTCTTTGGCCATTACTATTGATAAAATATTGATTCCAGGGGATAGTTCTGAGTTTTTGAAATCTTTTGATTTTATATTAGAATCTTGATTCTGCATCAAAAATACCTTTCTATGGGACTTATTCATCTTCAGATCAGCTTGATCAAGACTGCATTTGTGACTGAAAATGCATGCAATATCAATCCTTTGATGTTCTTATTCTTATACAAATTACTTTCCTTTCCATGTAATTAAAGAAAAATGCATTGTATAATTGAAAATAGCTAAGTCAGCTTGGAATTTTCTCAACAACAACAAAAAAGATGAGATAGATATGTTAATTAGCTTGATTTAATAATTTCATAGTGTATACATTAATCAAAACATCAATTTTATACTATAAATATGTAGAAAGTTTATTTGCCAGTTATAACTTAATAAAACAGAAAAAGAGACATACAATGGAGTAAAACCACATATTCAATTTTTCTCAGGTTGACCAGACTATGGAATCTAATTTCTTTTAAAAAACAACTTCATGTTTCATTTAATCCTTGATGCAAAAAATTTATTTATTAAAATGTACTAAAGTTACTAAAGAAAGTGCAATAAAACCTTCAATAGCATCTCTATTGTGTACTGCTAAGGGTGTGATATTATCTTTCAGGCACAAACAGCATACATTACTAGATATTTATCCAGACTCTTGTTCTTCTCTTTCACAGGAGAAATAATACTGGATGGTGTTCCCTCAACCATTCATATACTTTATGTATAGATTAATTTTGAATTTATGTGTAGGAATTTGACTTTGGAACTAACTCCTACAACATAAGTGATTATATATATAGAGAGAGAGATAGATATATACAGTGACACCTACAAAGAATTGGACATGTTTATCAGAGGCTCTAAGCAGTGATGTCCTACGATCATCAGAGGACATTCATGTCCCAACACAGTCATTTGTTACAAATATCATAATTCAAAAATTTTAGGTCATCTGATATTTTAAGAAATATAAAGAGAGTAGATGAAAGGAACTTGAGGAGGAAAGGAGGAAAAGAAGAAATACTGGTAAATGGTATTGGTCAAATTATATTGTTACAGCATGTGAATGTATGAATGTGTAACAACAAATCCCACCATTATATACAATTTTAATATACCAATAAAAATATGGAAAAAAGATTAACATAAGCAATTAGAAAAAACACAAAATTTCTAGTCAGCATTTTGTAGACATCTATATTCTCACAGACTCTATAAGAACATTTTGTATGATAATATTGACTGAGAAAATAAACTGCTTATTAAAATAATCAAAACTTTCTACCATTAGTGCTAGATTGAATCTTTATTATGACTGACAGATGAAACCTTAGTGAATGGGCTTTCATGCAACTGCAGTCAATATCACAGTCTATGCCTATGTGTTTGCACACTATAGATCAAAGAAAGAAAAGCTGAAAGGTACACATATATTTTTACATTTAATTTGAACATATCAAAAAGATTACACAGTTAAGATATAAGATACCCAGATTTTTGGCATGACACTTATGAGTCTTAATTGATCAGTTTTCACAGAAATTTTCATTTTCAAGAGGACACTACTGCTTCATTTTACCTACTTATTAGAGTGTGCAGCTCAGAGTCCAATCTGATCTTCTTCTGGAGAGTCTGTCCTGTTAAAGGAGGATTATTGCTTAGTCAGCTATTCGGATTCTAATGGAATTGGTGGTTATGGGAAGAGGAGTGGGTAGAAGATGAATAGACTCAAAGGAACTCTTTAAAGATGAGGTTGAAGCAATTTTCACTAGGAAAAAAGGGAAATAATTACAAAGAAATTCTTTCTGAAAAAGATCAATAATGAGAAAATTACGCTTTGAACTCATCGTCATAGAAAATCTATTTTGTAATATTTTCTCTCTAGAGGAATAACTTTTAAATTGGCTCATATTGTCTAGTACATCTTTTTCACACAAGCAAAAGAAGCCCACAAAACATCACTCCAAAAGGAAGGGAGAACAATATTTTTCTTGTTTTCAGGAAAAAAATATACACCCTAATAGGAAAAACTAAGACCATCTCCATCTTCTATGGTCAGATATTTTAAATTTTTAACCTAATAACAAATACTTACATTTACAAAATGAGAGAAGAATTAAGCGAAAGTAGGAGAAAATTGTAAAGCATAAAAAGTTGCTATATATTCCTTATACTTAATATTAAGAATTTTTAAAATCTAGCAGTATTATGATTACCAGGGAATATATTTGTGACTAATTCAAGTCTCTGCAAAGATCTTTGAAAACATTTTTTTCTTTGTGTTTATAAACTCAGCTTCACTGAGAGATATTTACACACACTTATATTCAGTAATCTTAATTATATATTTTGAAGATTACTGAGAAATATATGCAATTGTGTATTCTCAGCAGCAATCAGATATAGAACATTTCCATTAACTTAAGAGTCACCTTGTGACCCTTTATAATCAATATCCTTCTCTCAGCCCCAGTTCCTGGCAAACACTGATCTTCTTTCTGTCACTATGGTTTTTAACTTTTCTAAAATTTCATATAAATGGAATACTGTATTTTGGGGGCTGCAGATTAATGCTTTACAGATTGGTGTTGTATGCATAAGTACTAGAATATTTAATTGCTAAAATATTCCATTGTATGGAAGTGCTACCAATCACTTATCCACTTATCATTTAATGGGTATTTGGGTTGTAGTTTAGTTTCTATGAATAAAGCACCTGAGTACAAATATTTTTTGTGTCCATACTTTTTATTATCTTATATAAAACCTAAGAGTGGAATTGCTGGCTCATATGATACATATGTATTTATAAGAAACTGAATAATGTTTTACATTTCCACTAGTAGTAACTACATTTCAGTTACTCTATATCCTCACCAATGTCCTGAACAGTTCTACACTAGTGAACAATTTTGACCATAAAAAACAGCATGAATTTTATTTTACAGTATACCCATTATGTAAATTTATAACTAAAACATGTTTAGGGAATACTTTTGGTTTACTACAAGCAAGCAAGGCAGTCTAATTTTTATTGTCTGTTCCCTGATATTTTGCCAAAAATTAAAATGTATGTCTTAACAACCACTATTTTGACAACTTACTGATGGATGGATTGATAGTTTTACAAATATAGGTCATGAATTTGATATACAGAGCCACACAAGTATCTAATTCTGGGTCATTGGCTTATTTTTATGAATACAAACATATATATATATATATATATATATATATATATATATATATATGTGTGTGTGTGTGTGTGTGTGTATGTATATACACACAACGTATGAATACATGTGTATATATATGAATATATATACACATATATATGAATACATACATATATGTATATACGTATAAACATTTATATATTAAATGTATGATTTTATCTACCAAGGAATAGTTTCCCAGGATTAGCAGGGAAAGCAGGCTGAAATATTAATCGGGGTTTGGTGTTTGCCAAAGAGATGATACTGACATAAAACAAAGCAGGAGATTGACAACAGGTGGTTCAACCCTGAATTGAATTAGGGCTACATATGGCAGAAATTGTTATTGCAGAAAAATTACTGAAAAAAGAATCACATTGGCCACATTTTGGAAGCATTATATAACAATTTTTAGTCACCCAGTGATTGGCTTTCCTCTTTACCATTTGAAATTATTTTGTATCAGAGTCTGTCAACAAATGGATGGGTTTGGAAAAAAAGAAAAAATTATGTATTAGTAATTATTAAACTTCAATTTAGAAAGAAGACTGAAATTATTTTCTAAAACTGTTTGGTTTAACCATTTCATTTATTCATACATTGCCCTTAATCTAGTTTTCATATTTTTTCAAAAATGAGGTATAGTAAGATAATAGATGATTGAAATTCTAGAGGCTAACACTCTTAAATGAGTTTATACCAGTATGATATTCATTCTGAAGATTGTAGGTTCCTAAGATATAAAATTAAATACATTTATTTATTCTGTGTGACTTGCTGATTTTGATTCATTTTCAAAATCTCATACACTGGCCTCTGCTTTTTCCATTAAAATTCACCAACATCATTCCTTCTATCAATGAGTATTCAGCAAAAAGCTGAGCTTTTTTAAGGCCTTATATTAGAGAAAACTGTGTGAAGTTGCAGAAATCATTAGTACACTGATTCAACCTTTCAGATTAGCAAAAGAACATAGTCCAAGGTCACTGAATAAATTACACTGTATCAGAAAAGAAAATTACACCCTGACATAGTATGATTTTAATAAAAAATGAAAATGGGATTTATGACCCCCTTTCTTCAGGCTACTAATGTTCATTGCCAAAAGATGAATCCCTTCTGTGACATTAAATGTGAGATGGGCTACAGAAAATGTTGTAGATTAATTCACTTGCCAAGAAGAGAGGAAAAGTGTATACCTTCATATATTTTTAAACCCATCTGCTATCACAGTGAAGCCAAATATATTTGAGGCAAACAAATCAAGCCAAATAAGTCCATTTTTCCCTTCACTATAATGGGAACCTAATAAATAAATGAGGTGCAGGTCTAGCAGTTAACAGAAGGAAAACAACAATGCTGATTGGAGAGAAGTAGAAACCATTTAAATTATACCACCAACAAATAATTAAGCATATTTCTTTTAGGAGACATCGACAGGACCTAGTTGATCTAAAGGAATGTGTTCTACTGAGTTGAACAAGACACCTCTAGGATATTAATGAATAGTGGCATTTACAACTTATAGAATCAAGTAAAGGAATATGAAAAGCATAATTTAGAAGTGTTAACAACCATAAGGGCAACCGTAAAGTGATGTGGGTTTGGACCAACTTACATTATATCCTGATTAAATTTGAGAAATTGTTGTAAGCCAATAAGATGAAATCTATTTAGTACAAATGTAAAATGGCTCAGTGATGGCAGAAATTAACAGATGCCCTCATTCAGAATGACAAAAATGGAGACAGACTCTGTAGGATGGTTGGATGCATGGATTAATGAAGCTGTTAATAAGATAACATTTTACTGAATATGTCATGGAGGACTATCTCCTGTAGCAGTTAATTTTTTTTTTTTATTTAGGCTAAAAGAAAAAACATTAGTTGACAAAACTCTAAAATGTCAAGAGGCTGCTCATCAGTCGTTTCTTAAAATCTCTTCTTGATAAAATAGGACATGGTATAGCATAATGAATAAAGAACTTCCTCCTACTTAAGCACACTTTGTGTTTAGAGGATAACCTTTCTTAATACAATATTTGCTTGGTATTACTAATGCGTCTAATTTTTTCTTTAGATGATCTCTCTTTTTTGCTGCAACCTCTTGAACCTCCCATCTGTACTTCTGCGTCCATTTCCTATACCTACTTATTTTCTGAATTCCCTAAAATCAACCTCTTGTTTTCACATTTTGCTGAAATGTTTTCACTTGCAAGATGTTGAAAACATCCCTTCTGCCAATGCACTGGCTTTCCCCCAGGCTTTATTTTCCTTTGAACTTTAGCATTTGGTATCAGAGACCATCTGCTTCTAGTGTGAAACCTTTTTTCTTTGGGCTTCTGCACCTGGATCCTGGCCCTTCATTTTTCCTAGCTCTCATTCTTCCTTCCTGCTCTCTTTTTCAAGGGCCTCTTCTGTTCTTCCACATACTAACAATGATGTTTATTAAATCAGTATGGTCAATTCTCTTTTCTCTATATGCTCTATCTATGGATATATTAACCACTCCTCACAGATCCAATTAGTATCTCTATCATTATCTAATTCTCCTATCTACATCTGCAGCTTTGACCTCTTATCTTGGTCTTCTCTCAGTTACTTAGTCCACAGTCTTAAAATGTATATTTATTTGCATTTCTATAGTAACTGCAAATTTTACGTTTGCTGAAATGAGTATTCCATTTGTAATTATCTGCATGAATAGAAACACCATATTCCTCTGCTAGATTTTTGACACATTCATTTTCCTTCTCCCATCTCATTTATTTCTATTATTTCTATCTAATTCCTCCAGCTTATACCATTTTCCTTCAGGCCCAGTGTGATCCCTGTGCTCCAAACAGTTTGTACACAGTGTCCAGTTAAACATGAAGGCTTTCATTGTGGCCTCCCTGCCTTCAGTGGGCCTAGCCCCCACCTGACCTGCACTCTGTTGCCCTGATAATGTTCTTAACATATCATTTTCCTGATCAAGAACTTTCCATCCCTCCCAAGGCCCAAGGTGTCATATCACAAGCTCTTTGCCTATAGCTGTGTCCTTCACAGTCCATCCCATTTGACCTCCACAATTTAGTTTTTGCTCCCTTTCAACACACAGCCTACTTTGGTTGGGCCATCTTCACCTAGATTTCCACTTTTTGCCTTATTCCTGGTTATCTTTATATTTAAAATATCAATCCTTCAATTATAGACCAAAGTTTACTTTTAACTGTCTGGCAGCCTGTGAATTATACCCATAGTCTAACTCTTTTTGTCGGTTTCTTTTAGGTGAATGATGCCAAGTTCCATAGACATTTCATTCTTTAATTTTTCAATTTCCTAAAAAGCACTACAAAATCATTGAGTTATTCAGAATTGCTATAATTTGTATGCCTAAAAACATGAGAACATTACCATAGTGTTGAGGACACTTATGCATTATTTTATTAAGAATGCTACCTCCTATGGAATGTGTTACCTTGCAAAGATCCTTTTTATCATGAAACAGAGGGTTAGAATGCTCTGCTCGTAATAGTAAAGAAAGATTTGGTGGTGGTGGTTGTAGGTATAACATCAAGCTTATTTCTCGTGTTCTTCATTTGCAGTTGCATAAATTTTTGCTTTTATTTCTAAATAAGTGTTAATTTAGCTCTATCGTGTTTAATTTAGCTTGTTGTGAGTGGATTCATTAATCCTACAGTATATAGTGATTCATATTAGTATCATTAAAATGCCGGCTTGTAAGTACATAATTACTAGGCTTTTAGATATATATGGGCTGCAGTTAAAATAATGCATCCACAACACCCCTATGCTTACCCAAATGCACACAAAATTTTAAAATTTACCCATTGATACATTTTGATTCTCCCCTATGAAAGTCATAATAGGTGAGGAAAGTCCTTTGCCCTACCTAAAAATAATTTTAAAGCATTGATCTAAAATAGCTAATTAAGTTTGGTTTGTTTAATAGCTTCTTTTGCCCTAAGGCTTGTTCACAGCTCTGTTATGAAGTGAATGTTTGGATCCAAGAAATTCTCCAGGCTCTTTCTTGCTCTACCTGTCATTTCAAATCTAATTTTTGCTTAAACTCTTAAATTTAATGAAGGTAATAGGGCATCCTAGCTAAAAGCAAAGGCTTTAACCTAAGCTAGCACAACCTAAGTGCAAAGCTTAGATGTTTAAATGTTCCATTTTCTAGTGTGAAATTGAACACATTATTTAGGTTTTCTAAGCTTTGTATTCCTGTTGTCTAGGATGGGTTATTAGTTACATGTATGATCATTTGGAGAATACATGGGATTACACATGGAAGAAGAATGTCTTCACTAAACATTAGGAACTAACATGCTTCAGGCCATCACTTTCCTATTGAGCATGTCATTGCCTGGTACTAAATGTTCCATTATCCTTTGTTCTTGAATTAGTTAGACTTATGTGGTTTGTGTCTTCATAAATCCAGTATAACAAATTTGAGAATGAATTATAAGTATAGCAGTGCTTCACAAAGCAGGAAAATATCCTGTGTTCAAGGAAAAGTGGACCCAGTGATTTGATGGTTTTCAGTTTTCTTTTCATATCTTTCACTTTTGCTCTGTTGTGGGTATCTCATGCACTGTTAATCTCTGCAAGCTAACTTTCCCCATTTTGAGATTCACATTGAAAAATATTTCTGATAATATCTTATGAGCTTTCTGGAACTTGGTTGCCTGGTCAACCCTGACAAAGAAAGATGACATGTAAGTCAAATTCAAAATAACCAGCTGGTTCAACTAGAGAAAGATTTGATTGTCTCAAGTTAAATTTTGTGCCTACTTTTAATCTATTATTTATAGCAGAGGAGAATCATATTATTTGGACAAAGCTGCTTCTGCTATAACATATATATATGAGGCAAGTCTAGAAAAGGGAGTCATTAAGTCAGTCAGTGATCCAGTACTTGTCCTCTGTTGTCATCAACACTTGTTCAGCCTTAATTCTGAAGCCAAAATCATATCTGCTGTTATGACTTGGATATAGCAATTTTCAGAGGGAGAATGATTAGATTATGTGTGCTGTATCCTCATAAGGGAATCAATCCATTTAATGGATTAATAATTTAGATAGACTATTTGTGGTAATGGATCAGGAATGGCTGGAAGAAGTATGTCATCAGGGGTGTAGCCTTGGGCTGTATTTGTCCCTGGTTTATCCCCTCTTATTTCCCCGCTTTCTAATTTCCATGAACTTGGAAGCTTTATTCCACCATGCCCTTCCATCATGATGTTTTGCCTTGTGTCAGGCCCAGAGCAATGGTGTGAGCAGACTATGGATTGGAATCTCTGAAACTGTTAGTTCAAAATGTGCTTTTTCCACACTAAGTTATTCTTATCAGGTATTTTTGTCATGGTGACAGAAACCTGGCCAAGACAGCTGCAAAAGCCTATAATTACATAAGAAGGAAGATCACATATTTATTTCCCACCTCTCTAAATTCTATACATTTTTAAGATCCAGCTCACTTATAATCTCCTCCGTTTACAATTTTTTAAATTATTTATCATACAATATCTTTTCAATAATCTCTGATTATAAAAGTAGATTAATAGAGTTCATACAAAGTACTACACTAATTTACTCTCTTGTAATTTTAAGACTTTGGACTATTTTTATTGGATTGTCTGTCTTTTTAAAAATGGTATATAAGAAATGTTTCATATTTTCTACATATGAGTGTGATGATTTAAAGAAATGACCACAAAATTTATAGGTATTCCACCTCTCTTTAGGTCAGCTCTTTGTCTCTGCCTCTGAATCGGGGATAATTTATGATTGCTTGGAGAAATACAGTGTGTTTTAAGTAATATGTGATCTCTGAGGCTCATGTTTAAATGAAGACATATCTTCCACTTTGGTGGAATATTTGTGATGAGGCATCCGGCCACCATGTAAGGACTTTCTAACATCAGAGCATGCTATTGAGGGCATCTGTAAGCATGGAAGAGCTACAGTTATGCATTACATCATCCTAGCCCAGGAACCAGACCTGTGAGGGCAGAAATCTTTAGATGATTGCAGCTTCTACCCATCTAGCTACTCTCTGCCCTGAAGGCTTCTCAGTAGAGAAACCAGACACTCTCTTATAATTTTAAGACATCCCCACTGTATCAATTCTAAATATCTGGCCACCCAAATACTTGAATACCATACAATAAAATTGTTTTGTTTTGTTTTATTTCTTTTTGTCTTTCTTTCTTTTGCCATTATATAATGGGGTAATTTGTTACACAGCAATTACAATTTCAACAGGGTCTTTGGTCAGTTGTATGAATTTTCTCATTTTGTAGTTTTCCTTTTTATTTTCTTAATAATGACTTTTCATACAATGAAGTCCAGTTTTCAATCTTTATCTTCACGATTGATTCATGCTTTCAGTAGTTCTGTTTGATAAATGCTTTCTTTCCAACCCCAAGGTCAAGAAGATATTTTTCTATGTTAACTTTTCATTTTATTTTATTTTTAATCCACAAGGCAATTGAAATTAATGTTTTATGTATGGTTTAAAGGTCAATATTTATTTCTTTTTACCAATAGGTATGCCATTGACAAAATGCCCTCTATTGAAGGGATGATATCTTCTCCATTTGTGTTTAGGTTTTGTATCTGGATTATCTCCCCACTACTACAAGTCACTTATCTTTCTTTGCATAATACCATATCTTAGCTAATATCTTTATAACTCTCTATATATTAACATAGTTTTTTTGTACTTTGTTTTTCTTAAAAAACCAATAGTTCTTAATTCTTTTGAGGCCTTTGTATTTCCATATGAAATTGTAAAGCAAATTTTCAATTTAAACACACAGACACACACACACACACACACACACACATAGATAGACATACACACATGCTGTGATTTTAATTGCAGTTGCATTGAATATATGGGGCAACTTTCAGAATATTTATATATTTAAAATATTAGGTTTTCAATCCAAACCACATTTTTTTCTTAATTTTGGTAGTTTTTATTTCTCTCAATAATGTTGTAGACTTTTCTGCATAGAAATACTCAACACCTTTGGAGAGGTATTCCTACATGTTCACTTTTTAGGAGATGTTTCATTTTGTATTTTATTAATTATGTGCTGTATTTTTGTTTTCTGTATATTTGAGTATGTATTGATCTTGTGCCTTAAGATGTGCTAAAGTCACATCTTTAAAATAATAGTTAGCTTAATATACTTTTGAGTTTCCTCCTTACAATTACTTTGTCTGAAAATCATGATGTCTTTATTTTTTTTCTCTTCTTACAATTTTTTTTGAAATCTATTATTATTTTTTTTGACTGTGAGTAGGATAAATGTTTGAGAGAAACTGAAAATGCTAGGCTCATTCTCATTCCAAAAAGTGAAATAGAGGGATGAATTTCATTAAAAATCAAAATTTTTTTTAGGTACACTATTGTACTAAAGTTACTAAGTAACTTCCCTTGACTTCCCAGTTTGGGAAATGTTGTTTTTGAAATGTATCATGGGTTTTCCTCTCTATTTTGGCATGATTATGAGCAATTTTGCCTTCTTTTATTAATGTCGTGAATTATAAAATCAGTTTTCAAAGGTTAAACCAATGCCATATTCCCCAAATAAAGGCAATTTTGTTGTGACGTGTTTTTTTTTTCTTTTATATCTTTCTGGATTCTGTCTGCAATGTTTTCTTTTTTTTAATTTGTGTCTATATTTATGAAACAAATTGGCCTATAATTTTTCTTTCTTGAAATAGCCTTGTCACATATCAGCTCTGGTAGCATACATATGCATACATATATATATATATATATATATATATATATATATATATATATGAAACTTTTATATATAAAAACTATAATAAGCTTGATATGCATACATATATATGAAACTTTTATATATAAAAACTATAATAAGCTTTTTATGTATAACTTTATATATAGAAAGCCATATAAAATATGTATGTTTACATACTTATATATAAAAGTGTATATATAAATACATGCAAACATACATATATAACTAAGTGTATGTATAGGGAATATGATATCAGAGTTATTCCAGATTTACTAAATACTTTGGAAATTTTCTTATTTATTATCAATAAACACATTTGGGCCTAGAGATTCTTTGAAGGAAAGATTTTGTTTCTGTACAGAACAAAATACAAGTGTATGTGAATTCTTTAGTAACATTAAATCAAATGTGTTGGAGTTTTCTAAATTTTGTATGTTTTAGAAATTTATTTCCTTAAGCTCTACAACAGTACAAAAAAAAAGGAAGGAATGCTCATAATGCAGACAGAATATAAAAGGGTAAAAGTCTACTTCCTGTTTTACAAATCAGTTTTTCTTTTCTAAAGAAATAGTTACCCAGAGCAACAAGACACATTCAACTTTTCTAAGATTCCCTAGCCTGCATTTCCTTTGTAAGGCTATTCTCAGCTGAGAACCACACTTTGTGTGCTTCCACAGACATACATTTGATTTCTTATTTAGTGATTTACTTAGTTATTCTAAATTATCTTGTACAGTTACCTTTGTCCCTTTTCTTTCTCCAGGAAAGGTTCCTTGTTGCTGCTGTTGTCATTGTTGTTGTTTTATTATTAACCAAAGTCTCAAATTTCATTCAAATTTCCTTAATTTTAATATTTTCCTATTGTCCTCTTTCTGTTTCAGAATTCCATCCAGGACATAACATGAAATTTATTGATTATGTCATCTTAGCCTCTTCTTGGTTGGTTCTTGAACTTGTCTTTTTTTTTTTTGATAACTTTTTCTGTTTTGAAAATTACAACTTAGGTATTTTTCAGTATACCCCTCAAGTGAGATTTTTCTGATCTTTTCTCCATAATCAGAGTAGCATAGTATTTCCTAGGAGAAAGACCACACAAAAAGTCACTCTTGATTACATCATATGAAAGGGATACATGGCAAATATCACTTATCACTGTTCATGTCTATCCTGATCTCCTTCATAAGGCAGTGTTTGTTTCTAAGATGTCTGCATGGTACAGTCATCCTCGGTCCCCTTCCATTAAATACTTTTAGAAGAAAGTCATTACTCATAGTTCATATGTAAGGAAATGATTCTATACATATTTAGGGGAAAAATATATAAATTGGAACTCTTCTACAGAAAAGATGTGTTTATTCTGTCTTATTTATTTATTTATTTATTCAACCACTTATTTGTATCAGTGTAACCATAGATGTTTATTTTATACTTTGGGTTAAAATATAATAACAGTCTTACTTAGGTGTTGTTCAAATAGCATCAAGTTTGTTTACTGGGAACTCTTTGACATATCAGCAACATTGCACATGTTTTAAAAACTTTTTTGCACCAAACACATTCACATTTCTTTTTCTTTGTTTTTATTTTTTGTTTAAGCAAATGACAAAGACCCAGTTTACCAGCTTTTTTAAACCTAAGCTTAACATTATATATTTAAACAATTGGCAAAACTTTACTAAGTTGCTTGCATTAATGCATGACTAGAAAACTTCCTTAAGTTTATATTAAGCCAGAAATGTATTACCATTAATGCATTTATATTTTTCATTACTAAATACTAAAAAAAAGAACTGAAATTACTTCTATAGATAATTCTTCCTGGAAATGTTAGCTTCACAGCAGGCTGACACTACTCAATTCTCATGTCAAACACCATGGAAAGCAGATCCATGCTGGTGTTAGAATATAATCTTGTCTTAGCACTACCCAAAAGTCAAAGTTCACCTTGGATTATGTTTTAGAAAAAACCAAAGCACATACAGAGATTACCCCAATTTTAAAGAAAAAAATGATCCTACTGTGTGGTGCCAACAATGAACTCAAAGGTCTATGGCAAATAGGGGCTCTGATGAGCTGTTTATAATAGTTTAGCTTAGGTACATTTATACTTAAAGTGGGTTCAGTTGAAATCTTCAAAAGAATGCTCCTGTTAATCCTCAAATGGTACTTGTTACAGTTTAACATTTCTGTTAAATGTGTGCATTGAATTACTTGCTTTCCAAGTAGAGAAGCTGTTCCTTACCATTCATCCTTAAGGATGTTAACAGGCCATCTTCTTCAAATTCTACTTTTTCTTGACCATTCTTGACAATTCTTTTCGTAGTGATTTTTCTGCCATTTACTACCTTAGTAGAAGTAAATATAGATTTGAACTTGTCCATCTCACTACCACCAAATGACAGGGTCGAGAGTAAAGTGAGCCCCCTGTAACACATTGACCCAAATGAAGTAAATTCTGTATCAAAGGCAGAAAAATCCATCTCTCCTTGACAGAAATCCATTAAAAGCAGAGAAAAGCTAGTCCACACCTTGGTTTCTGCTTCCTAGGGGATCCTTTCAGTTCCCAAAAATGTCTCCAAATGGGTCTTCAAAGAAGTCAAACAAAATGGGTCCCTTTCACCAAAAGAATTCCCTGAAGGCCATCTGGGTTCCAGGATGTGAAGCCAAACTCAACAGGAAAATCAAAATGACTTTCATGTCCTCCTCCAACATGTAATCAATCCTTCCTTGCCATACTTGTCACAGATTTAGCTTCTGATAACCCCTCATATGGCTCAGCTACTTGTTTGAATTTCTTCTCTGCTTCTTCTTTATTCTCAGTTTTTTAAAAAAGTTATTGTCATGTTCCTTTTATTTCCTATGGCATTTGAAAAACAAATGCATAATTATTATAAATATGTTAATGAATACTTCATATATAAAGATGTAATTTGTGACACCAATAACAAAATATTCTCAGGATTTTCATCTGGATGTGACATTAGTGCCAATGTTCAATATGACTTTTGTTTTTGGTCGGGGGGGAGTGGGCTGGGAATTGGACTAAGGAGCATTAGACCACTGAGCCACATCCCCAGCCCTATTTTGTATTATATTTAGAGACAGGGTCTCACTGAATTGCTTAGCGCCTTGAACTACAAGCCTCTGGAGCCTCTGGGCTTGCAGGCATGTGCCACAACCCCTGGCTCAAAATGACTTTTTGATGTCCTGGGTGAGGCATGTCTCTGCACACGTAGAACATAATAGTAATGAGCCATGCTTTAACAGATTTTTAGAACAAGTCCTAGGACACAGAGTGATGCCAGCAGACTTGCAGGGTGGGTTGACTGCTCCTGGTCCAGCAGGGGCTGCGCTGGTGGCAGCTGCATAGCCTCCTCATAGTTTTTCTTGCTGTGCAGTTTGTATAGTTACTTTATATTCTGAGCACTTTCTTAATTTCTGGCACTGCCATATGTTCCAGGTTAATCTCAAATATTTTCTGCCCCAGTCCTAAAATCAGCTATTTCTCAAGGAGTCTTCATTTCTTTTGTTGAAGAATTGGTATTAGAAAACAAAATTCAGGCAGTAAGTATGCCCTATTATATAATTTTGATAAATTATGTGTTCTTAGGAATTTTCATTTTGTTCATATAAAAACAAATTATCAGAACAGATTTCTTTGTAATATGTTCAGATCATCACCTCCACATCTCTATGATCTGTAGTGATGTCACTTTTAACATTTGATATTGGTTGTTTATACATTTCCTTTTTCCTTAAGCATCTTTGCTAAGGGTACATAAATGTTATTATTATTTTCAAAGAAATAACTTTGTCTGCTGAACCCTATTATATACCTTTATTTTAGAAAATTTTAAAATACTCTTTTGGGTTTTTTAAATTTTTATTTAATTATTTTTCCCATTTCTTTAAATTTAATTTACTATTCATTTTACATATTTTTTGAGATGGGTAGATTACTAATAATTAGTTTTTCTGTTTTAATGAGTGGACTTAGATTTGTTTGTGACTCTCTAAGCAGGACATGAGCTGCATTTCACAAGCTATGATATGTCATACTTTTTACTATTTAGTTCAAATTGTTCTTAAATTGCTTTGTAATGTTTCTTTGATTCATGGGTTATTTAAAAATACATTGATGAACATCCTAATATATTGAGATTTTCCAGTCATCTTGTTGATTTCTACTTTATAGTTAAGAGATCATATTCTCTATATGTAGAATACAAATACATTGTTTTCTATCTCACTGTGTAAATGTGGTTATATGCTTATAGTGACTCACATAAAACTATTATTTCAATATAGAGGTTGACTAACCACTTCTAAATAGGAACAAAAGCTAATATTAAGTGAGCAATTACAAATGGCAGGGATTTTATTTGTGGTATATGCTATTTTAGACATTCTAATAACTCTTGAAATAGTTGAGACTATCCTACCTATAGATAAGGAAAGTAAAATATAGAGGCTGTCTTTCTTATACAAAGTAGTACTATTAAGTAGCAGAGGTGGGATTTTAACTTGGGCTTCTCTGTTTCCAAAACTTTTAGTCTTTGGATTATACTGTGTCTAGATTGAGAGGGAGAAAGGAAAATCCATGATACATTTTACCAGGAAAATAATTCATGTAACAAAAAAATTTTTTTTTCAAAAATCTACTGACCTGACCTACTTTACTTTTTTCTCTCTTTTGTTTCTTTGCTCTTCTAATCATAAAAATTATAAAATACAAAATTAAGGGTGAAGATAAACTTGTCAGATGGTATTGTATCATCATTTTAACATTTAGGGTGATGTGTGAATGTCAATAATATAAAAGGTGGTTATAATTTATTTACTGAGAAAAATGTGTACATGCAACTTCTAAATTATATTTTTCAATATTGTATCCTACACTATTTACCCCAAATGACCTCAATTTAGTTATTAAATTTTAAACAGGACATATCCTTAAGCACAGGGGTATAAAGGAAAGCCATACTTTCAATGCTGTTGGCTTTTAGAGAGGCATGACTGCTACAGCCTGCCCTTTCCTAAAACAGAGAAAGAAAAGCAGCTGGAAAAGAGGTGAAGTGTAGAAGCAAGTAACAAATGCAAGGTTAAAGTGAAAGAAAGGAGGAATAATCAGTGTAACAGAAAAGAAAATGAATGTTAAGAAAGGAGACAAAATAAAAGAGAAAGTTCTGGACTTCATTGAGCCAATATCTTCCCTTAATCCTCCACATCCTCTTTTTCTTTGCTCTCTCTGTGTTATCAAAAGATACTCTTACAAATACAAATACTGTCCTCTCTGTTCTATGAATCAGTTCTATTGGTTATACCTCTTCCCTTCTTGGAGTTTACAAGGCTGGTGGCCTGTTCTAAGTATTCCTACATTTTATATAGATAACAGTTTAAATGTAATTCATAGGTAAGTCCAAGGTATGTCATTACCTAGTGATATCTGAAGTGCTGTTAGTGGTGTTAGGAAAAAATAAAAAAGAAAAAAACAAAACATGATAAGAGGAATAAAAGAATGAAGGTGAAAAGGCATATTAGTATCACTGAGGTGAAGTTTGGAAGTGAGAAAAGCATTGAGGCTGAGTACATTTGCAGGAAAACAAAAGAAACAAGTTAGCTTAAAATAAGAAGTCTGTTTTGTCCAAGGTAATGCAAGTCATTGCCTCCCTGCAGGAGGGAGGTGATCTGGAAAGGAAAAAAATAAATGGATGAGATGGTGACTGAGAGTTCTCTGGAAGATGGGCAGGAGGGAGCTCAAGTTCTGAGGCAACAAAAGAAGGGGAATGGGAAAAAAATGCTTTCTAAATTCTGAATGACCAGTAAATACTACTTAAGCCTATGATTTTCTGAATAATAGCTAAATTCAAGGGAAATTGCATAGGAAAGTAGAAGAATTTTCCTTCCTCTTCAGGTTATTTCCTGCTTTGTTTTCAATCTACTGATCTTTCACTTGAAGAACTTGTAGCAAATGGTCTTTTTTGAAAACACACAGTATGTGAAAATATGCAGTGGTTGAAAAGGAGGGAAGGGAACATGCATGCTTTATTTGTGCCCCTGAGGTGTTCAAAAGCAATTTCTTTATTCAACGATAAGACCACAAGAACAATTTATGACTTTAAAAAGTCAAACAGCTGGAAGAGACAGCATGAATGTGCTGACACATCCTGAGTTCCTAATTAATGAGTGATTCAGGTATTTCAGGAATAAAAGATAGCTGTTTCAAATTGTTGTTTTAAGGGAAATTATTTTTAATAGAAACATGAAATTTCAGCACTACAATATATAAATGATCTCTTGACATTTTATTTCTGAGTACTTATGGCTTCACCCTTTATTTCCATACACTAAATCAATAATCCGGCAGATGGGACTTTTGTCCTTTGCATTGTTTCTGCTTTGGGATGGAGGGCTGTGGGGTGTGTGTGTGTGTGTGTGTGTGTGTACACCTGTGTGCGCGCGTGCATTTGAACACTCTGATCCAATTCGGGTTTGGAAGAGAGCTGTAACTGTGACATTTTCATTTTCTCATTTTGCAAACCTGTCCTTATGCAGGCAAAAGGCTGATGGCTTTTATGCTATTATTGCTTTCAATTAATTAGAAAAATCCCCCCCTTTGTCCCTTGCAACGTTTCTCACTCTTTTCCCCAGAGATTAATGGGGGCAGATCAGCAAACACAGATGATTCTGCAGCAGGGATGCCAGATTCATTTTCAGGATTCCATTCTGAGCCAGCATATTGGTTCTACCTGCTGCTTGGTGCTACAATCATTATTGAATTTAGCAGATGGAGGGGGAGAGTTTTAAACTTGGGGACACAGATGGAGAACAGACTTCTGAGAGATTATTCTAGAGTTTAGCAAAAGGTTGTATCGATTCAAAACAAATCCTTAGAACTAGAGAGATTAAATCCCTATACCCAGATACAGAGACAATATACATAATTAAGAGCACCAGACTATTCAACAAACATGGTCTGACCAATAGTTTCAGTTTATCCACCAAGAATTAATGAGACCTGACAAACTAAAAGTTAGCTTTAAAAAAAAAAATCTTTGTAAGTTTCCCTTTAAATCTCCTCTAAGCAGTAACAATAGGAATAAGAAAAGGAATGTGTATTTTTATAACTAATGGAGAAGTAAAGGGAAAAGGTATTGGATACTTCATAAAGGCCTCATAGATTGGTATTACATTCGGGAGTTTAACACTATGTATAGTATGGCCAAAGTCCACCACGGTCAGGAACTTGGTCCTCCAGGAGATGACTCATACTAATCAGATTCCCAAGAGAATGATCTATAAATCCAGAGTGCCAGTTTACTAATTTTCTTTGATAAATGCAGCTGTGTCATAAGAATAGAAATACTCAGATACTCAAATATATCTCTGTATGGAGACCAGTGTGGGAAACAAATTATAATCAGGTTATAAAAAAAATTCAAGGGCTTTGCTACACAGCAAAATGATTTTGTACCATGGAAGCAACTCTTGAAAATTTGTTGAGTGAATTTCTCCAGTAGATATAGGCTGGCAAATGGAACAGGACTATTAAAATTCCTTGTCACTGGGTTTTACAGCAGTCCTATGAGTAGCTGATTTCAGAGTCAGATCATCCAGGTTTAAGTTCAACTCTGCCATTTTACTAGCTATGTGACCTCAGACAAATTATTCAATCCATCTGTGACTCACTCATAGATATCTCATTTATAAATTGAGAATAGTAATACTGCCTACATCATAGTACAATTATGAATATTAAGTGAAATTTATATTTGAAAAAAGCTAGAATTGAGCCTATATATAAGCACTCTGTAATATATGATGTGTATTTCACACAGAACTACCTGTCATTATAAACAATAAGTGATTTTTTATTAAAAAACTAACTTTACTTTTAATACTAAAGGTAATTTTAATTCAGCACAAAAATAGGTATATATATATATATATATATACATATATATATATATAGTATAATATAGATATTATATATGATATATATACACACACATAACTTTACTATTTGTGTGTGTACATGTATATTCTAAAATTATTGTCTGGACTCAATGTTCAAATTGTTTGCTCATTACTTTGGAGATCTCTTCAGCCCAGTTTTCACATTTCCGTATGAGAACATGAGCTTGGATATTTATGTCACTGGGTTGTTTTGAAGATTTAATGAGTAATGCAATTGAAACTTTAGAAAACTGTGTGGCACAAGGTAGATGTCCAATAAATATCCGCTATTATTGTTATTCTCTCCCTGCAGTATACTTAAAAATAATGTACCAGGTTATTTCTCTCAGCTCTAAATTTTCAGAATGCCCTCACCAATTCCATCTAGTTCTTGTGTTCTTTCATTAGATATTTTGTAAATTTGTAACACACATGGATTTCAGGTTTTCTTCTCTTTTACTCCTTGTGAATATGCTTTAATTTATAGAGCTAATGTCAACACATTTAAAGAACTAACTTTGATACAGTGGCATGTACATCTGCATCCTGTGTTACTTTGTACATTAATCATCTCATTCATTAGCACACATCTCTGTGATACAGAAACTGCCTTATAGATACTTAACTGATAATGAATTTGTGACTTGAAAAGGATATATAATTTAACCAAACCCCATCAGTTAGAATTCAAGAGCAGGACTTTTAGACCTGCTGGTCTTTGTTTTTCCCAACCACACTGTGGCAGGCAATTTCACAGGATTCCCATATACTGAGGATAATAACACAAAATTAAAACTTCAAAAAGTAGAACTCGAGACCTGGGCAATGGATATGAATCAAGAATTGCAGAAATAGTTCATCCCATTAAAGCAAAGTGAGGCTCCATTTAAGTATAAAGTCTATATTGAAAATCATTCTTAATTCCAGTTATATTCCTTCTAGCATGATAAATGCTGTAATCTAAGATGTAAATTAGCACAGATTATCAAAATATTGCCAATTCGCCAAAAAAGTACACCACTGACAATAGACCTACCTATCTTTATAAACAAAAATAAATATAAATGATTTTTCATAAAATAACTGATTTTATTTTTAGTTCTAAAGGTAATTTTAATTCAATTCAAAGAATAAAGGTATCTTCCATTATTGCAGATTCTAAATTAGTTGAGTCTTCATTTCCATTCACTATAATTCCATCCAATTGCCTTTGTTTCAATTCTATTTGAGTCAATTCAAGTCAATATGCATTTATGGAGTACTATTATGTGTAAGGCATTTTGCATGGTTTAAGCATTATTAGATTTAATTTTTATCTGTGTTAGGGTAAGTCACATGTAAAGGCAAAAAATTAAGCATTTTGTTTTGTTTTCTTTAATTTATTGAAAATATTAAAAGTTCTAATTATGTATTTTTCAAATTTAGACTATAAAACATTTCTAAATAGACTATCTTATAAATATCTATGAGTTTTATGTTTTTACCTCCTAAAGAAAAATGATAGACAAAAATGTGAAAGGGAGGTGACTATATAAAAGTTGGGTACATTTTACTAGGTTCTCATACAGCCAATAAGGGCCTAGTAATCTGGCTCTCCCTGACTAACAAAAAGAAGTCCTGGGTTTGTAGTATTTGCTGATACCCCTCCCATTTTGGCTAATTACAAGCAATGGATGGTTAACAACCAGATAGCAAAGTACCTGGATATAGCAAATGGCTTTCAGGAGCCATTTCAGGTAGCAGGAAACCTTAGCACAACACTCCTGTGTTTCCTTGATGGGGACAGATTCAGCAGATGTGGTGTGTCTTCTCCATTGGACTGTGCAATGCCCATGCCGTGTTCCAGTCTACCTTGCACCGATTTGCTTTCCAGTTATCTGGCTCAGCACCTGGGGGTTAATAAGGCTTAGTAAATAGTTTGAATGAATTTTGTCTGCGTTGCATCCTCTATACAGAGAATTATCCTCCTTCTGAGCTCTTCAGAGAAGAGATCTAACTGCATAATCCTTTGTTTCACTTAATGTCTTATACTAAAGGATTCCCTGAAGATAGTGGCTACATAATTCTACCCACATTTTTGCAATCACATTTTAATTCAGGTACTTCCTCAATGTGTGGTAACTACAACAACAAATTCTATAAATACAGATATTAAGGATATCAAGATCTCATCAAGGAATTATATTCCAGCTGGAAAGACAGACAAAGACAGTACATTGTGATTAAAGGTGACACCTGTGAGAGGAGCATGCACACGGGGCCTTGGAAACAGAGGGGCCTTGGCAGGATGACATTGAATTGTATCTTTTAGTTTCTGGTATCCCCTATGTTATGGTTTGGATATGAGGTGTCCCCCCAAATCTGTTATTCTCAGAATACTGAGAGGTGAAGTGATTGGATTTTGAGCTGTAACATAATAAGTACATCCTAGTTTTAGTGGATTAACTGGATGGTAATTACAGGCAGGTGAGGAATGGCTGGAGGAGACAGGTCATTAGGGGTGTTCCCTGGAAGGGTTCATCTTCCTTGTAGCCATCCCTTTTCCCTCTTTGCTTCTGGCCGCCATGAATGGACAAGGTATCCTCCACCACCCATTTCCGCCATGATATTCTGCCTCATCTAGGGTCCACAGCAATGGAACAAGCTAGCTATGGACTAAACCCTCTGAAACTGTGAGCAAAATGAACTTTTCCTCCAAGTTCTTGTCAGGTATTTTGGTCATAGCGATGAAAAGCTGAATAACACCTTCCATTTAAGTCCTGCAAAGTGCAAACTCACAAGAGGAGAAATAAACCACTGCTGTTTGTTTTGCTTTACCAGGTATTAGAATTGATCTGAAAACAGAAGGATCGCCATTCTTAAAAGGATGAGGCAAAGCAACAGTTGTCAAATAAAAAGCACTTTATTAGCATACAAGTACATTACTATTAGGTCCATAATTTGGAACTAGAGTGAAATCTGGCATATTTTTCTATTTAATGGTGTAAGTTTAGGGAAATGTCAAGACAATCATAGAATAAAAATTTTAAAAGTAGAACATTTGTTATGCCCCCTGTATTTGTAGCTATATCAATATTCTTGTCCACATCTCATTCCACAGAAAGCACTTGTAAAATCAGGCATAAATTTTATTTAATTAATGCCTTTTTTTCCATCCAGCTGGAGGCAAAATGATTTTTAACTTTCAACCAGAGATATATTAATTAAGCTCTCACCTGCCGGTGGAAATGTGCTAAGCAAAGAACCAACTGGGCTGTTGTAATCTTAAGAGTAATGGAGACTCCTTCACATTCAGACGTGCACCATCTCCACTGTTTATGTCAGCATCTGCTGAGGCACCTCTGTGCCTAAATGATGCCATATTCCAACCTAATCTCAAGGACTTTCCTATTTGCTGCACTTGACCAGATGCAAGAACAACTTCATTCCCACTTCTTTAAAACAGGTTTTTAAAAAGTACGAGTAGCGTGCTACAATAAGATATGATGTAGTCTTTTATCCATATTCAGTTCTAAAATTCTACTCAGCCTAACAAAAGATGGGTAGAAGCTAAAGGGGAACTACACAAACTAAATTGAAGCAGCAAAAAAGGCCTGAATCCTGTAGCTACCACTGTTAGAAGAATAACCAAAGACAGAGAGGTTTTTTGGTTGTTTTTTTTTTGTTGTTGTTGTTGTGGTTTTTAAACCAGGCACCAGGGCTAATGACTTTAACGCTAAGAATTCTCAGCCCGTGGTTGAGGATCAAGCTGACTCATAAAATGCATTCTGTTCAGTTTGCAATCCTGTTGTTTCTCAAATGGCCTTCCCTGGCAAGAAATGAGACTGGGAAGGGAAGCCACATGTAAACACTGGGCAGGGCCAGCAGAACAAGCCTGCATGTGAGCAGCTGCAAACAATCCATTTTAATTCCAAGTCAGTGTTTAAGGACCTTGGGTGTTATAGTTAGGGAGGTAGAAGGGGAGGTGGAAGTAAAAGTAGAATTGAATTTGGCAGGCATACATTTTTCTACAAACTGTGCTCAATTCTTCTAATCATAGTTATTATGAATGTTTCTCTTCAATTCATTCCTTGTGTCACTTTGTGCTTTCACATTCTCCCCACAATCTGCTAGTTGAGGGTACAAGAGTGGTTTTTGATCCTAGAAATAATAAGGCAGAAAGGTGACAACTTTTAAATGACGTAAACACATGCACATGAATCTCCCTTGGCTTCTGCCCTGCCTAGCTAAACGATTGTGGACATTTGTCAAAGGTTAGAATTATCTGAAGCATTCAAGGACCTTGGTCATCTTGTAATTTTCCAAATTGCAATGTCTTGAGTATATCATAGAATTATGTACAGCTGTGTGACCTTGGGTATTTGCCTGCATTCCCTAGGTTTCAGTTTTTTCGTCACAGCAGTAGTAATTCCTAAGATTTTTTTCAGCTATGCCATTATTATTTTACTAGTGATCGTGACAGCAGAGTATCTTTACATTAATCCTTGAAATGGAGATATGAGGCAGGACTAGAAAAGGATTTTTGGTTAGTTGAATTTTAGTTCTATAATTTCCCTGCAATATCTATTTTGTGCATCAATACACTAAGCCTTCAGCACCTTATTCCATCTGTGAATGCACTGCTAATAGTGTAGTCTTTCTGACCCCTCTTGTTCCTAATCTCTGGAAGCATGTGTGTGTGTGTGTGTGTGTGTGTGTGTGTGTGTGTGTTTGATTGGGACATAGTTTACACCATAATTAAAATTGATTTGGTGATGGGAACCATTTTTTCTATTTGTCTTTTAGTCTGAAGTATCTGCTTTACCTTAGATATTCAAGTGCAATTATAATATGGATGGGTTGTTAAAGCTTTAGAAAAGTTTCTCCAGTGTGAAGGGTATTAGAATTGGTATCCTGGCCAAAGTCCAAATGCTTAATTACATTCTTTCCTGCGAAATCTTTTCCTGTAGTTTTAATCGGAGATGACATTCTTCATTTCTTTACCTCAACTAGTATCTATTGTTCTTGAGCATCTGTTAAAACTGCTGCATTTCACTCCAGTGGAGAATTCTTCACAGTAGTTATCCTAGTATTAAATGGCCTCTTAAATATACCCCATTTGAAGCTCATGTGTGGGCGTGAGCAGGTGCGAGTAGCGACTTAAATAAGATGATTTATAAAGTGCCTTGGGATCCTGGATGGAAAGGGCAATTTAGACCTGGGTTATCAGCATTATGTGAAAAACATGCCTCAGTAAACCAGTTACTAATTACACAATTACCTTCTGTGGCACAAGTAAAAAATGATGTGATGCTTTTCAGCAAATTCTAGTTTTAAGTAAATAATTCTTGGAGACAAATGATTAATTGTATTAAGTAGTCTTTACAAGATGCAATTTAGAGTAAGTCATTTTTTAAAAAAAAAATCTAAAACACCATGATAAAGTAATTGTAATTTGTAATAAATTTTTCTCGCTAGAAGAAATTTTATCCAGGGCAAAGAAAAATACCTGATTATTATTTTCCTTTTTAGAAGGGCATTAGTGTATATTAGCTGTAGAAGGAAAGTGTGCAAGGAAAGCTGTTACCTGCTAATGGAATCAAGGTGAAGTTTCTCACAGTGAAGTGATAGTCTGGTAGATCTTATAAACAAAGATACTCCTGATAGAGGCAATTTGGGGACTGGTATTAAATCTGATTTGAGAACAGTTTCAGCTAAGGGACAAATAAAGTCATATGCCACTGCTATCATAAAACAGTTCTTCCTGGCTTGACAAAAACCAATCTGGAACTCTTGAAATTTTGGATTCTAAATTTGTACAATGATGCCCCAACTAAGAAATATATTAATTAGTTATTACAAGCATCCAAACTGGACTATAGCCATCAGTACACAGTAGACAGAGAAGATGCAGTCAATTCTGCAAAGTTCAGGGTACTTCATTTTGAGATTTTTTCCCCAGCTCCTTGTTAATAAGGAATGCAGAGAAAATAAATCACTATCTCCCTCTCCCCTGTGGTAGAAAGGAATATTGTCCTTGTTTTCTCGCACCAAATAGCCTATGATATTGTTAAGATATATTTTAATCAGCCTTTAATATATTTAACTTCTAAAAGATAACGGTTATCTGTCAAAATAAAATATCTGTACACCCCAGTGAGCCTAGCTATTAGACCTTTCCTAAAATAAATCTGAAAACATTTCTTCTGAGGAGATCGCTGTATTCATGGTTTGCATAGACTAACAGGGAACCTGTGGCTCTGCCTATTTTTACAAAAGTGACTGATGTCTACGTAATCTTAACGGATCAATACATTTCATAAAATGATAGATTGGCCCATAGTGACCAGGATTTATTGTGAAAACAACTGAAGTTAGTGGATTATCTGTATCCTAGCCCAATGTGCTCTTCAGTGGAGGGTCTAACCTAATGTCCAGAACAATGAGAACATCCCTAGTAATGTTATTTTGTAACTAAAATTGAACATCTGAGCAGCCATTCAGGAGAGGGCTGGGAGAAGATGATTTTGTTAGAACTACCTATGCCCTCACTCACAGTGAAAATACATTGGATTTGAATCTCTTCCATGGACTTTCTCTGAGATCTCAAGGTGTTAGTAGCCCCAGCGAAATGGCCTATACCACAGAAAATATTCTTGTATTTGCATAATATTTTCGGAGATGCTCAGCTTATCCTGAGCCTGAAGGGATCTGGATGCTCTCTGCATATTTTATGTTGCTTTCATTTTCTAAAAAGACTTGGCCTACATTGCTAGTTGGAAAGGAATATGCAGTGGATGTTTATCATGAACAATGAGCAGGTCATTCTGTGATGAACAAAGGAGAACAATCCCAAATGTAGTTTGTCTTTATTTCAATTATCATGATATTAAAAATTATCAGTGTTTGAATAGAAGAAGGAATTTCCCTTTTCTTATTCAATGTGATTCCTCAACTGAGCAGTCAAGATGCTTTTAGTTTCTTGGTTCGGTGCATTCCCTGTGACAGTGAGTCTTGACTTTTGTATGACACAGCATGTACCTACCTATGTATTCAGCCTGGAATGCTTTCTTTATTTTTTATACTTTTTTTTTATCAGACCCAGCTCAAAACTCATCCATACTAAGAAATCTTTCTTTAATTACCTTTTTCCACAGTGATGCTCTTCCCATAATAAATTCTCTCAGTATCTTGACCCTATCAGCGTAGGAAATAAAGTTTAGGAAGTATTCTTTCGGTTACTTTGTATTTTGTGCATTCTCATTCATCTATTCACCTGTCAAACATCCACTGAGAGCCTAGCATGTGCCGGATTTTTTGCTAGGTTTTGACAAAGCCAGGGGAAAAAAAAGCTTTGACTATGCTCTACAGAAATACATAATCTAATGGATGGCTCAGGAATAAAATCTTCACATACCCTGCCTTCCAGCAACCCCCAAGGGACTGAACACAATCTCATCAGAAACATTGGAGTTCTGTGATAAAGGTCTTCAGGAATTATGATAATGGTGAAGGTGGCAGCGGTAATAGTGATATGGTGGTGATGGCATCAGTATAAGTTTAAATTATGTTCCATGGATTGGGGCTTAGGAGAGAATTGGAAACTAGACTCTTTTTTGCCATAGTCCTGAACCGAAGTTGTAGAATAATAGGGGATCAGCAAGAACTTTTTACACTAAAGTTTTGTGGCTTAAACTAGCTCCTCATGTTATTTTGAATAGCTACAGATATTGGTTTGGGCTTGTTACTAAAACAAGGGTCATAGATATAAAAGTACATATTCTCAGAGTTACAGATGAATTAATTTTTATCCCCATTGTGACAAAAGTAAAGTGTGAGATATTCATAAAACTCTTGGACACAATTCAGAATGGCACCCAATTCAGCGTGGGGGAGTGGTATAGCAAGATATTGGGGGAAAGATCATTTAAAATGAAGAACGAATAGAAACCTACCACCTAGATAAGAGGAAGTGGGGATATTCAGAAGCAGCTGTTACAAGTAGAAGATTCAGCTGTAACAGAGGCTTGTTCGTGCATAAAAGATTGCAAATCCTTGTTTATGGCCTAAGAACATGAAGCGAGTTACAAAGTGAAAGAAGATCCAATTAGTCAGGGAACAAATTATAAGAGGCTTAGATGTTATGCAAAGGATTTGAGGTATTTGGAAAGTTGTTGGAAGAATTAAGAATGGGTCAGCTCTGAGTTTTGGAAAAATCATTTAGGCAGCAGAATAAAGCATGGATTAAGGTTGAGAACAGCGATCAATGAGATGCTCTTAAAGTTTGCCTATTATTTCCTACTGGGCTGAGTTAAGGTAGAAATTATGGAATAGGGAGAAGGGTGTTCCCTTGAAAGGTAATAGGTGCTTTCTGATTCATTGAATATGGGCATGGGTGATAATGGAGTCAGGAATAAAACTCAGAGTTCCCTCTTGGTTCTCAGAGGTCTGTAAGTGGTGCCTTTAAGCAAGACAGGTCTCAGGAACACAGGCATGTAGGGGCAACTGGAATATCCATTCTCTCTGCAACTAGACTGTAGTATGTGGAAGGTCAAAGATCTTTTCTTTCATATTTCTTTATTTTAGCCATTTGCAATGCTCAGAAGTTATATTAACAATTAATTACTAAGCAGAATAAAAAGGCACAGATGAACCATTAGCATTTTACTGAGGGGCACAGTGAAGCATAGGAAATAGTGAAGAGAACCACATGTATATTTGCATTAAATATGCATTACATTTGCATACAATTTGAGTAAATCTGTCAAAATAGTTCCATTTTTTATGTGGGCTTTAAATATTCAAAATCTATTATTGATGTCTTTTAAAGGAGCCAATACCTATTCTAGACAAAACGTCAGTAGCAGGCAAAGGACAGGAAAGAACTGCTATTTATTTATAGCCAAATGCCCCCAACAGAATACATGTTCCTCATTCAAATGGTTGTTTGATATACTTGTAGTTAATACACCATTGGTTAGAGCTTAGCAATAATAACAAAAATCTATATGTTGTTCAGTTTTTATGTAGCAAAACATCGGTTAACAAAGTTCTACTATTGGCAACCTAATCATGGAAGGGTTAAAAGAAACAATAAGATAGCACTCTCTTCTTTCAAATTATGAACATCATGTTCTTCCACTATTCCTTGAATTGTTCTAGAAGGTACTAAACAGCTATTGGAATGATACTATGTACTGAGTGGGAAGTAAAATAGGTGGGTTGTTCCCCAAAGCCAATGCTCATGGTACCAGTCTGGCCACATAAAATCACCTGAAGAGCTTACACAAGGATCAATTAATTCACAGTCCCTATCAATAGAGCTATTGATGCTTTATCAGTAGAGCTATTGTGGAGTATTAACATGCTTAGTTTCCAAACTTTCCTCAGAAAATTCTGAGGCAGAGACAGGATTGGATATCCTCAAAATAAGTGAATTTAGAAGACTTTGTAGACTTACTAGTTCTGGAATTCTTCTTGACACCTGCTTTCAGTGAAGAAGTGATTTGGCTGTGTCTCTGACTCAGTTGATACACCAAGTCTGAGGATGATTCCGAGGCTAAATACATGGAAGTATAATCTCGATCACACCAGGGCCCCACCGGAGTCAGAGATCAATCATACCTGATTTCTTACTTACATGTGGTAATACTCATAAATCTTGGGTTCTTTGAGCCTAGTTGGGCCTTATTGTTAATCAGAATAGCATATATACAATACTTGTGTGATCCTATTTGAGCTCTCTTTACCTAATTTCCTGTTGTTGTTTGGACGTGAGGTATCACCAAAAACTCATGTGAGAGTGCAGGAACATTCAGAGGTAAAATTATTAGATTATGAGTGTTGTGACCTAATCAGTGAATTAATCCACTGACATTGATTAACTGGGTGGCCAAGATAAGCATATAGGGTGTGGCTTGAGAAGGTAAGTCACTGGGTGCCTTTCAAGTGTAGGTTATGTCCCTGGTAAGCAGAGAGTGCCTCTCTCTCTCTCTCTCTCTCTCTCTCTCTCTCTCTCTCTCTCTCTCTCTCCTCTCTCTGTTTCATTGTTGCGATACCCCTTCACTATGATGTTCTGCATCATCTCAGGCCCAGAGCTATGGAGCTGGCTGGCTGTGGAGTGAGCTCTTTGAAACTATGAACCTCAAATAAACTTTTATTCCTTTAATTGTTCTCATCAGGTCTTTTGGTCACAGTAATGAAAAGCTGACTAAAACACTGCCAAATATTTCTTCAATTTCTTTTCTTTCTTTTATCTTCTCCTTTTCTTTTTTCCCCTCCCTGTTATGACTTCCTTTCTCCCTAGCCATGAAAGGAGAATGTTGAATTAAGCATGTTTCTCCTACTAAAGTCCACCTTCAGCCTTGTTTCAGCATGGACTTTCTCCTATTTTTTTTTTAAATTTAAAAATTACTAAAATTTATGTTTTACCCTCAGTCACTTCTTTTATTCCAACCCAGATATAACCACGCATGCTAATATGTTAGATATGTATTCATAAATATGTCTATCTTTGAATAATACATAATGCTATTTTTATATATTATATTACATAAATGAGATTATGCCACAAAGTCTCATTTTCCTATATTTATCCCGAGTTGACTTTTAAGATCTATTTATTGTAGTGTGTGTCATGCAATGTTTTCATTTCTAGTAACTCCACAAGATTGTGCAAGATGATGCCAATACGTTTTATCTGTTCCCATACTGTATATAGATATAGATCACCTTCAACTTTGCACTAACATAAATAGCACTGAAAGAACTTTTTTAGGGTGTTCTACCCCTGAGTTATATCCCCAGTCCTTTTTATTTATTTATTTATTTATTTATTTATTTATTGAGATAGGGTGTCACTAAGTTACCGAGACTGACCTTGAACTTGTGATCCTGGCTTAGCCTCCTGAGTTGCTGAGATTGCAGGGATGGGCAACCATGCCTGGCTGAAAGAACATTTTTATTCAGTTCCACTCCCCTGAAAAAATTTCTCTCTATATATGTCCTGCAATTGCTTTGTCAGAAGCTATATGTTTAATTAATAGCACTGAGTACAGCCATGTTGCTCTTTACTACCTTGTACTAGCTTAAACCTCCATCAGCAATACTTGAGTTTTTCTATTGCCCACTTCATACACAACATTAGGTGTTAATCAGATTTAATTTTTGCCAAGATCTTAGTCATTATGACTCAAATTTTTGGTTTTCATTTTTCTTATTATGAAAGGTTCTGAATATATCTTCATAATTAAGGATTTAGAGTTTGTCTTTGTTGACTATATGTCACATCCAGTTTTCTTATGAACTCCCACAGTTGTAAATTTTAAAGAGTTCCTTGAATAACTAAAACACCAATCTTGCATTGGTTTTATATAGAAAATGGTCTTCTCCCAATCTCACCTGGTACTATTACATGAAAGGTGTTTTGTGATGTTTAATTTATTTGATCACCAATTTTTAATCTCATTGTTTTACATTTTGGATCTTATTAGTAAGACTTTCCCTACCCATAAAACATAAATAGATTCTTCTATTTTTGTTAGCTTTATATTTTTGTTTTTTTTATATTTAGGACTAAAATGCTTTGAGTGCATTTTCAGCATGTTATAGGGAAGAAATCTTTATTTATTTTTCTCTATAATTATAAACCAGTTTTCTTAATAACTTCTAAAAAATCTTATTTTTTCCATTGATATATACTTCATCTTTGTAATATATCAATATTTTTATACTCAAGAACTCTCATTTTTGTATTCAAGGTGTATCACATGACTGCAACACTATCATTTTATGGGCTGGAATGGTTACTTGTCCCTTCTCTTTGATATTCTGTGTTAAAAATTGGCCTTATTGACCTGGGTAGCTCAGTAGCAGAGTGCTTGCCTGGTATGTATGTAACCCTGGGATTGATCCATACCTATACTGCAAAAATAAATAAATACATAAATAAATAATAATGAAAAATAAAATAAAGAAAAAGAAAAATTGGCTTTGTTTTATTTTTTACACTGTGTGTGTGTGTGTAAATATTTGGTAGGTTATACAAAATATTGTGTTGAAAATTTAATGGCATTTCATATAATCATAGACCAAAATTGGGAAAAAACAATGTCTTAATAATATGAATTTTGCTATTTTGATCTTAATATGTCTTCATTTATTTAATTATTGTTCTGTGTTTTTAAGAGAGTTTTTATACAACTCTACATAGACTTTCTGAGCTTATTATACCTCTAAGTTTTCTATCTATATTCAGTATAAAGCATAAGTTTTGGAATACAATTTTATTCACACTAAAGCTCTTTCTTTCCCATATTTTTATTTGTGTGTTATAATTATACATAATGGTTGGATTCATTGTTACGTATTTGTTCATGGCCACAATACAGAAAGCACAATATAATTTGGCCAATATGCTCTAATATTTCCTCGAATAGTACTCTAGTTCCAATTTTCCAAGTTTTAACTGCAAGTAGATGTTTAACATTTATAAATCTATTGAGAAAATTATGTGATTTTTTTCTTCCCTCTGTCTATTAGTGTGTTACATTGCTACCTTTTCTGATGTTAAGTCATAACTTGTGGGATAGAATTATTTCTGATTAAGTATGTGTATATATATGTGTGTATGTATGTGTGTATATATATATATATATATATATATATATATATATATATATATAATTACTCATGAATCTAGTTAATAGTTTATGACTTTCTTATACATGTTCAAATTGAAAATGTATCTGTGCCCCACATACTATTTCAAATGCCACTTATATTTTTTGAAGACTTTCTCTTTAGCCAAATAACTGTTTAGAAAAATTTTTAACATTTCTACACAAATTGTAGAATTTTGGCTCTTTTTATGAGTAACACCTGATTTTATTTTATTTTTTTTCAAATAACATAATCTGAATGATAATGAATCTTCAAATAAATTTATAATTTTTTGAACTAGTTTATAAGATTTGTATGTAGTGGGATGGTAGTGGTCATTGAACTTAAGGGCACTCTGCCACAGAATTGTTACCCCAACCTTTAAAAAAAAATTTATTTAGAGACAGCATGTTACTAAATTATTCAGACAGTCCTTGAACTTTCAGTCCTTCTGCCTCAGACTCCCAAGTTGCTGGGATTACAGTCATGAACCTCCACATCTTACAAGTCTACAAGAATTTTTAGGAATTTTGCATTTATACTCACTTGTAAAGAATATGTATTCAAGGGAGTATAGAGGCAGGAAAGATGTTTAAATGAGATGGACATCATTACCCTACGTGCATGTTTGAGGACATGGGAAAAATGGAGGAACTTTGACTGGGCAAAGAGAAGGGACAGTGGGGAAGGGGCACGGGAGCAGGAAAGATGGTGGAATGAGATGGACAGCATTACCCCAGGTATATGTGTGACTGCACATACGGTGCAATGCTACATCTTGTACAACCAGAGAAATGAAAAGTGTTGCTGCAGTTGTGTACAATAAGTCAAAATTCATTCTGCTGTAATATATACCTAATTAAAATTAATTAATTAATTACTAAAAATAACAAAAAATGCACTGTTCTGTCATATATACCTAATTAAAATAAATAAACAAATAAAAACAAACAAAAGAATATGTATTCATTCATTATAAGGAGTATTTGTCAAATCATGTTCTTTAAATATTCTATAAATTTTCCATTCTTTGCTTTTCTTATTATTTCAATGTCTGGGTTTAAAATTTTAAATAATAGTTGATTCATGTATTCCTTTTATTAGTTTAGCCAGTAACTGTTTCAAATATTTTGGGGCTATGTGATCAAGTGCAAATATGCTCAGACTTTTTTTTAATCTCTTTAATATAAATAATATTTTCTTTTTGGTTACTAATGACTTTTTGATTCAGACATGTATTCATTTGCATGAATTTCTTGAATCTCCAAAGTTAGGAGTCTTTAATATTATTTTCCCCTCCCCAGCTCTTTTGCTATAATAGTAGTTTCATAGCCAGATATTAATGAGGTCAACCAGAAAAGATCCTTTATAAATACTTTCTAATTTCTTTCTTCTTACTTCTTAGTGTTTATGGGCTTCCCAAATCAGAGGGAATACTGTGTACTTAGGTATTACAAAATGAATATTGGCTTTTCACTGCTAATGAGTATCTCACTCTCAAATTGTTAGTAGAGTTGAAAAGAGGCTTCCTCTAAAAGAAAACACATTCCAGCATCTGGAAAGTCTCATTGCATGAACATGGCTATACGGATATGAGAGGACAGGAAGAACATGTGTATTCCATATCCTTCCTGAGATAGACTTTTCTTCATTTTACCAATAAAGGAAATCAAATTCAGTGATGAAATTATGGTTTATCAGTTCCAAGGAATCAATTCACAATGGAAGTCAAATAGAAACATGAATTATTCGGATTCCAGTGTTCATTTTCTTTGAACCAACCCACACTGCCTTTCTCTCTGTGTCAAGGAATTTGAGACAGAATTCCTTTTATTCCAAGATTCTGTTGGGGTTAGAAGTCTAGGAGAGAATACCCTGGTTTTATATTTTGTTCCACGTATGGATAGCAGAACTCTATACAAAGAAATACAAAGAGAAGGGAATATTAGGAAAGGAAAAAAAACAGAAAAGAAAAACAAGTACTCTGACTAACCTAGTATAATATTACTGAATGTGTGTCAAGGATTTTCTAAAAAAAAAAAGCAACAGAGAATTTCAAATTGTTAAAGTTAATTGCAGGATTAAATTGCCATTTGTCAATAGCAATGTAATTTGTGTTATAAATTACAGGACTGTAGCTTTCAGGCATATTTTATCAATATGTTTCCAATAATTTAATAACAATATTTCTCAAAAATAAGCCAAGCCACTTTTTCCTTTTTTTTTTTTTTTAAATGAGCATGTTCGGAGGTTTTTCATCAGCGTGCTAGCCAGCTCTGCAAAATTTCTAGTAAATAAATTATCACCAGGAGGCTCAAAATCCATTACCATAAAAAAAGCCATTTTTCCCTCCCTAATCGATAGCCCACTGTGCGACTGCTAATGGGACCATACACACATGTGGTGCAGAGGGAATGCGTTTTCAGGTTCTCTCTCTTTTCCAGAATTTATTTTACAAAGAATTTCGCACTAAACTCATAAATTAGTCAATGCATAAAATGAACACTTCAGCTTCCAGCAAGAGAAACATTAAGGTTATGCACCTAGAGTATTTTCCAAACTGGTTCCCAAGGAAATAGAGTTAGGCTGCTCTAGTTGCCTGGCAAATACTTCAACACCTGCCTAGAAGATTCAGTCCTTTCCCTGCTCCCTACAAGAGTTTCTATCTTAATTTTGCATCATTTGCTCATGTATCCTTGTGGGCCCACAAATTTCCTATCTGAGGCATTCTATACAACCAGTACACTGAACAATGTTGGCCTTTAAATATAGGAGCTTTGAAGTGATCTCAGGGCAACTGTATCCATTTACCAAGTCATTCCACTTCATTCTCCCAATCCCTTCTTTTACTACCAAACCAATTCTTTATATAGAGTTCTGCTACCCATCCGTGGAACAAAACCAATCCGTTGGTGTGATATAAATTCCCAATTCCTATGACACTGTAATCAGCCCAGAGCTTTGTCTGGCAAATTAGTCATGAACCAGGTAGCCAATCTGAGGGAACAAAATAACATGAGTGGCAGGGTCTATGTCTCCAAATTTTATCCCAACTGAGACACTAAATCCAACGTTTTATTTAGGTTTTATTTCTTTGGGCCTTAATTGTTTCCTTTTACCAAATTATAAATCATTTCAATTCATGAATGATTTTGATCAAGGTAGTATTCTTGTAAAAGATAAAGTCTAAAATCTCATCTGAATTTTCTGATTCTTTATTTTTGGATGAAATGACTTATTTTTTGTTTGTTTGTTTGTTTGTTTCAAGAAATAGTTGAGTGTCAGTGGAACAAAATCAATATGAGGAGGAAATGCCTGCAAAGATTAGGGTGAAGTGAGAGTTGCTAAGAGAAAACAAGACTGAGATAAGATAAAAATAAACACTTAAAGGAACTTGGGGCATAACACTTACAATGGAAGCACTTGGTGGACTTAAGTGATTTTTGTATATAGCAAACATATATTATATGTGTCAGCATATATTACACTTCCTTTAAGATGTTTCTAAATTTCTATTCCAATAAACTATATTTTTCTTATTTTCTCTTTAGGTAAGTTGCTGTACCTGCCTTTAAAAAATCTATTGTCCTGGGAAAACTCATGTATATGAAGCAAGTAAGCAGCCTGTTCATGTTTGGGTAATGGCATCTCTTTGTTTTATCTTAACTGAGGATCTAGTTATAGAGTTTTCAATTATTTAAGGGATCTGAGGATATGGTCACTTGCAGATTGTTACACAAGGACTACAATATTTGTTTGCATATTTATGTTTATTATCAAGTTTGTTATAAATTTCTTGCTGGGGGTTGACTGATAGATCTTGATGAGGCTTCAAAAACTAAATGACACTCCTGCTATTACTGAGTAATGCAAAATGGTGGATTTCAAATTTTATAGTGGAACAATATAGTTCATTTCTCATACAAAAGTTACTCAGTTATTTTTTCATTGTGATTTTTATACTCATCAGAAGAGTAACTTAGAGGGATGTTGGGATCAGCAATTCTTCAGATTATCATGGTCTGACAGAGATGTGAGTGATAAACTCTAGAAATTTCTTTGGTTTTTCTTTGCAATTCTCTAGCTAATGTTTCCTTTCAGGTTGACTCCTGCTTAGTTCCTCTCTTCTAATAAGGTAGAATAAGGATTCAAAGGTAGATAGAAAATGTCTTCACAAGGAATAAAATTGTGGCTATTATGAAAATATCATGGAAAATCATAAAGTATAAGATGCAGATTTAAAATTATAAGCTATATAATTGTTAGTGTTTGTTTTTCTTATAGAGATTTTTTAATGGCATACCCTAAAAAAAAATTACTAACATTTTTTTCTAAGAACAGAGCCCTCAAATATATTTTGTTATAAGGTGTTATATGTGTGTGTGTGTGTGTGTGTGTGTGTGAGAGAGAGAGAGAGAGAGAGAGAGAGAGAGAGCTCACACTTCTGCACATTTCTTGAAACTTCATCTAATTGAATCAGAATTTTCAATGGACGCACCAGTTTGCAGTCCCACCAGCAATGTACAAGAGTACCCTTTTCCCCACATCCTCTCCAGCACTTGTTGTTGTTTGACTTCATAATGGCTGCCAATCTTACTGGAGTGAGATGGTATCTTAGGGTGGTTTTGATTTGCATTTCTCTGACTGCTAGAGATGGTGAGCATTTTTTCATGTACTTGTTGATTGATTGTATGTCCTCCTCTGAGAAGTGTCTGTTCAGGTCTTTGGCCCATTTGTTGATTGGGTTATTTGTTTTCTTATTGTTTAATTTTTTGAGTTCTTTGTATACTCTGGATATTAGGGGGACTGCAAACTGGTGCGGCCAATCTGGAAAGCAGTATGGAGATTCCTGGGAAAGCTGGGAATGGAACCACCATTTGACCCAGCTATTGCCCTTCTTGGACTTTTCCCTGAAGACCTTAAAAGAGCGTACTATAGGGATACTGCTACATCGATGTTCATAGCAGCACAATTCACAATTGCTAGGCTGTGGAACCAACCCAGATGCCCTTCAATAGATGAATGGATAAAAAAAATGTGGCATTTATACACCATGGAGTATTACGCAGCACTAAAAAATGACAAAATCATAGAATTTGCAGGGAAATGGATGGCACTAGAGCAGATTATGCTTAGTGAAGCTAGCCAATCCCTAAAAAACAAATACCAAATGTCTTCTTTGATATAATGAGAGCAACTAAGAACAGAGCAGGGAGGAAGAGCAGGAAGAAAAGATTAACATTAAACAGATACATGAGGTGGGATGGAAAGGGAGAGAAAAGGGAAATTGCATGGTAATGGAGGGAGACCCTCATTGTTATACAAAATTACATATAAGAGGTTGTGAGGGGAATGGGAAAATAAACAAGGAGAGATATGAATTACAGTGGATGGGGTAGAGAGAAAAGATGGGAGGGGAGGGAGGGGGGATGGTAGAGGATAGGAAAGGTAGCAGAATACAACAGTTACTAATAGGGCATTATGTAAAAATGTGGATGTGTAACCGATGTGATTCTGCAATCTGTATTTGGGGTAAAATTGGGAGTTCATAACCAACTTGAATCTAATGTATGAAATATGATATGTCAAGAGCTTTATAATGTTTTGAACAACCAATAAAAAAAATAAAAAAAATTTAAAAAAAGAATTTTCAATGGAGTTAACTGGACATTTTCTAGAATGCCAAAATAGTGGCCCTGGAACAAAGGAAATACAAAAGTAAATCACTGAGTCCTGAAAATAGCCACAGATGTTTAAGAGTTTGAAAATAAATAGCTGTAGTGGGATTTATGGTATTAAAGCTTGGTCTAATTACAAACATTAATTTTCTTTAGTAGCATTGCTATAGCAACTCTATAGCTAGAGGGTCCCAGGCAAGACCCAAATTATATATCTTAGAAATTCTTTTCCCTCAATTATTAACACCTTACATTATTGAAACTTAAAGATAGTTTACATTGCAATAGACTGCAATGGACTTTTCATCAACTCCGTAATTTGTTTTACCTCTTAAAAGATTTAATTATTTAAGAGAGTAAAATTTCTCCATGTTTAGATTGTTTACTTCCTGGTTCTCAGATACTACCTCAAGATTATTTTGTGTTCAGACTTTTAGAACCACAGGAGAACAAATTGAAAATATATGTTTCTTCATTGATATTTTTTTAAAAAAAAGAATTATGGTTGCTGTGGGAACTTTAACAGAGTTTCCTGACTCCTGTGTAATTAAATTTCAGGCTTAATGATATATTAGCATATTTTTGCATATAGTTTCATAAACAAATGTGAAACTGTGTAATAATATAGTCTTGAGTGGCAAATTTAAAACCATATAAGTTAGGTAATTCCTAAACATAAGATACCTTTAGATAAAAATGGAGTAAATTACATGTACACAAACTACTCATTAGAATAGTTAAAATAGTCAATGGTTACTATTATTTCACATTAACCATTATTTTAATTAGTACTAATGAAATTACACATTAATTAAAAATAAATTTGCTTAGGCAAGCTTTTTATCAAGAATATCAAACTCCTTAATCACTAAATATCTATTTATTATTGGTAACTATATTAAGTCCTGTTGAGAATAGATAGATGAGCAAAACACAGATGTTGCTCCCAAGGAGCCTTTAATATTATGGTAGATATAAGTAAGGGATATACATCAACATAATGTTATGTATAATACCTATAAACAAAGCACATGAAGAGTTTTGTGGGTAAATGGGGAAAATAATATTGTAAATTGGGAAATGAGAGAAAAATTTATGATATGATTATTTCTGACCCAGGATTGAAGGATGGATAGAAATTTCACTGACATTGATAGAAAACCCTATAAGCAACACTCAGAGAGAAAAGGAGATTTGAGAGTGAACCCAAAATTGTATTCAAAGAGTTTGTTAATAAATGCAATTATCCACAGGGCATGGTGGCACAGGCCTATAATTCCAGAAGTTTGGGTGTCTGAGGTCTGGGGGTTGTGAGTTCAAAGCCAGCTTCAGCAAAAGCAAGGCTCTAAACAACTCAATGAGACCTTGTCTCTAATTAAAATACAAAATAGGGCTGGGGATGTGGCTTAGTGGTCAAGTGCCCCTGAGTTCAATCCCTGGTTAAAAAAAAAAAAAAGAAAAAAGAAAAAAGAAAGAAAGAAAGGAAGGAAGGAAGGAAGGAAGGAAGGAAGGAAGGAAGGAAGGAAAGAAAACAAATACAATTATCCATAAAACCTTGACATTAGATTAAATTGTTCCTAATTCTTCAGGGTCAATCAGGTGTTTCTGTATATGGTCTGAAGAAGATTGCAAAACCCTTGATTTCATGGATTTCTCTTATTGTTAATCTAATAGTATACATTTAACAGGAGTTTAGTAATACACATCAACAGTGAGTTTATGTACCTACTAGACTGTGAGTACCTACTAGACTGTGGTTTTATAAATTCAATGACAAAGGGATTGAACATTCAATAAAAAAATCATTCATTTCAGTATATCCAATTTTATATAAGTTCTTAGTATACAATTTCCTTTAAATAACTTTATTTAAACTTTGTATAAATATAAATTGTATAAAACAATTTTTAGCCTCTTGACTTATTCTACCAAATCAACCTGATTCAATCCCCTCTTCTCCCCAAATTATTTGACCATGTTCCCTATAAAAAAGCATTTGGATCTTACAAATACTTAACCCAAAGGAGTTTAGGAGAAACTCTGAAATTAGTCTATGATTGAATCTGTTTCACCAAGACACAGCAGTGTATCTTTAATTTCCTCATTCATAAAATGAGGATAAAAAGTCCACAGGTATTTGGAAGACACAGATTATATACTAAACAGAATCATACCTGGTTCAGGATGGATACATATGTGCTGGCTATTTTCATCGTTATTTAGTGCTGAAATATTTGGAAACTAAATTTGGTTAAGATAGAGTGGAGCATGGTATTGTTATAAATAGTTATAATTATATTAAACAATAAATATAATTAAATAGCTATTATAATTTATTAGAACTAGTTAATAAATGGCATGCATACTGTATACCATGATCCTTTTTTAAAATTTATTTATTTAAATATTTTTGTAATTAATCATACGTGACAGAATTCATTTTGACACATTGTATACAAATGGAGCATCCTGTTTTAAGAGACATTTAATATGTGAGAATTTCTTTTAATATAGAATTGTATATGAAGTTGTTTTCAAAGAATAAAGCTGAAGCTAAATAAATATTAGGTGTTGTACTTCATACAAAATGCCTTTGCTGATAAGATCAGTGTTTTATTCCTAGCTAATGTGCTATATACTTTTCCTTTTGACCAGAAATTTTACTGAAGAGGCCAGATTTATCATCTTTGATCCTCTCTTGATTCCTCTAATTTATACTTGTATTGCTATTGCTAACAAACAGTCCTCTGTTATTCAGCTTTCTTAATATTTCTTTCTGAATGATAACTAAAAAGCCTATTTGGTAATAATATGTATTGCTGTTTTCATTTGTCTCAAGTGCTACATTTATTGTCATCTATGCCAGTTTAATGAACCAACCCATGATAGTACTCTTGGATGAGCTGAGAAGTAGGTAATATTTGAATGAAAAGAAAGGCTGACTAGCCAATGACTCAAACATGGAGGTATATGGGATTTTCCCTTAGAACAAGCTTCTCTAGAAGAAACAGTCCAATGGGAACATTTTCCATATTTTTCCATTTTTACATAATAGCAGGAACATATTGAATAATACAATTCAGTTTAGGAACAATTATTTCAGAAGAGCTATTATTTTTCTAAACAGCATTATGATTAATCTTTTTTTTTATGTTGGGGACTGAACTGAGGGGTGCTATACCACTGAACTACATCTCTAGCTCTTTTTACTTTTGGGGGGGGACGAGGATTTGGTCACACTAAATTTCTTAGGGCCTCCCTAAGTTGCTGAGGCTGTCCTCAAACTTGTGACTCATTCCTCAGCCTGCTGAATGGCTGAAATTACAGGTGTTTGCCACTGTGTCCAGCATGATTAGTCTTTATATTGTGCTAAAAAGAATATGTAAGAAATGATATAATCACTTTCATTTATAGTTCAGAGTATACAAATAGTGAACTAAAGGCAAAATACACCGAATGTTTGCATTTAATGAAGATGTTTAGTGGCTTTTACCTATATTTTTTAGAGCAAGCGAAGAATACTCATGAAGCAAAGTTTACTTGAAATGAAAGGGCAGAATATAATTTATAAACAAGAATAAGAGTTAGCCTGGTGTCAGTATGGATGAAATGGCTACAGTTGGTAGGAGGCAATGTAGTAAGTAATACACATGGAACTCGATTTCAGATTTTCTATTCGAGTATTGTGTAGAGGTAAAGTCTGGTCAAGATACTTTCAAAACCTTTCTAGGCTATAAATGATTATGCATATGCCTATAAATATAATTCGTGGAGTTTATTATTTGAGTTTTATGGCCCTTTGAAGATTATTAGCTAACTGTATTTCCCATTGTATAATGTGTGTTAATACATATATGTGTATATGTGTGTGTGATGTGTATATGTGTGCATATATACATCAAACTGATATAGATATAGGAATTTATTGCTTTTTGGTTTCAGATTCACTCCATGTACTTTCCTGCTCTGCTCTGTATTACATTTGCTGTCCCCCACTCCAATATATGTTTTCTAATCCATTGCCAATTGGTTTCGTGGCCTGTTCAGTCAGTGTATTTTACTATTGGGAGACTGGCAGTAACAAATGAGTCAGGTTATTTCTCTTTCTACTTCTGCATCTTTTTACATGGTCCTAGCATCTAAAGAGCGGCCTCTGTTATGATTTCAGTTCCTCTGTGGTGATATGTCTCCTAGGACATGGTGACATCCTCCCTCTTAGATTTTAAATATAGTAGTATCTTTCTGTTCTTTCTATTCCATGGTTTACTTCATTATCTCCTATTTCATTTTCAGATCCTTCAATATCATTAAAACATCTTTCTTGTGCAAAATTCCCTCTAAGGAACTGAATGCCATGAATTTTTGTGTGTGTGTGACGATACCTATACTGATTGTGTAAACTTAAATTTTAATCCATAGACATTCACTCCACGAATCAGGGTTTAAACCATCAGACTGGTGCTAGTGTATGCAACTATGTTACACAGATTTTCATTGCTGTGACCAAAATACCCGACAAGAACAACTTAGTGAAAGTTTCAGAATGATTACAGTTTCAGAGGTCTCAGTCCATAGATGGATGACTCCATTTCTCTTAGCCTAAGATAAGGCAGAATTTCATACTCAAAGAACATGGTAAAAGAATATTTCTTACCTTATGGTAGCCAGAAAGTAGAGAAAGAGAGGGGAAAAGGCCACAGTGAAGAACAATCGTTTCAGGGTATACCTCAGGGACCTACATCCTCCAGCCACATTTCACCTACTTATAGTTTATCGTCAAGTTAGTCTATTCAAAGTATTATGACACTGATTTTTGTTTCAGCTCCCACAATTCAATAATTTTACCCTTGTACATTCCTGCATTAACTCAGAAAATTTTAGGGACTCTTTATATCCAAACCGTAATATTCTGTCTCTGAACCCCTAAAAGCATCCCACAGTGCAAAATGAATTCAGTCCATGTTCAAGAGTCCCATAGTCTTAACAGTTTCAGAATTTCCCAAATAGCCCAGTCCAAAGTTTCATCTGAAACTTAAGATATTAACTCTTGGCTACAAACCTTATAAAAATCAAACACAAGTTTCATGTATCTTGCACAGAGTAAACATTCCCATTCTAAAATAGGAGCATAGAAAGAAGAAATGGGTCCAAAACAAGACTGAACTCCACCCAACAAAATTGGTTCTCTATTTCCTGTTTACCTCCTGGAACACATGGTGGTGAGAAGTGCTATACATAGGACTTGGGGAGCCCTACCCCTATAACCTTGCCATTTGCAGTATACATAAGTTCTTTACCCTGGTTCTCTCCACAGCAAGCAGCTTTTATTGGTAGATATTCATGCAACTGGCATTTCTTAATTCCTAGCATCTCTATTCTATCTTTAGCATCCACATCACAATTTCATACATCACCTTTTTAGGAGCAGACTGCCTGGTCTTCCATTGTGCACTCACACAGAAGCAGCTCATATGAATGACACCAAATTTACCACTAGCAGAAAGTATTTGGACCCCTTGGAATTGTGGCTGAAAGCAACTTTAGCTTTAGAGTGCCTGCACTGCTGAATATGATTAAACAATTTTCTAGGCCACCTTGTATAAGAAGGTGCCCCCATGATGATCTCTTCCCAAAGGAACTTTTCCTTCTAAATCCTTGAAACTACAATGAATGTGATCTTGCAATTTTGTGAGATGCCCTCAAGCCATCTTTTCTATTGTGTGTGTGCAAAGTGCTTAGCATGTCTTTTGTTGCTGTAATCTCTTTAACAACCACAACTGTCTTGGCCCCACTTTTATAAGCATTTTTATGGTCAAACAGCAAGATTTTAAAATCCTTCATCTCTGTTTTCTGCTCCCAATTCTTATAGTAAACTAGCTAAAGCTTCCAGAAATATCCATGCCAATAACATTATGTGTTACCTTGAAATTTTTTCCATCAGATTAATTAGTCCATGACTTTTAAATTCAGCCTCATGCTGGGCACAGTGGTAGAGGCCTATAATCCCAGTGGCTAGGAAGTCTGAGGCAGAAGGAGCTTGAGGATTCAAAGCCAGCCTAGGCAATTTAGCAAGGCCATAAGCAACTTAACAAGACCCTGTCTCTAAATAAAATATAAAAAGTACAGGAGATGTGGTCAGTGGTTGAGTGCCCTTGGATTCAATCCCCAGTTTAAAAAAAAAAAAAAAAAATTCAGGCTCACACAGTCTTAGGAGCTGGGGAAATGTAGATAAGTTCTTTGTCAGAATATAATACGAGTGCCACTTGTCCAATTTTCAATAGTGTTCTCCTTTCCCTCTGAACCCTCAAAAGCACAGTTAGCATTCCTGTTGATGCTTTTGTATTCTGAGCTGCCATCAAAATCACCCATTTAGCTCTGCTTACAGTGTTCTAAAGTTTTGCCAGCTTGCACCATGACTTCTCCAAACTTCTGCCAAATACTGTTTTCAAAGTCTTCTGAACTGGGCTGGGGATGTGGCTCAAGTGGTAGCGCACTCGCCTGGCATGCGTGCAGCCTGGGTTCGATCCTCAGCACCACATACAAACAAAGATGTTGTGTCCGCCGAGAACTAAAAAATAAATATTAAAATTCTCTCTCTCTCTCTCTCTCTCTCTCTCTCTCTCTTTAAAAAAAAAAAGTCTTCTGAACCACATGGTCAGGTTAGTGACAGCAACAACCCCACTTCTTGATACAGTATCTTTTATATGCACCATGAGAACAGTTTTTGGAAAATGAATGCTTTGCAATAGATTTCAGAAAGTACATGTTAACTGATTGAAAGATGAACCGAAGTCATATTTTCAGATTTTTGACATAACATATTCAATACTTATAGTTCATTTTGGGCGAGAGACATCATGTACCCATGCCAAATTATCAATTTAGATATTGTACAACTGATATTAGGAATTATTGTTCTTACTAAATAGCAAGCATATGCAATCTGATCTTATTTAAAAAATGCCTAAAAATGCTATGTCTTGCTGGAGTCTCTGATTATCAAATACAAAGTTAATGAATGTATCCTGAAAGCTTTTACTCAAGATTGGAAAGACTTGAGTGTACCTGACACTTCTGAATATCTGGGGAAAATAACACAAGATAAATTCAAAGTTAAATTAAGCTGTAATAGATTCAACATGTTTTCTTTTCAAATTGAATTAATGCATACTGATGTTTAGCAAGGATAATAGGTAATGTTGAGATTAATAAATCCATTACTTTTGGATGCGTTTTAGAGGCAAATTGGAGGGTTCATTTCTTCTAAGACTCATATCAAATTTCTGATGCAAATGTTCTTAATAAAATTTGTTAAGCCAAATGCAAAAAATAATATAAAGATTATATTTATTAATCTGGTGATCTCCATTAGTTTCTTTGACATCCTAAGCTTACTTAGTCTTCAGGCTAATTATTTAAAAACTTGTGTTTCTTTCTTTTCTTTTTTTATTAGCTACACATGACATTATAATGATCTTGGCAGTTCAAAACTAGTGTTTCTTATAGTGTTACATGTTAGAGTTTATCTGAACCTTCTATGTCTCTTCCTTCATATAGTAGAAAATTGCCTTTTAATAGTAGAAGGAAAACTTTAGTCTTAATAGTGTCTTCTTTCATCCATCCAATAAAAATCCAGACTCAAATGCTAGCAACATAATTTAACAACCGTGAGATTTCCAACAAGTCATGATTTTGGGAAAGCTGTTTCCTTGAAAGTGAAATATGTGTTTTCTAATTTATAGGGTTGTATTTGTGTGTGTGTGTGTGTGTGTGTGTGTGTGTGTGTGATACTTCAGTATCAAAAATTTGAAGGCTCTTTTTCTACTTAATACCATTGACAAATGACAAAAAGCTTCTGAGCGCTGACAGGAAATTTTGTTCAGTGGCCAAAGAATGGAGAAAGGGAGATTCATGCTTTAAAGGTGCATTCTCCCTGAGCAGGTCTGGGCGCTAGGTTTCTGTTTCAACTGTGCTGTGAGCAGGCATGCTAGTTAGGTAGGCTCTCATCAAAGCTTGCATGGAGATGGGAGATTTTCAGGAATTAGGGTCCCACCTTCTTTCTTCTATAACTTGCGTATAGTGGGATCTCTCATGGTGCCAGTGGGTGTGAATTTTTTGTCATTATTATGAGAATATAATGAGTCCAAGGTTGTATGGGGTATCAAAATGGTTCCCAAAGCATGTGTAGCCAGTTTGGAGTTCTCTTTTGTGATTGGAAGTATTCGATAATTTGATGGTCTTGGCAGTTGAAAACATGAGGTTATGGGCGTCCAGCTTAAGATTTTTCAAGCAAGCAATATCTGTAAGCAATGCAACTGATAAGACAAAAGACTGTCATTAATTTGGGGGTTCATTATGGCAACAAGAGAATTAAATGAGGGTTAATGCTGTAGGTGAAAATGCTTTCTCCACTAGTGGAATATATTAACATTAGGGTTTATCTTTTTGTCTTTAAATAACTAGTTTCTAGATGTAAATCGTGGGCTCCTTCTCTCTGGCAGGGCAGGTGGAAAATTAATAGACTATGACCTCTGAACTTAAAAAATATTGGTAATATAGTTAAGTTAAGCAAGTCAATTTATGTTGTTTGGTTTAAAAAATCAGAATAAACCCTTGGAAACAATATTTTCTGAGATTAACACTTATCTTGAAAATTGGGCTTATTTTTCATCTGTTCAAGTGAGTATAATTTAGTGTTATGGAAATCAAATATCAGAGTTGCAAAAATTCTAGCAAGACTTTATTCCAGAGTCCTCAATTTAACAGGTGATAAAGTTACAGGCTAAGTAGACAAAACTTGTCTGAATTCATCCAGCAAAACAGTGAATGTGTCAGGAATACAGCTCTGTTCCTTTTATTTTACATGCAGAAATACTTTCATAGGATTACTTATTTTATTTTTATTTGTTCCAGACTTTCTTGAGCCATAGCTTCCTATATTCTTGGAAACTTTGTATCTAATGTAACAAAAGAAAAAAAATACATGGATGCAAAAGAGAAGACCATAAGCCCAGTGGTCTTTTGTTGCAGGGCTTACCAACAAGGATTTGCCCATCTCAGAATTGCCTATTAGAAAAAAAAAATAGGTCAGAGATGCAAGATTGCGAAGTGTTAAGTTCTCAGAAAGACCAATGTAAATAAAGTATCAGAATTAGATGACAAGTGTATGTGGATTTGAGGAAAGTCAAAGGTAGGCAAAATGTGAGACTTACTATAAACAGTCATTTTATTGGCTTGAAAGTCCTAGGAATTATATACTGACAAGTACCACTTTGGTAGAGAAATAAGGATAATAGGGACTAGAATGAAATCTCCAAAGTTAGTATCTCATCCTGATTTCTAACTGAACTCCAGTTCTGTATCTCCAGTTATGTATGAGCTATCACCAAATTTATACCACAAATTCCCACCACATGCAGAATTAATGAGTTAACATTGTCATATTTACTTTTAATTGCTTTTATAAATAAAGCATTACAAATTGAGTAACACTCTTCTTTCCCAGTACCTTTTTTAACACAATAGATGCTTAGCAAGCATCTCAATTCTATTATGAAAGAATCTATGAATTTCTAGTTATTTCTTAAGTGTCAGTATTTATTTTATTCTATTTTTCATCAAATTTTTGCTATCTAGAATTCTAATTACTATTGAGGAAGAGCTATAAAATTAAAAAGTCATGGAGGATAAGGTGTTTTCTACATTTGACATGTTCTTACTTAAATATCTCCCTTTTTTCTTTTTTTCTCAACCCTTATTATTGTAATTATTTTTATACAACCATTAGTTGAATCTTTTAATTTTTATTTCTATGGTTGCCATGCCCTCAATATTTCAAGGAATCTGAGGAGAAATCAAAAGAGAAGAGCCAGATGTGGAAATGAAGCCTGAATTTTCTGAGTGGTGTCTTATTCAATTAGATAACTCCTTAATTCAAAGCTTTTCTGAGGCAAGGAAGACATAGCCTTAGAATGAATTTTCTATACTCAATTTTAGGGGTAATTGAACAGAAAAATAGCAAGAATCATGGTGAGCTATGTATGGAATAATCCCCCTTAACATATTTTTTATCACTGTAGAAATAGACAAAAGTCCTGATTTTTAAGGGTATAGCAGGTAGAAAGGAAATGATCCAGTGAATTCTTTCCACCTGGAGGATATTAAAAGCCAGAAGATGGTCTCATCTCAGTTTGACATGAAATGTGCACCCAATTCTTGAATATGGATCGTGTCCCAGTTATCCATATATTTTTTTAACCTAGTGCTATATGACTGTAATGGGCTGGTCTCATGACATCTTCAAAGGCCAGCAGGAAGCTCGGGAGCCAGAGCAGGCCAGAAGCATTGGTCTAGTTAGTGAAAGGTCAGGCAGCACATGCATTTACGTGTGTTCTGCTACCAACTCCCCAGTTAGTACACAACTAGAGGTATTGACAAGTCTGAAAAGCCATCTATGGTTCAGGTGTCAACAGAACCTGCAAACAACACAAATCACAGAGAGAATCCTGTGGTTCTATTATTTCAAATTTCCAAAGATCTGTGCTAAGTAATTGCTTTGATTTTGTTTCTATGGGTGCCATGTTCTCTGCTTACCTAATTCAATGCTATTATTAAAACCTGGCTATATTGTGCTATACCCATTTAGGTAGTAGAATACTTGATTTTTACTTAGGATATGCATTTTTCAAAGATATACAATACTCTTCTAATTTGCTCAGTTTTCCCTCTATGGCTCCTGGAAAGTACTATTTTTCTCAGGGGAGGAAGATAAATATTGTCCCATTTAGTCAAATTCACACTGAAAAGAAGACAGGGAGAAGAAAGGAACCATCACAAACTCTTCCTAATACCTCCTTAGAACAGAACCAACCTTCCTTCCTTCCTTCCTTCCTTCCTTCCTTCCTTCCTTCCTTCCTTCCTTCCTTTCGAGTCTGTCACAATCTACAAAACTCACCCAGATCATCCATTAACTGACAAATGTACAGTCTTGAATGAATGATTTCTAGTGTCCAAACCATGTGAAAGAGTATAAATCATGTTCTATTAGTTTTATTTAGAAGAGTTAGACTTTATTTGTAAACTGTTAAGTAGAATTCTTTCCTGAAACATGATAAGTGTAAGAAAATGGAAGCATTTCTTAATATTAAGTAAGCAGCATTGAGTCACCTTGCAATAGTCACAGGTGTCTAATAATGGATGTGCTATTTTCCAAGGTAGTGAGCCTGCACAGATGCTAATATTGCATATCTATGTTACAGGAGGGTTCATGCATTGAGTGTATGTCATGGCCATACTGAAAACAAAACCTCTCAATATTTGAAAAGCTCTTTAAAGCTTGCATGTACTATTATCATTCTTAATTACACTAGCTCTATGAGGAAAATAGATGTAGCGTAATTGTCTTCATTTGATGCATGGGGAAATGCTGAGCATCAGAAAAATTATGTGACTTTCTCAAAGTTATGTACCAGGAAAATTAAAAAGCTAGAACTCACATCCTGTATTTCTGCTGCTGTGTTCTTGCAGTTTGCATCATATATACACATTCATGTTTCTAGTTTTGTGATGGGTAGCATTTGAAGAACTCTCTCTGAAAGATTCACTCTTCTTCTCAGAATTTCTCTCTTTTTTGTGCTCTCTACATCTACTCAATTCTTGTTCCATTCACAAAACACAAATTGCAAAGTCCACATGCACTGGTTAAAGACCTAGAGTGTGATTCAGAATTTGAAAAAAAAAAAAAATTGCCACCCTACTCCCTGACCTGAATCATTCCTCTTCAAACTTTGCCCTGGAATCCAGAATAAGAAGAATACCAAAACGGGTACCATCCTTTGTTATTCTCTCTGCAGTGATGGAATTCTGAAAGGTCATGGGGTGAGAGGAGGAACATTTCTTGCTGTGAATTTCTCTTGAGATGAACACTGCTTTTTAATCTAAATCTGTGGTTATGTAGTCATTCAGCTGGTGACTAATTGGGATGGCTGTGCCCGAGATGGTAGCAGGAAGCCAATTCTATGAGGCTGAGAATGGGCTCCTACCTTGCTATAATTTACTGCCATAATGAGAGGAAAGAGAAAAATACCACTAATATTTCATAACCAGAGTGTTAGCAGACCTTTGTGTTTCCCTCCAACAATCTGAAGCACACCATAAGGAAAAATATGAGTTGCCATCCTGTGTAGATTGGTTCAGTTGCTTTATTTTTTAATATTTCAAGATTAATTCAAACAATTTTTCCATTCTAAAAAAAATAATTTGTTTTCTTAAAAATGGGCTAAATCTGTATAATGCTTATGGTAGTATGGTCATTTTGATAAGATTAATTCTGCCTATCCAAGAGCAAGGTAGATCTTTTCATCTTCTAAGGACTTCTTTGATTTCTTTCTTTAGGGTTCTGTAATTTTCATTATATAGATCTTTCACCTCTTTTGTTAAGTTGATTCCCAAGTATTTTCTTTTTTTGAGGCTATTGTAAATAGGGCAGTTTTCCTTATTTCCCTTTCTGAGGATTTGTCACTGATATATAGAAATGCCTTTGATTTATGGGTGTTGATTTTATATCCTCCTACATTGCTGAATTCATTTATTAGTTCTAGAAGTTTTCTGGTGGAGCTTTTTGGGTCTTCTAGGTATAGAATCATATCATCAGAAAATAGTGCTAATTTGAGTTCTTCTTTTCCTCAGCTAGTAGAAGCATTGGACTTTCCTTTCTTTACATCTTCTCAGGATAGTAAATACAAAGACTTTCTGTAGGCATGAGTGCTACTTAAAGGCTGAGGTATGCTTTCTTTTTATTGCATTTGCTCAAAATTGATTTTTGTATGTAAATTGGTACAAGTCAAAGTTTAATAATAAAATGTATAAACTAATAATGCAAACTTATGTTCCATTATCTTGTATGAAGTCAATGATAAATGGCACGATGTTAGAAACATTTTGCAGTGTTTATTATCTGAGGTAATCTTTTTTATTTAGATTCTAAATAAGTCGTCCTCATTGCTGCTACATATAGTTTATTTTAAATAATCGTAACTGGTATACCTGTTAATTTTTAATTTGATTTCAAAGTATAAAATATACTATTTCTACTTTTAACTACAACCTATAAATTCCCTAAATAAAGTCAACAAATATGGTGAGTAATTAAATGTGAATGAATCGCTATTACTAAACCCATTTTAATTTGCTAAGTGCGTTTCTGATTGACCATCTTGACTGGAAGTAGAAGCGTTCATGTAATCCATCTGAATGTCCTTCTCAGCCTTGTGTTCTTCTCCAGTTGCCTTTCCCTGCTGTGAAACAGTAAGGCAGGCAGACTTGTGGTTGTAGAAACACATAGCCTTTGTTTATATTGTTTGGTCAAGTCATAAATTTATTCCTAGTCAGGATGATTTGTAGAGAAGGCAACATCAAGGAAATAGAATCAGCGAGGAATATTGAAAGGATCGGATCATTACTTTTGCCATTCCAACTTTCATTTGTTTCATTCAACAAATATTGCACACCATATTATGAGCATAAAAAATTTTTAAACTTTGAGTCCTTCTAGTAATTTTCAGCCTTTCCCGAGAGGCATGCAAGCCATAAGACAAGGAACTCTGTTAAAACAATAGGTGAAAGATTCAGTGCTTCCAATGCCAAAAAGGGATCTTGTCTGTGTCTGGGATTCATTTCCCCAGATTAGACACCTGAATCTGAGTAGAATGTCAAAGGGTGAATTTATGAAGTTAATTTAAGGAAAGATCCTTCTAAAGAGTGTGATATTTAAATAAATGGCAGCATGTAGCCACACGTTGTATGCAAGGCAAATACTTTGATGTGACTAAAATCATGTGTATGCTTAAGGTAGTGGCAAAATTTTTGTTTAGAGAGCTATAGAGAGGTAGTTTTTAAAGTTCTCAGAAATGTTTTGAAGGAACCTGGATTTGAGTTGAATAAGTTTTTAGACTGAAGCATTATAAAAAGCCATACTGTTCTAGCATCTGATGGATCGGAGTGGTAACTGGTAAATGCCTTTCTTTTATTTTCTTCCTACTTATACAAATGTCAAGACAGTCCATTTATAGTGCCTTGTCAGGATGGATACAGTTCCTCTCCATTTCTGTGCAGATCAGGTATACAGAAACACTCCATAATCTTAAAAGACTTCCTCTTATGAACTAGACTAAGGCCATCACAGTAGGGGTAGAGAAGGAAGAGGCAGGAAGGAAAAAGTGTGGGGAGCGATAGGACATGATCTTGACCATGTCCCAGGGAACCATTCAGAGTCAAGGGTGAATGAGAACTAACTGGGATAGGAGAGAAATGATAGCATTTTCAATCTGGAAAAGGACTAGGCATGAGCATGAACTGTGATAGAGGAGAAACAACTTAGAATCCCATGTTCAACTTAATTTGATGGATCACATGTAATTCAAAGATTCCGATTATCCCAGATATTTCAAGAGTACTTTTCATGGCTCATTTTATATGACTGTTACTTTAGTAGCATACATAAGTGAATTCTATGTAACTCCTAGAGCTACAAAAAATTACTTAGAATTGTGCACATATAGCATTGTGGGAACAAGAACAAGGAAATCTTTAAGTTTGCATTACTAATAAATTAATTTATAAATATTAATAAAATATAAATAATAATGATAGTGAAAGGCACTATGCACTAGGCCTATATTAAACATACTCCTGTTATCTCATTTAATCCTTACAACCTTGGGAGGAAGGTTGTTTTTGCAAGCAACAAATAAGAGGTAATAAAGTAAAACGGTTGTTTAAGGCATCATGCTGGCGAGTAGTCTTAGTAGGACTTAGACCCAGGCATGGTGAAAAAGTCAAGTGTAGGTGTGTTTGAGGATAACTTGCACATATATAATCTATAAAGCCTCTGTCACTCTGTCATCATGAAGCTCTGAGATGAAAAGGTAATTGTTTAAGAGGTCTAAATTTATTAGGCCAGTGGAAGTATTTATATCAGGAATTCAAGAGAGAGAGGGAAAAATGAAGCGACTGCCATGTATTCATTGCAGGTTATCAGGGAGCTTATACTAGTAGTTGGGAGAACAGAGCCACCCTTAAAGCAATCCTGAAGGAAGTATCTCAGATCCTTTTGGGGCTCCTGACCTGTCTGTGCTCACTGCAGATGTACCTGAAAGTGGCCTCCATGCTGTTCCCACAGGTCTCACCACTGACATCCAGGTGCCCAAACCAAAAGCATGCTTTAGGATGCTAAGGATACCTGTGTGATGGTGCCTGCTAATTTATAAAGGACATTAAGGGCTATGGAACAAACAATTTTTTAGAATTCTGGTTGCCCTAATAGCAGAAAGTAAATTCTAAACTGGACCTTTCTCTTAAAGTATACTTGATAATGAGCTTTCAAGTATGATATCCAACTCCATCCTGTCTTCCTTGTCCCAGTGGTCCTTTTTGTAAGATTTATGATGAGGGAATAAAGGTGCTCCAATGTCTTGGCTTAAATCCAAACCAGGAAATTCTATTAGGCTTCCAAAATAGATTTCTCCAACAGTTTCAATTAGGTTAAAAAAAAGAAAATCTTACTCCCCCACTTTAAGAAAGTGTGACTGCAGGCCCTGCCATCTTCATTTGGATTCATGGAGGCATAAATGCACTTGTTGAGAAATATATTTGACAGCCACACATTGAAGAATTCTGTAGAAATGTGAGGTTACTGCCATATTTCTGTGAAAATCCATAATCCAACCTCTGGCCTCTGAGGGGGAAAAACTGCTCTTTCTACAGTCAAAGTATCCAGTGGCTCCATTATTCCCAACACAGGGAAGTAAACACATAAATAAAATATTAGTGGTGATTTTTAAGAGCATGTTCTGTTTTTTAAAAGTCTTTTATCACTTTTAAAATAGCTTGAACAATGCATCCTGAAATTCACCAAAGGCATTTTTTAAACCCCTTTTTCTGCAGGAAATGTGTACTCATGAACCTTAATTGAGTCTTAAAGGAAAAGGCTTGATTTGTGGGGTATCATTGTTTTTCCTTCTACTTATAAAAAATTCACTCTTGCTGACTTTTTTACTCCTGTCTTCCTCTTGTTTCACCAATCCACAAGATATACTTGTGAAAATGGATACATTGTAAGAGCAAGGATAAGGGGGAGAGAGAATGCCCATGTCTAAACAGCAACAACATGCAAAAGGGAAGCAGTATTGGAGGAGGATTGTGAGAAAATTAAACAGATAAATTCACAGAAACACCAAATAATTCTTTCCATGCATTTCTTTATCTCCCTCCATTATTCTCTTTGAAGAGCACAGGCCCTGTAATTCCTCTCTTTGTCTTTCTTGTCCTCCACCAAATCTCCAGAACTAAAACAAATCAAATCAAGAATTAACCTTTTAAGCATGAAATATATCTCTATGCTATGCTACGCATGTCCTCTATAAATCATTCTATGGGAGAAGTCTGGGAGATCCACACAGCTCTAATTCCCAGGTGACTCCTGGGGAGCGCTAGCAGCAGCCCCCCTCATTTACTATGATGGCTTTTCTCTGGCTGAAATACTGTTTTGCTACAGCCTACGGTAGGAATAAGCTCTTCAAATAATTTCTTCATGCAATATACAGCAACATCACAATTATAAAACTGCACTGCAGCAAGGTTATAGACCCAGAGGGAAAAAAAAATGGTGAAACGTAATTATTTGTGAGTAATGAAGTAATTCCATGGCCTAAGGCTGTAGAATTATGCCAAGACTAAATCACAAGGGAAAAGATCAAGGAGGTAAGGTGGACTCAGGTTCCCAGCTCTTTTTTCCCATGCTGCATTGTGCAAGAGTGGGCTCCCTGCAGGACTCTGAGCTGTTGGCTCCTAGCCATCTCATTACCACCATCACAACAACCGTGAAACTAATAATGGCAACCATTTACTGAATGCCTATAATGTGCCAGGCATGTGGCACTGTTATCTCTGATCCTTCCCTTAGTCCTACAAGTCAGTACCAATATTCACATTTTACAGAGATATTAAATTAGCTTGTCCAAAGAGGGTCACTGACTCAGGATTCAAATATAGGTAAGCCTCATTCTAATGACTTGGCTTGTGAAGTCAACCTATAGGCCTTTGGTGACTTACCTGTCTCTGTAAGTATCTGTGCTCCACATGTATACTCTTTAAGGAAAAGAAAATCCCAAGAGAATAGGGTTTCTCAACTCCTTAAAATATACCTTGGGTTTTCTTATTACCCCTAAAGCCTTCTTAAACAATATCTTTTCTAATTGCCCCTCGAAGCCCCACAATATTATAATACAATAATACAGTATATATCTATTATATATCTTTTGTACTGTGGCCCTTTTGAGGACTGCAGACTTTTGTAACATCTAAGTGTTTTGCATCCCCTGGTGGTGATATTGACCCTGATGGGGATACATGCTCTCAAGTGGCAGTACACCTTGAAGCCCTCCTTTTATTCAGTGGCACCCAAGAGGGATAACAGATTTCTTCTTTCCCTTCTCCTCATCAGGTAGCTGAAATATATAGTATGACAGAACCTCAGTGATGCAGATCTATGGTGGATCATTGTGTAGATTTAGTAAAGAAGGGGAACTATTCGGGGAGCATTCTATAGACTCTTCAGATGGGGAACCTGAAGTGAGGGGAGCAGAACAAGCAAGGCTGCCATTCCCTAAGCTAACTGTGGCTGGCCGTTAATTGTTTTTCTTGTAATTGTTGATTGATCTATAATTTGATTGTCGAATCCAGGCTTTTATAATAAACCATGGGCTGATCTATCCAATTAAGAATCTAGGGGCTCAAAGGAATCCAAAAACATGACTGGACTTACTGAGAAATGGAGGCTGTTTTTAACAGAGGGACCAATTAAAAACTCCTGGAAAGTGGGAAGAGATTTAGATTTAAATTGAATTAGCCTTTATGAAGCGCACACTATTCACTAGGATTGGCCTGGATGTTCTTACATTGCCATATATCTAAGTTTCCCAATCACTGTGAGGCAGATGGAAACCTTTGCCTTTTACAGCCCAGGAAACTGAAGGTCAATGCAGATATTCAAAACTTGCTGAAGAGCACACAACTGTCAAGTGGCAGAGTAAAGAGCGAAGGCCAAGCATGCTTCAGTTTCACTCCAGGTGTTACTTTACTTTTTGTTCCATTTATTCTCCATCTGACACAAATATACATAAAGGTACATTTCTGTATACACCAAAAAACATAACCACCAAATCACAAGACATTAGGGTGGGGTGCATATTTAACAATTACAGTAGACTTATTTAGAAAATTTAAAATTAAATTTTGTTTTCTGTACTTTTTAAATGAAGAAGTTTAGAAAACAATGCATTTTTAAAGTATCTATAAATTGCTGACTGGAAAGGAAAGATGATTTTGTATTTTCTCACCAAGCCTCTTCTGTTCTATTAATTTCATTTTCCTATGTCTAAAACTGTTACAGATCAAAACTCAGAACAAAGGAGTGGAATATAAATTACTGTGCTTGGGTGTGGGATCTAAGCTAATAAGAATCTGTCTTAAATTGACTATAACATGCAAAATTTAAGAAAAAATAATCCTGAGTCTTTCTCTTCATGGCTTAGTCTAGAGAGAGCAGCACACTTTTCCCTTAACTATTTGTATCCCAAGCAAACAATATGAAATAATAGCTATTTAGAAAGTCAGAGTTAATTTACTTATATGACAAATAATAAGTAAGATGGACCAGGTTTTTGCCAGATAATGGCTTTGGCAAAGTTTATTAATTAGACAGGAATCCCTGCCCTCAAGGAGCTATAGTTGCAGTCAAGAAGCTATAGTTGCAGTCAAAGAGACAGAGATTAAACAAGAAACAGGTAGGGGAGTATCTTCTTACAATTTTAATGAACATCAGAATTTCAGAGCCAGGGTCCCTTGATAGAGAATAAAGGTGGCAGTGGTACAAGAGTCAACATTAGTTCTCTGGAGATGAGACCTAATTGGGATGAGAACAGGGCTTTGAGAACAGAATGACGGGCTCTTCAGCCTGAAGCAACAAGTGAGCTCTAGAGAAGAAGTAATGTATTTAAGGGGAAAAAGTGTTGGGAGTGATGTGGCAAGGGGAGAGTGGCCAGAGATTCCTTCCTAGAGTACAGAGATTCTAGAAGGGCCAGTCAGGCAGGCTTGATAGTCATATAAAGAGATGGAGTCCTGTTCTAGAGCTGTAGGAAACCTTTAAGGGTTTTAAGCCAGGGAATGGCAGGGTCTGGTTTATAGATTTAGAAGATCACTTTGTTAACTGGGTTATCAATAAAGATTCTATTACATTATTCAGATGCAAAATGTTTGACTGGAGAACTGTGGTACCCAAGGAAAAAGGGGTTGGTCACTCAACCCCTGATCTTCAAGGAGTGCTATGAGGATGAGTTTCCTGATGACTATACCTGGTGATGGAGAAAATATCTAAGGCTGCTGTACACACCATGGCCAGCCTGTCATTGAGCAGGCTCTACCTTTACCATGATGGAATTGTGTGTGGTTGCTGGTCACCTCATTCTTTCTAGCTGCATGGACTCTGTGACTTCCTTTTTGTCACTGTAACAAAATACCTGAGAAAGTCAACTTAAGGAAAGATTTGTTTGGGCTCATGGTGTCAGAGGTTTTTCTTGGCCCCATTGGGTGAGGCAGAACATCATGGCAGGAAGGATGTGGCAGAGAAAAACTGCTCGCCTCATGGCAACCACAAAAAAAGGAAGGTTAGGAGAGGGGAGGGACAAAATACATCAATCCAAGGCACTCCCTGAGTGACCTACTTCCTCCCAATAGGCCCCACATCCTAAAGCTTCCACACCCCCCCCCCCCATAATATCAGCTGTGGACCAACCCCTCCACTCTTCAGCATTTGAAGGACAATCCAGATCCAAACTACAGCATTTTCCCTTGATGTTTTTTTTTTTTTCAGAAAAACACACACATACACACACATACAAAACACTTGCATATTAAGTAATAAGAATAGGTTTGGAAGAGAGGACTATAGATGTTGATTAGACCTGTGACTTTTTCTTTATAAATCATTTCTTAATTATATGACAGATAATTGAAACATAAAAAAATAAAAACAAAGTACTTAATTTCTTATACCATAGCACCTTAATCTAGAAAATAAAAATGCTACCCTATTGCGCTAGGAAAAATAACCAAAGGGATAAAGTCTTCTATGTAATATAAACATTAGTATGCTACCTAACATGAGTATGTTTGTTATATGTGCACTTTACAGAACTGTAGTACCCAAGCAAAATCATGAAGCATGTGGCAACTCTTAGGGCATTGTGCTCCTGGCTACTTCTGAGATTGCAAACTAGTTTGCTTTTTCTGGGCCACAGCCTAAAATCCAACCTTCATCTTTTACCCAGCTCCAATATGAGGTTTGTGCTTTCAGTGTCTTATTCTAGCTAAGTAGTGATCATGTTAGAAAGCAATATATATATTGCTTTCTAACATGATATGTGAAGGAGTATTTTTGTAGCCTACAATGTGACTAGGCAAGACTTCTGCATTATGACAGAAGACTCTTTGAGCACAGATCCTTGGACTAACAAATATAAGTTTCTACTAGTGAGCTGTCTCCAGGACATGCTGCTGGGCATGTTGTGAGGGTACAGTGGTCTTTTGAGTAGCCTTCCTCTAATCAGGTTGCAGAGCTGTATGGCTGTTCCATATGCCCAGGAGGCCAGCTATGTTGCTCAGGGCTTTGGATAGTTTGTTTTCTCCTCTTATTTATGAGCACAGAAATGACAGCAGCCCTCAGCACTGGAAACTGGCCAGCAGTCAGTCAGCTGGCAAGTATCCCTTAAACACCTCAGGGTGATTGCCCTCTTGGGGTCTTGTCTGGTAGCAGCTTCTACTTTTCTCTGAGCCATACTTTTCCTGACATGACTTAGCTCACAGAGGTTTTTCATTTTGCATGCAAATGTTTATGGGTTAAAAGCTTATTTAAATGTCCCTAGGGCAGGCTGGGTGGGAGACCAGCCTCGCCTTCTTGTCATACACACTGTATTTGGAGCCAGTTAAGGACCGGGAAAAATTGCTTGAAGAGGCATATGTAAATTTAAGAGATAGAAAGCAATCAAGCTACATTTTCTGAAACTAGTGTTAAGATACTGATTGGGAATGGAAATAAATATAAATCAGTCTCTTTTCTTGACAAAATCATCAATACAATTTCCTGATTATCTGGAATGATTTGGGGGATGAGTACTTTTGATCACTGTGTTGAAAGTCATGTTTCATGTCATTTTAAATGTTATAGAATTATTCTCACTATGAATGGATATAGCCGATACCTGTCACTGAAGATATACAGGAAGTAGAGTAGACTCAAAAAGCATTGAACGTGAATTCAGGCTGATATTAACAGGATACACCCTCCCAAACCACTGCATCAACTTCACAAATACATTGCTGCTTGGAAGCAGAGCACTCCCTGACACTGCTAAGGAGAGAGGAGAGATGGTACTTTCTGGACAGGGTGCTGACACTGGCGGGTGCTTCAACACTGGGGCCTTGTTAGCTCTAAGGAAGCAATGTGTTCCGAGTGAGTATGTGAGTGTTATGCATGTATGTGGGGTGTTTGTGTGTAAGCACATGTGTATTTCACAGCCACAGGAAAGTCTACATAGAGGTCTAACTAAAAATTCTATCTAGGCAAAAGTGTTCTAAGATGTCTACACAGTGACTTGATTCAATTGTATTCAGTATTCCCCATATTTTTCCCTAATGGTAGAATTGCCAAAAATTTTTTATAGGCAATGTATATATTTCATATATCTATGAAATATACATAATACCTATAATATATAAAATATATTTTATACATATATTCTATAAATGCGTAAATACATTTCATATATATCATCTCATCCATTCATTATGATCAACATGTTGAAGAATTCTTTCTTTAGCATCTTCCGATCTGTTACAGATTGAGTCCCAGTGCTTTAGTTCAGGCCTTTAGTTTCTTATCTACACAATTTTAAGGGCTTTCTAACTAATTTTGTTACCACCTGCAAAGCCTCTCTCCACCTTGTCCTACTGTTGCCCAAGTGTTTATTTTAAAACACTTTCTAAAATCTTCTCAAATCACTTTTAGCTTAAAATCACTAAGAGGCTCCTCATAGCTTTGTCTAATATCTAATAACTAATAATGTCTTTTAGGTGGTACACGCCAATGCTAGGCATTTTTCATATGGATTGTCCCATGAATCCTTGCTATTTCCTTGTTTTAGGTGCTAGGAATGATTTGCATTCTACAGCATCAGAGTGATTTGTGAGATTGAGAACTCCAAGAAACAAAAATCAGTCAAATGGTGTTCTAGGACCTTTTTGGCTTCAATCTAAAATACCATTCACCAGTATTAAAATATTACCAATGCAATAGGCTGAGACCATGTCACTGATCCCATATCTGAGAGTACCTCTGGGATAAATTCCTAAGAGAAATTCCTCAGCGTGTTTTAATGGATTTACAAATCAGAAAAATATTGCTGGGTTCCACAGAGATTGTGCGATTCATGTAAACAGCAGCAATATTCTTACTGCCTGATTTAAGCCAATCTGATGAATTTAAAACATTACCTTATAGTTTTAATTAGCGCATCCCATTACCAAAGGGAGGTTATAAAAAAGGGGAATCTGACAATGGTTTCCCAGAACAGTTGGGAGATGGGTGTTTTCCTCCCTTTGTGGGGAGGAAACTGGGTCAAGACAATCACAAGCTTAATTATTCAACTGCATGCCATTAATCAAATTTCTCTGGGAAGTTTCCATGCTCACCCATTGTGTTCCAGGTCATTACAGGCACTCCTGTGCTCCCATGTGCACTGGGTTGTTCTTACCCCTGTATCTTTGCACTTGTTGTCCTGACTTTCTGGAATAGGCCCATCTTTCTTTGATCAGCTAATTTGTCCTTTTGTGCTTCAAATCCTTGTCTAAGTATCACCTTCTTCAGAAAGTCTTTCCTTCCCTTATGTCACAAAAATGCCTTTCTTGGGTCTCTAGCTGCTGACCTCTGGCCACATGTCACTGTGACATTCCTGATGGTAGGACTACCTATTAGGTCACCTGGCCCAAGGTCTCATACAAATGATTGACAACAGGTAAATCATTGAAAATTGAACAAATGCTTTTTAAAAGCTGTTGTTACTTAAGGAACACTGACTTATTCTTTGTTTGGATAGGATACAAAGAAAAAGTCTGGTAAAGTCTGATATTTAAGGAATTTTCAATTGAGTTACAGACCCATGGAACCCCCTGTGGGTCCCTGAGACCAACTATAGCGTTGGGAGGCTTCATGGCGCCAGATACCCCTCAGCCCTCAATTCACTTCACCCCCTCAACCAAGGCAAGTTGTTCTCTGTTCTGTGTCTTGGTATCCTGTGTGAGCTTGTTCAATAGAAAGAGTTTGTGACTTTGAAGTATTCTAGACTTTTGTGAAGAAGAAAGCCAGTTCTATAAATGAACAGATTTGGGTTCTAGTCTTGCCTCTGCCTTTGGCTGACTCTGTGACCTCTGCTAATACTAACTCTCTGGGACCCAATGTCTTCTTACTCTTTAGAATGAATCTCCTATGCAGATGAGACCAAAATTCTATAACACTGTGTCAATACCTTGTTTATACCCTGTAATGCATCTAAAAATCAGAAACTTGTCTTATTTAGAATATTATAGTCTAAATTTCCTTTTTATCCACCACTTTGATAATAGAGTCCTATACTCTAAAAGTAGCCCTTAGTTCCTAGTCTCTAATATATTAAGAACAATTTTCTTGTCCTCACTTTCAAAACCTCAACTGGGGTTCCTTTGCCATCCAATTTTCATCTCATAGGTCCACTTGTCTTGTGTGGCATACCCTTGGACATTCACAATCCCTCATACTTCCTTTCTCTCTCTCTGACTGTCTTAGACCTACAAGATCTTTGCTTTTTACTTTATTTGCTTTTATTTAAAAATACTCTGTAAATTATACAGGCTCCATGAAATCAATTCCATCCCAAGAAATAAGGGACAATATTTATTATTTCATTTTATATTGTTCATGAGCCAAAACACATATCATGATAAATAAACTTCATCAATCTAATATGTATGCATATATTACATTCATATATTATACACACATGTATTTATAAATATTTGGCATCTAATCTTTATAGATAAATCTATCATGTAGGTATCATTAATTAGACACTAAACTCCTTTAAGGAATAACATTTATTTTAAGCGCCACATAAAGCTTACAGCAAACCACCTATGTCCATATGTGCAATAACAAGCTTTCTATGTCGACTCAGACTTAAATCATATGGCCTGGAAATTCCTGGTATAGCATCAGAAATGCTTTGAAAGTGAAATGTAATTTAAAAATTATTCTCAGATATTAACTTCTTAGACCTTTTCTGTTGCACCACCTTTCCTATAAATTGAGAACCCTTGTGATTTTGTGAATATCAGCATGTGGCCTCAAATGAAATCCCCTCTGTGTAAGGATAATATCCTAAAAAAAATGGGAGGCATTTTGTGGAGTGAAGGAAATACCACCACTTCTGTCACTTTCTTTGTTCTTTTGTCATTGTCAGAAGCTTCCAAGATTTAAAAAAAAAAATCTGTAACAGGCCACTTTTCCCCACTCCTCTCCCAATTCCTGATCGTTTGCTATTGCTTTGACAACACTGGCCTAAGTTCTGAAGCAGACCTCAGTGACCAAGTCCTCTGCTGCAACACTTCCCTCTTAATGAGCCAGGGTGGTCCCAAGAGGCAGCAGGGGCTTCCCCTCCAGGGGCCTAAGGGCTTCCTCAGCAATCCTAGCAGGGCTCTGTCTCTCCCCAACCTCCCTTTAATGAGCTAATTCTTCCCTTTATCTGGGACATCTCAAAGGCCTGACTCCCTGGGCCACTGTGGGGCGTGGTTTTCTGGCTACCCATTTTTTTTTCCCTTGAGAGTGGTAGTTCTACCTCCTGTGGGGTCAAATTAGTCTCTAAGCTTCAGTATCCTGTCAGTTTACCGGGCTCACTTTCTGCATCTTAGAGAGCAACAGCTGTGTCCTTAGCCATGGATGTGCACAGTGACCCACAGCTTCTTATGAAAAGGAAACCCTCCTCTCATTTTACCACCTCCTGGTAAGTGAAGTTCCCGCCTGTAAAATTCCAGTGTTACCTCAGTTGTGAGTAGTGTAGACAGTGGAGTTCATCAATTCAGTAAGACACATTTTCAGTGCAAATCACAGTCTTTAATCATTTTCAAAAGTCTATTTTCATTCTGAGGGTTTCAGCCCAACACAAAATGACCTATCCAACTAAATAAATTCCCAAAGCCCTGTATACTTACCCTGTCACTCCTCTAACCCCCTGACACTGGATTGTCAAAATATGGAATGAGCTGTAAAACTGTTTTTTTTTTCTCAGCAACCTTAATGAAGAATGGAGAAATAGGAGGCAGAACCTCAGTAACCCTATGTTCCCCTCTCACCACCATCTTTACTATCCTAAGGTGAGGGAGCCCTCTGATTTTATGGTTTAATTTATTCTACAAGTTTCTTTCCATGAGTAAAGCATAAAAGGCAACAGTATTTCACAAATACACTCTAAATCACAGCATTAACACAGCCAGATTCTTAATGTCATCATGATGGTCTGTAGTTCTGATTGCAAAGATGATGTGATATGTGTATATGAGAGAGAGAGAGAGAGAGAGAGAGAGAGAGAGAGAGAGAGACTGATATATGCACACACATACATTATATACACATACAGAGACCCGTATCAGCAATTTCCAGTTTTTCAGATTTTTAAAGTCTAGAAGTTATGAAGACAGAGGTAATGCTCGTAAATAATTTGGATTTTTACATTGCAACTTATTTGAAATACCTGTGCATAGAGACAAGAAAGTAAGACAGGTGGAAGGATAAAATCACCTTTTAAAAATTGTTACTTGTCATGGATGGAAGATTGACATACATCACAGACACGAGTTAGTTTTATTATATCTTGCTTGTCTTTCTTTGCTTTGTGGCCCTGGAGCTTTTCAGCATGCTCCCTTTGGTCTGCCTGAGAGATCTGGACTTTTGGAGGTAGAGCATCAGCTCCAGTGTTTGTTTCCTTCTGCTTCTTGCTTGCAATGCTGTAGTTTGCTCAAATGCTGATCAGAGAAAAACACAGAGGGACTTTCTGAATGTCTGATGCAAAACCAGACTGAGTTTGTCTCTGGCCATTGTAGTTACTCCTGTTGGGACAGTGCTTACTTTCCCTGTATTTCTTGAACAAAAGTCATCCCGTTACATGCTGTTTGGTGCATGCCACACATTTAAAGGTGTGGCTCTTTTAATCACTGTGATACCAATGGTCCTGACTGGCCTTGAAGTGGTAGATTCTTCAGGTCAATTGTACCTTCGGGACAAGTGAGTTAGCTCCAAAGTTTCCTCTTTACTAATATTTGATTGTGCCTTTAGCATGTTAGTTAGATACAAAGATGCATATTTGAAGTCATAATTTGATAATTTGAGGTTTCATAACCACCCCAGTCATAACTGCAGAACACCACCCCTTAATGCTAATGTTCCATAAAGTCAACACACACATTGCCATAATAATACTGAGCCATTGCTTGGAGGGCAAATAGAAAGTTAGGTTCCTAGAAGCCTCAGGTTACCACATTTTTGTTAACTGATGATACCTACCCTTGTTTTCTGTGTGTTTCTCTTTAAAGACACTTTATTGAATATAGAGTGCTGATTCATTAACTCTTAACTCCCACCACCAGCACTGTAAGTCAAGCCTCAGTGAAGCTTATCTTATGCAGATATGTTCTCTGCAAGGCACAGGACAGTTTTCTCTTGCTTAGACACACTAAACAGTACTTCAGCACTGTGCTTGTGGGACAGGGAAATAACCAATAGAAACCACAGCTCTGAAAACATGGCACTAATTAGATCACAAAAAGGTCACTTATGTTCAGGGTGAGAGTTGGTCAAAGGAAGCAGCTCAGCCTGGCACTGTGGTACATGCCTGTAATCCCAGTGGCTTGAGAGGCTGAGGCAGAAGGATCGCAAGTTCTAAGCCAACCTCAGCAAAAGTGAGGTGCTAAGCAACATAGTGAGACTCCGTCTCTAAATAAAATACAGAATAGGGCTGGGGGTGTGGCTCAGTGGTCGAGTGCCCCTGAATTCAATCCCCACTATCAAAAAAATAAAAAAATAAACAATAAAAAGGCAGCTCAGCTGAACATGAACAGGCACATGAAATGTTCATGAAAGAACAGCGAGAATGGGCTTGGGAATTCCTTATAAATTTTAATAAGTAGGAGTATTTGCAGATGATAGAAAAGATAAATGATAAACTGTAATTTGTTATTTGGACTGAAGGACCAAAAAGGCAGGCTCTGAGAGAAAAAAAAAATTCCACCCCATAGACCTCCAAGATCTGGTAAATCTCTTTTATCTTCCAGAAAAACCTCTGGGAAAGATACATCTTCAAATAGCTTTGGGCTAATGAATTTATCTGGTAGGGCACATAACAGTGTGCCTGGGACCATACATCCTTTTGCAGTTGCTTGTGATTTAAATAGGTTCTTACAACACTGGGCTTTTAGATTTTAAAATTTCTTGTGTCCTGCTTAATTGCCTAAAATCTTGCTTGTTATTGTACTTACTTGGCTCATTGCTATCTTAAACCTTGCTTTTCCTTCCTACTTAAAATACTCAGTAAACACCTTGTCCCTTGTGGCTCTCTAGAGGAGTACCTTTCCCAGCCCAGGATGCCTGGCATCTGAGCTAAATGTCAAGTTTCATTCTTCCTCAGGGCCTTATAAAGTAAAATTTGTATTTAAGACTCAAAAAAGAAATTAGTACAATAAAAAAACATGATAGGCTAGAAATTTTACCCAGTAATTCTAGAAAAATTCAGGGTTCTTTTCTAAAGAGCTCCTAAAGCAGAAAGAACAATCAGAGAGGAAAAATTAGTTAGGTATCTATTGATTTTTTTTTTTTTTACAAAGAGTGGCTTTGCTGGGTACAAGGGTGCATGCCCTGTGATAGCAGTGATTGGGGAGTCTGAGGCAGGAGGATCACAAGTTTCAGGTCAACCTCAGCAAATTGGTGAGACCCTGTCTTAAAATCAAAAATAAAAATGAGCTGGTGATGTGGTTCAGTAGTTAAGTACCCCTTGTTTCAATCCCCAGTATAATTGTTAATTAATTAATTTTAAAAAGATATTTTTATCAAAAGATAGAATTGTTTCATTATAATTCCCATCCCCCCCTCCGAAGCTGTGTGGCTTAATGAAGATTTTACATAGTTTGGACATCCCTGTGACAGTTCTTTTCAGACATTTAGCCTCTTTTAGTTTTTCTTCTGAACAGTTAGAAGTAAATAAATATCACTTTTTTGATAACACCAGTGTTCATAACATCTGTCTGTGACTTCCTGTGCCTATGATTCAATTAAGTCCTGAGGGACTTGAAGGTTTACATGTTTCTAAGCTGGCCAGTAGACAACACTTTAAGAATAACTGTCCCTAATACAACTAGTTTACAAAGATATTTAGGGCAGTAATTGGCACATTGTAAGTGCTCAGTAAATTCTTGCCACATATCACCTTCCCTAGCATTCAATAATTTGTCATTTTCACTCCACCTTTTGTTCAGCTGTTTTTGTGTTATAAATATTCTATTTTACCCATGCTTTGCCTACTCTGACCTTTGTTAACTCAGGTAGAATCCCAACTTCTTCTTTTTTTTTTCTTTAATGGCTCTTCCTTATCTGAATATATTTTAATCAATGCCATGCCATTTATTTAACTTTAGTTACATATTGGAATAATATATATACTCAGATTTTTTAAATTTTTTAATTTTTATTTTTTTAATTTATTTTGCATTACAAGTCTTAAAACACCATTATACAAAAATTCATCATATCTCTGATTTTATATAAGATATGTTGACACCAAATTCACATCTTCATACATGTATTTTTGTATAATGATGAGGATCTCCTTGAAGGTACATTTATTTTGAAAGTTGAAGAGAAAATTTCAGTTTCTTTCTCTACACACACACACACACACAGAATCACAAGCAGTTACATATTGGACCAAGCAATTTTTCTTCAGTCAGATGAATACTCTATTGACTTAGATGGTCGAATTATAGTTAATTTTGTACAAAAGGAAGTAACTGCAATATCATTAGGTCTTTCAAATATTTCTCTAGGAAATAACTTTGGTCTAACAGAAACTATGAATTAATTCATTTATTTGTTAATTCATTTAGTAAACATTTACTACATTCCTATGGGTGCTGGACATTACACAAAATATTTCAGAGGATAAAAGGATATATTAAGGGGTGGGGATATAGCACAGTGGTAGAGCACTTTCCCAGCAATTCCAAGGCCCTGGGTTCTATCTCTAGTACTGCAAAAGTTAAAACTGGGGGAAAAAAAAAAAGTATTAGTTATAGGTTCTACTTCCAATTAGTTTGTGGCTACTAGAAAATATATGTCCATAAAGAACTCCATGTTGAGGCAGAAAAAGTTATGTATCTTAAGACAGATTAGATGGGATGCATGTTTGGGAAAGCATAGGACTTCCCATTGGGCACTGGGAAAGACTTTCTGGCGGAAGCTGTATTTAGGTTGGGTCACCAAGGATGCAAGCAGCCATGTGGAGTGGGGGAGGTGAACTGTTCTTTTTAAAACTGGTCTCTCTTCAGACCAGTTAATTCTAGAGAAAGCAAGCTGTCCTGGGATCAGAGCAGAGAAATGTGAATGTGGATTTTCCGTGGTTCCTTTTGACTGGAGCTCACAGGGTGACTAGAAGAAGGCTGGAAGAACTGGCTGCCATCAATGTCAAGCCAAGGAAAGTAGGGTTCACTCTGACATTCACGGGGAAGGCTGTGAAATGAATTGATCTGTGCTTTAATAAGATTAGTCTAACAATAGAGTATAGATTGAATTTTCTCTAAACCTTCTTCGGGTCTCATCTCTGATGTTGATGAATTGGTCTCGTTCTGGCCCGTTTTCCCTCTTGGACTTGGAGAGTTGCAGGAACTTCCTAGAGAATGTTGCTTTCCTCAGTATGAGAGGTCCCTAGGAATTATTGCCACCTTAGTAAAGTGAATTGTCTAGAGGGCTGCAAAGTAGATTAAAAATGTAAATTTCTGGAAGACAGAGTCTGTTTCACTTATATGTATACTTTATTTGATTTTATTCTGTAGTGCCAAGGACCAAACCTAGGCCCTCAAGCATGCTTGATACTACTCTACTACTCCAGCTATCCTCCTAGTTCAGCTGGATTCTTTTTTTTTTCCTTTTTTGTAGTATATGTCCATTTTATGACTAGTTAGACCATCAAATTTCAAAAAGTAATGAAAAATAAAAGTAAGAGAGGCCTTACTCTGCAGCAATACATAGATTTTAGTAACAGTGGTGATTAATATCAAGCCCAAGTTGCTCCAGAGTGAAGGCTGGAGTTGAAGGTGAGCATGGGAGAAGTCATGAGAATGACATCCTGCATGTAACCGAAGCTTCTCCTATAGCACAAGAGCACAGCAGGTACATAGTTTAGGTATCATATTACAGAGTTATAGGGGAGATCTAGAAAGTTGCTGGTTTGAATTATGTTTGGGCAGGGTATATATTCTAAGTGAGAAAAATATGTACTCCCAGAAAACACCATCATTTTTCTTAGACTTTACTTTATCCCTACACCACTGACCCCTTCAGACTTTATTAATGTACTACTAGGCTGATAAGCTTAAGTCAGCATTCTATTTGTTTTAATTGTTAGGGATTTGAGAAAGTTATATAATGCAAATTACAGAAATGAATATTATTAAACCCACCCATACACATTGGACACACTGAAAAATTCACTCCTATATTCTGTAAAACTAATATACCACTTCACACCACAGCCCTAGACTGTTGTGCAGGGAATGTCATTTTCTTTTTATACATCCCAGAACTGGTTGAGCTGCCCTATGTTGCAGCTTTAGAGTGGCCTGCCCCCTCTCCCCTTCCTCCCTCAGCGTGTGCCCCCTCTCTGCAGATGGCTTGGTGCTTGTTTTCCAAAGGCATTAGGCAGGACTTATGTGCAAAAACAGAGCAATTTCGCCCTCATCTGGCCAGAGAAATGGTTGCAGTTTGAGATTCCCTGAGCTTGAGCACAGCAAAAAGACTACAAAATCTTTGAGATATAAAGATGTGCTTTCTTGTGAATTCTAAAGTTTAGAAATTTCCCAAGGCACACTCATTACTGAAGGTATTATTACCTCTTCTGTGGTATTTCTGGAATTATCAAGTGAGAGAAGAAGAATACATGCTAAAGTCCTTGAGGAATAGTACTTATCACTGGCATTTTCCAGACTGCTAGCTAAATGGAGTCAACAAAGGTTTAAGTTCTTAACAGGCACATTGCAGGCCTATGAGGAAAATCTCTAGAAAGGATAAGTGAATGACTCATAACTATTTTTCATTTGTCTCTCTAATTCACCTGTCTGCTTTTTAGGAGGAAATCAGCATTAAACTGATTTAGCGCTTCATAAATCCAAAGATGAATCCAACAAGAAAAAGGGAATAATTTCTCACAGTCTATGGAGGATAGTGACTACACTGAAAGTGGATAAGGAGGGTGAGGATCCTCTCTACAGCCTAAGAGGCCCAAGCAATCCAGTCAGCCCCTTCCATTGAAGAGAGCACTCCCCGACACACTGCCCTGCCCCAAGAGAACTTAGAAACTGCAGTGACAGCAGCAGAAGCCATACTGTACCTGTGGTCTCAGGCTGCTTTGAAAGGGAGCCATGGGTATATGCTTTATGGGCTTACTGGGTATAACTGGTCTGCAATATGAGCAGCCTGACCTTGAGTCCTACTTATTCACTTCAAGCAATCTATCAATAGCTAATAATAAAGCCACTCACAATTTTACTTTTTGAATGTTGCACTTACCTCTTAACAGACTGTGGAATTATGATGCATTAATTTGGGCTTATATATTTTTAGCGAATTTAGGTTTAAAAAATAAAAGCTGGGTGTGGGAACACATACCTGAAACCCAAGTGACTCGGGAAATTGAGACGGGAGGATTGCAAGTTTGAGGCCAGCCTCAGCAACTTAGTGACACCTTGTCTCAAGTTTAAAAAAAAATAAATCTGGTAGTGGGGAGGGTGGGAAAGCTGGGGATACAGTTCAGTGATAAAGTACCCTTAGGCTCAATCCTCAGTACCAAAAAAAAAAAAGAAAGAAAGAATTCTGGTGACCAAGAGGACAGATGTGTTGGTGGATAAGATAGGTGGGGGAGATCTCAACTTAGAGACCTTTCTGGCAAGACAAATACTTAGTTTGCATGATGTGATTGGACCTGAGGTTTTGATAATAAGCATATTGTGAGAAGTCTCTGGACAGTTAGTGTAACAAGTTCTTACTCCATTCCTGAGGTCTAGATTCAAACTCTGCCTTGAATTTTTTTTTTTATATTTTTTATTAGCCACACATTACCTGAAATTTAGCATTTTGAAGATAGACGCTAAGAAAGTGTACAAAATAATAAGTCAGCGTTATCATCTCTACAGTGAATGCATTTCTCCCTCTGACTTATCTTTCTCTCTAGACAGCCTCATCTTCTCACTTTCAGGTTCATTTTCACTACTCTTTATTTCTTGCATATTTTTCCAAACAGATATCCAAACTACCCTGACTCTTCCCTAACTTGCTTCCTTTGTCATTCTTCCACTCACTCACAACACACCACCAGGGTTCTGTCCTGGGTCATAGTTGAGTAAAGCAATGATAGGATAACCTAGTTTCCTACTGCTGGTCTCTCCTTGCTATCATTCACTGTGAATTGAATGAAGGTAGTGTCCTTCATCTGGCTTTCAATGTAATCCAAGGTCTGGCACTGGTCCCTGTTTCTGAAGCTTCCACTCTGTGACCCCACTGAACACAAGTTTGTTCCCATCCCTACTCTGTGCCTGCCAAATTCTCTGCATTTTTCATGCCATCTTTTTTTTTTTTTTAAGAAACACCTCCTTCTTCCCTTTTATTGTAGAAACTACATCCATTTTTCAAAAACAAGCTTACATTTGACTTCGTATTTGTTAACTTCTCTGATTTTCATGACAAGAAAAAAAATCTCATTCTCCATTCTTTTAACCTTCTGTACACAAAAGGGTAATATTTGCCATTCTGTGCAAAAGGTGCATTCTATCCTTGAGCGTCTCCATTTTTTAACCAGAGTATATGATGCTTGAGACCAGAGACAGTACCTCATTTGTCCCTATATTAGATCAAGTACCTACACTATTAGTTCTCTACTCACCTGAAAACATTATTTAGTCAAAAGATTGAAATTGTATTTTAGGAAAATGTATTTTAAAAGCAAATAACCGTATTTTGTCCTTTATGCAAATCAAGACTTTTAACTAAATAGTTTGCTTAAAAATACTAGAATCTATATAGAATCAGGTTTTAAAGGGCATTATAAAGCAATTATCTGGGGTAATTGCTTTGGTGAACAGGTTTAAATCAAATGTAATTAACATATTGATCACTTATACATAAATACTTTTAAAAGTAATGACACAACTTTTTCCTTGCTTTCTGAAATTTACCGAAAGCAACAGAGCATGTTCAATAAATCCTTCTTTACAAACTCTCTGTCCAGCCCATATGCAAACACTTATTTTGCAAAATTGAACAGCAAATTAATGAAATTCTTCTACATTACTTATCCTACATGAACTGTTGTCTGCTTTATACATTTGAATAGAATGATGGTGATGCACTTCATTCAATAAATGTTCACTGAGGAGCAGATACGTGTCTGGCATGGGGGAATTGAGGCTGGCAAGACAGACAAGGTCCTTGTTCTCATTTTCAAGCTTTATGGTAGAAATATGTTTTTCCTAGTCCATTTGCTGTCAGAAATGACATTGTAGGAACCTGAATAATTGCATTTTTATAAAAGAATTGAGGACCATAAGCTGCTAAGCAACATTTCCCTCTCTTGCTTACTTCCTTCTGATGACAGAAAATAATCCAATGACAATTTATTTTTATTCTTTTTGTTGACCACAGGAAAAAGGAACTACAAAGAAAGCTCATCATCAATGTGACTAACATACATTACTGGGTCCCTTCTGATTGACTACATGTACATCCAACCTTGCTTTGTCCTCTCTTCCTCTTCCTATCATATAACACACCAACAATGTACATTCTGGTAGGCATAAAAAGTAAGCACAGAGTTTTATAAAAGTTGAAATTTAGAGTTGAAGGGACCTTTCAGAGGATCTAGTACAACCACTTTATGTTTCCAGACAGGAAAAGAAAACTTAGAAAATAACTTGCTTGAAAGTTCACACTGAATTAGTAGCAGAATCTAGATGAGAAAGACCTCCAGACAAGCAAGCAGTGCAGTTTTTTTTTTTTCTCTCTAAACTACATTGTTTCTGACAGCTAAATTTTTCATTCATTCATATCACACAAATACTATTTCTACAGTGTGTGTGGGGGTGGGGGGAGTGCTCGTAAATCTTCCTGAAGGAGACGAATCCCACTCCAAGTGGTAAAAACAGCAAATAATAATTCTTTGCATTAGAATATATCCGTAAACTGTTACTACAGATGGTGCAAATGCAGGAATCTATGTGGTAAATTTCCTGGGCCTAGGGTCTGAGAGCCATGATAAATGATGAGGCTGGAAATGTAGAAGAGGTCTAGATCATCTGGGATCTCAGATGCTTTGTAGAGAATTGTGTTTTTTTTCTGAACAGTGATAAAGACCTTTTGAAAACTTTTTGTTAGGGAGTAGTGGGTAGATGTGTGTTAATGATTAAGTCTTTGTTTTAGAAACATCATTCCTGTAACTGTGCAGAAGTCAGAGCTTGATGAGACAGAGAAACCAGAGGGAAGATGGAATTAGATGCTTAACTCACACACGTGATAGGAAACTGTCTAAACCTCACCCTCATGACTCATGTTAATCCAAGAAAATGAGAGCATCAGGCATACAAGTCACAGCACTGTAGGCCCACAGATCCTTTGAGTATGAATGAGCATCAGGATGCATAAGCACATGAAAGTGAAATGGATTTGGCACATGTGGCTGTGAGTACTCCTGATGAGATAGATATATCAGTTCCTCAGGGGCATGACACCCCCAAATTTTTAACAACCACGACACTAACAGCCTGCAGGAGTTGAGGCAATACCATCCGTCGTGTGTGACTCCCCACCTAGAAAACCTGGGCTTCCTGGGTAATTACATCAGGGCTTTACATTGAAGAGAAATGACTTTTTGAGACATGTATCTTTTGGCTGAAATTGATGTAGCAGATTTGTAACTCTGCAGAAGCAGTGGTAATTATCATGAGTCTCCCAGAAGAATTTGAGCAGCAATTCATAAAATTTTAGAGAAATAGACTTTAGGTGGTGGAGGTGAGAAACTATCAGAAAAATGAACATTACAGTGGTGTCCCTTAGTAAAATCAGTAGTTTCTGGAATTTCTGGGGCAAAATACAAAACAGAGTCCAGTTTATCTTGACTTTTAGTTGAGATGATGGGGATATACTCTACATTTTTGTAACTTTTTTAAATTCTGAGGGCCTAGAGTGTCACATATTTTACATATTTTAGAAAATAGTAAAGGATGTGAAAAGTCTCCAAACATTGCAATACCTAAATCTACAGAATGTAATGTTTCTGCATATAATAACTAAATATATGAATTGATAGGAACATATGTGTCACCATCTAGATTGCCCAACCTTTAATTAGAAAACCAATGTAATGCTGACTTATTTGGTATTAGTTCCTAGTACTAAGTGTTTTGTATAACATCCTACAGATATTAAGGGAAATATGCCAACTTAGTGGTACCAAATGCAGCGTGGAGCATAGATGCTACCTTTCAGGGCTTATATGCCTATCACTTGCTTCCTATATAGTAAATCCTCAGTTATTGAGAATTTTAACTGGTAGTATTATAAACACAACTTGTTCTTATATTTTGGGTAAATAACACATATAATACTGAGACTTTACTTTTCGTTAAATTTATTGTTGTTTAAATAATCATTTACATATATACATAAGTATGTTTATACACACAATGTATCATGTGAGCTACAAAGCAAAATTTCTTAATGAATTTCCAACCCAAGGACTTGAGTATTGCTCAAGTTTGCATCTACCTATATGCTCCTTTTCTATCTTGTCCTGTTTTCCCTTTACAGAAGGAAATGTTACTGTACATTTTTTATTACTATTCACTTGCTCTTAAAAATAATTTTATCATAAGTATTGAAGCAATAAATTACCTTGTTTCATTTGTTTAAAGTTTTATAAAATAGTATTAATTATATTTAGATTTCTGGAACTTTATCTTTTCGCTCAATAGTATGTTTATTTACAGCAGTGTATAATATTCTATTGGTTGAACCTGCACAACTTATTTATTCCTTCTTTTTTCAGTGGATATTCAAATTGTACTGTTTCTGGCAGAAGTGTTATAAAAAACTTTTCAATGTGTTTTTGCATATTATTTATTTAGAGGTGGTAGGCACTGAACTCAAGGCCTTATGCATAAGTGACAAGCACTCTAACACTGAGTAACAACCCAAATTAATCTCATTTTCATCATCTAAAAATGACAATATCTAGGCTCTGAACCTACTTCTCCATAGATACAAATACTAACAGTTTGTCTCAGCCATGTTCCAAAACTCTTCCCTAGAAATATTTTTTATCAGTCATTTAGCTTTTTTCCTCATATATTTTACTGGTACCCTATAGTTGTTTATAATGGTGAGATTTGTTGTTACATATTTATATATGTACACAATATAACAATATAATTTGTCGAGAATCATTCCCCAGTATTTCCTCTTTCCATCTTCTCCTCCCTCCCCCAGTTCCATTCCTCTGTTCTATTGATCTCCCTTTGATTTTTGTGAGATTTTCTCCACACATCTTTCTTTTAATTTTTTTCTCTGTAGTTTCCACATACGAGAGAAAATATACAGCCCTTGACCTTCTGCGTTTAGCTTAGCTCACATAACATAATGTTCTCAAGTTCTATCCATTTCCCTACAAATGACATAAGTTCATTTTTCTTTATGGCTAAATAAAACTTTATTGTGTGTATATATCACATTTTCTTTTTCCATTCATCCATTGATGGACAGCTAGCATGGTTCCAAAGTTTGGCTATTGTGAATTGTGCTGCTGTAAACACAAGTCCTTATGTATCACTATGTATGCTGAATTAAATTATTTAGGGCATACAATAAGGAGTGCCAGGTCATATGGTTCTGTTCCTAGTCTTTTGAGAAACCTCCATACTGATTTCCATATTGGTTTTACTAACTTGCAATCCCACCAACAGTAGTAAAGTCTTCCTTTATCTCCACATCCTCCCCAGCATGTATTATTGTTTGATTCTTGATGAAAGCCATTCTTGTCAGCTAAATTTTTGACCATTCACTTATTTCCCCTGTTTTCTCAATTAAGATGACCTGCAATGCATTAGGGGTAGTATATAGGAGAGACTTTCCAGATAACAGTATTTTAAATCATAGGCCAAAACTTCCTCTCTCAAGAGTAGTTTTTGTAAACTAGAAAAACATCCTTTTTCTTCATTGGTTGCACCAGCAATAGACCTTTGTCAACATCATGAAAATGTTTGGATCATCTGTAAATCTCCAATGCACATGGAGGGGCTTCAGCTCTCTGCTGTCTCATTTGTTTGGATAACGTGGATTGGATGTGATGCAGGGAGTGCGTTTTATATATTATAAAATAACTGCCAATTTTTTTCTAAAACATTCTGATAAAAATTGCCAATGTACTAAAAGGCACTCCCTGCAGTTATATTGGGCACTTAATCATGAGAAATAAAAATTTATGGTCACAAAGAAATGTACATACAAATGTTTATGACATCTTTACTCATCATAGCTCTAAATTGGAAACAATTAAGATGTCCCTCAATGAGTGATAGATACATATCATGGACTTAATTTAGCAATAAAAATGAAATATATACATATATTAACCTGGATAAATATATATGGAGAGATATATACATCTATCTATCTATCTATCTATCTATGCATACATATATACACATACTTATATTAACCTGGATAAATCTGGGAAAATTATGTTGAATGAAAAAAAAACCCTGATTCCCAAAGTTTACATATTGTGTGATTTCATTTATAAAACAATCTTGAAATAAAGTTATAGAAATGAAGAATACATTAGTGGTTGTCAGAGGCTAAGGATGTGGTAAAAGTTGGAGGTTAGTGGATGTGGCTATGAAAAAACAACATGAGGGATTCTTGCGATGATAATGTATCAGTCAGATTTTCATTGTTGTGACAAAAATATCCAAGAAAAAACACTTAAAAGAGGAAAGATTTATTTTGGCCCAAGGTTTCAAAGTTTCCAGTGCTTGTCAGCTTTCTTTGTTGCTCTGGGCCCAAGGCAAGGCAGAACATTGCGGTGGAAGAGTGTGTGGAACAAAGCTGTTCACCTCATGGAAGCCTGGAAATGGGGACAGGGAAGAAAGAGAATTGAGGAAAATATACATACTTCTGGGGCATGCCCCCAGTGACCAACCTCCTCCAACCAGGCCCCACCTTCCACAGGTTTTACCACCTTCAATTGTCCTGCTATGGTTTGGGTATGATGTGCCCCCTAAAAGCTCCTTTGTTAATGCAAGAATATTCCGAGGCAAAATGATCAGATCCTGAGAGCTTTAACCTAATCAGTCCATCTTAGTTTGAATGGACTGAGTGGTAACTAAACAGCTGGGGTATAGCTGGAGGAGGGGAGGTCACCAGGAGGCATGCCTGGAAGGGTCCACCATCCCTGCAGCCCCCGACCCATCCCCACTTTCTGTCTACTGTGAGTACAGAAGTTGCTCCTCTGCCACCCCCTTCTACCATGATGTTCTGCTTCACCCAAGATCCAGAATAAGAAGTCTGTAGACTGTGGAAGAAACCTCTGAAACTAATCCCAATATAAACTTTTCTCCTCCAAAGTTGTTCCTTTCAAGTAATATGTTCACAGCAAAGAAAAGGTAACTAAAACAAGTCCATTCAATTATGAACCCATGAATGGATTAACCCATTTATGAGTCTCCCTTTGGGGGATATTTCAAATCCAAAGTAAAATAGATGATAATGTTCTGTGTCTTCCATGTAGCTAATTCAGCATTTGGGTTGAGGTGAAGCAGGAAAGATGGGTAAAGTGCATGTGAAATCTCTGTATTATTTGTATCAACTACATTCAAATATATTTGTTCTAAGTTTATAACATGCATTTATGTAAATACATACCTATAAATACATGTATATATGGGCATATATTTATAATTATCACCAGCAGTAGCATCTCCAGCATCATTGCTATTACCACCCTTATTGGAATTACCTATAAACATGAAATCTAGGTAGTTTTGTGTTCTTGTTTGTTCAGCTTTAAATAGAGTGTCATATCTTAGGCAATATTTACAATTGAATTTTCAATAATACCACAAATCTTGCTTTATGAAGTAGTGTTTATAAAAATATTGGATATTTTGAGTATTACCTTGGTCCTCAGAAAATTTTAAGGAGATATCTTCAAATGTTGAGACATAAGAACAAACATTGACTTTACATCCACTTTTCTTATGCTACAAACAATAGCATGATGTTTTCTTTTTTTGTAAATTTATAAGAGTCACAGGTTTTAAAAAAATTAACAAAACAAGATATTTGTCCATCTATGTAAATACTTATGAGCAGACATTGCTACATTATTATTACATTTTCCAAACGCTAAATTGTTTTTGCTGAAATATTAGCACACATTTGAACACATACATGCACAAGGTCACACAGTAGCTTTCATCTTTCTTAAACCAAGGGTCACTGTGTGTAATCAGAACCTAGTAAGACAGCGTTTGGCAACACCACTAACAGAGGTCCAGATGTAGAGCTGTGAAACTGTTCAGGGAAAAGATTCAGCTCAAAAAATAAATATTCTGAATTTCAGAAAATTGTCCTTCATTATACCTAATAATTACTTCTTAACATTTAATACACTTTCCTTTCTAGTACTATTATCTTTTTAGAATGTTAAAACCAAATAAAAAAAAAATCAAACTATATGCATCTCAGTCAATTAACATTTCTAATAGGTTTATTTATTTATACTCATCAGGCATTGTAGCATCTTTTGGGCATTAACTTTCATGAGAAAATACAGTGCATTTACAAGCAGTTTTCTCCATAAGGAAAATATAAGCTGGCAAATGGAACAGCTCTGTCTGCCTTACTATTATCTAATTTATGAATCTATCTTCATCTACAAGTACTTTACTTTGTTCCTTTCTAGTTACTATAGAGGAAGCACCCCTTCCCTCTTACTCCACTGGTGCATCTCTCCAAAATTCTTACAACCTAACTTCCTTCTCTTCATAGGAGACACAGTCTCATAGATTATCACACACAGAGACATATACATAGTCTCCTACATCTTCATTTATTCTCTTTATTATACTCTTCCTATCAGTGTACAAACTACAAATAATGCAAGCAAACACATACCCCTGATTGTGCAATGCCCTTACACTATTGTCCTAACTCCTGTGTACCCTTCACATAAAGCCAACACTGTCCTAAACTCTCTCACTTCCCACTCAATATTATGAATGTTCTTGTTCATTATTTTATGTATGAATTATAAAATATTTCCTCCATTCCATTATTTGTACCTCTCCAGTGTAGCTTTTATCCACCACCATTCTATTAGCATGATTTTTGCTAAATTCGCCCATGACCAACATGTTACTAAATCCAGCAAACATTTTTCATTCCTCATTTTATTTCAGCTCCAAGCATATTTCAGCACTCTATTCTTACAATATCTTTATCACTATCTTCTATGATTTTATTTCCATCTTCCTTCCTGTTCCTCAGTTTCCTTGCCTGACTCATCTCCAACTAACTTCTCAGTGTTGAAATTCTTCAGGTATCACCTTAGGATCCTCTTTCCTTTTCAAAATATATTGTTTTATTAGGTCATCTCAACAATGTCCCTGGTTTTATAGACTATCAAAAGCCAAAACATGGCAATTTTCCGTTTCAGTTCTCTTCTGAGCTCCAGATTTGCATTTCTAATTGTTTTTGTGACATGTCAAGCTTGAATGCAGTGGTTGACTGGTAAAAATCACCAAACCCAGGAGTGATGTGAGTTCCAGTGCTCAGACTGGGCCATCATTTATTTCCACAATAGGCAGAGGGCTAAAAAGCAATGTGCAATTCTGAGCCTAACAATAGCTCTGAAAGGAGAAAAAAGGAGAAAAGTTTTCTCCTCAGTGCCACGAAATCATTCTCCTTTTTAATTTCCATAATATTAGGTTACGATTCTAATAAGATTTTTATAGTTAATGGACCAACCAACAATGGTGCCTCTTATGTGTGTGCATATCTTCTGCATGATGGAGAATATATTAGGAAACTTTAGAACAAATACTTCCTCTAGCAAACAGCCACACCCAGATACTATTCCAACTCAAGGGGTGGGGAGAGGGAAAGAATATATTGTGAAATGAAATAAGGAGATTGAATGAGGTGTGTTTGGATGCAGAAACCCAGAGGAAAAGTAGCATGTCAATATAAATACAAAATACCAATGGGAATTTAAAAAATGTGAGTTTGAGATGCTAGCCTTTATTTTCTGTTCTCCTTACTGCAGCATTTGCTCCTTGGTCTCAGAATGGGTTTCTTCAGATCCACAGCTGTGTGGGTTCCACCATGTTCTGACTGGTGAGCACTAAGCTCTGATGCACCTGGCCCCTTCCTTGATTCTCCTGGTCATAAATCTTATCCTTGTTAGAGTGAAAGGGAAGTAGGAAAGATACTCTGTGACTTCTTTGCAGTTCAGAGATGCTAGTAAAATGTAATAGTTTCCAGCCAAGCAAGGTTACTTGGTAGATACATCAGAACAGACACATAGTCAATCTATAGAAGTACAGCCAGCTGAAGACTTGGATGGAAATTAAGAGTGACTGTGGCTTGGATCATTTTCCTCTTCATCAGGACCCTTATATAAAGCTGGTCTGCACTGAAACTCTAACTGTGGCAGAGAATGTCTGACTCAATTGTTCTCTTTTTGTTATTGCGTGTGAGGAAAAGAAACAAGTGTAAAAACTCAAAAGACCTGCAAGGAGAGAAAAAGACATTAGGAAGAGAATGACAGAAAATCATTGCCATAGTGAATTCCACAAAATAACACCCTTACCGTGGCCATTTTAAAACCAAACCTTGGTAACATTTTATGGATTCAAATTACCTTGAAGCCTTGTGGACTTTTACTGGCTTATTTCAGAATCTAGCAATTAACATCGTTAACATGTTATATCTATTTTAAAATAGTTTCAGGAAAGATCAGTTTAGTTTAATTAAATTCAATGAAGACAGATTGTGTGCCTGCTCTGTTAAGCATTGTAATAAGTGCTGGGATGCCTCAGAAGTCAAGGCAAGTTCAAGGCCAATACTGTTCATGTCCTCATAAAGCTTTCAGTCCAATATGCAAGACAGCATGTAAGATGGGATTTCTAAAGATTTTTAAAGATATTTAAGTTAGCAATTCAAGTGAGATGAACTATAAAGTTAAAAATAAAAAGATTTGGAAATTTATTAAATCAATGACTATTACATACTTTGCCTTGGTCTGGAAAATCTTGGGTTAGATCATCATGTTTGAAGCTTTAGGAAGAAAAAGGAGGTTGGAGAACCATCTTATCTGGTAAAGACTTTTGAGGATAAAAAAAAAAGTTTTTCCTGTGTGCAACAGAGTATTCACTGTGTTTATTGTGTTTAGTTTTCATTGCTGTTTTGGTTTTACAGCATGCCAATACACATCATACTTCTAAGGTGCAGTCTGTGCTATTACTTTAAAGAGTGACTAGAATTAAATCCCCATCAGACTCTCATACCATGCTTTTAATACTTCAGAAACTACAAACGTCTGGTTTTCTTCTCCTTACTCAAGTCAATTTAAGAAAATGAACAGTGTTTGCTAGGTTTGAGTGAATCAGGCTCACATTTTTATTTCTCTCTTTGGTATAAAATGGTATTTCATAATATAATGGAATAAGATAATGAAAAAGTAGGAACATTGACAGTAGAGTATATGGATTACATTTGCTGCATCTTTGACATGGAGCTCTTAACATGAAAAGCAAAATGTAGGAAAGTAATACCATAAAGTGTGTTCAGTGGTTGAAAGGAGAAAATGGAGAAAGGTGTGGAGTAGAAAAATAAGTATGTGTTTAATAGTAGTTTGCTTTGGATTGGAAGTGCATGCATTTTTTACTTCACAAATGGGGAGGTAGAGAACAAGATAAATGACAAGAAACTATTTCAGCAAACATGTATTGAGCAATTACAAAGAGGACCAGGGATGCCAAAGAGCAGGAACCGAGGCAGAGGCAGGAAGCAGACTCTCTTCTCCATGTATTCCTGGAGGGGATGAAAGAAGCAACCAGCAGTGTTGTTAGTCATTTTTTACAGCCTACTCTCCTAACCTATAGCCTGGTTGGAGAACACACTGAAAAAAATATTTATTCATTTTGGAGTGTTTTTAAAATAAAATAATTTAAACTCTTTCTCTTTTAGGTAATGTGAGTCTCATGTCTGTAGTTAAGTGAATTGACCTGAGTATAAAGAGAGGTCAGGAGATGAGACAGAAATTACTGGATTAGATTCTGTACCAGAAAGATTCACATGGGATTTACAAGTATTTTCTACTAATGCTCACAACAAGTCTATGAAAACCTTTTTATTTTCTTTATTTTCTAAGATCATGAATTCAAAATACTGTGAAATTAATTAACTTACCCAAAGTGATACAAATACTAAAGGAAAAATTATACTTTCAATCCACAAAGTGCAGAACTATAATTTGAACTTGGGTCAGTATGACATGAAAAGCCAACTATTTAAGTTTGATCTAATTCCAGAAATAAAATCCTATACATTTACAGAGAGCAAGCACAAAGAAAATAAGATAAATGCTAACATAAATAATAGACTATTGCATTATAGAATTTTGGAGAAGAGCAGTGTGTGTGTGTGTGCGTGTGTGCATGCATGTGGTGTGTGTGTGTGCGTGTGTTAATTAGGTATTATTCTTGGTACTCACTTCATTAGCTATAATCATATATTAGTCACAAGGAATTAGCAACTCAAAACCATTTAGAACTCATGCCTGCTGCAACAAACCACATATCCAGTAGAGGGCGCGTCCATCTCACAATTGAGTGCCCTTCCACAAGACCCGGTGAAATCCTGTTTTTGAAGGGAGCCCTGAGAGGTTCAGGATCACAAATTATTTTCAAGTATAGCATTTGGCAGAAGAATTCCTCATATATGAAAGCATTTTACGGCCTAGATACAAAGAGGAATGTACAAAATTAGTTTCTTGCTGCCTAAATTAAAGTTATTGAAATCCTGTGGAATGTTAGATGTTACCTCTGATTTGTCTTTTTTTTTTTTCCCCCAAAGGCCAGAAAAGACCAGTATTGTCCTGACTATTACTGGGTACTTTATTCCCCTAGATAGTGCTGTGGCATCTCCTGGCCTCATTAATACAGTGATGAATGGTCCATACCAGCCTTCATTGGGTCTCCTCCTGCCCTTTTCTCAACTTATCAGATTGCTGAAGGAAAGGGTAGACTAGATCAGGAAACAAGAAAGAGAGAAATAATAAGTAGGTACTGTGTAGGTGGATATCTATGTGGTTGCATTCCATTCTGTGAAAAAAAAATGGTAATAAAGAAATATCTCAAGTTCAAGTGGAGAAATCAAACCTTAGCTTATTGTTTTTAAAGATGCATTTTCTCTAAAAATTCTCCAATAGAGAAAAGGGTTATCTGGGTTAGATCTCAAATTTATTCTCTATACCTCAGTTTCCTTATTTGTAGGATGGAAACAAAAACCATCATCCCACAGCTTTGCCATGAAAATAAAGTGAGCAGCATCTATCAAGATGATTATGAAAAAAAAATTGAGTATGAAGTAGAGGATGGTTAAAAACATATGATGAAGTAGACAGGGCAAAGGATTTGTCATCAGCAGTTCTGGTTTCTGCTGCAGCATGTTCCAGAAACCTCACTTCTGGCAGGATGTAGAAGATGCAAAGCTTTCAAACCCAAGAAAAGCTTCTGACCTGCTTGCTGATCTTGGATAAGCCATGTAAACTTTGGAATTTCTGTTTCTGTTTTTGAAATGTGAGCATGGGTTGTTTTGGTTTTTAAGTTGACAAGAACAAATGTGATGATCTATGTGGAAATGTGCTGCAGTCAGACAGGAAGGCTGCTTATCACCTCTTCCATTCTCTTAGTGCCACAGCAGCCTTTTGACCTGCCTGCTAGGACCTCCTTTGATTTAAAACTTTTAATTTCAACCAAGCCTTCATTATGCAACCTATTATCATAGGAGCTCTCTAAAATTTAGTCTTTGTCCCAGTCACTATAAGTTTAACATTCTCCATGGATTTGCTGTACACAGTGTCCCTATGTACAAGCTGGGAACACAATCTCCTGTCAGATGCAGCTAACCCAGTTCTGAATCACTGTATATCCTGGAGAAGGATGCAAAAGCCACCATTATTCCTGGCTCACCTCAAACTCATTCTGGCTTCTTCCCAAGTCATACCCCTATTTTATCTCTAATAAATGCTCCAGAACCTTTACAATGAAGACCACCGCAGTATTTTCATCTCAGTGACTGAAAAAGCACCAATTTTTACTGGCATGGCTTCCCACTTCATTGGAACAATAGAAGCCATCTGGTGTGACTACCTCTTCTTTTTAAAATCTCCTCTTTTATTGCCAAAAAAAAGTAATTCTTCTGTTTTCCTCCTACAACTTGACATTTCTCTCTGTCATCTTTGTCCCATGGACATTCCTAAAGTTTAATCCTAAGAGCCCTTAGTTTCCTAGCTGCACTCCAAGTTTTTAGCAAATGCTTCCATTCTTAGAGAGTTAAGAATCACTTTGCCTAGTGGACTTAAAGTCAGTAATACAGCTTTGTTCTATCTCATGAGTTGCACTTTTTTTTTTAATGTCCAACTTCTCTCTGAATTTTTCTGGATTGTTCTATATTCGTTAGAATATAGTATATAGAAAGCAAGAAAAGTATTATCTCATTCTTAGAGAATTTATTATTTTTCCAGTGCTGCTGTAATAAACTTAGTAGCTTAAGACAACACAAACATATTTTCTCACAATTCCATAAGTAAGAAATTCTGCACAGCACAATTGACTCTCAATTAAGACTCAGGTTGAAAGTCTTACAAGAGTATAATCAATGTATCTGAGGAACAATGATTCTCATTCAGGGCCTCAACATCACTGTTTCTGAAAAAGTTCATTTTCATTTCACACTATTCATGTTTCCCTCTCCACCTTCAAGTCAGCAATGCTGAGGGAAGCCTTCTTGCATCCAATCTCCCTGATTTCTCATTTGCTTTTAAACATGCCTTTGATTACATTGGCCCACCCAGATAATCCTAGATAATCTCCCTATTTTAAGGTCAATTTATTAGTAATGTTAATTACATTTTCAAAGTCCCTTTTGCCATGTAAAGTAATACAGACACTATCCTGGAGATTAGAGTATGGAATCTTAATGAGGGCCATGTTTTCCTACCAAAACATCACAGCAGACACATTCTCTTCTCCACATACAAGATTAGAGCTGAAAAGAGTATTAGGAACCACCCTGTCCAATCTCTTTGTTTCCAAGGCAAGGAAAATTAAGATCCAGTTAGACTTGCTAAGGTTGTGTACTGTCCATTAACACCACTGGTCCTTTTCTACTCATTCCCAAGTGCAGTACTTCCATGCATTCCCATTAATTTCATCTCTTAAAATCCCTGCCATTTTTCCTCTTGTTGAAATTATATTCAATCATGAGTCTTACATTAATTTTACCAACTATCTGTCTCAGCTTTTAGGTTATTTTTTTTAACTCCTAATAAAAATGCTAACACAAGATTAAAAAAAAAAAAATAGGTGTTGCCAGGCATGGAGGCACATGCCTTTAATCCCAGTTGCTTAGGAGGTGGAGGTAGGAGGATCACAAGTTCAAAGCCAGCCTCAGCAACTTAGTAAGGCTCTACACAATTTAGTAAAATGCTGTCTCAAAATGAATAATGACATGGTGTAGGGATGTGGCTCAGTAGTTAATTGTTTAAAATATTTCAAAAAAAAATGGAGATCCAAATTAAGCCACTAAAGAAATTATAATCCAACATGAGACCAGTTGTATGTATATATAGTTACACACAGAGACAGACTCACACAGGAGATGTAAACAAGAGGGTTTATTTGTTGCAGAATGAGTTAGACTCTAAGTTTCCTTGGACAGAAGTTTTGAAGTGTTATGCTCGAATTCGCGACCCCCTGAAGACCACCAGAGGCCAAGATCAATGTAAGCAGCAAAGAGGTGTTTATTGCAAGCTAGCTCGGTCCTCTGCGCATGCACACAGCAATAGGTGATGCTAAGAGGCCCCAAGCCCAGGGTTTGCAGCAGTTTTATACATTCTTTGGAGAAGGCAGGGACCCCCACATATATCATAGCATTTCCTAGCAAATCATCACACACCGAGGGAAAATCAAATAACAACTCTAAAACATGATTAGCACATTCACTTGTGGGAACAAGTTGGGTAAGGGTGATTGGTTACTACAAGAGGGGGATTCATTTGAACTGATTGGTTTAAATCTTGAGGATGTACTTGCCAAACTGCAGGGCTTCTAGTTTAGATACTGGTCACCACACCTAGGTGGGGGCCACCTGGAATTTCAGATATGTGGTTATCTTGGCCTATCTTAGGTGATCACCATCTGCGGCTTTTCCACAGAGCTTTTCTGTAGTATTTTCCTGACAACTGTTTCCACAGAGCTTTTCTGTAGTATTTTCCTGACTTTAGGACTACAGTAGGTCAGAGGTTAAGTTTCAGAGCAAAATGAGGTCCCAAGCCGAATGAGATTGCTTAGGTCTTTCAGAAGTAAGATGAAAATTATTGGCAGAAAATAAAGAAGGAGTTGTTATGAAGAGGGAAGGTACATATGTTTGAGTTGGTAAGTCAAGAACATCAAGCAAGTTGGAGTTCATTTTCTGAAATGAAAGGACTCTTTTGAGGAGTAGGCAGAAGGGAGGTAGGGTAGCTAAGAAGGAATCATTTGCTGGTTTTAAATCCGAGTCCACAAGAAGGAACATAGATTGTTTTTTGGAAAAGTAGGTTAAACAGATTTATACAGTATATTCTGGTCATCTGTCTGTTATCTGATGTAGGATGGAGAGAAACCCCAGAGAGAACAAACCAGAAAGGTGTTGTAGAAATCTAGATATGAATTGTGAAATGTGGGAAAGCTCTGGTAATCAGTGGGGGGGAGGGGAAATGAGCAGATAAGGGAAACCTGAGAAGACCTGAAAGGATTTGCTAAGGATTTGCTGATTGAAGGAAGTGCACATAAAAGCATATTTAAGAACTTCAGCTCTTTTGATCTAGAGTATCTGGAGGATGATGTGATATGCCAGCATCCAAGATGGGAGAGTTTGAAAGATGGCTGTTTTCCTCTTATATATCTGGGAATTCATTCAAGGCTGCCATATGCAAACTTCACAGACATTAACAAGTGTAAGCCTTTGCATAGTTAGCTTGTCTTCTTTTTTGTCCTTTTAATTTCCCACATTAAGACCATTACTAATTTTTTTTTTTTTTTAATTTGGACACTATCAGGCTGAGATGGCTCTAGCACCTTGGATTCTTCAGTAAGCAAACTGAATGCCAACATGAACTATAAAACAACACTCAAGTCGGGCCCCATGGTGCATGCCTGTAATCCCAGTGGCTCAGGAGGCAGAGGCAGGAGGATTGTAAGTTTAAAGCCAGCCTCAGCAATTTAGCAAGGTGCTAAGCAACTCATTGAGATCCTGTCTGTAAATAAAATAAAAAATAGGGCTAGGGATGTGGCTCAGTGGTCAAGTGCCCCTGAGTTCAATCCCTGGTACATATCCCACCCCACTCCCTGACCCCTCCCTCCCCCCCCCCAAAAAAAAAAAAACACTCAAAACTTAACCTATCAGAAACTTCCCAATGACCTTGGCTAACTAGACACTATATCAGTCAGAAAGCACCCACTAACCTCCACTAGGGTCTTTTTGCTTTAACCATTCAGATATATTTTCTTTGGCTTGCTTTCACAAACACCTTATGAAATATAAGCCCCTGTCCCTTCCACCTTCTCCCACAGTAGCTCCAGTCTGGTAGTTGTTAATCAATTCATGAGTCACTGAATACTCTAATACACTCTTTCAAATTTCAATGTGTCTTAAGTTTATCTTTTAAGAAGATCAACTGTTCAAAACTAAAGGATTAAAATGAATATTTGGGCTTTGAGGTAGATAAGTTGCTTATTAAATACACAATATTAAAAAAAATTTTAAATACAATTTTTTAAAGGCAGAGATAAGCCATCTTGCATTTATTACTAAATTTTATTTGCAGAAATTCCTGTTAAATTTCTTTCTAATTAATGCTGTGCAGCTCTGCCATTCCTATTCCAAGCAATGCCTGTGACTTCCTCATTAATATCACCTTTGCTGGGCTGGGGATGTGGCTCAAAAGGTGGCACGCTCCCCTGGCATGCGTGCGGCCCGGGTTTGATCCTCAGCACCACATACAAATAAAGATGTTGTGTCCGCCGAGAACTAAAAAAATTAAAAATTCTCTCTGTCTCTCTCTCTCTCTTTCTTAAAAAAAAAAAAATATATATATATATATATATATATATATATCTCACCTTTATATATATATATATATATCACCTTTGCTGTATTTCCATAGGATGGGTCAGTGAATTGTGATAAATTGATTTTGTTTATTTTTAGTCACCTGTCGCAAAAGTACAAATGGTTGGAGAAAAAAATTCCAGCAAGGTAGACTAAGAGTTAGAAAATATTTATTTTTATTTCTATCTATCTATTGCAGCACACTAGATTCCTAATCCCTAGTTTTGGTCTCTTCTATTCCATTAAATTAATTTTCCTAAAATTCCACTTTGATAATAGGACTTTCATTAAAATGTCATGCAAACAGCTGTAGTTACTCCTCATTGCTTAAAGTACATAACTCCAATCCTTAATGTGACTAGTTTTCTGAGATGTCATCCCCCCCCCCCCCAGTGCTTTCTTAACATTCCATTTCTTCTTTGAGACAAGTATCCTGGCTTTGTAACTCCTGCTGTCAGGGGAAGTCTATGGTAGGGAGGCAATCAGAAGTCACCCTAAATTATGACTTTCCCTTTTGTTTTCTTAAAGTCAGACAGTTAAGAGAAACATCAAAAAATAAAAATAAAAAGGTGTGAATAACATGTAGTAATTCTAATTGATGTTGAAATACCTGTTTATTTAGGTGTATAATGAAGTAAGTACACTCTCTTGTGATCAAAATCACTATTTTCCAAGCTCAATACTCATCTCCAGGTTTGCACTCCTACAAGCTACGGCTCTGTATATCCAGCTGCCCCTAGAGAACAACTTTCCCTTCTCCTCCTCCTTGGTAGACATCTTTAGCCAAATTTAAAAAGTTCTTTTTACTCCTTTCTAACTTATTATTATTATTTTTTGTAATGGAAAGTTTAGTGTCACCATGATGCTGTTGCTATGTTCATTGAGCTAGTAACATATTCGTTGTACTTTTACCTGTGAATGGAGCAAAGTAAATGTACAGGGTTTTCTAATAATAATTACCTTTTGAGACCCAGTAAAATCAGCTACATTCTGATGTATTATCTTTTTTCACATACTTCTGAATTTTTGTATTAGTTTTTAATTTTATTTTTTTGGATTTTTGTGTCATGGTCAAGCCTGATTTATAGTTTCCTTTCTAATACAATCCTTGCTTGGCTTTTAATTTATTGGTGTCCTAGCCTCACAACATCAGGCAAGTTTCCTGTTTCTTCACTAGAAAAAATCTTTTAAAAAAGTTATACTGACCTCTTTCTTGAAAGCTTGATAGAACCTTCTGTTAAACTACCTAAGCTAAATCTTTTCTTTACAGGAAGATTTTTAACCATTCATTCTATTTTTAATGATGGATTGCTAAAGTTTTCTACTTCTCCTTGAATCAATTTTGATATGTTGTATGTGTATACATACAACATATGTATTTTTTTTAATTTTCAAATTTATTGTCATAAACTTTGGTCATATACTTTTACTTTTATAATTTGAATTCCTATATGTATGTTGACTCTATTATTATCTATCAGTTTTGACTGAGTTTTGTTGTTTTTTTAGACTTTTCACAGTAATATATTTCCCTTTATTGTTATTTCCTTATCATTATTTTCTATTTTATTAATTTATTCTATCATGTTTCTTAATCTTTTTCTTAATGATTGACTACTTAATATAGAAATTAGAATTGGGTGGGGTAAAAAGTCTTTAAATTCTTAAAGTGCTGCATAATGAAATATTAAACTTATTCTTTTTGATTTTAAGTGACCAAAAAAAAAAAAAGCCTATTTACTTGATGAAATTTAGATGCTAGATTTGGGCCATGAAATGAATAACTCACTAAGGTATGTGGTGGTAAAAAAAATCCATCCTGACAGGAATTGTTCAGAGACTGATCCACCATGAGAGCATGTTGTGTAAAATCTCATCCATGATTTAAAGAGTTCAGTGTGTTAAATATAAGGTCCATTCTTGAATTTGGAGTTCTATGATTTTAAGCTCAATGATCACGGAAAAGAAATTCTGTATTTCCATTTGCTTTATTTTCAATTGCAATATAGAGCTTCCTAAATTAGTTTTATGAATACAGAAAATGAATGTAGAAATAAATAAGTAAATCAGTCAGAACAGCAGCAAATATGCTATTAATGGTCTCTTGGCTTTTCCATTTGGTCTATAATTAATGCAGCTATATACTTTAAAAGGTTGTGCGTGTGTGTGTGTGTGTGTGTGTGTGTTTTAAAGACAAATGGGAGGAGATTATCTGTCAAAATCCAAGCCCTAGAAGTGATTTCTTATTCAGAGTGAGTAAACTCCTCCAATGCCTCAATTCAGTGACACCCTGGAATGTTTTATGGATCAGGTTTCATCACCTGTTAGCAGTAGGACTGAGAGTCTGAGCTACTTTTGATGGATGGCCCTTCAGAGTCTGTCTTTAAAATAGTACCCTTGGCTCACCCCTCCTTGACAATTCTCTTTGTGCAGTATTCTGATCATGTTCTTTCTGCTGGTTCCTGAGTCAGTGTAGGACATCTGCTATCTTCAGTAAACTTTGTTTTCATGTTTTTTAAAAATTTTACTAGTAGTTCTTTTTAGTTATATATAACATTAGGATTCATTTTGATATAATTATAAAAGCATAGACTATAATTTGCTTTAATCCATTCCCCAGTACTTGCCCTTTCCTTCCTCTCCTCCCTCCCCCTCTACTCTACTGATCTTTCTGCTCTTTCCTTAAACTTTTGCCTGCCTTCCCACTTGGAATATAAATTGTACCAGCAAGGCCTGTAATTCTGCCTGGTTTTTAGTCTGTGCACTTCTATCAAGCAATTTTATCATGTGCAGTTCAATAATGGCCATCGTTGGCCCATCTCTGGATTACTGCAGTAGCCTTCTAAATTGTGACCCTGCTTCTAGTTTTGCTTATCTGACCTCCAGTCCAATTCCTGTCTGCATCCACATGATCTTTCAACAACAAAAACGCTTATGATGCAACTTTCCTCTTTAGCCTGCTGCAGTTGTTGCATATCACCTAATGAGTCCCAAGTTCTTAGCACAGCCACGAAAGAGGCTGTGTCATCTGTGACTTGTCCACTATCCTTGACCTCTTGTCAGTACAACTGGCTGTAAGACCTTTAGTTTTTGATAGCAACCATTGTCTCTGTTTTTGTCTAAGGATCTGTGCCAGCTGTTCCTTTGCCCAGAGCCCACACTGGTAATGCCAAGGGAAGTTGGTTTGTGAAAAGGAGAAATGATAGAAACAAGGATGGCAAGGGTTAACTTAAGCCAACAAAGCATATAAAAGATGACTGCTATTTTTGGTTAATGGACTTAAATCTTCACTGCAGGCCCCCATCCTGCAAAATGGGCCAACCAGAGTTCCATCGGCATCTCAGTCATTCAGCTAACTCATGTGTCTACTGTCACTATATGACATAACACATGCTCTGTATTTCTACTGGTGTACCCTTTCTGAGTTTCTAATGTGGCTATGACATCCTCCTGTTTCAGGTCCTTCAATAGCTATCTGTGGTCAATAGGATAAAATAAATTGGTGCCTTCCAGTTTTTCTCTCCATATCTGTCTTTCTGTTATTCCTGGACTTAACTACAAACTATTTCCTAGCCTCTCTTCAAGCTAGATCTGGCCTCTCTCTAAGCTCAAGGCAGCAAGATGATAAATGGAAATCATGTGTGCAAGTCAAGATGATCTCCAAGTACAGACAGTGCTTTCTGATCTGGCTTGGCTTACCTCTCTGTTCTTGTATCTTGGAGTTTCAGAAACCACATACTCCAGCAATAGCAAGTAGCTTGTACTGTGTTGTACTATTTTTACACGTCAACTTTTAGTCCTACTCACCTAGTGTGAAAGACCTTTGGTGCCTTTTTTCATCTTCAAATTTATTCATTATTTACTTATATTTGCAGTACTGGGGGCAGAATACAGCACTTGCCTCATGCTGGGCAAACACTCTACCACTGAACTACATCTCCACCCACTGCCTCTTCAACTTTTAGAGCTTCATTTCCTTTAAGAATCCTTCTTTGTCTTCATTTATTGCTTTTGTTCTAATATGGATTAGATGTCACCCCATGCACTTCCAAAATACCAGGTGTATAAAAAATCTCACATATATCTCTAACATTTCAATTAAGCTAAATGTTTCCCAAAGAAAATGACTGCATTGTATCCTTATATCTTTAAGGCCTAGCTAGTTGTTTGGCACTTACTCCATGATCAACTGGACTCCTTGTACTATTGACCCTGGAGGTACAAGAGTTTAGGTGGTAGGAGGGACTAAAGCATCATGGTTGGTTAAATGCACATGGCAAGAAGCTGGGAGGAGGTGACACCAAGAGGCATCAGTTATACCCTTAACTTGGCAATCTAGAATAATCATATTGCAGTGTAAATGGAAAGAACCTCTGATATGTATTTCCATTTCTCTCTGCATCTGACCTCCCAGCTTCACTTTGTCATGAATAATTCTTGTTTCTCTTTTGCCCTTGGTTTATATTCTCTTACTGCATTCTCCCTTTCTCAGAGCATGCTTTACCCCATTTACAAACTTGGAAGCACAAGACATGCCTTCTTATCACCATTTCACCAAATGTCCAAATTGGACCAGAGAAAACAAAATCATTTCAATTTTTTGATTTGCCTCAAGTATGGAGGAGTGGTGGGATTGGTTAGGTGCAATGTGGTTGGGGACTTGGAAGAAGAAACGTTTTGGGGAAAATATTTCTTTTAAGGTGCAATATCAAACATCATCTGTCATAATTGTTAAATGATGACTGTCATTTGCTTTTATATCAGAAAGGTAATGAACTGGATGACTAAGTGATTCAGATTATTATTTATTCCATGGTCTTCCTGCTCACTGAATTAACAGTCACATCCAAAGATTTTTCTTTGTGTTCTCTACCAGAGACAACTAATTCTTAGATTTTCATCTCTTCAAATATGGCTGGTGATCTGGTGATTGTTATTATATCTTCAGCAGTTCAGTTTGGAGATGGGAAGCATATCAATTTTATCCTCACACAGTACAGACTGAGAATGCATACATCTAACTTCCTATATGCAAATGTCAGCAAGAACACTATTCATTGATGCAACACCTGTTTATGGAGCAATCTCTACATTTGTGCCATGATTTATGACTTAGGTTATTATTTATTTCTTCTTTGTGTGTGTGTGTGTGTGTGGGGGGGGGTATACTGGGGAATAAACTCAGGGGCACTCCATCACTGAGCCATATCCCCAGCCTTATTTTGTATTTTCTTTAGAGACAGGGTCTCAGTGAGTTGCTTAGCCCCTCAATTTTGTGAGGCTGGCTTTGAACTCTCAATCACACTGCCTCGGCCTCCTGAGCTGCTAGGATTTCAGGTATGCACCACTGCTCCCAAGTCTTCTCTTCAGCATTTAGGTCTTTTTTACAATCTTGTCTGGGAATCTGCAGTCCTCCTCAGAATCCCTGCTAAATCTCTAGACCCCTCTTTCCTTTCCTCAGGGTTTGGTATGTGAGTTGCTGCCTGCAGCTCTAATTTCCTGGGAAGATATTGCCCTAGCCAGGCTTCAGAGCACACTCCTGCCCTAGTGAGAAGGCAGAGGCCTGCTGTCCCATTGAGGTATGAGTTAACCCTTAAGGATGAGGGTTTGCCTTTCAAAGACAGAAGTCCTAATAGGGCCTCCAGTACCTACCAGGCTCTAAGCCTCTTTCCTGCATATCTGGGGATAAAATTCCCTCTGTTCTTATATTCTATTGCCTTTCCTTTTGTGTGCATGTGCAGTGATTGCTGGAGTGCTGGGAATTCATGCTAATAAGGAATTCTCAAGAGCAATTTTTCTATTTTTCTTTTTTCCTTTTCTCTCTTTTCCCCTCCCTCTCCCTCTCCCCCAACCCCCCTCTCTCTTCCTCTCTGAGTGTTAGCTTTGAAAAGAATAATTTATCAAATCATTTTTATTCAACTTTGGAGGAAGAAGAAAGAGGAATAGGGAGAGAGAAACCCTTTTGCGGTTTTAATTGCTTTGCAGTTCCTGCGTGAGGCTCTTGCTGGGCTTATCAAAGAGCACACAGCTGAGTCCCCGCGTTCACTGCTCAGCATTGCCTCTTCAGAGCAGCCGGGCTCCACTGATGGACCAGATAGCGCCTCAGCTATCTGATGGCTTCAGTGCTTAGGAGGTTAATTCAAGTGATGAATTGGAAAATTTGGAAAGGTGGAAGGAAGTGGGTAGGGGTCATTTCCTAGGATTTTTAGAATCAGTGAGATTTTTTTTAAATGAGCTCTTATTGTTCCTTTTACTCTTTCCAGGACCTGATAAATTTGTATATGAAAGGGGGAAAATAGTTTCTTCCTTGATGCAAATGTGATAATATGAATTAGACTATCTTGCTTGATATACCATTATCCTTTTCTGATATCCAAGAATATTGGCACAACCTCTTTGAGGAAACCAAAATCCATTGGCATATAAATTTGCAGAAGAGAAGGCAGAGGTGCAATTAATTATTTTCAGTTAAGGCATGGTGTAGATTGTTGTAAGCTGATGGGATGAAATGGTCACAGTCTTTAAGAGGGCAAGGTAGAAGAACATATAGTTAAGTTCATCGTGAGAGAAGCAGGTAAATGCTCAGACAGACTGAAATCCAGTGGTGTGTAAAATGGTTTAGGAGCAGCTTGTGGAATGACCATCCACAGAAGGACTTAACAAGCAGCATTTTAAAAACTGATCTTTATAGTTGGAAAGGGTTGTCACAATTAGCTTGTATTTTTTTTTTGTTGTTGTTGTTGTTGTTTGTTTTCAGGATCTTGTGTTATCTTAAGGAAGTTCAATTTTTTTTGTGTGTTTGGGGGCAGGGGGTACATGTGCTTGAGCAAACACAGAAAAGGCATATGTTTGCTCATGCACAGCCCTCTCCCTGTACTTCATATTGCTCTTAGCTCCTTCCACAGTGGTAAAGAGCATCAACTTGGAAGCTGAGCAGCCTAGGATCACATCCCAATTCTACCATTTCACAGCTGTGTACACTTAGGCTTTTACATAACCTCTCTGTGCTTCAGAGTTTTAATCTCCAAAGTCAGTGTAAATATATTTAATGGATTGCAGTGTTGCCATGTGAATCAGATGCATCAATACTGACATGTGAACTGGCACCTGGGACACAGCAAGTCCTTGGTGAGTCAAGGTGTGTCCATGCTATTTCAATCCATTGTCATGATACAAAGAAGAATAGTTCTTCCCTGGTCCAACTTAAGTACTGTCCAATTATTATGACCCCTTAATTTTCTACTTTCTTATATAGAATGGCTGATGCTAATTTGCCATTCTTAGTGGTGGAAGATCATAATTACTATTATCTCTCCTTGGTGGATATACATACTTAAGTGAGGCCATATATAGTAAGACAGGCAAGGAGCTATAGGATATAACAGAAAGTACATGGGTTTTAGGGTCCAGCAGATCTGGCTGGCTTCAATCTCAGTTTGCTGTCTGTGAGCAGTTTACTTTACCTTTGTGGGTCAGTTTCCTTCACTTAGAAAAATTATGTTGAGGATAAATAATAAGGTGGTGAGATTAGAAATGCAGTTGTAAGCATAGCTGCTTCCCTAATACAAAGAATCAGACAGACGATGGCTGCTTATTGCTGCCAAATCTGGTATTATAGGTAGCCAATGGGGAAAGGGTTTTGTGTGAAAGATTTTAAACATAATATGCTTAAAGTATCTTTTGAATAAGATAATTTATAGGTGCTACTTCTGTCAGCCCACTTAATATATATTTCACATTTAAAAAATTAAGAACACTTTAACTACAATTTTGATTTAATTGTTTAATTGGAGGCAGAATGTGGGCCTATTGCTTGTCACTTATAACTGATAAAGAACCTGTGTTTTCTGGTTAATTCAATTTAAAATAAATCCCATCACTTTAAATATATTAGGAGAGGGAGGGAGCCTTTCTCCCTTGAAAGCAACAATGGAACAATCTATTATTAAATGTAGAAAATGATGCTAATGCAACCTGATGGCTGAGATTTCACAAAACAAAATTCAGAAAATTCAGAGTTCTGTTTCCCACAGCAACCATAACTCTTCTCCCCTTGAGCATGTGTAACATTTCATATTACCAAATATGCACTTAACTTTAGATTATTATATATTCACAATGGGGCTGAATTATAGTCACTGTAGGCACCAGAAATCTGAAATTCCTTACATTTGTGTACTTGAGAATTTAAATTTCAGCAGTGCTTTACTTTTCTTCTTATTTTATATTAGTTACTCAGAATAATCTTTGGAAATATTAAAAATGTTGTCCCTACCTTTGGCCTCAAGGTCCTGTATGCCGTGCTAGTAGGTATCTCTGAGAGCTACAGTAGTGAATTCCAACTGTGCATACCTTGGGAACATGTATGTGCAAGACCCAATTCTGTGCTCTTCAAGATTCATGCTCAATGCCCAGGTCCTTTGGTTTGTAGCTTCCTACTTGACCCTAGAAACCATCAAGCAAGACTGAGCAACAGTTATTGTCTGAAAGTGGTGTTTGTTTGAAAATTCACCCTGAAATTTGCTATCATGAATATTCACAGCCTATGCCCCATCTTAATGCATGTATTTAATTAAACTAGGTGTATAGAACTAGCCCTTTGTTACTAAATTACTGAAGAAAAAACTTTTCAATCATTCTAACTAGTCCATAAAGTTAAAAGATGCTTTAATAAATAGGTAGTATTAGTCATTATAAATACCAGTTTTAAAAGATATTATTCCTGATCAGTTCTTTGGGACTAAACAGAAATATACAGAGATGCTTGGCCTTGGTCTGCAGTCATTGAGGAACCCAGAGGGAAAGAAAGTTACAAAAATAGTCAGGCATTTAGAATCAAAAAATCTTATGGATCATTGGATTAGAAGTTATGATTCATGAAATTTGTCCAAAGCATATAATCAGACAAGGGCACCAAGATATATATGCAGAAACAAGCATCATAGCATAGACTATAATGTAAGAGAGATAAAAATGTGGAGGAAAGAGAGAAACAGAAACAAAATATTGTCATTAAGCACTGGTAGACAAATATTGACAAAACACCATGCTAGGCAGCATTAAGTAATTATTTTACATACACATACACACACAAACACACACATACATGTGTGTGTAAAGAGTTTCAAAATACATTGTTAAATAAAAACACAAATTTCAAAGCCTGAGTACATAACATAATTTGGGAATAGGTATACGTATATGTTTATAATTATATATAAGGCTTTCATTTGTATAGAACGTGAAAAAATCCTGGAAAGATATTTGTAAAATGTTAACAATAATTCTCTCTTGAAGATGGAATTTCAGAATATATATATATATATATATATATATATATATATATATATACACACACACATACACACACATATATAAGATTTAAAACATTTAATTAAATATTTTATATATTTTAATACAATTATAATTTAAGACAATTGTGCTGTGACATGCATGTTGTTATATTTTATTTTTAGTTTTAAACATGTATTAGCACAACCTATGTTGGTATGCACATGTATGCACACATTTATCAATAAGCAACTTCATCTTTTCTCTTTATGTTGGAAAATTAGCCGCAATTTTCTTGTCTATAAAAATGTGAACCTCAGCATTTAGGTTGGAAAGAGAATTTAGAAATTATCTGGTCCAATGTTTTTATTTTGCTGACGCTATTAGATTTTTTTTTTCCAGAATGCAGTTCATTTTATATTACACATATAGAGCACAAGTTTTCAAGTCACTGATTGCACACAGAATATTTTCACACCATTCCTGTCTTCATACATGTACTTAGGGTAGTGATGTCTAACTCATTCCACCATCATTACTACCCCTTTCCTCCCTCCATTCCCCTCCCTCCCCTTTGCCCTATCTAAAGTTCCTCCATTCCTCCCATGCCCCCCCCACCATCATCATTATGAGTCAGCATCCTCATATCAAAAAAACATTAGGTCTTTGGGGTTTTTGGATTGGCTTACTTCACTAGCATTATATTCTCCAACTGCATCCATTTACCTGCAAATGCCATGATTTTATTCTCTTTTAATCCTGAGTAATGTCCCATTGTGTATACATACAAAAGTTTCCCTATCCATTCATCTACTGAAGAGCATCTGGGTTGATTTCACAATTTAGCTATTGTGAATTGTGCTGATATAATAAATATTGATATGGCTGTGTCCCTGTAGTATGCTGTTTTTAAGTGCTTTGGCTATAAACCAAGGAGTGGGATAGCTGGTCAAATGGTGGTTCCATTCAAAGTTTTCCAAGGAATTTCTATACTGCTTTCCAGATTGACTGTCCCACCAATTTGCAGTCCCACCAGCAATGTATGAGTGTGCCTTTTTCCCCACATTCTCAGGAACACTAATTGTTGTTTGTATTCTTGATAGCTGCCATTCTGACTGGAGTGAAATGAAATCTTACAGTAGTTATGATTTGCATTTCTCTAATTGTTAGAGATGTTGAATTTTTTTGTATGTTTGTTGATTGACTATATATCCTCTTCTGAGAAGTGTCTGTTCAATTCCTTTGCCCATTTATTGATTGGGTTATTTGATTTTTTGATGTTAAGGTTTTTGAGTGCTTTATATATCCTAGAGATTAGTGCTCTATCTAATGTGCTTGCAGTAAAGATTTGCTCCCATTCTGTAGGCTCTCTATTCACCTCACTGTTTGTTTCTTTTGGTGAGAAGAAGCTTTTTAATTTAATACTTCACATTTATTGATTCTTGATATTAATTCTTATGCTATAGGAGTCTTATTAAGGAAGTTGGGGCCTAATCCAACATGTCAGAGATTTGGGCCTACTTTTCTTCCATTAGGCACAAGGTCTCTGGTCTGTCTAATGCCTAGGTCCTTGATCTACTTTGAGTGGAGTTTTGTGCATGGTGAGAGATAGAGATTTAGTTTCATGTCGTGACATGTAGATTTCCAGTTTTCCCAGCACCATTTGTTGAAGAGGCTATCTTTTCTCCAATGTACGTTTTTGGTACCTTTGTCTAATATAAGATAACTGTAGTTATGTGGGTTAGTCTCTGTGTCCTCTATTCTGTGCCACTGGTCTACAGGTCTATTTTGGTACCAATGCCATGCTGTTTTTATTACTATTGCTCTATGATATAGATTAAGGTCTGAAATAGTATTGCCAGCGTCACTCTTCTTGCTAAGAATTGCTTTGTCTATTTTGAGTCTCTATTTTTTCAGATGAATTTCATGACTGCATTTTTCCATTTCTATGAGGAATGTCATTGGGATTTTGGTTGGGATTGCATGAATCTGTATAGTACTTTTGGTAGTACGATCATTTGACAATATTAATTCTGCCTATCCAAGAACAAGGTAGATTTTTCCATCTTCTAAGGTCTTTAATTTCTTTCTTTAGCATGCTGTAGTTTTCATTGTAGAGATCTTTCACCTCCTTTGTTACGTTTATTCCCCAAGTATTTTACTTTTTTTTTTTTTTTGAGGCTATGGTATATGGGGTGGTTTTCTAGTTTCTCTTTCAGTGGATTTGTCACTGATGTACAGAAATACCTTTGATTTATGGGTGTTGATTTTATATCCATCTACTTTGCTGAATTCATTTATTAGTTATAGGAGATTTCTGGTGGAATGTTTTGGGTCTTCTAGGTATAGAATCATATTGTCTGCAAATAGTGATAATTTGAGTTCTTCTTTTCCTATTTGTATCCCTTTAATTTCTTTCATCTGTGACTGCTCTGGCTAGAGTTTCAAGGACTATGTTAAATATAAGTGGTGAAAGAGGGCATTCCAGTCTTGTTCCAGTTTTTAGAGAGAATGCTTTCAATTTGTCTCCATTTACAATGATGTTGGCCTGGGGTTTAGCATAGATAGCCTTTCCAATGTTGAGGTATATTTCTGATATCTCTAGTTTTTCTAGTGTTTTGAATATGAAGCAATGCTGTATTTTATCAAATGCTTTCTCTTTACCTGTTGAGATGATCATATGATTTTATCTTTGAATTTATTTATGTGATGAATTATATTTATTGATTTCCGTGTGTTGAACCAACCTTGCATCCCTGGGAGAAACCCCACTTGATCATGGTGCACTATCTTTTTGATATGATTTTGTATTCAATTTGCCAGAATTTTATTGAAAATTTTTGCATCTATATTTATTAGAGATGTTTGTATGAAGTTTTCTTTCTTTGATGTGTCTTTGTCTGGTTTTGGAATTAAGGTGATATTGAGTTTGGAAGTATTCCCTCTTTTTCTATTTAGATAATTTTTTATTGTGCTTTACTTGCACTTTTTTTTAATAATAATAGTATTTATTTTTCTTTATAATATCGAGGATTGAACCCAGGGTGCTTAACAACTAAGTCATACCTCCAGCTCTTTTTTAAAATATTTCATTTTGAGACAGGATCTTGCTAAGTTGCTTAGGGACTCACTAAATTGTTGAGGCTGTCTTTGAACTCCATATTTCCTGTCTCAGCTTCCTGAGTCGCTGGGATTAGGTGTGTGCCACAGTGCCCAGCTAATACTTATAACTTCCAGTATCATTAAAATATTTCATCACTTTAAAATAAATATGTTTATATATGCATAGTCATAAAGGCTTCATTTGGTGCCATTCATTGTACTAGTGCCTATACATAGTAATCATAGACTCTGACATGGTCAAAACTCATATAATGCCACACTTGAAACTTTGTTTGTGTCCAAATCATAACAGATGGCCACAAGTACAAAAGATAACCCTACCTAAAGTGATTTAGTAGGAATCCTTGGATGAGATATTTAAGGCCCAAATTTTCAAACTAAGTTATACTTTTAGAGGCTGAGCAGATAAAGACTTGAAGAGTCTGGGTATGTATCACAGCTTGAATGAAAGGAGTATTGGGTGATGGGTGCTGATATCAAAGCAAATACAAGTGAATGGGTAGAGATGAGCAATAGAGAGCATTTTAGAGGAACAGGGTTATAGTGGGAGCAAAGTATAGATTTTAAGGACATGTTTTTGGATTGATTAGCAGGAAGAGTGGCTGTCAAAAGCCTAGCCTTAGAATATAGTTCAGTCAGAATTTATTGAATGCTTATTTACCAAAAAGCCAGCCAAGCACTGAAGAAGAGATTTAGCAATCAAAAGGGAGAGCAAAGATGACATCCTGATGAAATGAAGAGATAGTGTGTAATAAATGAGCATTGAGCCCACGCCTGGAACACCAAGAGGCAAAACTGAGGCACCTTGGCAGAAAGTCTTCCATTGAAATTTTATACTGTCCTCTTCTTTCCTGATGCCATAACCCTAATCTGAGCTGTTATTTATCTGCTTAACTCATTCATGCAAAATCTTTGTCTATCTGCTATTTGTCAGACACTGTGGCAAATAATTACATCCTGGTGACAAATAATTTATAACCCTGTGCTTAAAATATTACAGTCTGGCAGGGGAGTTGGAGCAGTGTCCAGGTTTTCAAGCACTAAAAGTGCAATGAGAGGGGGAGATACAATGGGAACAACTAATTCAGACTGGTAGATTGAGATAATTAGACATTTTTTTTTGGCTATCATTTTTATAGATTTTTCCATGGGCTTCTTAATTGTTAGACCTGCCTTCTCTCCCTCTAAAATATCATAATGTCGTCATTAGATTCAAACATTCTACAAACATAATTTAAATCTGTCACTTTTTTGTGCATCAATGTATAATGACTCTATATGCTCTTTTCTACACATTCTAAATGTGGTCCTTCCACATTCTCACTAGTCCATATTTCTGCCCAAACTCTTAGTTCCTTATTCATTTAATTGTTTGTATTCCCCCCTCTGAGGACTCTTCAAGTAGCAGAGATGAGTTGGATATGCTCCCTGTCCTCGAGGAGTTCATGGTCTGATAGTTCAGGGTAGGAATATACAACAATGAGTACAATGAATTGATAGTGCTCTGATGGCATTTGTGCAGGAAACAGCAAAAGTTAAAAGGCTGTGAAGTCTACCCTGTCAATGGAGAAGATAATTACTAGTAGACGTTGGACTTCGGCTGTTTTAAAACTAGGTTACAGCTTGCAAGTTAAAGAACAGTTTTTCTTTTCTTTTGGGGTGAGGAGGGTGGTACCAGGAACTGAACTCAGGGATACTCAAACACTGAGCCACATCCCCAGTCCTATTTTGAATTTTATTTAGAGAAAAGGCTTTACTGAGTTGCTTAGTGCCTTACCATTGCTGATGCTGGCTTTGAATTCACGATCCTCCTGTCTCAGCCTCCCAAGCTCATTATAGACATGTGCCACCATGCCCAGCTTTTTGTTATTGTTGTTGTTGTTGTTAAAGGATGACTGTAAGTAAGAAGATTAATAAATAAAGTGACCCATGAATTGGAAAAGAAGTTGACATTGAGATTGAGCTCAAAATAAATGGAAAAATTAGGCTGTGGAGTTGTACAAAGGCTATATTATGATAGGGTCTATTTATTATCCTTATTAGTTTATAGTCTTGACCTCTACTTAGTAGCTCCAGGAGAGAGTGACATGGCCAAATTTCAATTTGGGACAGTGTGTCATATAGACAAGAAGAACAATTCAAAGGCTATTACATTCATCTGAATAAGTATGAATCAATAAAGCACTGAGATAAGTTACAGAAAGGAAAACACTGATGCTAGAGAAGATAAAGGTCAGGCAGGAAGAATTTGTGACTTAACTCCAAGATTTTTCATTTGATGTCTGGATGTATCCCTGATTATTGCCACAGAGATCAGGAGAGTATATGAGGTAGAGCAAGGTGATGAGTTAAGGATCTACTTCATCTGTGAGTCAGAGATGTCTTGGGAGTGATTCAAGCTCAGTTGACTATATGGATTTTAATCCTAAAAAAGGGTTCTAGGCCACTGAGACAAATTTGGAAATCATATAAAAATGATAATTGAAATTATGGGGATGAATCAATCTATTTATTCAATGCATAGTTAATGGAAGCTAATTGTACATCATACAGTCTCTAGATACTAAAGATTTAGAAGTGAGCAAAATATTCTTGGTGTGTATGCCTAACTAAAACAATATGACTAAAGTCCCAGAAGAGCATTATTTTAAATATGTCCAGATATGTCCGGTCATAACCTGACAAGCTGATTTTCTTAATGTAGGAGAAATTTATCCTCTTTCTTGCTGTAAAGCATTCATTCATTATTCATTTATTTTTTGGAATATGAAGTGATGTTCTCTTTTGTCTTTTTTTGTTTGTTCTCTTTAGATAAATATGATGGTAGAATGTATTTTGACATATTATACATATATACCTGTAGTATAACATATTCTAATTAGGGCTTCATTATTCATTATTTATTCCCCTTAATTGCATTCTTCTATTACTAATACCTAGATATTTTTATTATTTCATTTGAGGCCATAATACTCTCAAAGTACTTGATGTAATCAATGCATGGACTATGAGTATGTGTGGGTTTTGAATGTCTCATTTATTTCCACATGTTGAAGGGATTAGTTGCTTGTTTTTTTCCTTCTAACCTCCAAGGAGAGTTCCAGGAAATCCCAAATTGCTCCATGTTCACTGTGCTACCTGAAGCCCAACACTCTTCTACCCACTTCTGTTCTTTATAGAACTGCCATTATTATGGAACTGCAGAGATCTCAAAATTTCTGTTTAGCCTCAGATGTGACTCCTTCACTTTATATATCTTTCTGTTAACTGAATTATTTGTGTTTGAATAGCAATTATTTTTCTTCATCATTTTAAAGCAAAGCAAACTCTCAAATACTCATCTGAAAGTTTCCTTGCATTTAATATGAATTTCTTTTTGTTGTGTCCTGCTTTTTTTCTCAAAGACACACACACACACACACACACACACACAATACCTCTGTTTTGCTTCCCACTTAGTTGAAATGGACAATTGGACACAATTGCATAGCAGTCAGCTTCATAGGCATGACTAAATGTATTCATTGTATTTGTAGGGTATAGGAAAAAGATTTTTTTTAAAAAAACTTTTATTTTTTGCTTTTAACTTTCCCCTGCACTCTGCATTATTATCTACATGGGGGGCATATATATATTTTCCAGTGAACATTGGGCATGGTATCTTGCTACCACACTATATTAGATGTGCACTCCTGGAGTCCACAGAATGAGTCTGTTGTGGGCCATGACTTGAGTTATACTGCATATAGTTTTTGAGCTACATTATTAGCCACAACAATGCTCCCCTTCAATGGTGTGGAAAAATCGAGTGTTAACTGTATTTGCTTTTGAATATTGTTACCATAAATCTCTCCACATTCTCAGATTTCTAAGTGTTATAGAGTGTATCATCTGCCAAGGTAATTTTGGCTTTCCCCTTTATTAAAGACTCCTTGAGTTTAGCCATGAGGGAACCAATGATAGCCAGTACCCTGCAAGCTTAGGATAAACTACACCATAAGTGCAGAGCAAATATCTCACAAAGATACAGTAATTACACAACAAATACCTCTTTGCTAAGCAATGAATTATAGAGACCAATATCCTGTAATTACAAACCATTTATATATCTGTTTAAATTACTGTGGATGCCACTTAGTGTAATCACTTTGATGATTAATCAAACATCATGTGTGGTATGGAATGCTTCAGAGTTCACAGGTGTGCATGTTTTTCAAATGCTTGCCCTAAAATATCAAACTGCAAAGTTGTAGCATTTTATATTCCCCATATTATACAAAAAAAAAAAAAAAAAAACTTCTGTAATCTCTCATTTTTTCTTAAGTACCATGGCTTTATGCTTTCTTTGGAGACTCCATCCTGGTTTTAAGGGTTAAAAATCCATGTTTTAATAGCTGTGATTTTCAGAGCCTTGACATTTGTACACTTCAGGGGGTTAAAATAGAAATAAACTCATCTTGCCAAGGATTTGTTTGGAGTGAAGCTTTAATGGCACAGTCAACTTCTGTCTTCCTGAGCAAGACCTTTAACAGCTTAGTCACAGAGCATTCAAGGAATTGGGCCAAGTGCCTACCAAGGTGATCCTTGAGCAGGGTACAGTTCTGCCCTAAGGCTGTGAATGACAAAGATTAGTCCAGGACTACTGGTCTGAGCCCTGCATTTTTGGCTGCCAAAGACTTTAGTTTAATCTTCCTGGCAACAGTAAATAAGGGTCAAATCGGATTATTCTAAACCAATCTGAGAATAATTTGAGAACAATAGCTGGCTAGGGAGAGAAAGTCATGCAACTGAATTACAGTAAATTATACAGTCTTGCCTTGGAAGAAATAATTTGATCAAAAGACCTGCAAGTAACAATTATTACTGATTGCAGCCAGCACCCCTCAGCAGCTCATAGGGAAACTACCACAGCAATAAGCTACCTGATCCCCACTGTTGGCACATGATCCACATATGTGGATCTGCAGATGTCCATATTGTATAAAAACATTTGCCCTCAGGCAGGTATAATTCTGGTTTGACTGATAGGAACCCTAGATTTTCACAGTAACCCTATGTGGCACCTGTCACTACTCCATTCCATAGATGAAGACACTGAGCATAGTCATTTAAATAACTGGCTCATGGTCACTAAGTGGCAGGGCTGTTTCTCCACCAAGGATGCATAACTTCTATGTTTATAATTCTAAACTCTATATTATAGAAGCCTCTCCTTAGAGTTGAAAATTAGGCCTGGTTGAATTTATACTGTTGGTTTTAATCATATTTTGCATCTCAACTGCATTTATCACAGAAGTCAGTTTCTTTCTGCCAAAGTTTTTGTAGGACTCTCATTTGTGCAACTGAACAAGAATGTCTCGGAGCTCCCACATTTGTTCCATGTGACTCAAACCCAACTGACACTATCATGTGCTATAACAGAGCAGATCATAGGAATAATAACTGGCAATTCAATATCTAGGCTATCAGGTTGCTTACTGGCAATATGGATTTCTACATTTACTTCTGTCAATTTTCTACGTCTCCTTTTGTCTTCTTAACCTTTGTTGTTGTTGTTGTTTTTAATCTTAAAGAAAATAATGTAAAAAGCATTGACTGGAAGGTATATTAGGAACTAAAGAGTTGAATTTCAGATAAACAAAAAGTGAAAAAGAAAGTAAATTTGATACAGAAGTGTTACATAAATCCTAGAATGTAATATATATATATATATATATATATATATATATATATATATATATATATATATGGCTAATGGAGAAAATGAAGGTAAACCATGGGAATGGAGACACTGGAAAGAAAAGTAAAAAAAAAAAAAAAAAGCTTTCATTGACACTAGGAAAAGTAAAGTGTTCTTCCAAATAATTTTGCCCTTGTGAGTCTGCTTTTGGCAAGTACATTAAAAAAAGCACATCGGATTTTTGGAACATAAATATGTTTACTGGGTCACAGTGGACTGGCTTTATCCAAGGCAGGGGGTGGTAAGTACAGAGATATGCTCTAGGGGAAAAAGCAGAGAGAGAAGCAATTTTTTAAAAAGAATCTAGTTATTACAAAAAAGAGAATTAGGAAGCCTGGAAAATTTGAAAAATAAAATAATATTTTATTATTTTTGAGATAGTAACAGAGTAAGAAATTAACTGCCCAATTAGGTAGATGGTAAACATTTTAAAGGGCAGATAAGATTCTCAAGGAACTTGTTGCAGACCAGGCAGGGCTTAAAAAAGACTTGGTAAGTTGCTTAAAACATTTTCTGAAACATGCTTGACATCATTTTAATGTTTGAGGTTCACAGATAAAGCAGCTCAACTCATTTACTCATTCACTTGAACAAATGTCTTTGGAATTCATTCTACATAAGATGGTAGAGTTTGTCCTCACCCTCCAAAGATCAGAGCTATGAGGACAAGAGACATGTTCCTATCTAGCAGCATAAAACTGCTGTTAGAATTCGAGAGAGAGAGAGGGAGGGAGGGAGAGGAAGATAATGCAGAGAGGGAGAAAGGTTGGTTGGGAAAAGCATAACAACAGAGATAACATTAGGCTGGGCCTAAATGGAGATAATTCTACAGGGAGAAGGGAAAAGTTTCATGCAACCTGTTGAAGACCAGGTGTGCTCCTGTGGATCTGAGGGCAGTCTCTACGATTCTTTTCATGAGCATGCAGTCACACAAGATTTTTTTTATGATAGATAGCAAGCTGTTTATAGCCCCCTCAGGACCCCCCCCCCCTAAAAAAAAAAGATGTTAAATGTTTTAAACAGCTTTAAAGGGTTCCAAGCACAGTGGGGGTAGAGCCATAGTAAACAGACAAATTATGATACATACAGGTGTGACAATAAGAGTGGTTAGAACATTGTGCAAATACAGTCTATCTAGAGGTGACATTTAGACAAGACTTAAGTTTTGAGAGGAAGTTTGGCAGGTGAAGGAAAACATTTCCCAATGAGTGAATAGCATGAGGAAAGAGCTAGAATTGTTTCCAATTGTTGGTTTTCATTTCATGGGTTGAACCCCTACCTTGAAGTCTCTGAGTGGAAATTATTCCATTGTTCCTGTATTGTATAGAATATTTTTGCTCCAAATTATGAAGTGATACCCCATCTAATATGTCTGTGATCAGAATTTTTTACTTAGCATAATTGTATTGCATTGCATCTCTCATTAAACCATGGTTTTATGTCTTTTAAGACAAAAGTTGTGAGATTAACATAGGGCATCCTATATCATATGTCCCATTCATTTGAGCTTTGTTTCTGCTTCTTTTCTTAGAGCTGTCAACCTGCCTGTCTGTGTTGGGAGTGGGAGGGAAGAAAGTGTAAAGATATTTGGCAACATATATTTTCACACTAAATAGCATTTTATTTTAGACAATTTCAAATATATGCAAAAGTAGAAAAGTATACTAAACAGTATATATTCATCAAAAAACTCAGCAATTATCAATTCATGACTAATTTTGTTCATTGGTATTCCCATACCATCTCTCCTCTAATCAGCTTGGCATTGAATGGCATTGAATGTCACTGAGTCACTTCATCTGAAATTATTTCAGTCCATATCTCTAAAAGTTGGGATATTTAAAAACCTATCTATAATATCATTGGCACTGAAAATTAGCAATAATTCATTAATAACAAATATTCAGTCATTACTCATATTTCCCTCACTGACAGATTGCTAGATAGGTATACATATAGATATAAGGTTTTATGACTCAAATTTTAAATTGCAATTGGTTCATAATATCTTTAAATCAATAACAGAGATCAGTAAACTATAGCCCATGAACAACAACAACAACAACAAAACAAACTTATCACATCCTGCTTATGTCAAAATTTCACTGAAGCATACCCATGCTCATTTGTTTACATTTCACCAATGGCTGCTTTTATGCTATAGCAGTAGCAATGCTTAATTAAGATGAAGATTGTTTCAAAAAATGATGAAAATATTTACTATCTTTTTCTGTACAGAGAAAGTTTGCTGATTCCTGATCTGTAAGTTCTACCTGCATGCACTCCCCCACACTAATTTCCATCTCATTTGAAAACCAAAATAATTCAGAATATGTCCCATGGGTTTAGAGCACAAGTGTGACTATAAAAGTGTTGCACCCCTCCAGTTCCTCTTTTTTTTTTTAACCATGACATCCTATAAATTCCAAAATTCAGACTGTTTTGGTGAGATGTGGGTGACAAGCAGGTGAAAGATGGAGATGGCAGACCACTTGGCTAGGGCTTCACAAGGTAGAAGTATCTTGCAAAAGTTATTACCTCAGGTCCCCAACTTCCTACATCCTTGACTTTGTCTCTATACTAAAAAATGATGAAGCCACAGGATTAACACACATCTCTCTAACTCAAATTTTTGCCAGCATAACAATTTGCAACAACGTGATAAAATTTATCATGTAATTAAAATTGGAGAGTATTTGTAGCACTGCTCTAAATATTGAACTTACATTAATTTACTCAATTTTCACACAACTGTTATTAGTTCCACTTTACAGATGTGAAAAGTAAGGCACAGTGAAATTAAAGGAATTCCTATGCTAAGTCAAAAATTTATGTCACCTTGCTATTGAATTTTTTTTTCCTCTTGTAGCAAATCTACAAGGGGATTCAGTTATTATAATTAGAAGTTTTCCTGGTGAGCATGGAGCAAAAGCAATTCAATACAGGTAGGCTTTCTTGGTGATAAAGTCTATCAATATAGAATGGTATGATCTGTTCTTCATTCCACCAATAGATTGAAATGTGTGAACTAGAGGTGCATGTTTGCTCATCAAGAAACCCTCTAGGCTGGAGTTTGCTGAAGATACACTGATGACATTTCCTTGCCCTTGAGTTTCCTTTGTGAACCTATGCAAACTATTTTCCTTCTTCTTCAGATTGTTTAAAGTGACAGGTTTCAGCTTTCGTTTTCTAGTCCTGCTTCTGAAAGTTTTTGCCCAAGTCATTTTACTTAAATTTGGGTATTTCCAAATCTGCTTAGTTTCAGGTTTTATAAAATCTCTTTGGAACTTCTACAGATGACTAATCTCTTCTAGTCTGTGCTGCTTCTTGCTAATTTCACTCTCAGTGGGTAAACCGATTTCCATATTCTTAGAAACATTTTACATTAACTCTACTTACTCTTGAGAAGATCAAAACTCTGTCAGAAGGGTTTTTAAAGATAATTTATTTAATTTCTGAGTTCATAACTGTGCACCCAGTATAGTCAGAATTGCTCCTTTTTTATCTATACTCCAGAAGAAAGGGCAAGAGTTACTTTAAAAGTTCATAGACATTCTTAATTCTCCACGCCATACATTTCTGACAGGACAGAGCAAAGATACAGAAAGACAACTTGTCTTGCCACTGTTTATATGCAGCTTGACTGGAAAGATTTCCACTTTCACGTCTATCCAGTCTTCCTATCTTCAGTAGGTGTAACTGCAAGTGAAAACCAGGGGACTGTTCTGGAATCAAGCAGCCACCCAGAGAGATACAAGCCATACTCTTTAATGTGGACTGGGGAATACAGCCTCATAGAAGGAACAAGTGGCCTCAGGACCAAAACTGCCCCATGAAAAACTAAGTGTGGTTACTATCACAAAGAAGCATTTCAGCAAGAGTAAAGTTATATGCTGTAATATGCAGAAATTGACATCTTCTCCCATCTTGTTTTCCCTAGATCTGTCACCTTAGGCTATCTCATTAAAGTGGTATCTCAGGTATCATGGAAAAGGGTCCATGTTCCATGTTTAATTCAGTGTGGAACTGAGATAAATGATGAGTTAAGGCAGCAAGATGAGCATGAGACCAAGAGTGCAGGACATAGAATGAGCAAGATCTGATCATCAGAACACAAGGCCCATGGATTAAGAGGAATCTTGAATAATATCAATAAAACTTTCCACAAATGATAGGATGGGTTCTGAACCAATCTTATTTGGATTATAAATTCAGTACTGGATTATAGAAACAATAAACCATGAAAATTAGGCACTGGATTACAAAAGCAAGTGGGAGGACAGTTCATTATTATGTTCAAGAAACCAATCTAATCTGGTCCAATGTAGATGATTCTAATACCTTCCCATGAGTACCATGTGTCCTTGAACTGTCTTTGTGTATTGGATGTACTAATTTCATTTATGAGGCTTTTTTTTTTAATGACATAAAGAAAATTCTTAACCACTGTATCTTCAAATACTCAATGTTCACTTTAAGTAGGATTGTTTACTGTTAATTTTATGGACATTTGTGTGGTTTCATATTCTGCAAAATGTTGATTATTTGCATTACTTGATGTAAAAATGCCTTATTTTTGTTTTTCCTTAAAGATTCCTGGCAGCCTTTGTACTGACGTCTTACCTGTATTTCTATCTTGCTGCAAACAAGCAAACAAAATCACCTTTCATTTCTTAATTGGAGAGTAAAACAAATATAGTTCCTTCCATTGACACCTATGACCTACTCTCAAAGAGTAGAAACATACTTTCTGCATTAAATTTTTAGGTGTTGTTCATCCATCAAGGGTGAGTGATTTATAATTTCATGCTCAATTTTGAGTTTTTATTTTCATTGGGGCTACTGGGTATTTGGTGCTTTTGAGAACTGCTTTGTATGGGAAAAAAAGATGATCACAGCTTTCAGTTATTTCAAAAATGTTCTTACCCGTTTATTGTGTAGCTGTCAGATGCTATAATAAAACTTCTATTTTCACAGTTGCAACAGAAATGACCACTTCCTTTTATTGAAACTTTTTTTCAGCCATATGAGGTGGGTAGAGTATGTGTCTTGTTATGGGTGGGTTTGATCACACACTTTCTATGAAGGCACAGCTAGATGAGCGACCTGCTAAGATATTTTGTGTGTGTACTGGGATGAGAGTGTCAGACTGTAAAGGCAGAGTAGGCCAAGAGACTCCATGGAGGCTTCTGCATTGTGCTTCTTGAGTGGAGAGCTGAAGGGAAAGAAACTGTTGCCTGTTGCCTTAACGACCAGCATTGCTTGTGACCTTCACTGAATGCCTTTGCATTTTTTAGCAACATTGCTGAGTAGGAGGAAGGCATGGATTAAAGGAAGCATATTCTTGGAGACTATTGTGCACAGCCTAAATAACCATCATAATGCATAAGTGTGAAAAAAAAAACACAAAGCTGCCTAATTGTAAGACTTGAATTGAAAGAGAAATCTGGTGGCATCATAAGGGGCCTTTGGCTCTAGGGTTGTTGAAAGGGTTTTATGTAGGAAGCGCTGATTGGTGTGATTATGGGTCCAGAAACCAAGCTGCCAGCTGTGGCTATGAATACTCAGTGCTTCTGCCATCATACCTGAGTCCTCAGAGAAGGGACCAAATGAATGCTAAGGACTGAGAAGCATATTCAGCTTTATGGCCATGGAAGCAGAATAGAAAAATATCAAGGCCAAAGAAATAGTGGCTGAAATACTGCCCCTGTGTTGAGGTGGTAATGGGAGGGGGGGTCCAATGCTTCACTTTTCTATGTCCCATAGCACTGAAATGGCTGATGAACAAGGTAGTGGCCTTATTAATAAAAGGGGGGGGAGTTGGTCTAATCATGACCCATTGCATATGACAAGCCAGTTCTCCATTCATTCTCTATTCCACTTGGAAATATTTAGCCTCTGCCAAAGAGGAATCTCAGAATCATTTCTAAATTAGAGCAGATTATCCTATGACTGAAAGTGAAGAAAGTAAACACACTATGATTTCCTCACCTATGGTTTTCCTCACCCTTTCAGTGGACACTTGATTTATTTATTGAAAACTTATGACAAAATTATTACATAAGATGACCCCACATACATAACTCACTCTAAGCAAAGGGGCTTGACTGTTAAACAGCTTTATGTGCATAAAATGGTTGTCTTATTTTCTGCTTTTAAGAACTCATAAAACATTGCAACTTCCACATTCCTCAATGGAAAAATGGCCTAGAAGGGTTCATCTTCCCTGCATTCCACCCTCCTCCTTTGCCTCTTTTCTTCGTGGCCACCATAAACAGAACAGAATTCCTCTACCACACCCTTCTGCCATATCGTTCTGCCCAATCCTGGAGCCAAAGCAATGGAGTCAACCAGTCATGAACTGAGACCTCTAAAACCATGAACCAAAACAATTTATTTCCTTCATCCAAGTTGTTATTATCAGATATGTTTTCACAACAATGCAAAAGCTGAATAAAACAGAAATGGGTACCAAGAAATGGTATCTTTGCTGTGACTAATCTGACCATGAGGTTCTGAAGCCTTTGGAACTAGTTTGTGGGAGGAATTTAGAAATATTTGGAGTTGCAGCCTGGAGAAGCCTTTGAATGTTGTAAGGAAGCTTAGGGGGAAATTCTGGTGGGACCTCAGAACAGCAGCATGCTGATAGGAATGTAGATAGTAAAGACTATGCTTATGAGATTTCAGAGGGATGTGAGGATCCTATTGGGAATTGAATTAGAGGCAGTATTTTTTTTTATATATATTCTGGCAAATAACTTGTCTCCAAAGAGCTTAGGCATGTCTGCCCCTTTGGAGATCACATTTTACTCCCATGTGTACCAGATGATGAATGTGGAGGTATAGGTATGTCCAACTGGGTTTCAGTCTTGTTTTTGACTCATCCATTCTTTCTATGCTCACATGCCTCATTTTTGGAATGAGAATGTTTATCTGGGCCATTTTCTATTGGATATATGTAAATTTGATCACTACAGGGGCTCACAACCACTAGCATGCCTTGAGTCTCAGATGTGACTTTGGACTTGGGTAATTCTTTAACTGTTAGCAATGGGAACTCTTGGAGATGGACTAAATGCATTTTGCCTTGTGACATGGGCATGAGATTTTAGAGGCCAAGGGTGAAATTTTATGGTTTGGATATGAGGTATGTTCCCAAAGCTCCTGTGTTAATATAGGAATATTCAGAGATGAAATGATTGGATAATGAGAGCTGCAACCTGATTAATCTATCCTAGTTTGAATACACTAACTGTGTGGTAACTGTAGGCAGGTGAGGTATGGCTATCAGTAACAGGTCACTTTGGGGTGAGAATGCCTTGGAAGGGTTCATCTTCTCTGAAGCCCCTTCCCCTTTCCTTCTCTGTCCTTACTGGACATCATGAGCAGAGTAACACTCATTTAGCATTCTCTTCTGCCATATGGTTCTGCTTCACCTTAGACCCAGAACAATGAATGGACTGAACCTCTGAAACCATGAGCACAAATAATCTTTTCCTCCTCTAAGGTGTTCTTGTCAGGTATTTTGTTCATATTTACAAACAGCTGATTAACACAGAATTATAAAATTATTAAGAAAATAGATATAAGCTCCATTCTCTTGGGTGTCAGAGTTTAGTGAAAGAGACAGACATTAAACAACTCAACACATAAAATTAACACAAATATCAATCATATTAACTATAAAAAGTTTATATTTGAATCAGTTACATAATAATGTAATTTTAAGGTGCCCCAGTAATTTTCTCACAGTTCTTTTTTTAGACCAAAAATTTATTTATTTTATATATATATATATATATATATATATATATATATATATATATTTTTTTTTTTTTTTTAAACTGGACACATGGGTGCCCAGATAAAAAAATATATTTCCCAGTAAGTTCTGACTAATATGAACTGGAAAGTTGTGTTCAAGTTTGGGGCTATTTTCTTAAGAGGAAAAGATGTGTCCTCTTCCCCTTCTTTCCTTCTGGCTACAGTGTGTTAATAATGGCAGAAAATAAAAACATCATGGATCATGACCCAGAAGTTACATGTTGAAAATGGCAACAGGCCCAATGCCATTAAATCACCATACCTGAATCATCAACCTGGACTTTCACATAAGAGACAAACTCACTTCTCTGTTTTTTAAAGTACCTGCTTTTATTTCTTCATACAGCATAACCTGTATCCTGAGTAATATGCCTTTTCTCCTAAAATACTAATATCAGTTTTTAGTTGAAAAACAAATTCCATCCTCCAAAGCAAAACCAAAATGTGCATTTTGTTTTGTTTTGTTTTGCATTTTCCCTATTGAAATTTGTCTAGAATGATTTTACATTTATAATTGTTATTTGTCAATACAACTATAACTAATTACCCAATACTATGTCTAAGACCTCATATATGTTTTAGAATCATATTTCATTTATACAATGATAAAAAGGACAACACAATATATGCTTTAGAGATCATAAAAGAAAAAATCACTAGTCCAAAAATATCTCAATATTATGATGATCTTGGAGGTAGGGAATCACTTGATATTGGTAAAAAGACTGACAAATCAGGAAGAAAGAAGAGAAGATGTTGTCTATCTCAATATAGTCCTCATTTAATTCACAATTTATAGCTTTGAGTTCTTAAAGAAATTTCAATCAGTCATGCTTGCTGGAATGACATGAAATTTCAGAAACTATCTCTTATTTTGTATAAGAATGTTTCATCTCTCTCACCCAAATCTAGAGAGAATTAACTTCACTTATGAACTTAGAAAACTGAAGTCATTTTTTTAGTGCAAAATACATTCTAGAAGAAATTCTAAAATGTTTAATTTTTTAGTTAAAAGGGTATTTTATATGTTCCAAATCAGCTACACTCAGAAAGGCTCAATTGTTTTTATCATGACTGTTTTAAAAATTGGGGGATAGGAAGAAGTGTGTCTTAGAATATTGACATGTTTAGCAAATAAATTCAAATGATACTCCAGATTCCAGGTAGTGGATCAAGTGTTACACATGCGATGTATGTCTTTTCTATCAACAGTTACCATGAGTCTATAAAATACAATAATACAAGAGACTTCTTAATCTTCTTATCACCCCCAAAAAATATTTTAAAAGGATAGGATGAGAATGGAACCTACCTGATTATGTGCACCGAGTGTATATTGTTCAAACTCTTTTACTAAGTTAAAACAAGAAAAGAGATTAACAACATGATTTTTATTGTTAAATTCTGAATACTTTACTCATACAACCATTGGAAAGGTCTGTACTTACATCATAAGAGACAATGATTTTAAAGTTCCATCTATAAACTTTATGTGAATTTAATACACTTTGTCTCATATCCTTGTCATCTTTCATCACTAATGGTCAAGTTCTCATGTCATCTGCTCTCTCCACTGCTTTCATTTCTGAACTAATGATCTGATGATCTAATTCCTCTAATCTAATCTATTTTACCCTCACCCTCAATTTTTATCTGGGTATTCTACAATGTCTGACAATTTAACTTTCATACATCCTCAACTTCTTTCCTCCATTAATTAACTTAAATAAGTCTGATTCAATTCTAAGGACAATATTTACAAAAAGAAAAAAGAAAGGAAGAAAGAAAGAAAAAATTCAAAAAGAAGTGAATAATTGTCATTTGGCAAATGTTTCTAGATTGTCTCTGATCATAATTGTTTATTCTAGACCAATATTCTTCTGTTATCATAAAAACAAACAAAAACATTGTACCATAAATACAAACAAAAATATTTTATCAAGCCTTTTTCTATTTCTTACTATTATTAGTTTCCATCCCTTTAGCTAATCTCTTTTCCACTGTTCCACCCCAAGTACTATCACCATTCTATGTGATTTTAGGTTCTATGAGATTGACTATCATAGTATTCTGATTTAATAATACTTTTTTTGACACATAGAATTTAAATTCAACTTTAATTAATAATACTCATATATAGATGATGAATTCAATTTGTTCGTCTCTTACAATGTGTGTTAGTCTGCTTTTCATTGTTGTGAACAAAAGACCTGACAAGAATAACTTAAAGCAGGAAGAGTTCATGGTTTCAGATTCAGTCCATGGTCAACTGACTCCATAGCTTTGGGCATGAAGTGAGGCAGAGCATCATGGTTGAAGAGCATGGCACAGAAACACTGGTCACTTCATGACAACCAGAAAGCTGTAGTGGGGATAGGGGTGAGAGCAATTGCACATGAGTGAGTGAGCTCCAACCAACAAGGACAAAATATACCCTAAAGGCAAATCTCCACTGGCCTACATCCTCCAATCATACTCTACAGGCCTATAGTCATCATCTAGTATAGGAGTCCTTAAAATTATTAATCCATCAAATAGATTAATCCACTGATGAGGTTCTAGCTCTCATAATCTAATATTGTCACCCCTTAACATTCCTGTCTTGCCTCATACATAGCTTTGGAGGATACCTCATATCTAAATCATAACATGATGTTCACTTGCATATTCTTGGGTTAAAATCCAAATCCCATTTTCTAACCATAGCAACAGTTAAAATTCTTCAACGTTCTCATAATTTAATCCTAGCACATTATCCTTTGTTTCATTTTACCTGCTAATCTTTTACTGTTTTCTCTTTATAGCTCTCTTCCACTTTGGGGGAAGGCAGTGAGAAAACACAAATTCTAATGTCAACATATCAATACTGATAAATTCATACTGGAAATTCATGTATAGTAATATATCTATAGAGAGAGTTGAGAGTTTCCAGGATCAATCTAGATTTGAAACATAATTTAAGAATATTTAGCATTGAGATATCACTTAACAACACGAGCCTGGATGAGACCAATGGACAGAAGTTATTGTTAGAGAAAGTAGGCTTGGCAGGAACAGTGAAATATCTCCACATCTACAAATTTGGTGGAGGAGAAAGGAGTCTAATAATTGACTAGTAGACTAGGGAGAAACCAGGTGGTGTAGAGTATCAAGGAAGTAGAAAGAGGAGGGTGTTTGAGAAAAAGAGTGTCACTTACTGCAAAGAATGCTATAGCATAAGATGATGTAACATGAAATTCCCTAGTGAAAATTAGGTAGAATGTACAATTGAACACCAAACAAAGTAGACAAAAAAGTGATATAAAGGTGAAGCTCTTAAGTTATGAAGGAGAACAAAAAAAAATAATAATATAAAAGCCTAGAAAACCAAGAGTGTTTTGTCAAAGATGGGAGATATAGAGTGTGTTTGTACATGAGTCATTTTTGAATATTTTTATGGAATTGTGAATGATCTAGTGATAAAGGGAAGATTTATCAGATGGGAAAAATAAGGGACCAAAAGTCCTGAGAAAGCACTAGGGACTGGACCTCACTACACTGATAGGGAGAATTTTTTTTTCCTTTTCTGAGGGAAGAAAAGATTTTGTACAGAATGAGGAGAGCCACAAAGGCAATGTGTTTTTTTTCCCCCAAATTATTACTTAGAGTATAAAATAATTCCCTTTAACAGCTCATTTTATTCATGAAGTATGAGGCAGTTATCAATTTACAATGAGGAGAGGAATGGTAATGGGAGATTAGAGGAAAATTTTAAAATATGAAAAAAATATATTCAGAGAGGGAGAAAGCAAATTTACTGAAGGGAAAGAACAGAATGTTGGCAGTGATCAGAGTCCCCTGAGTTTAAGGTCATGACCTGAAGTGAAGTCAGTTATGCTGGTGACACCTACCCGCATGCCAGCACCACTTACCTGTTTGGACATCCACCCGCAAGACATGGTGGAGATGAAGCAAGTATGAGGAGAAAATAAGAGGTGCAGGAATTGTGGGAGATTATAATGATGACCCATGGAACTCAAGGCAGATTATTAACACAGCCAAACATAAAACTCAGCTCACTCTCTTCCCAGTCTCAGATTCTTTTTATTTTCAGTCTTAGCACAGCACTGTCTTTTACTGTTTGGGGATTTTTTTTTTTTTTTACGACTTTAAGACTTATTTCTTGAATGTAGTAGTCTTCCTTGAGGAAATATGCTACATCCTCTTTTACTTACTTTTAATGTAATTTATATATATATATATATATATATATATATATATATATATATATATATATATATATATACACACACATATATATAAATTACATATATATATAAATAAATTATATATATAATTATATATATATATATGTTGATGAATCTTTATTTTATTTATTTATTTATATACAGTGCTGAGACTCAAACCCAGTGCCTCACACATGCTAGGCAAGTGCTCTACCACTGAGCCATAATCCCAGCCCCCTCTTTTACTTTTGTTTCATCATACATAGAGGCATACTGTAGATGCTCAATAAAGTACACTGAATCCATGAATTGGAGAAGGTTATGGGACCTGAATTATTTCAGAAGTTTTACATTAAAATTATTACCCTACCACTCAAAACTTATCCTGAAATATTAGTTTAGTGTGAGTATTTACAGATACAGTACAGTAATTTTAGTGGGATTTTAATTTAGGCTTCATGCAGTATTCCCAATCCATCTGGTAATTGCACTGATTACATCCTCTAGCTGATTACACTGAAAATTGCTAGCCATGCCTCAGGTCAGGCAATGAGAAAGTTGTGGGTTGAACTGTGAGGGAGGATAAATCGGTGTAAATTGAAGTAACAAGCAACTGAAAATAAAGGCAGGAGATGTTTGGAGAGTGTGCTGATTAGTTACCATGCTGAGCATTTTGCCTTCAACAAAGTCTATCTCTGTAGTTAGACTGAAAGAGTAAACTTCTGACTTATATGTGTTTGTCAGATTATTGTTGCTGTGACAAATACCTTAAAAAAGATCACTTAAGGGAAGAGTGATTTATTTTTGGCTCATGGTTTTAGAGGTTTCAGTCCATGGTCTCTTGGCCTCATTATTCTCAAAGCAAGACAAAACATCATGGCAGGTAGCCTGTGGTAGCACAAAGCTGCTCATCTCATGGTGGCGAGGAAGCAAGAGATGTAGGGCCTTGGGACAAAATAAATCCTTCAAGGGCACACCCCAGTGATTTACTTCCTCCAATTGGGATGCACTTCATAAAGTATTCACCATCTTCCAATAGTACAGCTGGAGACCAAGTCATTAGTACATGAGCCTTCGAGGGACATTCCAGATCCAAATTCCAATACTATATTTTCTCTTAAAGTTACCAACTCTGTAAATATGATTTGATTCAATTATTTGTTTAGCTATGGATCACACCTACAATTCCATCTATGAAGAGTATTTTCCTCTGAGGAAGCTGGTCTCAAATTGTTGTTTAAATCCCCTGAGTGTGAGTCATTGAACTCTCTCATCTGACCTTTGACTGGGGAATGTAATTCTCCATATCCAAGGAAGCAGAATCTTGTAGTCCTTAAGACCACAGGATGCAGAGCAAGTCTCACTTAGGCTGGAGTCTTAACCTGAGTATTACCTTAAGTCCTGAGTGTGATCTTATCAGAAGGATGAAAGAAACGGAGAGAAAGAGTGAGAAGCAGATACTCAAATTAAATGTTCTTTTAGGTCTGATGCCTTCTCACAGATACAAAAGCCTAGCTTGAGGCCATAAATAAAAGAAAATAAAAGAAGAAGAAGATTGAGCATTTAAGCAAATCTGAATTTAGCTGATGCAATACACTGAAAGTCTCTTTTAAGCAGCATTTATATTTGCTTTGGGCGCTGTTCTGTTTGGTATTTTTAGCAGTGACTTGGATAACAAAATTGAGGTCCTGCTTATCAAATTTTCAAAAGTCTCTTTTGTGAGGGATATCTAATATTCTGAATAACAAAGTAAAAACTCTAAGACTGCCAGCTTCAATGGTGAGCTAAAGTTAACAAGCTAAAATTTGTTGGGAATGAATGTGAAGTCCAATGCTTAGATTAAAATATCAATTGCACAAGACAGGTTGGGGGAAATGTAACTTAACTGCAATTTATAGTAAAACAAACATTGATTGTTGGTACAATTTATGACAAAAAGCAGAGTGATCTTACACTGAGTTAACAGAAATTAACCTGCAGTTGAAGGAAGGTAAAAATCCAAACATACTCTGCACTGGCTAGATTATCTATGGAATCTTGTGCTTAGCATTAGCCAATATATTTTAAAAGAACCATTAAAGACTAGATGGCAACAGGATGGTAAAAACATCTGTACCCCACCAGAAGAGACGATTAAACTGAAGAGAATTTTCGTAGGGATAGAGATAGCCATTCTTTTATTTGAAGGTTTCCCATGTGGAAGTGAAATTCAACTTGTTGTTCAAAGGTCAAATCTTCCTTCATAAATGAGATTAAATATTGGGCTCAAATTTAAAGAAATCTTTTCCAACACTTGAAGCTATTCAAGAGTTAAAACTGTTTTTTTGCCACAGGGAACACCTTGCTAGAACCCAGTCTGAAAAACAGCCTGGTAGGGTGGGCGTGAAGGGCACCACTGGCAGCAGGGTGGCTGGTCCTGGATATGGTGATCTCTAAGCTCACTCTCACCCTGCTGCTCCATGAGACAGGGCTGGAGCTGGAAGTTAAATCTTTAGGGTGCAAATGGATCAGGCTCAGTGGTGCGCATACACACTATTTTCTCTTTGATTAGCTCATCTTTGTCTGCAGGACAGGTGTGGTACCCAGCAAAGCTGGCTCAGCTTTCTTTGTTTTGGTTACTTTGAAGCAGAGGGATTAATCCCCTCTGGAGATATTTGCTTGTTTTTGCTGTCAGAGCAGTCACACTTTTCCCTTTGTATCTCTTAGCTTGGTTTTTGAAGTTTAGCTTCACAGAGAAATAGGCCTCATGTTTCCTTGGTGATTCGTGAGTCTGCATGGTCCCTCCTCCACCTCCACAAAGTCACTGATGGTTTCTTCATCCTGGTTTGCATTTTGGTCTCCACAAAGCAGGATGAAAGATCACTTTTTGGCACAAAACTTAAAGATATTTTTTTTTGTAAGAAGTACCTCTCAGAGGCCAGGACAGGCCAGAGCCACTTTCATTTCTTTGTTTCTTTCTTTTTTTTTAAAGGTGATTTCTATAATAAAAATGCTAATTTAAGTTTATCTTTAAGAAATCAATGCTTTGATCAAAAGTAAATATAGCAATTCTCTATTAACTTCACTTGGTAAGATCATCAATGACTGCATTTAAACCCTTTGGCATTTTAGGGTCATGGCAAATTGACCTGTCTTGACTTTTTTTGTAGGGCCCTTTTCCAAAACAGGATTATTATAAGGACATGAACTTAGAAACATTGATTAAAACAACTTGAGTTAAATGAAAAAAAGCCTATAAAAATCTTGATGTAAATAAAGTATAAATACTTGTGGGCTACTTTATTCAATACTAATTCATTCATTCCTTAATGCCTATAAAACGAAGAATTTCAATCAAATGTAAATTTTTCCTGAAAATCATCTAGCTATTTGGAATGAAAACACAAGCCATGGACTAAGAGAAAATATTCACAAAGATATGTCTGATAAAAGATTGTAATTCAAAATATACAAAGAACACTTAAAATTCAATAATAAGAAGCAGTCTTACTAAAAATGAGCAGAAGACCTTAAGAGACACCTCACCAGAGAAGATAAAAGATGGCAAATTAACCTATGAAAAAGCACCTCACAAAATATGTCATCAGGGATATGCACACTGAAATAATAATGAGATACTACTAGACATCTATTAGAATGGCCAAAATCCAGAATACTGACATAATGAATGCTGGTGAGAACATGAAACAACAGGAATCCTCACTCATGGTATTACAGAATTGTGGTATTGCAAAAATGGTACAGCCACTTTGTGCAGCAAATAAATATATTTGGCTGTTTGCACAAAATCAGACATACTTATTATACTTTCTGTTATGCTCCATGGTACCAAAAGGAATGGAAAACTTAAGTTCACACGAACAAACACCTACACACAGATGTCTATGGTAAATACATTCATCATTGCCAAACCTTGGTAGCCACAAAATGTCCTTTATTTGGAGAATGGATAAATAAATTGTGGTACATATAAATAATAGAACGTTAATGCTGAAAAGAATTGAGTTATTAAACCATGCAAACACATGGAGGAATCTTAAATACGTCTTACTAAGTGAAAAAAACCAGCTTGAGAAAAGCTACCTGCTATATTCTTCATCATATTACGTTAATGTTAGAAAGCTATGAATTTGGGGTCAAAGCTTTAGTTTGAAACAGTAGTATTAACTCCTGGTTTTAAACTAACTCCTTGTAGTTATCCTGACGCACAGTGTATGGTAAGAGTTTGACAGAATTTAGGGGCCAGAAACCTGAAAAAAAAAAAAAACACACAAATGACATGTCCTAGTATATTTGAGCTACATTTCTGAAGATTTTGATTTATATTATATATAGTAAGTATCCTTACAAATGCACGTTATCTTATTGTGATACCTTGTATTTGTGGATAATCTGAGAACTGAATTAATAGAGTTAGTGAGTAAAAACATGCTAGAATCAGTCACCCAGAGACAGTGGAAACAAGAAACCTGGAGAAAGAATCATTTTCAGTTTGGGTCATTGGTATAATTTTGCCCTAAAAGCACTTCATATCTTATCAACCCCAGGAGAAGAAGAACAGGAGAACAGGTGAAATGAAAACGGGTTTCAAATGTAACCTTGAATTTTTATCTATATGATAAGTATAGTCTAAGTTGTACTGAAGTTCTAGAGTATCTATGCTTATAAGAACAAAGGGTCAGAGATGTTTTTCTTGTGTCTTTCCTGTTTGCCTCAATTATCTTAATAACTGCATAAGATTATTTTAACAATTTGATTATATAATTCACATGGAAGCACTTAGTAAACAGAAAAATACTGAAAGACATAAAATATATGCATATTATATGTGCACATACAACCAGATTTTATTTTTCACTTGCCATTTTCTTGTGTAGGTCAACCCTGATGGTAACCTAAAACCAGGAGCTGCAACTTCTTCTCTTTACACTTCATTGTGTTATTAGCCAGCATCTACACTGAACCAGCAAACGTTCCCTTTCTCTCCTCTTTCTTCAGTCCCATCCTTTTTCTCAGCTTATTCCCAGACCATTCTAAAAAGTTCCCTCTCTTTTCTTGGTGTTTACATTCTTCAAGCGTTTGTAGACAGTTATCATACGCCACCTCAGTTGTTGCTTTGCCAAGCTATACAGATTTAGTCCTTTTCATCTTTCTTCATAAGTCACTGCCTCCATCTCTTTAATCATTTTTCTTGCTGTTCTCTGAATTCCATCCAATTTGTTGATATCTTTCTGGTGCGGAGGTGCCAAGAACGGAGTGTACAGTGTGATTAAGGAGCCGCGTCCATCACTTCTCAGCCAGATGGGATGGTTGTTACTTCAGAGGACAGGCAGAATGTATATTGGGGGGATGAGATAAAGGGAAAGGAAGCAGTAAATCTTGAGAAAGCAGTTCTATGATGCATTGTCCCTAGGGAAAATAAAATAAGCATTTAATTAAAAGATGTATTTCTAGCTTTGTTACTGGCAAACAGATGCTATTTGGGTGAGAAAGGCAGAAATGGCATTATTTAATAAGATAAGAAAATGCAAAAGCATTTTAGCATAAATCAGATCCTTTCTCACATTTGAGGAAACAATGGTAAACTATGAACAAAATTATTGCGAAAAATGCTTTTAGTTACTTTACTCAATAGGAAAGCGAAAAGGCAATTTGGATCAAGTAATTTAAAACATTTAACATATTCCTTGTACCATGCTAATGCTCATAATAAACAATTCATAAAGTATGCCACAAAAAAGATAAATTCTGTAAATTTATATTTATGTAGTGTTTCCATTAAAGACATTTAGGTTGTGTTTCAAGATTTAGGTTTAGATTTACTTGCATCAAAGTGTGAATACTTGTTATCTAGGCTGCCCATAGTTAATATTCAGAATCCAGTATTTTCTAGTGTATTAGACTGAAGCTGAATATAGATATTTCATCCAGATGCTTTATTGAAGCTGAGTTTCATTGCAGCCCTAATTTATCTTTAGCGTTTTGCTTTATGCTTATGTTTAAAGTTTTACAGTACTCATTGAACTGTGCTTGATCATTAATAATGGCAGCTATCTAATGAGATGCATGTCACCCTCTAGCAGGTGGTATGGTCTAATAGTCTGAGCACTGAATTATGAGTCAGAAAGAAAATATTTCTTATATGGGACTTCATTGTAGAATGAGAAAACTATGAGTATCTTAAAAATGGAATAACATTTGAAATGGGAGAATGAAAAAATAAACAAACCAGGTTTTTTATGAATAATAATCATATCCCCTTGGTCCCTGAAAGGAGAAATCATAATTCACATACTGCTATTATGGAATCCAGCAGAAGCTCAGTCAATAAAGTGCTGACATTTTTAGTTGAGATAGTCCATCTGTTATTTTGTGTTGTAAGGAGAAAGAAGAAAAGAGAGTTACTACAATGCGTGTGGATTTTTTAGCATTAAAGCTGCCAGAAAAAATAAGTACACACACCCTCACTTCTTAGAACCCCAAGAACATTTCTGAAGTTGTTTTGGTCTACATACTACCCACATACTGATGGTAATTCTTAGATGTAGGCCTAGCCACAGTGCTGCTTAATTTTGAATTCATATTTTCTCTTTGATGCCTTTGTCCTAACGTGCACATTTTGAAGATGGGAAAGTAAGGTCCATATTTATATGCACAATATGAACCTCCATAATTGTGTGAAGAGTAATAATATTTGGGGGTTTAGCTCATCAATCCATGTGACCTTTGGAAATATCCATACATTTATACCTCCCCGTGTAGTAGGAATGTCCGAGGGGATAACACTTCAAGATCATAGGGAAGGAAGTGCTGTAGGTAAAGGCACATTAGCTTCTTTTTGGTTTTCACTTGTGTAGTAAAGGTATTTGTGTTTCTTTAGTTTTCCTTTCTCTTCACTTCTTGGTTCATTCCTAAAATAATGTTGGGTTAGAAAAAATGCAAATATGTTTTCTAATATGTTTCAGAATAGAGAAAGATAAAATAACTTGCATTTCATGAAATCTCGTACTTACATTTAGAATTTTCTTTCTAAATTAGATTTTATATTTGGAATTTAAAAATACTCTGTAGATAACTAAGGAATGGAAAGTTATTCAAGCTGCAGCTGGGACCCTGTTATCCCATTGCACAGTCATAACCTAGGTGTATGGCTACCATCACTTTTCTAGTCACTTTCTCTTAAAATATTTGGTATCTGAAGGGGTTTGCCCCACCTTCTCTACCATATCTGCATCTCAACAATGTGTTCTGCTGGAAGTTTCCTCTCATCAATCATTATGTACTATGCACCTGTACACACCTGTTGCTGATGTGTCAGGGAAGGTGGCAGACCCATTTTCCCAAAGCAGAGAACTTCCAAATGACCTTGACAAAGAATGGGGAATGCAGTGTAGTTTCTCTTTCAATTTGCTCTTGAGGGAATAGGACTCCAAATAGTTATATGACCATCTATATCAGAGCACCTGCAAAACTATTTTAAAATTAGAAATGTGTAGAAAAATTGAATTTATACACTGAAGTGTTCACTATTTAAGGAAACTTGCTCAGGAAGTTAGAGTGTACTTGGGCATGATCTGTGGGTTTAGCCTTGTTCGTAGTACTATTCCTGGGCTCCCTGATCTCTCCACCTTTCTTGTTCAAAATATTGCCAAACATATCTGCATCCTCATTTTAAGACACTTCATCCTGGAAGTGCAGTAGCTTTCCTAACCACCTTTCTATCTCTAGTAGGATAATTCTACGAGCTTTTAATCTGTAATAATCTGGAATCTATTTCCAAAAGAACAGCCTAGTGTGGACTTTGTCTAAGAGAACAATCTAGGGTGTCATGACAACACCAGTGTTTATTCTCATGGGGCCATAGTTACTTTGTTAATATGCTTCTTTTATTTAGCATCTTGTAGTTAATTACTATATCACATACACAGAAACATATGCACATAGATAGACATTCTGCTTGCTCTTGAATTAGTAATCCCCTAGCCAAATCCAACCCACAGATATATGTTACTTGGCCCATACAACATTTGTTTATTTTTGGAAATTGAGCTAACATTAAAAACTGTACATTTCATATAAAAATTTAGATTTCTAGCTTCTCTTAAAATCATAATAAGATTTTAATACACTAAACCTATAATTCTACATGGCAGAATTCGATCAAACTGAGTAGGGTCTGCCCCCTTGAGGTAAGGCTTATGGTCTTCATTCCAGCAGTCTGTACTAGATGCTGTTCTCCCAAAATGAAGGTCAGACAGTTCCTAGTCATTATGACAGCATTTTTCTTATTCTTGATCTCTTAACTTACTAACATCATATGCCTTACTCTTACAGACTCTGGTCAAAACCCAAGATTCTGAGCTTGGAAAACCAATTAATGTTCTAATTTCTAATTTCTTACTATATATGAAATTAGAACATTAATTACACACACACACATATTGGCAGTAACCGCAGTTCAAATGTGTCATGTATATATGTATAGCAAACTTTCATTTGGGGATCATAAATTAGAATAATAGAGTATAAAGCTGTGAAGGTCTCTCTCTGATCAAAATATAACTATAATAATAAACAAGGGGTAAAGATATAGGAATATATTTATTGGATAGATGACAACCACTGGAAACAATTTTAACTGTTCATGTGCTAAGAAAAGAACAAAGTATATTTGATATGTTTGCAATTCAGAATGTCCTTGAATAAACTCTACATCAGATATGTAACCAGAGATAAATGACAAATTATAAACACAAAATCTATGAGGGAGCAGAAACAAAGCAAATTCTTATTTTTCCCAATTCTGAAAATTTTAACTACCTAATTGTGTTTGAAGGAGAAATAGTCTTTGATTATGAGAGATGGAGTGACCTTACTGACACTTCACTTCCTCAACCCATCATTTAAGTGTAAGGAAACCAAGGAGTGAAACTGCTAAATGAACCACCCCAGTCATTCTACTGAAAGGACAGGAACCCTGGATCTTCAAGCTGGGGTGCTTCCCTGGATTCCTAGAAATTATCTTGGGTTGTGGTATTGGCATCAGTGTTTTATGTTCTCAAGCTGAAAGATGTACCTTTATTATTTTTCATTAAGTCTTGGTCAGTGGACAGGGAGGATAATCACATCACGGACTAGAGAGAATCAAATTGACATAGTTTTCATTTCTATAGGATGCTTCACTTCTGCACCTCTAGGCCATGAGACTTTATGAACTGTGTTTAATTCATTGCTCATTTCACCAAGGCAACATAGTAGAGAGAACAGAGACTGGTAGTGAAGGTAGATAGCTCTGATTTACATTCGGACTCTGCCTAGCTTTAACACTTTGACCAAAACATAATTAATATTTCTGATCCTCACTGTTACCAATACAAAGAAGATAATGCCACCCAGCTTAAAAACAGTTTATTGGACAAGTACCTATGAAACCACTACTGTGTGCCATATATTGTTCTTGGTATTAATAAGGAGCCAGAAAAAAAAACTTCTACCTTAAAAAGGGCCAGATAGTTGTAAGAACGCAATGAATATCTCCAATGGCTTCTGCCACAGAGAATATGCACAATGATTTTCAAATTTTTTCATTTTTCCTTTCGTATCCTATTCTTTTCCCAAGAAAGCATGTAAAATCAGGAGAATTGTTGCTCCCAAGTTTAGGGTAAAGAGTACATAAATTACAAAGAATAGGAGCAAGATCACAAACATGGAAGATCTCAACGCTATGCTATGTTTCTTGTATATGATATTTCATTTAATTTTTATAGTATATAATTGAATACTACAAAATGTAAATAGAAAAATTACAAAAAAAAGTTACATGAACTAAGGATTGTTTTGGGTTTTGCATATATTGTCTATGTTCTTCTGCTACATCAGAAGACTCATCCTATCCCATTAGCCATTGTCACATGGCTCCAAAAGTGTTTCCTAAGCTCTCATCCATTTAATTCCACAGTACACTTTTTTCCAGTATTGGGTAGAGCTATTTGATGTGGTGATCCTTCCCCTAAGATAGATCATGCAGTAAATGAAGAGAATATTGGGATGTCATCAGACATCTCTGACAGCCCTGCCCTAACTGGTTGCATGACATGCAAGACATGTCACATGGTATCTCATGGCCTTGGTTTTCTCATCTGAAAAATAGGAAGAAGCTGAACTAAATGACCTGTAAAGCCAGGTCTTCAAGGATATTGTGTGTGTGTGTGTGTGTGCATGTGTGTGTCTTTAAATTAAATTATTTTTACTATAAAGTATCTGACTGCCCCACTTTTCAAAATATGGGAAATACTCTAATTTATCACACAAAGTAAGATACTATCCTTTCCTCAGAGATGTATATTTGCTATTAACTTTTCAGTCACCCCATGCATGCCTTTTCATTGGCATCTGACCCAGGCACAGTGGTAGAATAGGGAACAGGAAATAAAGAACAGTGCCTGCAGTTCTGCACCTCTTCCTTCAGAACTCTGGATCCTGAACAGATGGAAAAGTGCCTATTCCCTGGCATCTCCTTTCACTGTCCTTCCCTCCCAGTCCATCTGATCTCCTCAGCTAGCCAGTTACTATTCCAGGATAAATGATTTCTGAATAATGTGGCATTACACTTTACCGTCTTAGGTAGTAATAGGAGAAAGCAACTTTCATTTTCTTTCAGATTACAGAAGTAAGTTTTGGTACGGAGGATGGAGAGATACTTTCAAGTATTTTAAACTTTCTGCAAAGCCACATTGTATAGATGACAGGAATAAATAAACATCTACAGTTTCAATGAATATAAAGTGACATGGAAAGTCTTGCACATAGTAGGAGTGAAACAAATTGTAGATCTTATCATTCTTACTTCACGGCTCAGCTCTACATGTTATATAATCTACTCAGATCCCCAGAAAACTTGTCCTCTTTTAAAATTCCCTTGGAGTCTTTGAAACCTGGGTCCATGTTTTAGATTTTAACCTCATGCATTAGTTCTACTATCCATTTTCTCATCTCCTTTCTTTTATCTTTCTCTGGATCTTGCTGCTTCTTGTTTTATTATCCATACCTATATGTTCTCTAATTCCTTTTTTTGGCTTTGAACCATTTACATCCCCTAATATCATTATTATCCAGCCCACCTTGCTTGTGACCATGGGGTAAAATATATTCTCTAGCTTAGAAGAGAGCTTCCTAATATGCAGAAACACCCTACCTGTGATGAGGTGAGAATTTAATACATCCTCTAACCTCCTTCTCCCCACTGCCCCTCCTCTGTTTTCTCTCATATCAAAGAACCAAGAGTCAGACAACCCCATCTCCTGCATTTCTTCATTTTGTGTTGCTTTCTGTCAACTTATGGAGACTAAGTATCAGGGGCTTAAAGGTGAGGCACCTATAATATGAAAGCAGGAAAACAGGGAAGGGGCCTGTGAATATGGAGGAGACCACCACTGCTTTTGTGAGTGCTGTGGGTATTCTTCCATTTCCATAAAATGCATCACTTCATTTTCCTGTACCAACTTCCTGTAATCCCTCCTCCCTGGGTCTTTTCCTATCTGCCACCCAATGCTCAATTTTATCCTCCACTTTTTTTTTTTCATATCATTTCTTTATTCTAGATAACTATTCTCCCTCTTCTTAATATCTCTTTCAATAAGAATGTAAATCTCCCTCATTTCATAAAATGTTGCTAATTATCAATAATATTAAAACATAAATTGTGTACTGTTTTACAAGGTAAGTTTTTTTTCTCATTGTCACATTTTATTCAGTTCTTAAACCCATGAGGTACATATTAAAAAAAAAAAAAAAAGCCCAGAGCCCACACATTCCATGGAACAGCTAAGTATTCTGATTCCTGATAATATGTCCTTGGTGATAGTTGCCTTGTCTTTCCATTTCTGCCTATATTGATCTTACTCTTCACTGATTTATCTTAGGCCTTATAACTGACTCTGTGTAATTTAATATTTAATTATATACCGTATAGAGGTATTCTAAAATTACTTCATAAATCACTTCATATACATTAGTTTATTCATTCGAGCATGATTGTTGACTACATAGAGGTGGGAGTTCTGTATTGTACTTAGTTTCTCTTTGAGTTACTAAGTATTGAAGTCATATATACTTAATATTTTTGACTGAGTTGCAAAATCATTCTTCCTCTTCTGGTAGTTGTAATGATGACAATGACAGGACTTGTTGTTCATCAACTCATCATCTTAGTTCCTATGTGATGACTAAGGGTATTTTATCCTTTAGAATTCCCTCTTCACAGATATGAACCATGAGATAGAGAGCAGAAAACCCACCACTGTCTATAAGGCCCTGTCTCAGTTAATGGCATGATCACTGCCCCCTTTGGAATGCAAATGAAGTAACTATGTTGACCATGGAAGTATTTATGCAAGAGAAAAATAAGATTTTTGAAACAAAAATCAAATGTATAGAATGTCACTTTACAAATCTGGGCAGGCTGAATGCCATTGTGTTACACTAGTCAAACCTTCTGTGCAATATAATATTTTTTAATACCTTTATTTAAAAAAATACTTCTGTGTCTCTCTGGAAGAAATGTATGAGATGAAAGAGCTTGCCTGGATGTTTTCCTTCCAGAAGGAAGAGTACCTCTTAAAGGAGGAAACAGGTGTCAGAGTGGCCTCTTCCCTTTCTGATCCTTACTCTGCTCCTTATTTTTTCCCATCTTCCCAGTTGGCAAGAGAGTCTGGCTCTTATGCACAAGATTTACAGGAAATGTTTCTTCCTCGGCTGAAGAAATATTTAGACAGCAGCAGAGACAGACTTGAATCCCCCACCCACACCAGACCTTCTGGTCCCATCCAGTCTTTCACATGAGAGAAATGAAGCATGAGGGTGTTTTTCAAAAGTTTTAAAATTATTTTTAATAATCATAGTACTCTTTTCCTTAGAGACTACCAGCAGTCTGGAGAATTATTTTTTCTCTCCTCACTAGCTTATATTTCTCAGAATTCTGTTATTTTCTCTTGTCTTCTTTTTGAGAATAAGTAGGAATCCTGCTCTATGTCATCATGCACAGTGTCTTTTAAAACAAAACAGTGGCAAAAATAAATAAATAAGTAAATAAGAAAAGCCAGCTCCACAGTCTGACTAGGAAACAGTGTTAAAGGAAGGGATGCTTTCAGGGAAGAGAGTTTATTCTTTGTTCAAAAACCAGATCAGTGAGAAATGTAGCATATATAATACAAGGCCTGAAAACAGAACAAATGGAATAGCATTAAAGAAAAACAAGGCTATACTCCATAAAAGAAAATGAAGACAATCAGAGCACACAGGCCAGGCAAAAAAGTGTTACTCTTGGTACTGTTAGTGCTCTTTGGTACCCTGATGTTCTGGGATATACAGCATCCTCTGGGAGCTAGTTAGAAATGTAGAATTTGCAGCATCACCTGGATTTCATGTATAATAACCTGCATTTGACCAGATCCCAGGTGACTCACTGGTACCAACGAGGGCATTTGGAATCTTGTCTTCCTTTCCAAATGTGTTTCTGCCTTTTCTGTCTGGCCCCTTTGTTTCTACCTGCCCCTTATTTCAACATGTCTTTACAGAGGATTTTGATCTGACTTCTGGGCTGCTGGATCAAGCTTTCCTGCTTGTAATAAATTGCATAATGCCCCAGAGGGAATCTGTCTTTAGCTAGCAAAACACAATTCTGATGTCAGGCTATCTTTGGGGGTATTGGCCGTGCATGCTGCTGGGTACTCTGTGGTTAATATATAATTTTATTTTTTGTAAGGCAGAAATTAGATCAATGTTTCTTCATTTCCTTGGGTTTAAGAGTAACACATGCCAGGATTAATAGGTCTCAATTTTTTGAAAATGCTAGAATTCGTTCTATGTTGTCAGAACAAGAAATCATTTACTCTCTGAGTTCTTTATGCCCAAGGAATAGTGAAGCAATTATTGACTTTGGCCACAAGATTAAGCCTTGGAAATATTTGCTGATACATTCTTCACCAGGAAATATCACCATTTTCTCTGCCAATTACCATGGGTTAATTATGAACTCCTACAATCTGACCTATTGTTTGTTATGCTTTATGCCAAGAAAACACCACAAAAAATGCCAGAAAATACTCACCAGCTGTTCTCCTCAAGTGCCATGGCATGGGTTTGTTCTACATGTTACTAGGTAATTAAATTCAAACCTGTGCTGGCTCCTAAGGGTATCCTCATGCTGAAAGGTTTTTCTCATACACTAAATAGTTTCGGTATTCAGTTACAGGTGCTAACCTATTGAACATTTTAGCCCTATTTAAAATTGGAATAGGAAAAAAAATGTATGCTTTTTCCCTCTATGCTTGACTACAGAACCATGATATTAACTGGTAAATTAGGAAAGTGTATGATTCAAATCAAAATCAAAATCCATTTTGGCTAAGTAGATTCAACTCTGGGGTATTAAATTTCTTTCATTCTGTCATGTCTACCACTGTGACTAAATTAGCTGTGGCATCCCTAATTCGGTATTTTTAACTTTTAGTCACTAATTCTACAGAAGAGGACTTGATAAACTTTGCAGAAATTTGAATTAGTTTAGTTTTTGTTTCATTTTCTTTTACAGTGTTGGAGATTTAACCCAGGGCCTCATGCATGCTAGGCAAGCACTCTACCACTGAGCTATAGCCCCAGCCCTGAATCTTTTTTTAAATAGAATGTGGAAAAAAACAAACAAACAAACAAACAAAAACCTTTTATCTCTACTACAGGGAAACTCTATGAACACAGTAGGTGCTCAAAAATACTTGTTCTGTTTTGTAGATTATCGATAAAGATATTGAAATTCCACTCTGTTTAGCCTTTATGCCTAAAATCAAAGAAATAGAACACAAGGGGACTTGTTTCTTTTACCTATTATTGAAGATAATACATCATGCTAGAAGAAAAATTCCAACATCAATGGTTCTTTAATCCATTTCTAAGAGATATGCCTTTGCCTAGAGCTATGTTGATTGACCTTCAGGGTAATTTTAAACCCTAAGCACCACATCTGAATTGGAACAAAAATACATATCTTTCTTGCTGAGAGCAATATTCTTTTTAATTCAGTAAGACTTTATCATTTGCCTCGCATTATTGTAGGCAAGGGAAGTGCTAAAGATATAGAAAATATAACCTATATATATATAACATATATATTATTTCATGAAATAGAACAGGGAATGGCACATATAGATTAAGTCATGTTTTACCCAATTGAATCTCCTCTTGCAGCTTGTCTTTTGAGTAGTAGTTACCCAAGCCTCAAGTTCAGATTCATCCCAAGTACTCCCTCTCATTATAGCCAATAGATCATCAATTCCAGTCCTATTTCCTGATATATTTTTCTTCACTTGTTATGCTGGTGATTGAGATTGGCCTGCATTACTTCTGGTTTGGACCATTGCAATATCTTTTTAGCTCTTGACTCATCTCTCTGACCCAGATTTTCTACCTAGCCAGATTCCTAAAACATAGTTATTAATTTTCTTCATCACTCACAAAGCAAAGTCCAGACCCTATTCCCTCTTTTTTTTTTTTTTTTTTTGTGGTTTTGAGGATTGAACCCAGGGATTCAACACTTGCTAGGCAAGTGCTCCACCACTGAGCCACATCACTAGGACTAGGATCCAGAACCTAAGATTTGTCTGTGTATGCACAGACATTTATTTCTTGTGCTCACAGCAGAACATACCCAGCTGTTCCAGCACTTGGATACTACTTCCCTGCTCTTTATACCCCCTCTTCTCTCCACCTAAAAAAGCAACAAAGCATCTTTCAATTTTCTATGTAAAGAAGTTCTTATAATCATCTCCGTAAGTATGATGGACCTTCCTCTTCTTTAGTCCTATCCTATACACTGAGCACACCTTGATTCTCATAATTACAACATTGTATCTACCCCCACTCAGTTATCAGCTCCTCAAAGACAGGATGCAGGCATTCATGCTCTCCATCTCTTCAGAGAGCAAAATATAGCAGGTACTCATCACAAGGCAAATGAAAGAACAAATGAACAAGGAGCATAAAAAATCTTGGCCAGAATGTGATATGCCTATGGAATGATACCCAAGAAGGGGCTCAACCAGTATGTTAATTTCCTGTTGTTGATAAATGAATTTACCACCAACTTTGTAGCTTCTAACAATACAAATTTATAATCCCACATTCCAAGTGAGAACTATAAAATTGGTCAGCAGAAGTGCATTCCTTCTGAAGGCTCTAGAGGAAGATCTGTTTCCTTGTTTTTCCTGCTCTGGAGTCTACTCCCTCTTATTGGCCCATGGGCTCACATCCCTCTGACATCAGCTTGTTGTCACATGTCCTACCCTGACATTTCCACCTCACTCTTCTACTGATTAAGGACCCTTGTGATTATATTATACCCACCAATGTAATTCAGGATAAACTAGAATAATCCTATTTTATCCCCACTCTTAATTAATCACACCTGCAAAATCACTGTTGTCATGTAAAGTAACATATTCAAGGATTTGAATGGGGATATCTCTCTCGGGGGCCATTATTCTGTCTACTACATTGGGATAAAGTCATTGCTTACATATTACAAATACTGGACAGACCTATTATATTGAAAGTAAGGTGAAAAGTAACTTAGCAGGGAGGAGATGTCCACCACTAAATACATTTCTTAAAAATCATAAATGTAAACACCACCTGAGCATTGCAGCAAATTCCCAAGGCTGAGGCAGGAGTATGTGTGCAGGTGCTCCCAGCAAGTGTGTGTGCGCACCTGCACTCACAAAGCTGTTCTGATTCATCTCCACGTCAAGGTTTTCTATAATACTCTCTGGACTCCACATTGCCCTTGTTCTTTTTCTAAAAGATATCTTCTGAAAATGAAGCTTAGTTTGATTTCATGTGTTATGGTGCCCAAGGAAGGCAGAGTGATTTGACTCAGCAACCTCCTGTCTAAAAAGACCCAGATGTTAAAGGGCTCTATTTCTGCACATTTACATCAGTCTTCAAGGCATGACAAGTGACACTCAGATTTCTATTCTTGAAAAGCACCTTCAGAAATTGGTTGGAGTACTTGAAGGAGGAATGTGAATATCTTTGATTTTAGGTGGCTGTAATTTTTCCAAAGAGTTTCTTGCTTTGTTATTCCTTTGAAAAGCCTTGGGAAAACTCAGTCACATTGATTCCAGGCACCCTCATGGCAAGAAATTCAATTTTTCCCATTGATATTGCCTCCTTTTAAAATCCCCCCTGTCCCTGCTAAGGTCACATGTTGTTTGGCATGGCTTTAAATACATTTTTGTCTGTGTGGGGCTGAAAGCTTCTTCAAGATGGTAGCAATACCTTTATCACCTTGAATGATAGTCACATGTGAGTCAGTCAAATGCTGCTTAATTCTTCTGCTTCTATTTTCTTGACCCTCCCTGTACCTATTCAGCAGCTCCTCCCTATATTCTCTCTGTAACTTCTTTATATGTGTATATTTGTGCACATGTGCGAGTGTGTGTGAGTGTGCATGAGTTTCTATATAAGAGCCAAATGTCATTTTTTCCTATTTAATAACTGGATTTCGAATGTAATAAGATAGTGTTCTGAAATATCAGCACTAATGCTCTTGCCCTGCAGAAAATAATGCTAGCATCTTGAAAGTCCTTTAGCCGACTACACTCTATTTCTCTATAACTAGAATCCTCCTTATATCATAAATACTTGTCATGCAAGTGTCTGCAAGTGACAAGATAATGCCTTATCAATCATATATTTTCTAAGTTATGCAGATGTCTCCTTTTCCGTTTGTATTGCCATTTGCAGAGGGTGAGAAAAATAAGTTTGAAGCATAAAAGTGAGAATATTATTGGGTCACTTCCCCCTATACTTGAAAAGTCAAAGATATTTTTCTCAGTGGTTTTAAGAAATACATTGTTATTCATGCAAAATCTGTCAATAGTGATTAGACACTCATTTTATTATGGGACATTGGACGAGGGAAAGAGAATGGCGTGAGGTAACTTTCAGGCAAACTCAAGTTCTGTTGACTGAATTTGATTTTCATAGAATGGCTAACAACCCAAGGGCATTATCCAGAGCTGACAGTTATATAACAAGGAGTTCTCAGAATTTGGCTAAGCTTATTAGGGACAGAATTATCATTTATAAGAAAATTCCATGGGGTTTTTTAAGTACATGGAGTCCTCAAGCAATATGAAACACACACACACACACACACACAGAGTGAACTATGAGATAGGCAGTGCTCAGTCTCCGGAGAATGACAGGTTGTCTTGACCCACGCTGGATTTGAAGCTGAAGTTCGAGATATTGCAGAGCTAAGTTTTAGATCACTAAGTAATCCCCTCTGGCTCATCTTCTCTGCTTAGCCTGTGTCAATTTTTTTTTAAAGTACCTGAATTACATTTTTATGTTGCTCTATAAATAAAGCAATTGTGACACTTTTAATACATTTATAGTTCCTGTAAGTCATTTCTCCTTTCACTTAATTGAAAAGACGGCTGGACGGCTTGAATTTGATGATATAGTATGAAATGGAGTTCAAATTCAACTCAGAAATAAACAAGCTTCTTAAAAATGTGAGTACAAACGAAGCATTAGGATGTTCAAATTGTAACTCAAACGCATCTTATTCAAGTGGCTTAAGTCATTTTATAAACTATTAGAGAAACACACAACCAAGTATAAAGAACAGTTAGCTCTTTAAAGACATAAGGTAGTCATCTCATTTGATTTTTCATTGCCCACTCAATTGTCTAGCACACATTTATTCATTCAACAAATATTAATTTATACCTGCTGTGTTCCAGAGGTATTCTAGGGACTGGAGATGAATATCACAAATGAATATCACAATTCCCTCTTTGAAGGAGAGATATATAGAAAGCTCTGTGGGACAATGTAGGACTGTCATTTTATCTAGCCTAGAGAATGATAAAAGACTTCCTTGAAGAGATGATTCTTGAATTTAATTTTGAAGGGTAGTTCCCTAGGCTAAGGGGTGGCCATTCTGAGAAATGAGAAAGCTTAACAAGAATGGATTGTTGAGTACATGGAATGAGAGTGGCAAAAGTTGATTTTTTAAGCAGAGAAAAATAGCAGTCAAGAAAACCTGAAAAAGCACACTGGAAAGTTTGAGTTCTAATCCAAAGTTCACAGGTAGTTGTTGGAGAGTTTTAAGAATTTGTAGAACATGATCTGCTTTGGGTTTGGAAAGATGACTGACAGAATTCTAGAAAATAGATTGACTCTGGAAAATGATATGAAACTGGAAGGAAGGAGATCAATCAGTGGTGTTTCGAAATCCAGGAGCTGAGTGTGTCTAGCCTAGAGCAGGGTTAGAGGAAACGTGGGATGCAAAGGAAAAAGATGAGCCAGGGGTAAGTTTTCTTTCTTGCTTGGGCAGCTGAGTAAATGCAAAGGTGTTTGCCAAGAGAGGTGATCATGAAGAAGTAGTGCTTGGAGAAAAAAGAGATTTGAGAGCAGAAGAATGTCCCCAGGGTTAGGAGGATGGTGCATAGTAACACCATGGCAAAGAGATACTCATATGCATTGCCTCTCTCCTTCAGCAGGACACTCCCTTCCATCCTTTATAAGTGAAATCTCCTTTATCTACACTCCTCCAATGTCATTAAAAAACATGCCTTTTCTGGGATAGCTAATCACATTCAAAATTTTATCACATTTTCCCCTTCTTTGTAATGCCCACTCTTCTGCTTTTCTCTCATGTATAATTTTGGCTTGTTGGTTACCTCTGTGTCTTATCATTCCTATCTATGCTACATAGTTGAATTTTAGCATTAGATTCACCTTAAGTCCCTTTCAACTCCATCTCTCATTCTGTGAGGTTTTTGTTGTTGTTGTTGTTGTTTTGTTTTTTTTGTGGGTTTTTGTGTGTGTGTGTGTGTGTGTACATGCAGCTTATACATATACCCATATGAGACCTTCTCTTTGCAAATGCTTTGGTATGCCTTTTTCAATGTCAAGTAGATTTTTGGAAGGGTCCCACATGGGACCATCTAAGCCTGAATGAGTTGACTATAACTAATAACTAGCAACAAGTTTTGTCTTTGTATTTTTTGGTACACCATAAATTTCTCATATACTTGTCTACAGATTCCGAATTGAATGAGCTCTAGGACAGAAAGAACAGCTAATTTTCATACTTAACACTTTATTTCTGAGACCTGAGGAATTTGAGCACTTCCAATTTTGCTAAAATTCATGATTTTCTAATAATTGTGCAACAAATGTCTTGGTTGTTACACAAAGGAATGGATTTTTTGTGACTGATCTGTCCAAAAGTTTTAATAATTTCATTATGTTAAAAAAAACAAGGAGTAATACAAATACAATGAAGAAAGTGAATTGTCCAGAAACAAAAGGGGGGGATGATAAGTTTGAGAAGAGAAGATGAACTTTAAAAATGCAAGTGAACATCTTAGGACAGATCATATTTCCATTGTATCAAAAAGTCCTGCTATGATAATCTAATTTTAGATTTTAAGGTCAGACTGGACAACATAAATCTCATCTCTTAAGAAAAACAACATTAAACAGGGATGAGGGATGGGAGGGAAAGGGAGAGAGAAGGGAAATTGCATGGAAATGGAAGGAGACCCTCAGGGTTATACAAAATTACATACAAGAGGAAGTGAGGGGAAAGGGAAAAACAATACAAGGGGGAGAAATAAATGACAGTAGAAGGGGTAGAGAGAGAAGAGGGGAGGGGAGGGGAGGGGAGGGGGGATAGTAGAGGATAGGAAAGGCAGCAGAATACAACAGACACTAGTATGGCAATATGTAAATCAATGGATGTGTAACTGATGTGATTCTGCAATCTGTATACGGGGTAAAAATGGGAGTTCATAACCCACTTGAATCAAAGTGTGAAATATGATATATCAAGAACCATGTAATGTTTTGAACAACCAACAATAAAAATTAAAAAAAATTAAAAATAATTAAAAAAAAAGAAAAACAACAAACAAAAAACATAATTAACAAAAACACACACCCCTGTTCTAACTCTGCATAACAGCGTGCATGGATGTGCTTCTGAGGTGCACTGAAGGGGTATGGTATCTGATACTCCGTGTCTTTTCCAGATAACCACTTGTCTTCCCCACTCACCTCTTTGCAGTCATTATTTACATAAAAAATTCTGTCAGTTTCCCTTGTTCAGTTTATTCAAAATTATTCTATCTCCCATTCAACACTCCCTATCTTCTTCCCCTTCTTTGATTTCATAATTTTAAATTCATTTAACACATTATATATTGAACTTTCTGAAAAAAATGTTCTGTGTCTATGCCCATCTCTCCTTGCACAGCTATAATATATGTATGCCTATACCCTTTACCAGCATATGTGTGTATATCCATATAAATATATGGATAGATAGAAGGTAGATCCTATACACATGTGTCTCCTTTGCTTACTGCTGTATCTGCAACCCCTAAAACAGTCTAGGGCCCATGCTACACATTAGATAAATATTTTCTGAATAAGCTAATGAAATCAATGGTTAACTATTACGGAGCTATTTGCATATTTTAACAATATTTCCTATGAAATTTATTTCCATTAATTTTTATGCACTTAAAAATGTTGTATAACCTTGAAATCATGACCAGAATGGCTATTGTTGAAGCAAAGATGAGAAATAAGTAGTTAATCCCAGAGGATCTCCACTGATACTTATAAAAGAGAGCATGAGAGGGATCTATTTCTAACAGCAGAGATTTAAGGTATTTCTTTTGTGATTCTTGACTTTTAAAATTTTTAAAGGATTTTCATAAAGTGTCTTAGATTTCTTGAGAATTATGCCGTGGCAATATATTGTATAATAGCAGAAAATGGGAAGGGAGGTCTGGTGAATATGTTACTTTTGTTTTTGGAAGATTTTCATTCTCATTTTGTTTGGAAATCATCTCATAGTTGTTCCCCATTATCAGATAGATTCAGAGCTTTTGGAGGAAGACCAGAAAGAAATGAATTAATAGAGTGTTAATTGATGGCTCATGTAAGTAGAATAATATTGTCTCACTAATTTCTGGTTCATGCCAGCTTTTTCAAAGGAGTGGATAGTAAAGGCATTCTATAACCGGATGAGCTAAAACCATACCCTACCCCCTCCATTTATCCCTACTGCATCTTCTTCAACCTGGAAATTCATGGAGATTTTGAGTTATCATTAACTGCAAAACCATATGCCTGAATAAAAGGAGGAGCAAGAATAGAGATTTAGAGACCCAAAGATTAGCTTCGACTTCCTCACTAACTAATCCCTAAACTCTCAAACATGTTTTTAATTTAATATGTTCATAGGTTCATTAATCTATTCAACAATCCTTTTTTTTTTATTTCTTTTTCCATGCCAGGCACTCTAGGCTCTAGCTAGGTGATAATATGGATGTGTTTGTTATTTGAAAAAAAATAAAAGAAAGAAAGAAAAATATATTCTTTGCACCTCTCCTAGTACCAGGCCCTGTTCCAAGGACTAATGATGGAGACGTGAAAACATCAAAGTCTCTGCTTCTACTGAGCTCACATTATATAATGGGAGAATGACAATAAGCAGTGAAACCAAAACAAAAACAAATACACAAATATTGCCAGGTACTGGCAAGTGCCATGATGGAAACTAGAGCCAGGTAATTGTGAATAAATCAAGGGATGAGAATATAGAGATGAGTCGAGAGGAAACAGATTGCAATAATATACTTAGTGATTTTAAACTTGAAAAAAATAGCTCTATAAAATCAGTTTATAAGAGTGAGGCCTGATGGTTAGGTGCCTTTGCTGGTGCGTAGGGCATTGATTGCAATAGCTAGGCTAAGGGCAAAGCAGTGGGTTAGAGAAAAGTATCTATATATGGGTGTGTGTTCTATATACAGAATATATATTGAGAAAGTGTATATATACATATATATATATATATATATATATATATGTATATATATAATCTATAATATACTCTATAACTCTCCGTATATATTACAGGTCTAGAGGAGAAGAAAGAGGAGAAGTGGAGGAGGAATAGGAAACAAAGTACAGAATAGGTATAAACCACATTTAAACAAAACAGAATAGACAGGACTCAGACATTCTTTAACTATTCACTGAGCAGATTCTCTATTGAGGCAATGTGCTAGACACTCAGACACACAGTACATGTGTGCAGGTATACAATATTTTACATAGGAAAGTCTGTTATACAGGAAACAGCATGAACTGGGTTGGCTGCAGAGAATACTTAGCAAATTCATGAATTGTGCCTGCCACATTTTATGTATTTTCCTCAAAAAAGATAATTACTTTTTAGAGTGTGTTAGCAAAGGAAAATGTGTTTTCATTTTAGAGTCATGTTTGTATTACATAAGCTAGTTTTCTTTTCCCCACAGGCCACAAAGTCTGGTCAGCCCTACTTTCACGGAAGGCAGTAATAAAGCCATCAGACTTTCAGTAAGGAAAAAATTGCCTTGGGGACGAGAAGTGTGAGCTTATATATAATTCAAAAATTTTCTGATTTTTTTCCCACCTATGTAGCACCTTCAAGAATTTAGCTACCAATTGAATATCCACATGCACACACATGCATATATCCATATGAACTAATTTTTAGAAAATATTCTCTAGTTCTGATGAGTGTCACTACAAAATGCTTTCTCTTCCCATTAGATTGGATTACTGAGCCAGAGAGTGGAGGGTTTGTCCCTTTCTGACCAGGACACTGATGAGCCTCATAAATTAAAATTTATGTCTTCCCTTGTTACTGATGTACCACCTGGCTCTTTTGAATTATTGCAGCCACCAAATGAATTTTATAGTCCATTGGGGGCTGTCCATGCTTGTTAAGGTGATATTTCCATCTCTGGCGTAGCATGGAATCTCATCTCTTCCTTGGTGAATAATCACTGTGCCTAATCAAAGTGCTACCTTTTCCTTCTTGAAATGGTCTCCAACTTATGTATCCTTTATTAGAAGGCCAGTCAAAAGATGGCATTGTAGACAAACCCTTACGGACTTGATGATTATTGTGTAGCATCCTCCCAAGAAAGCAGCTGGTTTTGTTGTATCTATTCTCTAGATGGTTTTTTTTTTCCCCTATTTCAAATTGATATTTTTCTTATTTCAATTTTTCTAGTTTCTATTATTTTATGCTTTTCTCTCTTCCCCTTTTCTATTCAAGTTAAATTCCCTCCACTAGGAAATTTATATATGTAACTGTATTTAATTATTTCAAGATCTGTATTTCTCTTCTTATATTATAAATGTAAGAAGATTGCCCATGGTCAGGCAGGGAATAAGAAAAAAAAAAGCAGCATTTGACTTGAGATTATAGGATTCTAAAGGCCATGCTTTGTTATCTCTAATACTATCTCTTGGGAAAGAGATGAATTTCCCTCATTCTTCCAAACCTTACTCTAGTACTCTCAGCATCTCCCCACACACTCTCCTGAGAGAAGAGAATGGCAGTACAATATTCACTCCAGCATCTTTCCAGCAATTTTCTTCTAAGTATAAGTCATGAAAGCAATATAGAAAAATAAAGATAAAATATAAAATTTGGACTATGGAGATTTGGTTTTGAATGTAGTTCGGACACTAAATCGTCAGGTGAGCTAGGAAAATTTCATTCCAGTGTAAAGTCATGTATAGCATGTGATACCTTGGGGATGTGAAGAGATTAAAATGAGACCTCACAGAGCTCCCATCTGCTAATATCCCTGGGCACTGTGAATGACCCAAAGGCAAAAAATAGCTGAGGTCAATGGTTTAGATGATAAGGCCTTAATGAAACTACCTGAAAGTTTCTTCAAATCAGGTTCCAAGGGATGCCTATGTTTCTGTTTTTCCTGAGCCATGTATATTCAAATTACTCAGAATAATTACTCTAAAGACTTTGTTTTCAATAAAGTATACCAAAGTAAAATTTTGTGTTTTATGACCCAGAGACTCAGACTAATATAATGCCACTTATAAGTTTCCAGGATTCTGATTGCCATGGGCTCTTAGTGAGACAAGATTCAGCTGGTTACTCTCAGGGGCCAGCATGGCAAGATGGGTTAAATGCACTAGACCATGGACAGTCCCATGGAGTTGGGGCCAGGGATGATGTTAGAGACATCATATATTTCAGTCCTCCTGAGAAGCCTAGCAATCTCACTTCAGGGACCCTTGACTCAAAGGTAATGCAGATCCAGAGAAGATTTAAGGGACAGTTTTAGATGATATGAGGAATTCCTGAGTTTTCTGAGTCTTATTAGATAGCTATGTCTTAGTCACCCTGGAGTGACAGGAAGTTTGGAGATAGATTCTAATTGAAACCCTCTTAATATCCTGAGGAACCCATCTGATGTTGAGGAATAGAGGTTCCTGTTCTAACACTACTATGTGGCAGGTAAGACTGTACCAGAGGAGATAACGTGCTTCATTTTAGCACAGTGGTTATTATGAATTTGGGATTAAAGATTATAAGTCTTGAAAATCATCAAGTTCAAGATGCTGAGTAAGACAGAAAAGGAAGGAAGAAGTAAAGGTTCAAAGGAATTCACTTTTTAATCCCATGAAGAATTGGAGTATAACTCAGTGGTAGAGCACACTTAGTATGTGCAAGGGCCTGGATTCAATCCTCAGCACCAAGGTCGGGGGGAATCTCAAAATTAGCAGTATTAAGGTGAACTTCAGACTTGGATTTGGTTTAGTTTGGGGACAAAACAAAGGTGTGTTGAAGAGATTGTGTGTATGTGATAATTTTGTCTCCATTTGTAATTACATCAAATTGAAATCCTTCCAAAGTTGGCTTGGAGATGACCGAAGAATATCTGATTTCCCAGCAACCAGGGCCATTACTGAACTGTTCTCTATATGGATCTATATTTTATTGTTGATCAAGCATAAGGAGTACACTTGAGATTCATTTATAGGGATTTTTGTCTACCAAGAGTGTGATGATTTTAGGATAATACACGAAGTCAAAATCCAGATGGCTTACCAATATTAAAGATCTATTTTAGGCATATAATTTTCAGGTCTTAACTCATGGTCCCATGGCCAAATCCAAATGTAAGATAATTATTGTCTGCTTTTCTGAATTCCCTCCAACCCTTTCACTGGAATACAGGTCTCTCCTCTGCCCCTGGCTGGTGGTTCTCTTACTGCTATTAAACATCTGAGAGAGCCCATTGAAGGGCGAGTAAACATGACTTCACTTTCTCCCTTACCTCATCAGAGTTCTGGGAATCGCAGGTACAGTGTTTTTAGAAAAGAAAATATATATATATATATATATATATATATAAAATGGAAGATGTTTGAGTCCTTTAGTTGAAAGATGGTGTAAAAGTTGAATAGTTTGCCTCAAGTGAAAAAACAAATTAGATTTGATGTAGAAAGGAAGTCACGGAGATGGGGTGAAGAGTCATTTAGGTCCATTGACTACTTGTCTCAAATTGTTGAACATTTGAATCACCTGTGATACATTAAAAAAGACCAATATCCTGTTCTTAGACCCCCCCATCTAAACAGGTATCTTGGGAGGGAGAAACTTGAGAATTGACATTTTTAAATAAATTCTTAGGGAATTCTAGATCATAGTCAGAATCAAGTATACTTATAGAAATCTGGTTTCAAGTGACTCAGTGATAGATATAATTAGGTACCTACCCCAGTTAGATTATTTCTATGCTGCATTTCCTTTCTTTTCTAACAAATGCTATAATTTGAAGTTATTTTAAATCTTGCCTTAGCAGTTATCTTACCTTTAATTCTTTGGGATGACTATATGGACACTTGGGAAGAAAACCAGTTAATTGATAAGTCAATTATCAGTTCAAAATGCCTTTTGTCAGGGGCTTCTTAAGGCTTTGAAAAAGATCACTTTCAGTGAAATTAGTATTGTTCACAGCAGGCACAGTTCTACACGCTAGTACCAGCAGAGTTTGTGTGGTCCTTAAACTTTACCAAGTAAGCTCCTCTTCCTTGGAACCTCACCGTAACTCTGTAGGTAGGAAAGGATTGCTATACCCATCTAATAGATGAGGAAACTGAGTCTCAAGTTAGTTAATGGTTTTCAAGTACAATTCTACTCTACCCTTTCTGTAGCCCAGTGCTGCTGTAGCTGGGATATCTGTACTCATGCTGGCATTTTCCTATATATAGGAAAACTATTGGTTATATATGCTAGCTTTAGGCTTAGGCTACTTTTGTACTTCTCTGAATGGTCTTTCAAGGTTTGCAGACACACAGACAAAGCATATTTTAATGAGTGTTGCTTCCACATGACTACTAGTATAGAGCTTATTTTGTTATCTTGAGTATTTCCAGTAATTATTAATTTCAGAACAATGTTAAACAATGCTTATAATACCATAAATCTTTTGCTTGGTGCTAACTTTAATGGGAATGTATCTTAACATTTCACCACTAAACATGCCCCTTGGCTTTTAGTTTGAGAAAGAAATTTCTTTGTATGTGTGTGTTTATTATATATTTCTTTGTAAGACATATACACATATAAAATGCAGTATTAACAAGTATCCAACTCATACAACTCTACACCAAAAGGCAAAACACCTATTAAGAAGTGGGGAAGTACTTGAATAGACATTTCTCCAAAGAAGATATATCGTCCAATGAATGTATCAAAAATGCTAACAATAGTAGTCATCCAGGAAATCAGAATCAAGAGCACAGTAAGAAATCTCTTCTAGTGGATTTATCTAGTGGATATATCTCTTCTAGAAATCCACTAGGATAGCTATAACTTAAGAACAAAGTAATACAAAAATGGATGATCAGAAGTGTGGATGAGGTTGTGGAGAAATTGGAATCCTCACATATTACTGGTTGGAATGTAAAATGGTGCATCCACAGTGAGAAACAATTCAGCCTTTCTTCAAAAAGCTAAATGTAGAATTAACAAGTGCCTCAGTAATTTCACTTCTAGGTGTATACTTCAATAACTGGAAATAGATGTTGTTATGGATTGAATTCTATCCCCTCAAAATTCTTATGGTTCTATTGTATTTAGAAATAAGGCATTTAAAGAAGCAATTAAGGTTAAAATCAGGTCACCAGTCATCATGCTTTGTCCTAATTCATTATGATTGTTGTTCTTACAAAAGGAGGAAATAACAGGGATGTCTGTGTATAGAGCAAAGGCCATGTGAGCACATAGCAAGGAGATAGCAGTCTATAAAGCAAGGAAGAAGATCTCAGAGAAAACCAACCCCACATGCACCTTGGTCTTGAACTTCCAGCCACTAGAACTGTGAGAAAATAAATTCTGTTGTTTAAATCACCAGTCTGTGATTTTTTTAGTTATGGCAGACTTCATAGATTAATAAAGATCTTGGTACAAAAACTTGCACATGATTCTCATAGCAAAATTACTCACGATAGCTAAAATGTAGAAACAACACAAATCTATAGTTAAGAAAAATGTGGCATCTTTATATAGTAGAATGTTATTCATCCATAAAAAAAAAAAAGAATGAAGCTGGGTGCAGTGGTGCAAGCCTATAATCCCTGAGACTCAGGAGGCTGACGTAGATAGGAAGACCACAAGTTCAAAGCCAGCCTCAGGAACTTAGGCCCTAATGAATTAGGGCCTGTCTCAAATAAAATAATAAAATAGGTCAGAAATGTGGCTCAATAGTTAAGCACCCCTGGGTTTAATCATCAATTAAAAAAAAAGAAAGAAAGAAATGAAGTACTGATGCCTAGGCCTAAGGCCTATTACAACATGGATGACCCTCAAGAATAAGATGATAAGTGAAAGAAGCTGGAAATAAAGGTCACATATTATTTCAATCCAATTATATACAAAATTCTGAATAGGTACATCCATTCAAACTATAAATTAGTGGTGCCAGAAAAGAGGAGGGGAAATGGGAATGACTGATTAATGAGTATGTTGTTTCAGATTGAAGAAAACATTTAGAAACTAGGTAGATGTAATGGTTCTAAAACATTATGAATGCACTAAATGACTGAATTGTACACTTTAAAAATCATGATGTCGTACACTTAAATTTATGCAATCATGTTTGTCAATTATGCCTCAAACTTGGGAAAATGGATAAAATGATGAATTTTATGTTATGGGAATTTTATCTCAGCAAAAGAAGCACACATAACAAAATAAAATAAATGGCCCATGTATTTTATTCAGATAATTCCAAATGAAAAATTTGAGGGTAATTTTTGAATCTCTGTTTAATATTTTCTACTAAGTTTTCATATTTACCCTCTTTGTATGGTGAATTATATTAATAGATTAACTCATTTGAACCAAACTTGCAATACTGCTATGAAACCTAGTTTCTTTTCTGCTTCATGCTATTAGATAACATTTTAGTTTGTATTTTTGCATCTAAATACATATAATGTACCCACAGTTTCTCTCTTTTTTTGAACTATTTGACAAGTATTTAATTAGATACTGGGGATTGAATCCAGGGGTGTTTTACCACTGAGCTACAGCCCCATCTCTCTTTAAAATTTCTTATTTTGAGACAGGATATTGTTAAGTTGCTGAAGGTCTTGCTATTTGTTGTAGTTTTAATGTGCATTTCTAGCATGACTAATAAAACAGAATATTTTATGATATATGTACTGGCCATTTGGATAGCTTTTTCTGTGAAATTAAAACATGTGGTCAGATTTTCTATGCAGTTGTGTCCCTTTTTCATATTGATATATTTTGATTTTAATTTATTAATATTTGTTATAAATTTATTCCAAACATACTCTTCCAGGCTATGAATTGCCATTTTATCTTATTTTGGTGGTACCATATACTGGCTTCTTTTTTCCTGTTATTACCTTTATTTTGGTTCAGTTTTGGATTTCATTGAAAGTTTGAGGAATCAAGATAGATTTAAGCAAAACTGTCTCATTATGCTTTCTATACTATATATATATATATATATATATATATATATAGTATATAGTATATATATATATATAGTATAGAAATTAGGTCCCCCTTATTTCTAACTTTGAGTTTTCCATTTTTTCTCTTATTTTACAAGCAGGATAGGTTAAGTAACACTCTAGCAGGGATCTTTTTTGCCTGCCCCAAATTAGTCTTTGGATTTATATGTTTTGCAGTTTTTAATATCTTAATTTTGACTTTTATCTTTATTAACACATTATTTTCTCTTAATTGTACCTTTGCTCTAATTTCTTTTGTTGAATAATTAATCTGTGTATTTTATTGTTTCTTTTAAGAAGAAGAAATTTAATTATACAAATATTATTTTAAGCACAGTACTATTTGTTGTAAAATAGTGGGATGGAAAGAATGACTTGGGAAAACATCTTTCAATTCATGTATGTTGTCTCAGAAGATTCTTCTTCTTCAAATTACCAAATGTTCATTTGGTTCTTCCAAGAAGTACACATAGCTCCAAATACATTTAGCAAATGTACAGCCAGTGTGTATAGCAATTTAACATTTAGCCACCTTTTATCTAGCCATTTTTAACCCTAAAACTAATTTTACCTGCTTCTTGAAGAGATGACCTGCAGCAAACACCTGAATACCGGCTTCTTTTTGATCTTCTCACTCCTCAATAAAAAGGACCCTGAGATGATTCCACCACCTATGGTGATTCTCACATGGAGTCTGTAAAAGTTCTGGATCCACTGTAGTAAACCTTTCTTGATTTGTTCTTAATCTTAGTCTGTGTTGCTATTACAGGTCACAACACGTTGGGCAATTTATAAAGAATACAAATTTATCTTTTCACTCTCTGGATATTGGAAATTCAAGATCAAGGCAAGTTGTTTGAGGAGGGACGGTTTCTGCATACAAGATACTAACTACATTGCTGCTTCTTCTGGAAGGGGTGAATGCTATGTCCTTAGGAGGCCTAAATTGGAATTGAAAAAAAAAAAAAAGAACATGGTGCCTCCACAATCTTCTTTATAAGGGTACCTGAGCCAATCCACAAGTGAGATCCTCACTTGAAGAGATGACATGCAGCAAACACCTGAATACCGGCTTCTTTTATAGTCTCTATCTACCACCAGAGCTCTCAAATTAGCCACTAAGCTTCAATACCTGTATTTTGAAGGGGACAAAAGAATTTAAACCATAGCAGTTTCCAAACCTACATCTGTGAAATACTATTCATTAGTTTGGGGTTGATATTGTGACTGTCCACTTGTTTCTAGAACATGGGTTCCCTGCTCTACTTTTCATTGGACTTACAGCTTATAGTTGGCTCTAAGGAGAACAGAAAATGATTTCTAAACTGCCATCTTCAATCAGACTGTGTACCATGTAGAATTTACAAGTTATTTCTATTACTAATGCTTTTATCAAGGAACAAACCATTACAGTTTTGAATGAATGATGTTAAAAAGAAACTTTATGTTTCTACCTGTTATATTTTTATTTAGTGAGGTTCTCTCTCCCACTTTCTCTGGTTGCAACTCTTTACTAATCAAGGTGCAAACACAGTACAATATGTGTTTCTGTGTATACTGTCAATGAAGCAATAAAAGAACATTTGATTAGACAAATGAATGCTTCCTGACAGCATACAATTCTAAGGAAACTATTTGTTTAAAAATTTTCCCCAAAGCATCTAACGGAAGCCTGATTTTTTTTTTCACTCTTTTTCTAACACCCTCTTACTGAGATGGCCCACAGTTCCTCATGGTTTTGTTGCAATGAGCTAGAAAGCTCAATTTTTTTTTTCTAGGATGTTTCTGAAGTTTGGGCCATGAAATATTTATAGGTAATATATTTTTATTTAATTCCCAAATATATTTGGGAATATTTATGGAGGCATATTATTTACTTGATAGGAAGTAAATAATTTAATAACAATTGCAAAGTGTTGACGAAGATGTGGAAAAAAATGTACACTCATACACTGCTGCTGGGACTGCAAACTGGTGCAGCCAATATGGAAAGCAGTATGGAGATTTCTTGGAAAATTGGGAATGGAACCACCATTTGACCCAGCTATCCCTCTCCTAGGTCTATACCCAAAAGACAGCATATTACAGGGACACAACCACATCAATGTTTATAGCAGCACAATTCACAGTAGCTAAACTATGGATCCAACCTAGACTCCCTTCAATAGATGAATGGATAAAAAAAAGAATGTGGCATATATACACAATGAATTATTACTCAGCATAAAATAGAATAAAATCATGGCATTTGCAGGTAAATGGATGGAGTTAGAGAAGATAGTGCTAAGTGAAGTTAGCCAATCCCCCCAAAAAAATTCCAAATGTTTTCTTTGATATAAGGAGGCTGATTCATAGTAGGATAGGGAGAGGGAGCATGGGAGGAATAGAGGAACTCTAGATAGGGCATAGGGTTCGAGGGGAAGGATTGTTATTATCCAAAGTACATGTATGAAGACACGAATTGGTGTGAATATACTTTGTATACAACCAGAGATATGAAAAATTGTGATCTATATGTGTAATAAGAATTGTAATGCATTCCTCTGTCATATATAAATAAAAAATAACAATTGTCACATATATTTAGCAGTAAAATTTTATGAAAGAACTTTAAGAAATGCTTTTGCATATATGCACTATGTGTTTTAATCTTCAAGTATTCTATAAGCATTTTTATTTTTTGATAATAAAATTGAAGCGCTGTAATATTTATTAGCATTTATAATGTTACATGATTAATCTATATCTTTGTGTTGTAAAAATCTATTATTAAGATAGCCACTAATTATGCCACATAACCAAGAGGAAACCAAGGTTCAGAAAGGATCAGTATATTTCCAGAAGGTACATACTTAGCAGGTGGCAGAGTCAGCATTGTCTCTGAATCTTACAGTTTTGAGTGTTACAGTTTCAATATCTTTCAGATATTGAAAGAAGAGTCTTCCTGGCAAAGAGATGGATGGTGGGGGTAGGAAGGACATGTGTTTTTAAGGATACAGAATGCACTTCTTATTAGTTACTTACATTGTGAGGGAGCAAAGCAAGAGATGGGGCTAGAAAAGTCATCAGTGCAATAGGTGTGGTGTATGTATGTTCATGTTCACATGCATAAGGCAGAAGAGATTGAGCTACTTTGGAAATAAAATAAAAAGCTATTGATGCAGGGGACTGCCATGTAAAATTGTGTAATTTTGAAATACTGCTCTGACTGCAAAGTAGAAAATGGATTTGAGAAGAGCGGCATCAGTGATAAGGAGACCAATTAGGAGGGTGTTGTAGTGCTCCGAGAGAAAATTACATTGCCTTCAGTGACAGTGTTGACAGTAACAGTGGAGACATGCAGAGAGATTCAAGCGTTTTATGAATTAGATTCCATGGGATCTGTTATTGATTGTTATTGATTGGATTTAGGGGATGACAGAATGAGTGGAGCCAAGGATAACTACTAAATATCAGACTTGAATATATCGGGATGATCATAAAAATATATTTGTTGGGGGAGAAGAAATTTAGCTTTGGTCATGCCCATTTTTTGAGTTGCCCATAGACATGCATTTAATTAGGCAGTTAGAAACTCAGGCCTGGATCTCCAGAGATGTGTGTGTGTGTGTGTGTGTGTGTGTGTGTGTTAGAGTTCTGCATATATTTAGCAGTGGATACCATGGTACTAGAGAGAATTGCCCTGGGAAGTTTCTAAGAGTAGAAGAATCAGGACCAGGCTTTGAGAAACAGATATTTAAAAGATAAACAGAGAGAGGAGAGAATGCGGAAGAGATTTAAGAAAGATGATAACCATGGCAGCAGGAAGGAGAGGTTTCTCATCTCAGACCTGAAGCCATTAAGAACTAAAAATGCTGAGTGCCATTGAATTTGGCAGAGACTCAAGATGTTGAAAAACATTCCTTTCCTTTACTTTTTGCATTGGCTGAAGGGGCATCTATAATCTCTTTTTGAACCTTCTCTTTTTCACACTTCCTGTTTCCGTAATCATTAGTTTTTGTCTCCAGTTCTGCCAATAGTTGCTGGCTCCATCTAACATAGTACACCTCTAGGTCTTTGAGATGATGATATCAGTCTGGAAGGGGTGGCAAGTCTTTATTATGTGTTTTTAACAGATGTATCTGCAAGATGTAATCTTCAGAGCAGTGCATCTATTAAAAAAAAAAAAAAAAAGATGAATTTCTCTCCTGTTGATATTGGCCCATTCAGGTAACACAACTTTTCTTTATAAGCTATTATGCCAAAAAATTGTCTGGGTTGTTCCTCTGCCTTACCAAACATACTTGCCCCACCACGAGTTCAGAAGGAGAATAAAAAGAGATTAAGTACAAAGAAAATTCTGTCTTGAAATTCCAAATATATATGAAGAAACTATAGAGGAAATGGACATTCTGATGAAATGTGCCCATTTTATACACAAATGAGCAGCAGAGCTCACAAATGTTATCACACTCCTATCAAATCTCATTTAATTTTGAAACCCTTGGTTCAATTTCTGCTTTTAAATAAATATTAAGTCTGCTACATTTTAAGTTAAATCTATTATTATATTTACCTTGGATATTTTGCTCTCAAAGGTACATCATCTATCTTCTAGTTTATCATTAAAAACACTCAAGTTAAGAAATCTTTTACACAATGATGATTTTAACTATAGCAATGGCAATATTGAAACTATTCTGTTTTTTCAGATTTAGATCACTCCCCTTGTTTTTCATTTTTGCTTCATCTAACTTTGTGTTCCTTAGTGATTTTGAAAGTTTCTCTTTATGCGGGGAGGAAGTGGGCATAGCTGGTATTGTTACTGCTGTTGACCATTGAGGAGTCCTTGCTTCCCCAATGTTGAAGAATAACACCAGAGAAGCATAGTGAGGCAAGGTCAGAGTAGAAATTAGAAGTTTATTAAAGGACAGCAGAAAAGATTTCTCCCAGAGGAAGAAGGGGACTCAAGAGGTGGAATCCATGTAAGTGCTGTTGTCTCCCCTTTTTATAGTTCTTTAAGTGATGGAATGTAGGTGGGAAGGCCCGAGGGGTGGGACACAGGTGGGCCAAAGAAGCAATCTGGGCAGGAAGGACTTCATTAACACTTCTTTGGGATGGGCTATCTTCAAATCTGCTGGGGCTATTCATTAACATTTCTTTGGGATGGACTTTGGGCCTAGGGCTCAACTTTTCCGGGAATTCATTCTCAGCATGGCCTCCATTTTAGATTTCACTCTATATTAGACCCGATTTAGCTAACTACACTGTCTACCTAATTTTAAATCTGGCTTCAGTATTACTACTTTTTTTTCTCTGGGCCCTGATTACTTCTCATTTTATTTTTCCACTTCATTTCCATGTTTTTCCAACTCCTACTCAGTGTCCAAAAAAAAAAAAAAAAGAGCTTTTTAATATGTTTTAAAAACAAAAAACCTTTGAAATGATACCATCTCTGTCACTTCACTCTCACTTTTTAAATTATAAACTAAAAGTAAAAATTGGCATATTGATAAAAGCGTCCAAGGATTCTGCCTGCTGCTTCCTGGTGATTAGGTGTGAGGTGGCCTTTCTCAGTTCAGATAAAAAATATGCAAATGATGATATTTAAATCAAAATGACAGTGTAGTTGAAGAGGGAGGGACCCATTTATTCCCTTTCTTCCTTACCTTTTCTCTTTTGTATGGCTATGTAGGGAGCAGTTTATAACTCCTTGATTGAGGAGTTGAAGATTAAGGAAAAGCTCACACACACCTGCACACAGTTCCCCACCTGGGAGAGAAAACATCCCTGACCTTGGTTCAAATATTCTAAGTTGTCCATCCTGTGTTCAGGTGATACTTTAGGTTTTGTGACTTTTCTGCATAGAAAAGAATCACAGGTTTTGAGCACTTGGTATGGGGCAACCTTTGTCCTGGGCTTTTAAATATTTTTTTCATTTATTTCATAGAATAATCCTCCTATCCTTATTTTTTCACATAAAGAAACTGAATGTGGTGATAGGAAGTTTTGAATGCAACATCTAAGATTACTGACCAGAAAGTGAGGGTGGCAGGACTAGATCTGTTTGATTATAAATTACTTGTGATTTGTCCTGTCTGGCAGGACACATCAACGTGGGCAGCGAACCTAGGTGGAGAGGAATGAAGGGACAAGAGACAGGAGAGATGACAGCAAGACAGGAGTTCTGATCAAGCTGCAAACTTTTATTGTTCACACAGGGGTATTTATATGCTGGGGATGGGGAAGCTCTCTAATCAGCAATTGCTGGATGTGGGTGGTAAAACTGCCAGCTGCAAGATGTCTGATGATCCTGATAACCATAACTGCAGGATGTTCCAGGGAGATAGGTAGCTGCAGGATGTCTCCCAGGCAGGATGTCTCCCAGGGGGCTGTCAGGCTATTCTTTGAAGGAGAATTTCCTTCTAGCCCCTGACAGTGATTGTCACCAACAAGAAAATAGATAGATGTGCCCAGGGTGGAAACTACAGAGTGGCCAACATCTTTGAGCCTGAGCTTGTCTCTGAGCATAGCTGAATTGTTGGGACTGTTATAATGACTCAGATTAATCCACATGGATGCTATCCACAAAATGCAAGAATGTGGACAGGGTCTGAAGGCAACATACCATCCACATGGATGCTATCCACAAAATGCAAGAATGTGGACAGGGTCTGAAGGCAACATACTGGCATATAGAGAGACACTTATAACCACTCTATAGAATTCAAATCTGAACTTTCAATTTCCATGATATAGTGTACCATTGAGAGTCACAGTCAATTTGTCATCCAATAAACTGATGCAACCCAGGAATCGGGGTTTCTCTTGTAAATATGTTCCAAGAACTGTGACTATACAAATGCTATGAATATTTTGAAGCTGAACAGGTAAAGGAGCAGAGTGTGAATGCAGGTTTACTGTAGACCTTGACTGGATATGATGTGTGGATCTGTCTTCATGTATCTAGGAGTGTGTTTCTTTGCAGAGGAAAAAAAGAAAGGCTGATGGAAGGATTGTAAAATTGGGATGGATAAAATTTTCCAAACAATATATAGATTTAGTGAGTGAAAGGCAGACAGACAACTCAAATTCCAATTTCCTATTTTTAGGTTGTATTTAAAGTGACAATGACTAGGATTCTGAGAACAGTTCAGATCCGGGATACAAGCAATGTTCCTTTGAAGGCTTGATACCAAAAACAGTCCCTACTGGATCCATAAGTAGAAGAGGCATGGGAATGCATTTTCTCATCAGGAAAGCTAATCTAGGTTGAGAATCTCTGATCCCCAAATTTGAAATGCTCCAAAATCCAAAATTTGAGTGTAACATGAAACAAGTGGAAAATAAATTCCACAGCTGACCTCCCATAATGAGTCACAGTCAAAACACAGATGCACTAAAACTATTGAATAAAATTGCCTTCATGTCTATCTGTATAATGTGAATATGAAACATACAGGAATTTCATGGTTAGACCTGAGTTTCATCCACAGGACATCCTATTATGTATATGCAAGTATTCCTAAAAAAAAAAAAAAAAAATCTGAAATTGAAATATTGCTAGTCCCAAGCATTTCAGGTAAGGGACATTGGATCTGTGCTAACTGACTTAGAATTAAAGCTTCTCCCTCTCCCAATATTACCTAAAGAGTAAATATTTAATTAAAACTTCAGAGAAAGAGGTAGGAAGAAAAACACATGGTGTAGCCAAAGTTCTAATGCGTATTCTTTAGGACAAACAGCTCAATCACTACAGCCCTGCTACTTCTGGTAATGTTTAAATCTCCACATTCCCATTTGTATCTCATGGTTTCATTATGCTGCAACTTCTGATGAAACAGTCTTTGTGATCTCTTTTCTCACAAATGTTCCTTCCTTCAAATGGAGAGACATTGCAGTCTACCTCTGTAGTTTAAAAGAAAATATTTGAGTAGAATTGGACATCTGTGTCTTTTATTTTATCCATGTGGAAGAAACGAAACGAGGAGGGGACAGGAGATTTGGATAGCTGGCACTTTGCCTATGGTGAAGACCATGGGAACCCCAGCAGCTTCCTCTAGAGACAACACATCTCTTTATTCTTTTATCAAAGAGAGTTCATCATGTTGAAAGTCTAAACTCCTTTTAGTAAGAGAGAGACCTGATGGTGTTTTTTTTTTCCTTTTTTCTTTTCTCTCTTTTTTTTCCTCTCTCATCACTCACTCCTGTTTGATCTATGAGCCTTTTGAGAGGTGGGTAGCATGAGACCAGGAACCTGATACTATGTCCACCCCTGCCTCCCCTTTGCTCTTTCTCTTCCTCCACCCAAACCTTATGAGAAGAATGAGAATGAGGCATTGTGAATTTGTAATATAATTCAGCAGGTTGTTTCTGAGTGAGAAGAGGGAGGTAAGCATCCTGTAAGAAGCATAGTTTTTGTTACAGGCCTTACCTTCTCTGTGAGATGTTATATCCAACATGCTCTAACCCAGAATCTGCTCAACATATTTCAAATGCTTATCATAACGACTGGTGATCATGTCAAGGCTGCTTGGTCATTCTTTTTCCTTAAAATTTACATGAAGTCAGAAAAATCACTGGATTCATACGTGCACATGCTTTTAATCTTTATGCATTAGGATTCACCAGTCCTGTGTCAATCATGCATCCTTTCAAGCACACGTGCTAAACATTAAATGAAAGAATGGTTCTCCTTACCTGTATTTGGGGCTTCATTTTCTCTCACTTTGCACAGTAAATAATGTTTATTCTGACAAGAACTAGCACACTGGAACTTAACTCTGGCACTAAACATTTCAAGTTATTGTCAGTGTCCAGGTTCAAGGACATGCTCATCAACAGGATGGCCTTTATTTTAGACATGAGACAGCCATCTAGAGTCAAGGCTACTTTTACTTCTGACCATCTGATTACAAATATTGTGGTTCCCAGTGTTGCAGAGCAAGGTCATCTGTGGTACTGAAGTGACTGTGGATGTCCTTGTTCACCTGTTCTTGTGATCATGTTGGAAAGATTTCAGAGAGGAAAAGAGAAAAGGGAACACTCTCAAGGGAGAGAGTGAGTCCTCTTTGAGGAGAAAGGGATGGCACCCTGCCCTTCTTTTTTATTAGGGGTCCCAGAAAGTTTCTAGAAGATCCTGAGCAGGTTCATCTCTTGTTTTTGACAGACAGCAGGATTGCATCAGAATTCCAAGTCCCTGCAGCACATGGTTCTACCCCATATAGAAGAGATTTTACTATATGACATGCTAAAGAGCCAAGGCAACACTAGGTCACTTTGGCCCATGCTGACTGGTTATAATTGGAATTTTCTCGTAAAGATATTTTGGCTGGGGAGCTTTGCTTCTAATTATCCTGTTTCCCTGAGTTCTGGAATCTATTCTACATAAATGTCATAAAAGCTTGTACCCGCTTCTTTCAGGGTAACTTATGGTCTTCTTTTCCTCTTGGAAGAGTCTTTTGGGCCTACATTTCTCCTAACCACAGCAGGCTACTTGCTGAGGAATAGAGCATATTCTATTGACTTAACACCAGCCATGGCCAGAGTTGCCTCAGGCAGATTGCCCTTCAACAGAAAGCTCTTGGGGGTCAGCACAGTACATCCAGTTTATAGAATTATCCCCATAACCTCATGTTCTCACCAGTCACATCTGTCCATTACCTATCACCAGGACCCCTTCAAGTTTGATGATTTACTTTAACAACGCAAAGAACTCAGGAACGTGCTGTACATATCATTTGAGTTTTATTATGAAAGATAGAAGTCAGAACCAGTCAAAGGCAGAGGCCTACAGGATGATGATTGGAAGAATCTGAATTTCAGAGCTTTTGTGCCTTTCCTTATAGACTCAGGGAACATCATACTCCTAGTACATCAATGTGTTCACCAATCGAGAAGTTCCTCTAAAACCTCAGTATCCATCCAGAAGCTCTTTGGGGGTTCCATTACATAGACATGATTAATTGAATTTAATCTCCAGCCCCATTACCTCCTCAGATGCAGGGTAGTCCAAGTTCCCAACCCCACTAATGGAGTGTTTTGTCTTTGCGCTGACAAGGCCCCACTTTGAAACTTTGTAAGGACCTACTATGAATTTAATTAGTATAAACAAGTCTGAGACAAAAAAAAAAAAAAAAGCAGAATTTTTATCATACTGCAATGTTAGCTCTGATGAGTCTTTTTTTTATTTTTTTTAAATATTTATTTCTTTTTTAGTTTTCGGCGGACACAACATCTTTGTTTGTATGTGGTGTTGAGGATCGAACCAGGGCCGCATGCATGCCAGGCGAGCGTGCTACCGCTTGAGCCACATCCCCAGCCCTCTGATGAGTCTTAAACATTATGCAATTATAAGAATGTTGTTGTTTTAAAAGAGAAAATGGAGGCTCTGGTGTCCTGTTCATCTCATCCTTGATCACAAAACCAGCATGGCAGAGACTGAGAGTGCACCAGGGAACAGGCTGCCTGGTTGCCTGCTGTGTCCTCACTCGCTGTGACTCTCACCACACTTACCTGTGGTATAGTGCCCTCTTGGAGCCAGGCCCATCTCCTGTATTTTGAGATGATCCACTTAAGCTCAAACACAAAATAATTCAACTTTCTCTCTTCCTCTCTTCCTTTGTAGCAAGAGGAAGCACTTGCATCTCATCAAAATGGAGAGATGGTTTCTTAAGGATAAAGCATTTTAAGGAGTAGGGCTTTTGAAGCAATATTTAATGGATGTGGTATTTTGGGTGGGGGATATTCCCATTTTTCATTGAGAAAAATTAAAATTTTCAATAATTCTCGGGGCTGGAGATATAGCTCAGTTGGTAGAGTGCTTGCCTTACATGTACAAGGCGCTGGGTTCAATCCCCAGCACCACATACAATAGAACATATAGAAAATGACTTGTCCTTGATGATGTACTCTTCAGAGTCATTTCTTTTTTCTCCTTATTAAAGGAAGAAAGATCAACTTTCCACTTTTTGAGAATTCATCAATCTACAGTTCAAATGCCTAGATGAAAATAAAACTTAGTTTGTTATTTCTAGACTTATCTTTCTTGTCCTAAATTAAAAAAAAATAGATATTTCTCTGCTGATTCACCTGTCCTCTTGAATATCAAATTCTTACATAGGAATCATTAGTGATCTTTGTGCTTACAGATAATTGTGGCTTATATTCTAGGCTTATTTTGGATTGATTTCAATTGTTTCTTCTTGCCTGCCCTCAAACAGACAGTAAACTTTCTTGTTTCTATTTATTGCCCATTCATTTCCCCCTTTTCTTCTATCTTCCGTTATCCCAGCTATTTAAAGCATAGTGAGCGATTTTAGTTTATATTATTATTATTATTTATTTATTTGGTACTGGCAATTGAACCCAGGGGCACTTTACCACTAAGATATGTCCCCAGACCTTTTTTTTTTTTTTTTTTTTTTTGAGACAGGATCTCACTAAATTGCTGAGGCTGGCATCAAACTTGTGATCCTCTTGCTCAGCCTTCTGAGTCACTGGAATTATAGGCATGCCCCACTGCACTCAGCTGTGATAGTATTTAATCATCCATATCTTCTACTCATCCTATATAATATAGTTGATTTAATGTTTTTAGAAACATAACAAATCATGTCTTTCACCTTAAAAATCTGTTATGATCTTCCATTAACTTAAAATGAAATGCAATATTAGCTTGGCATTCAAGGTTCCTTCTAATATTATTCTTTTCATATATTAGATCTACTTTCAAATGTACCTATGAGACATTTCCTTTATCCTTGTCCATGTGTCTTCAATTGATTTGGTTATACCTACTGTCTAAAATCATGCCTCCTCCTCAGCGGATAAAATTTTGTCATCTTCAAGATCTAGCTTAAATGCCACTTCTGCCAGAAAACTATTCGTTCTGTCCATCTGACCTTTCTTTCTTCTTCACATGGACAACAGACTTCTATTGATGAATCTCCATATGTTAGGCACAGCATCAGTTGTGGGAAATACAATGGTGAATAGAGTAGCAATAAAAGCCTCCTGCCTTTTAAAAATTTTAAAGCCCAGGGAGAGGAGATAGAGAGATACAACAAAGTATAAGGATGTTATAATGGAGGAAGTATAAAGTTCTATAGGGACACATACAAAGAGAACTTGGCCTAGTTTTAAACAAACAAACAAAAAAAAGGATTCTAGGAAAAAATGATGTTTATGCCAAACCTGGAGTAAAAATTTACCACACTTTAGTATGAAGAATTAGGAAGAGGGAAGAGGGTTCCATGCAGGTGAAAAACATGTTAAAGCCCAAAGGTGAGAAAAGCCACATAATATTTGAGAAGTGCACAGAATTTCTACATAATCCAAGCCTAGAAATAAATCATAGAAATAATGAAAACCAACACTGGAAGGAAAGTAAGAGCTTATTTCAGTTGTTACTGAAGTATAATAAGGAGGTTTATCCAATAGAAAATTGGATTTATGGATCAAGAAAGGAGAAAATTAGTATGAAGATTTAGATTAGAGAATCTTCAGTATATTGGTGGTTACTAACTTAATAACAGTGTGATATCACTCAAGATGAGTATGCAGAAATGAAAAATTAGAACAACCCTGAATTATATACTGGTATTTAAGGAATGGTCAACTGATCTAAAAAGGAATAGCCAGAAAGATGGGAGAAAATCAAGTAAGTCTGATAATACAACAAGAAACAAGCTGAAGCTGATCTGTGGGGTCAAAAGCTCTGAAGAAGCTATGTAGGATAAATGTGATATGCTGAATGAATTTAGTATACATGAAATCACTGGTAACTCAAAGTATCTTCAATGGACTCCCTTGGACTGAGATCTCAGTGCTATGCAGGATCCCAACATTGTGCCATTGCAGGAGAGCACTATTCAAAGAAGATTGACCGTAAAGGGATAAATAATGAACATTAGTAGCTAAAGGTAAATATGGGTTGACAGAAGGCCTTTTAAGTTATAAAGTAGATAATATATATGTAACACAGAGGAAAAATCCAGTAGAAAGTTCATTTGCAAATGCAGAAGAGAAAGAAAACTCTTACTAGGTCCATTAGAAGAAAGCCAAGCACCATGAGGAATTAGCCTTAGACAAAAGCTAATTATATGTTTGTAGCAACAAGAGGTTCAGAAAGTTAGGTGTGGATAATGTACAACTTTGGGTTTCCTTAACTCCTACCTCTTGACTTAAACTCTCTCCAGATTTCAATTGTATTTTACATGTAATTTCTTTTAGCATTTACTATCTTGTGTCATCTGTTTTTAGTTTACATTTTTTATGTTAACCAGACTATTTAGATCTTTGCTATCAATAAAAATACAATGTAAGCCACAAATGTGAGTCCCATATGTAGTTTTAAATTTTCAAGAGTTTCATTAAGACATTAAAAAGAGGAAATAAAAAAGGAAATGATAGTTAAAAATATTTTATTTAACTAACATTTTCAGAATGTTATCATATTAACATTAAGAATCAAAATAAAATCAAAACAACATTAAGCACTATTTTTTCCTTTTTGGTATCTTGATTTTTTCAAACCTGATATGTATTTATCACTGACAGTACATATTAATACAGACCAAACATATTTCAAATGCTGATTAGTCACCTTCAACTAGTGACTACCTTACTGTAGAGCACAAAGATGGTAAGTACCAGAAAGTGGATATTTTACTTCCCTTCACTTTTAATCTCTTATGCTCATAGTTATTGAATTAAAATCATATGAAATGAGAGCACTTACCAAAGTAGTGATAGAACATTTAATATTTTTCTTAGAGCATACATGATTGAGCCAATAAATTAAAAATTAGCAAAACCTACCAAACATTGGTCAGCTTAGATGATAGAAAAGTCATTTCTTTCTTCTAGACTTCTAGGAAAATTAGCTCATTTTCACAAACAAAAATGATGCTATGTCAATTTGAGCAACCTGGATGGGATTAGGAGGCATCCTAATCGAGTTATGGTCAGTGACTCTAGGTTAGTTTATCAGAGTCTTTCTTGAAGAGATTTTTATTTAATGAGCATAAATTAATAAAAAAAATTCATCTGATTTTGTATTGGAGAAATCTGTCTTCCTTTCAGCAAACTCTACCATCTGCCTGACAGGTGAATGATCTGGATTAGTGGAAGATCTGGGGGCGCTGGAGGAAACTCACCATTGGAAGTAAATAGATATCAGGCTTTCCTATGAATAGGCCTTGCACAGATCATAGTTTTTGCTTAGAGATATAAACCTTGGTTGTTTCATTGTGCTATATGAGTGAATAAATCATGAAATTGTAGAATGTTAGGGATGGAAGGGACCTTGAAGTTCATCTTATTAGCATATCTACACTCTCCGATCCTCAAATTCTTATTTTACAAGTGAGGAAGTGGTCATAATATTGCATTCTTCTTCTGATACTAAAAACAGAACTGAGACCTGGCATAAGGCTTTCCCCAGAACACTAGAAAATATTTTCATTAAAAGTGTGGCCAAACTAGATTTAATATGTGCTGTTCCCTGCAGAATAATTCTGGCAGAAGTGGCTTTATAAATTTGCAACTGATGAAAAATCACTCTGCACAGATTCTCTTCCTCTAAATATTTAAGGTTTATGTATTCTTGAAGCATCGAGTGTGTCCCTTTAAATGGATTCTCCCATTTATTTTAAATTTCCTAAAATAAAAAAGATCCCTGCTATGTATGGTCTTGTCAGTTTCTGCCACTGTACTCCCAGCTGTGGCTACTGAAGAGCTCCCAACAGATTGCTCTGCTTTGCCTAATTCCTGAATCATTAAGATTCAGGCCTGGTGGTATATTAGAAACTAATTCTCCACCAGCAGGAATAAGAAAATTAGTCTGTAGCCCTATGCCAGGTGTCCCTTTTCTCCCAAGGACTGCATCAGCATCAAGCTGAGCTTTCTCTCTCTAACCACCCTTCCCCCTCTTGGCTCTGCATTTCCAGTCCACTCTACTGAACTGCCTGCCCTCCTGGGTCCCTTGCAACAAAACTTAACCCTGGTCTCTGTTGTCTAGGGCTCTGACCTTCCCTCCTAACTCCTGCAATTCCTTTCTTTTTGGGATCCCTGATCAAACACTTGTGGTAACTGCCTGGTAGCAGGCCTCAATTTCCACACATAATGTCAGGTACCAAACCAATCCCTGTCGGTCTCCCTTGTTTCTCCTTTAAATCAGACCTTTTGGCAACCTACCCCAACCCGAAAGGATTCACTGTGTTATGGTAGTGACTTGGCCATTAGATCCCTGTTACCTGGTATTACCACATCTATTCCTGTCAGCCTTAGTTTCCAGTTAGCTTTTTCTTCCCCACCATTCTGCAGGGCACAGCATGGCTTGGGCTGAAGTTACGCAGTGTATAAGATTCTGGCCATTTTTCAGAAGCAGAATAAGAAATACTTGTTTGTATTATACTATAGCATCTCATTTCAATGGTCCCTAGGAGTCTTTCTGCAAAGTTATAAGACTTTTAGTATCTTTGATGGCTGCCTTACAAAGAAAAATTAAGCATCTAATTTTAAACATCTAGTTTAAAAGGCACTATCAAAACTTTGGCTATAGTATAAGATCTCATAAAAATGAGAAAAGAGATTTTAGTGTTGTCGAGTTCTGTTTATACAGAAAACTGCATATACTGGAGTTAGCGGGGAAGAATGGAAAACCATGACGTGTAGTTCCATTGACTGTTTTCCTCTTCCCTAAAAGAAATCCACTGTATGAAATCAAGATAGATTTTTTTAGATACAAAAATCTCTATTATCAGGACCATGCACACTGGAATACTGGCTCTATATATTAGCCTGCAGAGACTTCATCATATATTAAGCTGCAGAAAAAAAAAAGTGTTTATATATAGCCATCTTGAAAATTGTCAGACAATATATCACTTGAAGGCTGTCATATAAAGTAAAACATTAAGAATAATATTTATAGGGTTTTTTGTGCTATGATAGCATTACAATTCTAATAAATCATTTTGTAGCATGTACTCTTTTTTTTCTTTCTGCCTTTGTAAAAGTTGTGCAGCCTAATAGATAGTTAGAATGTCACAGCCTGATACAATCCTGAACTGGAGGGTGGTGGTTAGACTGCCATCCTGCAGGATGTCACTCTCCAGCCTGTGAGCTCCAAAATGCATATGACCCCTGTGCATATTTTGCACATTCCTTGTATGTAATTAAAACAAGATTGTAATGAGAAAATGGCTGCATAATTTAAAAAGGTATTTCAATTCCCAAATAGCAAATTAAAAAGATGTCAAGTAGTAGCAGTCATTTTGAGCATGTATTGATACCGACCAGTTAAAGACATCATACTAGCAGTTTGAATTTGAGAAATGGAGTATTCCCTGATAGGAAACTCTCCTGTCCTTTCTGGTGCTTTCTTTCTACAGTGATTCCTAAGGCAGGTTGCACATAGCCTTTGGTGAGTGGTAAGAAGCCAAAGATAAAGTTAGCGGCTTTCATTCTGGCAGGTTCCACAATTAAGGGGGATCTGACATTGTGAATAATATTTCTAGGTGCAATTTCTAATAACCCATTCATGTGGGCTACATTGTTGACTTATCCCCAAAGGGCACCTTTTTGCATGATTTAATTTTTACCTTGGATACATTGTGCTGTTTCTCCTGGGTACCAAGTCAGCCTGAGGTGCTAATGAATTCATAATTTGGAAGGAAAGAAAAGGAACTGGACTTGGACTTTGAGTGCCATTAATATTCAGTCAAAAGATTTCACAGTGGGGACCCCTGGCCAACAGGACAGACAGATGTGTGGGGCAGCTAAGAATTCAGGAGAGGAGGATGCTACCCTAGTCCCCACCTTCATTTATATTTCATCTCTGTCCATTAGTTCTTGCCTAAGAGAAAATGATAAGCACCTTTAGGCTTTTATTTTCTTAGTTGTCTTTCCTGTTTATTGCTCATTCTACAGAGATGGAAATGGATGTCCTCCTGTTTGAAAATCTTACATCTTCTCTTCAGGGTTGCTAGGATGGCAGACAGAGAATGAAAAAACACAAAAACAAAAACAATGACATGAAAAAGCAACCATAAAACTAAAAGGAATAAATGAGCACACAATATGAAAGGTAGCAAAATGTGACCCAACTCTTCATTCCTTTTGTTTTACTCTATTGTTTAAGGAAGCCACACCTAACTATAATCTTTATTCTGTAATGTTACGAACATCATGAAATCTAAGATTTGCAATTTTGGACATTCTGTTGATTTGCAATTTTGGACATTCTGATGACCTACAATTCAGTGCAGTGAGCATTATTCATATTGTAGTGACCCTCTCTAAAATTTGTGTGTATATTTTTAATTGCCATTTACTATGCTTACTTTCTCAATTAAAATACATTCCTTGGATTTTCAATTTTTGCCTAAACAAAGATTGGCTTTTTTAAAGTGCCATATATTTCAAACCTTAGATAAGGTTGTACATTTACATAAGTGCATATTAATGTAAAATTTATCAACATTCACTTTATAAAATAAATTGACATAACTGAATTTGCATATGTAATATAAAACTGTTCAAATAATCTGGATTTCCAGGCATTTGCTAATTTGCACATTACTCACAAATGGCACCAAGATGGAATATTATCTAGAATAAAGCTGAAAATAAAGGGTCATAATTCATGGTCTTCCAACCCAAAGCCAAAACTGTGATCTCATGGAAGTTCTTTGACGTTTTGTTTGTAAAGTAAATAGCTGATAATAACACAAATACTGTCACACCTTACTTGTAGAAAACTGTGTAATGAATTTGCCTAAATTAGTGCTCCAAATACTTTGTTTCACTATCCTCACTGTTTCTTCTTCTACTCTGTTAAGTTCTTGAAGACAAAGAACATGGCTATATGGTCCCCACAATTAGTATAGTGATTGACACATATTAGGTGCTCAATAAGAATGATTGCTGTAATGAATGGAAGCTCTTTGTCTTCCTATTCAGGCAGACCTAATATCAGAAACTGGTTAGACCTTACATGATTGAGGCCATCTTGATAAGTCAGCCTCATTGAGCATTTGCTATAGCATAAAGTACAGAGGAAGAAAGAAAGAGGGAAAGCTATATTTTAGGGTAATTGTGAACTTTGAATAAAAGTAATTTACATTAAAAAGGCCCAGCACATATAACTTCTTTACCCACTCCCCACACTCTATATTGATACAATGCATTTTGGAACTCAAGTTCTAAGTAAGAAAAAAATGTTAATATATTTTTCTCTAATCTTTCCACCAAATGATCTCTCTCTCAAATAAAATTGTTAGAAGAATTTGCCTGGGAACAGGAAGAGTGAGTATTCAGAGATTGAAGAAGAAAAAAAGAAGGAAAAATGTTCACTGGCTTTTGGAAATTTCATGGAATATGGGAGATGCTTGCTTTAACTGGTAATCAGTCTCATTGTTGGGCAAAGCTGGAGGCAAGAGACATTCATCTCTGCACTACACTGTTTTCTTCTGGCACTACAAGTCCTCTGTTGGTCTGTTGCCTGACTTCCTAAAGGAACCATAGGCTACTTGCAGTTTACCTAGGGGCATCCTGCTCAGCCCTTCCTTTTCCCTATTTCCTTTGTTATGCTCGAATTCAGGACCCCCAAAGACCACCAGAGACCCAAGATCAATGCAAGCAGCAAAGAGGTGTTTATTGCGAGCTAGCTCGGTCCTCCGCAGGCACACACAGCAACTGGTGATGCTGAGAGGCCCCGAGCCCAGGGTTTGCAGCAGTTTTATACAGTCTTTGGAGAGGGCAGGGACTTCACATACATCATAGCAAATCATCACACACCTCGGGAAAATCAAGTAACAACTCTAAAACATGATTAGCACATTCACTGGCGGGAACAAGTTGGGGAGGGGTGATTGGTCAGTACAAAAGGGGTATTCATTTGTACTGATTGGTTTAAGCCAAGAGGGGTGTACGTGCTGAACTACATGGTTTCCCAACTTGTTATCAACCACCATAAACTGCTGGAAGGGTTATCTGGCATCCCAGGTATTTCCCTGTCTCATGCTGATTGGTGGCTGCTAGGGGGCTGCTATGGATCCCCACCTAGCCTGACTGAGTCAGGGACACCTGGCGCAGCAGATCTCTCCTGTTATTTGTAGATAAACAACTTAGCAGGGTGGGAATGTGCTTAGGAGTGCTCTGTGGGTTTTTCCAAGGACTAAGGTCATGTCCCTTCCTTGGACAGGCTTTGCTCTGACGTAGAGGCTGGTTTTTCACCTTTAAAAATTCTTTTTGTAAGTTACCCATTTCTTCTAAGAAAGTTTTAAAGCAGGGATTTAATCAAATTAAATTTTGATTTCAAAATTATTATTTCTAGAAAATGTGGCATACTTTTTTAATGAAAAGTTTTTGGCTAGTGCTTCTTGGGTCACATAAAACCACCGATATTTGTGCTTATCTGTGCTTACCTGGAAGCTGTTTGGGCCTTAGTGAAGCTGAAAAACTCTAGAGAGAACATTCTTTCTCACTCAAAACAAAAATAGCTTTATTTACTTTTTCTGGTCATTAGAGTAATCTACACATATTATACCAGTATGGATAAGGTATTAAGAATCCCTTGCCAAGGAATCCCTTTTAAGACCTTATCTCCACTCTCAACAATAAGGAGCATATATTTTCTTGGCTTTTTTCCTTAACATAAAAGAAAGTGGAATCACATGGTAGCTTATTCTCTTTTTTTTTTTTTTTTTTTTTGAATAAACAGTATATTATGTAGAGATTTCTATGTCAATAAAGATGGAACTACACAATCATTTTTAATGGTTGCACAGAATTCTACTGCATGTTATCTTACTATGTTCAAGGGCAATAACAAAATTCCATAAATGAGGTAGCTTATAAAAATTAAAATTCATTTCTCAGAGTTCTAGAAGTAAAGATTCATATCTGGTGAGGGTTTCTTCCTGGTTCTTATGAGTTCTTTCTTGCTGAGTCCTCACATGGTGGTAGGGGGCTCTTTACAGCCTCTAATATAAAGACAATAAAGACAATAATCCCACTTATAAAGGCTCCGTCTCCACTGTTAAACTATCTCCTAATACATTATCCCAAGGGTGAGGATTTCAATATAGGACTTTTGAGGAGACATAAATATTCAGACCATCAGATATATTAATATAATTTGTTTAACTATTTCCTCATTTACTTCATCAGGTGCATTGTAATTATTTTCAGTTTTTCATTTTTTGCAAGCAACCCATGGACATCATTAAACATACTTTGATATTTAATCTGCTTATACTCTATTTTAGTCAGCTTTTTTGCTGCTGTGAATAAAGGATCTGACCAGCACAACAGTAAGTTAGGAAAATTTTATTTGAGTGCTCACAGTTTCAGAGGTCTTAGTCCAGAGAAGACTGTCTCCATTCCTCAGGGCTCAAGGTGAGGCTGAACATCATGGCAGGAGAGGAAAGCAACTCACATCAGGGTGATCAAGAAGCAGAGAAAGGGAGACTCCAGCTCCAGATACAAAATATATACCCCATAGCCACGTCCCCAATTAACCACTTTCTCCAGCGACACCCCACCAGCCTCTAGTTCCTACTACTCAGTTAATTAATCATATAGGGGATTAATTCACTGATTGGGTTAAGGCTCTCACAATCCAATCATTTCTCCTCTGAAACTTCTTGCATTGTCTCACATGTGAGGTTTTGGGGAACACCTCATATCTATTTTGGTTAATATTCTTTGTCAATCTGTTAAGTCTAAGGGAGTACATATCTAGAGTTATGATTCATTTTGCTAGATTGCCCCTTCAAATGTTTGAGTCATTTTTCCTTTCCAGTAAGAGAATTTTTAACGAATCCAGTCACTAGGTAATAACCAAACACTATTTGGTATTTGTAAAATGCTGTCACATTTACAGAACCATTCAGCAATAACAATCCTGGGAGGTAGATAAGAGTGTAATAACCAGTGTATACAGCCAAGTAAACTAAAGAAGGTGTAATGTGTATTTCCTTGGTGATCCAACAAGTGCTATTTATCAGGTCTTTGTGGAGTGACTTATTCTGTTTCGTAACAGAATACCTGAGACTGGGTAAGTAACAAAGAATTAAGGTTTATTGCTCTTGGAGGCTGTGCAGTTCAAGATTTAGGGGCTATTTTTTGGTATGGACTTCTTACTGCATCATCCCATGACAGAAGAAAGACAAGGGAAAGGGAAATCTTCAAAGAGAGTAAGAGAGAAAAAGAGGGAGAGAGAAAGAGAATCACTCTCCCTTTTTATGACAAACCCACTCTTGCAATAATGAAACCACTCCTGAGATACATTAATCCATATATTGCACCTTCATGGCCTAATCACCTCTCATTAGTTCCCACATCCCAACACTTGCATTGGGGATTAAGTTTCTAATGCATGCTTTTGGGGGGACACATTCAAACCATATATGAAGGTAGGATGATGTTTTATCATTTTTTTAAAAATATTTTTTAGTTGCCAATGGACCTTTATTATATTTATTTATATTTGGTGCTAAGAATCAAACCCACTGACTCACACATGCTTGGCAAGTGCTCTACCACTGAGCCACCACTCTAGCCCCTGTTTTATCATTAATTAAACTTTAGGTCTGTTTTTAAAATACACAATAGAAAGTGCTACATGGCCTTCATATGTATGCATATCATTTGCATCTAGTTCTTCAGATGTCATTGTTTAGAAAATTCTCTTAGCCCTTTGTTTTGAAAAGTCACTGTGTGTGTGTGTGTGTGTGTGTGTATAAAAGTAACACTCAAACTTTTTTTATTTGTTCTACATTAGTTATATATATTATCTACATTAGTTATAGTTATCTATATTAGTTATGACAATAGAATGCATTTTGATACATCATACCTAAATGGAGTATAACTTCACATTCTTTTGATGTACATAGTGTAGAGTTACAAGGGTCATGTAATCATATAAGCACATAGGGTAAACATGTCCAATTCATTCTACTATCATTCCTACCACATACTCTCTCCCTTCCCTTCACTCCTTTCTATCTAATCCAAAGTACCTCTATTCTTCCTCCCACCCTTTCCATTGTGAATTAGCATCCCCATATAAGAGAAATCATTCAGACTTTGGGTCTTTTGGATTAACTTATTTTGCTTAGCATGATATTCTCCAGTTCCATCCATTTACCAGCAAATGCCATAATGTCATTCTTCCTTAAGACTGTGTCTATATACCATACCACAATTAAAAAAAATTTGTAGTTGTAGATGGACATAATACCTTTATTTTATTTATTTATCTTTATGCCGTGCTGAGGATTGAACCCAGGGCCTCACACATGCTAGGCAAGTGCTCTACCACTGAGCCAGAACCCCAGCCCAATATACCACAAATTTTTATCCAATCATTAGTTGAAGGGCAACTGGGTTGGTTCCATGGTTTAGCTATTGTGAATTGTGCTGCTATAAACATTGATGTGGGTACATTACTGTAGTATACTGATTTTAAATCCTTTGGGTATAAACAGAGGAGTGGGATAACTGGGTCAAATGTTGGTTCCATTTCCAGTTTTCTGAGGAATCTCCATACTGCTTTCCATGTGGCTGCACCAATTTGCAATACCACCAGCAATGTATGAACACTCAAACTTGTAAGGCTGCCACTGGTAAGATACATTGGGAAAGAGAATCTGAATTATGCAATGCCACTCTGCCTGTGAGGATCTTCCTCACTTATAAATTTTCCTCCTAATAATGCTCCTTTTTAGTAATGCCCATGAGAGTTGGTTTCTTGTTTAATACCTTGTCCACAGACTGGATAAATAGCCCTTTACTAACTAACTATATCATCGCCAAGACAAGTCTGAAATATTTAAGCCATACACTGCAGGGAGATCAATAGAAGATGCATGTCATGTAGTTGTGCTGTTACAGACAGTTGAGAACCTGGATATAAACTGTAGAATCTCTTATGATTAAACTATCCAAAAAGAGTCATACAAAAAGGTTTGCATATCAATAAAATCCATTGACTCCCTAAAGATACCAATCTTGTAATCTCCACTAGAGATAACTGATTCAAAAAACTGTATCTGACTCTCTTGGTTTATCATCAACTTCTTTAAAATATTTGTTCTTCCTTGAATCTTTCCTCATCTTAGTGACTAGCAACCAACAATATAACCCTACTTTCCTAGATTTTGTGAAGCAGAAATAAGAAGAAAAAAACAAAACAACACACACACACACACACACACACACACACACACACTTAGTATTACCTAATTTCAGGTCTCCACCTCGAGAGTTTCCAGTTTCTTTGCCAAACTCACATATCAATCAATACCCTGTTCTACACAGACGTCAGTAGGGTTTGTTTTGTGTTGTTTTGTTTTTAATGCTATCTTTCCATACAACAGCCATCTGAACACACATAACAATAGAAAGAGAAAAACAGTAGAGAGCTTAGGTAAGGAAGACCTTCCATCCCTACTCTTGGTTTCTATTTCCCTCAGTTCTTTTCTAATGTTTGATGTTGTTTCCTTTTTGTTTGCTGAAAGAAAGAATTTAAAGTTCTATATTATTTTGTGTTCTAAGAGAGTTTATAACTTGAAAAACTCTTTCTCTTTCTATCTTAAAGCAGTTGCTAGGAGACGCTGACTAAACAACCATAAATCAATAAACCTGTGATCTTATGTTCCCTGAAAGTAGAGGGATAGTGTGTCCTTTTGCAACAGGGAATATGCTAGAGAGAACTGAGCAAAGTACTCAGAGACAAGATCTCCCAGTTCTTAGCAGAGGATGAGAGGGAATGAGAGAAAACAGAATAACAAAGATGATTTTTCTGAAAAAGGAACTTCTGAGATGATATTGAAAACTGGGATTTTATGTAGAACTTAAGATAAGAGTTGATATTAAAAGAATGAAATGGATTTCTATAAAACTAGGTAAAAATTTCTGAAGGAGATGAGTGAGGTTTTGGTCTAGGGCATTGTACTGAGATAGTATGCTATCTGAACTGGACTGAACTGGACGAAACAAATGCCTCTGGTAATTTAGTTGATAAGCCCACCCCAAATTTCTTCATTTTTAAGCCCAAATGAAAGCTGGTTCACCTTTCTTGGCCCCCAGAATAAGCCAGTTGTTCAGTAGGACTTGGAATGTTGGAATGTTGGTCCCCCCAAACAGGTGTTTTTTTTTTTTTTTTTTTTTTTTTTTTTTTTTTTTTTGGTACTGGGAATTAAACTCAGGGATACTCTACCACTGAGCTGCATCCCCAACCCTTTTTATCTTGAAATAGGATCTCACTAATATGCTGAGATGGCCTTGAATTTGCAATCTTCTTGACTTTGCCTCCTGATTCATGGGATTATAGGCATGTGCCTTGGTGCCCAGCCCCTGTTCCCTTTTTAGTGTTCCATAAGTTTAGGGTTAAGCTAAATCAGGACTTCAATTCATTGAGTGATTTGAGGGTAGATAAAAAAAAAGTTTATTTCTCATATACTTTTTGTTTCATGGCTGGAATTTTCTTAATTACAGACTCATTTCCTTACCTAGTATAGATGTGACATGTGGCACACACAGCATTTGGAAAGAAGGAAGAAAAACAGGTTCCCCCCCAACCCTATTGGAGGCTGAGCCCCAGGGCCACCTGCATTCTAGGGAAGCATGCTCTCATTGAACCACACCCCCAGCCTAGAAAGGAAGGAAGGAAGAATGAATGAATCATGGTAAAGGGTAATAACTTCAGGCTTATCAGCAGATACCTATAAGAACTTAGGTGCTGTGGTCTTTGCTAGGATCTGAACAGGATGGATAGATGTGAAGGGTTGAGATCCTGAGATAAGTATTAATTACTTATTTCATTAATTTTTCCAGAAGTTAGTCCAGCCAGATATCCAGATCACATAAACTTTGAGAGGCACATTAGAAAATTAAAATATCCAAATTGGGAGTTCAATTTAGGCTGTTCCCTTGTTCTAGTACAAAGTTAGTTCCCTGTAGCCAGAGGCACCAGAAGCACACTCCATTTCATGATAGTTAGTTATCAGTGTTTTAAAAACTCTATTCTTGTTCAGTAGTTTGGGCTCTTAAAAAGGATCTTAAAATCTCCAGCGTAGAAAATCTCATCACTATACAAATAATGATGAACCAAGTGTTTTCTATGATCACCTGCATACAGGAGGAGAGGGATTCATATTGCATATGCATCTAGTGTCCATTCGGAAAAGCCTGCCTGAGCTTGCTGACTCCCAGTAACCTCAGTTCCAGGCCTTCCTTTAGCCTCAGTATCTCCAGGTTGATCTCCAGGGAGAGGAAACAGCAGCACTTGGTGTCTCAGCTTTGGGAGAAAACCGAGTTCCATTTGTGAATGCTTTAACATTTTAACTTCTGCAGGTCACTTCTATTTTTTTTTTAACTTAATTCCTCCATCTGTACAAGAAAAAAAAATCATTCATTCTTATCAAATAGTAGTTTACTCAGAAACCTACTGTGCATGGGGTACTGTGAGTCTAGATAATTCTTAACTCCCTTTTTGATCTGTAATCCTCTGGCTTTGTTTTTCAGCCCTAGCCCAGGGCAGGGTTCATCACTAAGTCCAATTTGCTGCTGATTATCATGATATGGTCTCTGTGTTCAGCCAGAAGATTATTTTCCTATCTTCCATTCTCTCAGAGACTGGAGTTTTCTCTGTGTGATTGCCAGTCTCCTCATAATCAATACTGCTGTGCCTCTACCTTATAGCCTTGCTTATTAGCGGCTATTGGAGACTCTCTTTCTTGCTGTTCTTTCTCTGCTTCAAAAAATACTTTGGTCTGGCCTATGGCCTGGGTTCTTATGGTCTATATCCTGACTTCCCTGTAGGTTGATTGGTCAGGGCCATGATCCCTGAACAGCCATCCTAGCAATAATCTACCCAGTCTTACCTCCAGGCCACGGATCAGCTCCACTGAGTATACTTGGAGCTGGCTTTCCCTCAACAGAATGATTCTGCCACATTTTCATCCCAGTTCTGAAAGCACTCTGATTAAATACACCAACCAAAAAATAGAATATGCTTATAGCAAATCTTCAGGCAAACACAGCCTTCTTGGGTCAGTTTATTTTTGCTGCTTATCTTAGTAGACATGCCAAACAGCAAGTCTTCCCTATTCTTGTTGGTAACAAACCAAAAGGGAACTAAGTGGCACATTCTGTTGTTTTATCACCCCCTTTTCTGTTTTCCTTTACTTTTGATTCTGTGTCAAATATCTGTCTGTGCATTGCCCTCCTGCCTCTGAAGCATTGGCTCTCTTTGGAGCTTTGGATTTAGAAACATGCACATATATATATGCAATTAAATGCAGGCTTTGACTTTTCGCCTGGGAAACTGGAAGGATAAGGTGAGCTAAGCTTTTAATTACAAGTACCCATTCTGGGAGGCAGGGAGTTTGAGCTTCCAACAGCTACTGCTGCTCAGCCTAATCCCATCTTTCAGGGAAGAAAAGAAAAAGCCGACGTGTATCTATCTACAAAAATGTTGACTTTATGTATTTGATTTTTGTATATGTCTGCTAGAGAAAACTGTTTTTAAACCAGAAAAGAAATATTATTGTTGTTAAATGAAAGTTTTATGTATCTATGATTTTTTGATTCCTTTTAGGTTATTCTATCTTTGTTTTGATTAAAGTTGACTCATGATATACAGAAATACTAGTATTCTGCACTTTTATAACTGCTTTCATTCAGAATCTCAAATCTCTTTACAAATACTAATTACTGTGGTCTAATGTCACTGGATATTGTTAAATATGCCCCAAAGAGGTTAAACACTTTAAATCCCGATTTACAAATTAAAAACTAGGCTGTGGAAAAGCTAAGCTCTATTTGGGGATTTAAATAGGGTTTTGGTTGAAACAACTGGAAATGACAGCTGTCAACTGAGTCCCCTAGTCCTCAAATCTCAGGTGATATCCTAAGTTTCTTGAATTATTATACATGTAGAAAGACAGGTTGCCATTGTGAATTCAGATACTAAAGATCTCTTTTCCTCCAAATAATATACAACACCTTAAAAAAAATCCCTGTAGAGTGGTGACATCTTTTCAGTTCAAACTTTGAAATATTTTTTCTTATGAAATTCAAGCTTTAAGAATAGGAATTTCAATCAATTATGTATTCCTTTCCTCTTCAGCAATTTCTAAATTATCCACCAGATTCAGTTTTGTCATTTAAAATATATATATACATACATCTATCTTATTGGTGGATGTTTATATAAATGTCCATACATATGTATACATTGATATCAGATAATGGGTGTGTGTGTATGATAAGGCAAGGAAAACGATTGCTATTAAGATCTTGATGTAAGGACTAAGTAGGTGGGATCTCCTGTGTGCTATGCAAACCTGTGTCAATATATTTCTAGCATAGCCTTCTTCGCTAAAGGCTTGTCTGTATTTGTAGTTTGGGTAAAGCAGCAAAACATGACATCTGTACACATGGACTCATGGTCTAACTCATCTCACTGTTACCTTGGAATATTTTCCTCTCAAAAATATTGAGCAAGCGGTATTTCCGAGGCCAAACTGCAAGTAGGTACACACAGAACTAGACAGCGTGTCTAGATGACATTGATATTAGATAGATGGTGGTAAAGATTTTATTAGGACTTTTGTAGGCATAAGATAAATAGGACACCATGAGACATCAGAGTAGTTCTGGAGGAGGAGAGTGAAAATGTGCAATATTCTATCATGTACAGTGAAACTGAAAGACTGCCATTAGCATAAATGAGTTTTATTGAAGTTGCAAAGAGGCCTTGCCAATGCAGCATGCAAGGGTTGCTTAGTTTCCTCCTGAGCTACATGCTAGAGCATTGGATGCTTTCTGTCTGAATACAAGGAACAGGTTTTTCTACTTGAATATAAATTAAAAATATTTTTAGATGGCTTCTTTGGAAGTGGGGGGATGTTAGATAAAAAAGATATTGGTTGGTGAATGTATGAGAGACCAATAAAATATTTCACTTAACTGCCAGAAAAACTCTTCATGCTTCTCAAATAATTGTAGTCCTGATGTGTAAACCCATTTATTAGAATTTTTTTTATTTTTAAGAAGTCATCCTAAGTATCCACCCAGCATAAAATGATAAATTTCAGTCTAACATCTTCCTTAAAATAAATCCTTAATTTACCCTAAAATGTACTTTTGTTTAAAAGATCTTGAGTTTTTTTTATCTCAAATTCTATAAGTGGAATGCCATTCTTTCAATTGAACTGATTCATATCAGTCCAACATTAGGAAAATGCTAAAAGATTTGCTGAATTCTACATTAGGTTTGTTTAGAAGATTATAGGCATAAATACCCCTCCCCTTTAATGATAGGCTCATGGTTTCAGATTTCCTCATTTTTGTCTGATGATCAGACAGTTTGAACATTGAATATATGTGTATTAAGGTGAGCTTGAACTGTAAATGGTTTATGTTTACATATCTACACCTCCACATAGGTGTTTGTATTACATGAATTAATTGACATAAAGCACATACAGTAGACCCCTCTTATCTACAGTTTTATTTGCCACTGTTTTAGTTTCCCATGGTCAACCATGATTTGAAAATATAAATGGAAAATTTCAGACATAAACAATGTATGAGCTTTAAATTGTATGCCATTCTGAAATGGCATGATGACATCATGATGAAATTTCATCACCCCTTTGAGTCACCTCTTTTTCCAGCATATTCTCATAGCCCCATACCTGTTAGTCACTTAGTAGCTATCTTGGTTATCAGCTGTCATGATATCTTAGTGCATATGTTCACACAACTGTTTCTTTACTAAGGAACAGTATAATGAAATTAACCAAATGATATTATGTACATGTATGAATATACTACAGTGAATTCCACCTTTATGTATATCTATAAAGCACTAATTTAAAAAATACCATATATAAACTGAAGGAAGACAAGTAGAGTACAGGAAGAAGAGCAGGGAGAGGGAGGAGGGGAGGGGAAGGAAATTACTGGGAACTAAAGGAAATTATGCACCATGAATATATGATGATGTCCAAATGAATCCCCATGTTATATATAACTATAGTGCATTAATAAAAATACACAACAAACAAGAATAGCCTCACAGTGCAAGAGCAGTGATACTTACAATTCAGAAGTGCCAAAGAAAAATGTTCAAGTGCTTATTTTAAGTGGAAAGGTGAAAATTCTTGATTAATAAGGAAAGAATTAAAAAATGTATTCTAAGGTTGCTGAGATCTACAGTAAGAAAGACTCTTCTATCTGTGAAATTGGGAATACAAAAAAAAATCATATTGGTTTTGCTGTTTCACTTAAAACTGCAAAGGTTATGGCCACAACATGTGATCATTGCTTAGTTAAGATGGAAAACACATTAAATTTGTGGATGGAAGACATGTAGAGAAAATGTGTTCCATTTAACAGTAATATATTGTTCCAGAAAGCATTGAGCCTATCCAAAGACTTCAGCAAAAGATCACTTAAAATGAGAGACACTAAGCCATTTACTGCAAGTCAGAGACAGTTATGCCTACTCAGGAACAGGTTTGGATTGAAAAATATAAAAATTACTGGAGAGGCTGCATTTGCTGTTTGCCAATGTAGAAAATGCTGCCGCATTTCCGGCAGAGTTTAAGAAATTGACTAAGGAGAAAGGATATTGTCCAAATCAAGCCTTCAATTGCAGTAAAGGTGGGTTCTCCTGGAAGAAGTTACCCAACAGAAACTATATTCATAAAAGTACAAAGTCAGCACCGGAGCATAAAACATGGAAGGATGGACTACCTCTGGTACTCTGGCAATGTTGCAGGTATATGATAAAGTCAGGCATTGTGTGGACAGAGAAGAACCTATGTAATCTCAAAAAAAAAAAAAAAATGATGTGCCTGTATTACAGTAACATAAAGAGAAATTGTGATGGAGGCCTTCTTGTTTATTTAATGGTTCCTACAATGCTTCTATTAATAATAGAAAAGGCAAAAATGCACCTAGACATCCTAAATATATTTGCTATGAAAATGAAACTTGTGAGGTTGTATTTTTACCTCCAAATAAAACCTCATTGCTTCAGCCCTTTGACCAGGTCATTATTTATTTAGTCAAGGCCATATATACCCACTGTGTATTTGATTGCATTAATCAACAATTGATGTAGACCCTAATCTGGAAAGAATATGATGTTGAAAGTCATTTGCTATTGCTGATGCAATGACATTCATCACATCTGCAGTGGATTAATTGAAACCAGAATCTGTAAATACCTTCTAGAAGAACTTATGGAGTGAAATCATGAATGATTGTAAAGATTTTCTGGGCGTCGATGGAGAACTTAGAAAAAATCAGTCATGCTCTATGACAAGTTGGTGGAGAATGATTTGCTGATACACTTGATGGAGAAATAGAAGAACACATTGAAGACCATTGAAAAGTTTTAATAAATGTGGAGCTGGAAAAAAATTGTTGTGTCTTACACAGAGTAAGAGGGAAATGAAGAAGAAACTGAAACAGAACTGGCAATGTGAACATTACAGTAATTTGTTGATGTTCCAAATTTCACAGATATTAAAGGACAAAAATCATAAAATGAAATCCATGAACACAATGAAGCATTAAAGTCACCCATGTGATTACTAAAGGACTACAGCCTCTGCAGCAATACAGATGAATTAAAAAGAAAGAGATGTCAACTACTGGCTATAATGTTCTTCCAAAATTTTTTAGGAAACAAAATTTAGCTAATGAGGACTACCAAACTTTTACATTATTTGCTGGTGACATACAAACATTAATATTGTCAAGGCTTGATGGTCCAGGATCACCTGAAGCAGACGGCCCTCCTTACAATGTATCATCAGAAGGTCAATTTATAACACTATGTTACAATACCTGTGTCATTTATCTCACTTCTCTCATCATATAGGCATTATATCATCTCACTCATCACAGGAAGAAGAGTGACTTCAGAACAATAAGATATTTTTGAGAAAAAAAGAGAGTCACATACATTTTAGTCCAGTATATTGTTATAATTGTTCTATTATTGTTGTTGTTAGTCTTTTGTGTGTGTGTGTTTGTGTGTGTGTGTCTAATTTACAAATTTAACTTTACTAGAGTAACATAGGTATAGGAAAAATGCAGTATATATAAGGATTGACTCTATAACTTTAGGCATCCACTAGGGGGTCTTAAAATACTTCCCTATCAAATGAATTAGAACAAAATATATTCCATGCTTTTATAATTATGTCAAATGGATTCTACTGCCATGTATTACTAAAAAATACCACCAATAAAAAAATTTTAAGTTTTTAAAAAAGAAATATTTCCCCATGGATAAGAGAGCACTATTATATAAGAGTTTTGGTCCATGGTAACTACTCAATAAGTAGTAGTTGTCACTGTTGTTGTTACTGTGTTACCTTTGTTGTTTTGTTGTAGTTATTATATGAAATAATTACTTTTCTGGGGGAAGTATGAACCATGATTCCAATCAAGACGGGAATCTGCACGATTAGTCTTACCTTGGTGCATCACACACCAAAAGTACTCCCTTCTGTTTTTTCCCCAATAGGGCTGCACCTTCAGACGTTGGCACTTTATACTCCAAAAGGCTCATCTTGATAGCTCGATTTCTGATGCTGTCTCTTGAGAAGAACTGAAAGCCCATCTCAAATATGAGCCATTTTGTATAACCATCTAGTGATCTTTGAGCATACAGTCTTTCTGGAAGATGGAATTTTGGTCTGGACAGGTGTTGGCAGGATTCATAGAGTAAACCACAAGAAGACCTCCCAGGGATTGTCAACAGGGTATTTTCCTTTGGCTTGATGATGTCCAAAAGAATCTTACAGGCTAGTCCTGGGGATTCTGATACTACCTCATACCTGCTCATCCACACGAGAAAAAGCCTGTGTCTAGTGCTACTCATTGTTCTTATTGGTGTCTAGAGAAAGTGAAATTATGTCTGGCTTGGAACTAAGCTATGTAACAAAATGAACTCTGAGTCATGCTTCTTAAGCCCGAAGTTATTATCTATTATCATGTGTGTGAATAACTCTCCATCTTGTCACCCTGTATGTAACATTTTTCTAATTTTTCTCATCTCTGCAGTTCATCTCTGCAGTCCCCAGGCTATGGAGTCTATCCTACCTGCTACCACCAACATCTATACCAATGTATTAACAGGTTACATACATCTGCTAAATTCCTCACATCTTCACAAATTAATAGTGTTACAAGGCTGTTTTGACCATGGGCCTTGGAATCAGTTCATTTTCTAACTTACCAGATGGGTGACCTTGGGCAGATAATTTATCCTGAGCAGTCCATTTATTACCCAGAAAGTGATAATATTATAAATCAATTTAAGGAATTCCTCTTGTGTCTAAAAACAACAGGACATGTTAGGTGCTTGACACATAGCTTTCAACTGAGTAAATGAGATGAATATGCAAAAAAAAAAAAAACTATTTACTAAAATATTTTGGCATGAATAAACCAAAATCTCAGCTTTAAAAATATTGGCTTCTTCTTGGCCCATTTTTTTTCCCCTCAGGTCTTTCTACATCCTCTCCCTCTCGTTTCTAGGCTCTTTGGGATAGAATAATGGAATAATGGATCATCAGTGGTATGGTTTAGGTATGAGTATCCTCCAAATGTTCATGTGTGAGATAATGCAGGAATGTTCAGAATTGAAATGATCAGATCATGAGAGCTATAATCTAATTTTTGGATTAATCTATTTCATGGATTAACTTGAAAGGGCTATTGTACTGGGTACCAACTACAGGTAGGTAGGAGTGGCTGGAAGAGGTAGATTACTGGAGGCTTGCCTTTGGGGTTATATTTTGTCCCTGATCTATTGTTCTCTTTCTCTCTGCTTCCTGGCTGCCATGAACTGAACAATCTTCCTGTCTTCCTCCACCATAATACTCTTCCCCCATGATGTTCTCTCTTACCATGGACCTGAACTTTACCAACCATGGACTGAACCTCTAAAACCATGAACATGAAATAAATGATTTCTCCCCTAAGTTGTTATTGTTGGGTATTTTGGTCACAGCAATAAAAGGATGACTAATACAATCATGACATCCTGCTGCTGAGAATGGGAAGGAATTAAGGTTAGAAAGGAATATCAACCAAATATTATGGGAATTCTTAGGAAGAACTGAATTCTGAGTAAGGAAGGCGGTGTCAAGGAAAGCTTTGCAGGAGGTAGTATTTAAGTTGTTTCTTATTTGTTTGTTTATTTGTTTTTGGTGGTGAACATATACCAAGCTAGGCAGCCTCTACCATTATGCTGCAGCCCTCACCACTGAGATGACTATGGAATGACTAAAAGTGATTGCTTAACACTAAAGAATAAAGGAATAAGAGAAAGCCAGAAAGTCTGATCACACTCACATATATTTGATCTGCCATAATTTTTCAGGTGATAAGAGTGAAATGGGAAAAATGGCTCAGAGCCCTGAGGCTCTGACTATGAGAAAAATATTTATCCATAATAATTTGATGAATATTCATTTATTATATTTCCTTTAACTCTGGAAGAGACTTCAAAGTAAGCAAAAAGAGGTCTAGCTGCTAAATTCTTATTTTTTTGTTTTAAGGCATTTGTAAAACCCATAATGAAATGGATTTTCTTTCAAGAGGCACACTTTTCTGAGTCAGAACTAAGGTCATTTGAGGTTTCATTTTAGAGATTCTCCACAATTCACCCTCCCCCATAAGTTTACATTACCTACAGCTAATACATTTGTATAATCATAAATAAAAATAATAATGAAAATATAAGCATTGCTCTTTTTAAATACTAATTGTGGCTTACCTAAACTTGCTCTGGCTTTTTAAAGACCTCAAAAGCAAATCCTTCCTGACAATGTGGTTGCCTGTGCTCACACATATATCACTTCAAAGAGTATTACAAGATCCAGAGCAGTTGGTGTTAGACTTAGAGGAGAGATTAGCAGGACTCCATTCCAGGAAAATCATTATGGTGATCACTTGTCACTTGTCATTACAGCTTAGTCCTGTTGGTCTTCCTGCTTCATTTTCAGCCTTGGACTTATACTTGAGAAATTGTTCTTTATCTCTCTTCTTCTAGAATTCACTGCATTCCCCTGACTGCCAGTTTACCCTGACTATTCTATTACTCACCTTCAGACTCTCATTCCCTTCCCTAAAACCAACAGAAATAATAGTTCTGTATTAGTGTATAAGAATCAATAGCAATAATCCACTGTGTTAAAAAGGATAACTCAAACGATGGAATATATAAACAAGGAATTTTGGATAGCTCCAAGTGAATTGTTGGATCACCCCTAACCATGTTAATGTCTGTAGAATATTTAGAAATTCCATAATCAGTCATGGTAAAACCCATTGCCCTAAAGTTTACATGCAGAAGTTGGAATCTCTAACTTAGAATTTCTCTTAGGAAAGGAATATTTTCCTGTATCAGTTGGTGTCCTCCAAAGAAATAGAACCATAGGATGTGTACATAGAGATACATAGAAGGAGATTTATTATCAGAGATTTTTTTGAAATTTATTTATTCTAATTTGTTATACATGATGACAGAATGCAATCTATTTAATATTACACACATAGAGCACAATTTTTCAAGTCACTGATTGTACACAAAGTATTTTCACATGATTCATGTCTTCATACGTGTACTTAGGGTAATGATGTCGAACTCATCCCACCATCATTCCTACCCCCTAGCCCCCTCCCTTCTCCTCCCTCCCCTTTGCGCATGTTCCCCTCTATTGCCATTATGAGTCAGCATCCTCATATCAAAGAAAACATTAGGCCTTTGATTTTTTGGGATTGACTAACTTCACTTAGCATTATATTCTCCAACTCCATCCATTTACCTGAAAATACCATAATTTTATCTCTTTTAATGCTGAGTAATATTCCATTGTGTATATATACCAAAGTTTCCCTATCCATTCTCTACTGAAGGGAATCTGGGTTGGTTTCACAATTTAGCTATTGTGAATTGTGCTGATATAATAAACATTGATATGGCTGTGTCCCTCTACATATGCTGTTTTTGTATGCTTTGGATATAAATCAAGGAGTAGGATAGCTGGGTCAAATGGTGGTTCCATTCCAAGTTTTCCAAGGCATCTCCATTCTGCTTTTCCAGATTGGCTGCCAATTTGCATTCTCACCAGCAATTGTGATTTTGCCTTTTCCCCCACATTCTCATCAACCCTTATTGTTGTTAGTATTCTTGATAGCTGCCATTCTGACTGGAGTGAAATGAAATCTTAGAGTAGTTTTGATTTGCATTTCTCTAATTGTTAGAGATGTTGAATGTTTTTTCATATGTTTGTTGATCAATTGTATATCCTCTTCTGCGAAATGTCTGTTCAGTTCCTTTGCCCATTTATTGATTGGGTTATTTGATTTTTTGGTATTAAGATTTTTGAGTGCTTTATATATCCTAGAGATTAGTGCTCTATCTGATGTGCTTGTGGTAAAGATTTGATCCCATTTCTAGGCTCTCTATTCACCTCATTGATTGTTTCTTTTGCTGAGAAGAAGCTTTTTAGTTTAAATCCATCCCATTTACTGATTCTTGGTTTCAATTCTTGTGCTATAGGAGCCTTATTAAGGAAGTTGGGACCTAACCTGACATGATGGAGATTTGTGCCTACTTTTTCTTCCATTAGGCACAAGGTTAAATGCCTAGGTCCTTGATCCACTTTGAGTTGAGTTTTGTTCATGGTGAGAGATAGAGATTTAGTTTCATTTTGTTACATGTGGATTTCCAGTTTTCCCAGCACCATTTTTTGAAGAAGCATTTGACTAATGCATTAGTAAATGAGCAAGAACAGACACTGAGAAGAAACCCTCTAATTCAGACCAAGATTGTTAAACTGCTAATGACCATTGAGTTTACTTTAAAAGTGAATATAGAATAAAACTTCACATTTCAAAACAACTACAATTGCACTCATTACTCCTTTAAATTACAAAATGCCCATATTCATAATTAGGCTCTCACTCTCTTTGAGATAGACCTTCAGCTTCTCTAGGTAATCTCTTTGAGAAATCCCATGTTCCTTCATTAATTTCTGCAACATAAGTTTATGCATTACTGTGACAAAGATGGTTATAATTTCACCAGTCTAGCCTGAGTCTGATCATCATGCCTTGGGATTATCTTTTCTACCAAAGGAGAAATGAGACATAAACTTTAGAGGGTTGACATATTAGAACATAGATTAGAGAATATATTTAGGCACACATGGACCAGGGGTTTAGACGTGGAGGCAGGCCTGACTGTGCAAATGCACAATTGGAGCTGATTAAAATGGGGAATGGATGGGTTTGTTGACCAGAAGAGTAAAGGAGGTACCAAAATGGTAGTGCAGACAAGAAAGGGAGTGATGAGAGTACACATTTTGTCAAGAGCAGGACATAAACACTTCAGTAAGGTGAATTACACTTGTACTGTACATATTAATAAGATAAATATGTTCTCACCTGCAATTGATAGCTTGTTGAAAATGAATAATATCTTCTTCTAGGCAGTAATTTCTACTGATTTACCATTAAGACAGCATTCCTGAGTAAGCATGATTTGTATCCTACATGACAGATAATCTTTCCTTTCTGTCTCTAAGAATATACATAGGATTTTAAAATGATAGAGTCAAATAAAGCAGGATTGACTCCTGAGATCTTTGAGGCTTTTGCTAATATTTAATGCTCCCTAATTGGCATAAACTTTGCACTCTTCTTCAACTCAAGTGATTTTTCTTAGTATGTTCTGCTCACTTGGGAAAATTAAACCTTTTAAATTATGTCAGTAAGAAAAATTTTACTCTATTATAAAACTTTTGTGATTAGTTAGATATCAAATCTGGGTATTGATTGAGATCTAGTGTATATTATGGAATTGGGTAAACCACAAGACTTGGTAATTTAGCAAGTTTGAGTAGGAAAAAGGCAAAGATCCAAAATAGTCTTTGTATGTTATGGTACTTAAATATGAGATAAGTAAAGAAGTGAAGGGCTCTGTTTAGCAATTTTTCTTTGTTTTTCATTTGTTTACTTTGATTTTTTGTGGTAGTACCAAGGATGGAACCCAAGGCTTTGGAGTTGCTAAGAAGGTGCTGAACCAAGCCACATCCCCAACCAGTACTTTGAATGATAGCACTTTAAAAAAGTAATTATTACATGTCTTTTTTTTCTTTTTTGTACATATTAATTGTACAAAATAGTGGGTTTCATTGTGGTATACTGGTACATGCATATAACATTTGTGATCGATTTCCCTCCCAAACCCTCCTATCATCCTCTTCCTGACATCCCATTCTAATACTACAGTGATCCTGGCTTGACAACTCAGAAAGTAGTAAAGAGATTTCTTTAAATTCCAGATAAATTATATGTACATGGCTTCTGCTGTTTGGTTCTGCAGCCACATTCCATTTGTGCCCTAAGAATTTCTTTGCCTTCTTTCATATCCTGACCAACACACTGCTTTCCACTCAGACAGTTATCACCTGACTACATGACTTCCCTCCTTAACCCCCACACCATTTGAAACTTCATATCGCTGTGTCTCTCATGCCTGAGCACATGTTTTCTCCTTGTAAGCATTTGCATCTTTCCTGGTTAATTTTCCTGGGTCTCTAGCTTTTGACAAATGATGTCTGAGCTCAAAACTCAAAAGCCCATGATTTCAGAAGTTCCTATTTCAGATCTTTTCCATTTCTTTTTCTTCTGATTGGTCGATGCTTCTTTCATTTATTTTTAAATGAAGTTTCTCCTCAGGCATGGATTTGATGAGAATTCCTCTGCTTCCCAGAGCCCTAAATCTACCCTAAATCTATTCATAAGCCAAGGGTTTCTTGTCAGTTCATTGATCTGGTGGGAAAGACAGGAAAAGCCAAAGTAACTCTCCACATGCCATATCTGTGCTGCTCTCTCACTTGGTGAAGAAGACAAATCCTGGGTGGGATGGTTTTTAGAACAGCAGGACTCCTCAGGAGAAAAGCATATGAAGAATGCAAACTGAGAAGACTGGTACCACATCAGAAGACACTTCAAGTACACTCTTTTAAGATGCCTGATATGCATGTATTAGAACTTTTCCTACCTTAGTATATACATGAATATAATTTGGCATTAATAATTTGGAATCACTCTGGATAAAGTAGATTAATTAAAAATGTATCAACAGCAATTCAAGCAAAGATGGTTTAACTTGTTAGGAAGTCCCCAGGCAAGGATCCCAGGCATGGCCCTGAATTTATCAATGTATTTATCAAATGAGATCATGGGAGTACAGATCCAGGACGGGGCCTGGGATATAAAAGGCACTCAGTAAGTATAAGCTTTCTTTCTTGCTTTGATATTTCTTCTTTCTCTCTGAATATACTAACCTGAATATTTGCAGATGAGGTGTCATAGTTATTTCTCTTGAAAATCTGAGAATGTATGCCACATCTTATGGTTTTGTGAATTTCAAGCTTTGGAGGTGATTTTACAGTCTTTCCAAAAATATTTGCACAATATCTTTTGCCTTCTTAAATTCTAGCTTCCCATCATCTATGATATGTATCATCTTCCTAAGAGCCTTTTTTAAATATAAATCTATATCATTGCTTGGCCCCATTGTTTTGCTCAATATGAAGCACTACCAGGCAATAGGAGTTCACTTCTTGCTAAATTATCAAAGAAAAATGGAGGATTAGCTATACTCTAACAGTCACAATTTTATTTGGATTATCAAAATAATACATAATTACATGAAGTAAAGCTCTAAATAGACTTAAGTGTACTTTCTATTCAGATCTAAAATAGTTTATTTCACTAAAATTGGCATTATTGAATTATAATTTTATGAACATGAATAAAACTTGGATGGATTAAAAAATAAAACATCTCTCAAGAGCCCACACTTTACTACTTCATTCATTACAACATGGCAAATAGGTCTTTCAATGACACTGAACACAATCGCGTGCATAGTTACAGTGAAGGAATTTGTTTCTCTAACTAGAATTGTCCTAAATGTGTATGAATTTAGCTTATTTAAACTTTTAATAATCTTAGCCATAGTTGTCCTATTATGGATTTCACATTTCTATTGTTGTATTTTTGTTTATCTATTCTGTTCCTTGGCAATACATTCTATGTTTTCAGGCTTCATGACTTATTTAATATTTAAAAAGAGTTATCTATATTGAAATAAAAATCACTCAACAAATACTTATCAAGAGATTATCATATTTAAGTCTTAGTTCAGACTGTTATAACAAAATATTATGGAATGAGTGGCTTATAAACAATAGAAATTCATGTCTCATGTTCTGGAGCCTGGGAGACTAAGATCAAAATGGCAGCAAATCTGTTATCTAGGGAGAGGTCATTTCCTGGTTTCAGTGAGCTGTCATGATTTCTTCTTCAGGACATATATTTCTAATTCTTTTAAGTATTTTACAAGCTGTCATATGTCATATTCTATGCTGGGTCATAGAATAGATGTATGCTCAATTTCAGTGTAAACTGCCAAACACTTCCCCAAATTGTGTCATTTTGTACACTTACCAGTATTGAATAAGTATTGTGATTTCTGTCAACCAATATTTCTTCTCTCTTTGTTTGTTTGTTTTAGCCATACAATTTGGTGGAAAATGGCCAGTTTTTTTTTTTTTTCTGTGTTAATTTGTGTCTATCTGTGTTAATTTGTGTAGCCAATGATGAGCATATTTCCTTAGCTTACTGGTCATTCCAATAACCTCTTTGTGATGTGGCTCTTCAAATGTTTTGTCTAACTGTGTAAATTAGTTGCTTGTCTTTGAATTATTCACTTGTGGAAGTTCTTTATATTTCCTACATATATAAAGAATATATGTGTGTTTCCAAATGCACATAAAAATTACATTTTCTCCTTATTTAGTTTGCCCATTTCATTTTCTTAATGGAGTCATTTGATGAGTAGAAAAGTTCACTTTGAATGAAATCTATTTTATCATTTTTGTTCTTTCAAGTCAATACTTTATGTGTTCTTTTTAATAAAATATTTTACAAGTTTGCAAAACTGTTCTCTATTTTCTAGTATAAAATTTATGATGTTAGCTTTTGCATTCAGTTTGATGATCTCAAATTAAAATGTGGATATTAAATGAAGAAAGGATTGAGAAATTTAATTCTTTGTGGTTATTAATATGCTAAAAAGGTTTTGTTTTCCCTATTGTATTGACTTCTTAGTTAAATCCATATTGGCTGTGTATAACTTATTGTAAAATAGTCACTGGTTTGAACAACATACATACTATGGTAGGCATATCCAGGAAAACAACATAAATGACTATTGAAAGCCTACTTAAATAATTCAAATGATATGTTGCACCAACAGTGGCAAAAGATCTAATTCTGGACATTTGAAGATAAATCAAGAAGATTTTCTAATAGATTCCTTATGTTTTTTTGAGAGAATAAGATGTATGTCAAAGATAGTTTCAAGTTTTTTTGGCCTGGATAACCAGTAGAAAGGGAATAGCCATCTGATGAGATGAGGAATACAACATAGAAATAGAATCAAAGAGAAAAATTGGAGGATGATATGATATATATATATATATATATATGTGTGTGTGTGTATATGTGGAAACCAAATAGAAATTGATTGAAATATATATATTCAATCCCTTGGTTTCCAAGAGGAGATGTTTATAGATGTGAACAATATTCATTTTTATTTTTCTGAATCTATTGTGATTTGGCCATTAGTTAATTTTATTTATACTTACTCAAGGATCTTTATGGACATCTAGATTCATAAATTTAACTTTCCACATGGAATGCTCTCAAGCACCTCAAGATCATTACTGTAAAACTGAACATAGCAATATATTTCCAAATATTTTGTCCCTCCACCATTGTTCTCCACAGTTGGTGTTTTCAGTCAAACAAAAACTATGTAGTAAATCTAGATGCTTCTTTGTTTGCTATATCTATGTCTTATCTTGTATACTTAACAACATATATATTAATAATAGAGCAAAAAAAGACATTTCATTTATATCTCCTTTATTGGTCTTGCTTAAGAATTTTTGAGACCATATTTATAAAAATTCCCACCAACTTCTAATATTTTTGCTTCCCCCACTTCAAAAAAAAAAATACAAGAAAAAACAAATCCAACTCCATTATATGTTGAATGACTTGGGTTATAATCAGGCCTGGATTAGCATTAGAGTTGTACCTGTTAGTAGTTGAATGGCCTCAGGTAAGTGAAGAAGCATCTCTGTAAGATGACAATTTCATAATGACCTTATATAATTGGTGATCAGATTAACATAGTTAATAGCTATAAAGCACATAGTGCTTCATTACCCATGGTGAACTCCCCCTTGAGAGTCAGCCTCATTATCTCCCACTTGGATCATTCCCTGAACTAACCTCCTATATGGCCTCCTGACATCAGGTGGAAACTTTTTCAGTGAATGCTTTCCTCCTAAAATGAGAACCTCTTCAATTTATCCTATTAGTTAAAAGTCCTGTAATGACTCCCACATTGCTTATACGTGGCGTTCATAACATGATCCTCTCTCTCCTCACTCATCCCTCCTAGTCTCAATTTCTGTTGCTTCCTCCACAGATAATGCTCAGTTCACACTACATAGCAGATGCCCACTGAGGCTGTTGACTGCTCCTTCCCCCTTGTCCTGAGGGAATAGTGTTTCTTCTTTACATTCTGTAAAGGCCCTCTCTTTCTATAGGAAACCAACCCTGGGTACCCTTTCCATCCTTTTTTCCTTTTTAGTAGCTTTCAAGTGACTGTACCACAGCATAGAAAAGTGAATGCTTTATTATCTTAGGAGTTGGCTACACAGTTAGTTGGCTCATGTTGCTTATTTGAAAATAAGATTAATTTAGTATTTTGCCCAAAGTAGAAGAAGGAACATTGAGTATCTAGATATCAATAAACATCCAAGAATCAAAATGTAAGTAAAGCTTTTATGTGTCAGAAATAGAGAAAAACAGATGTTTTGTTTGAAATTGGTTCATGAGAGGAAAAGGTAGCCAGTGTGAGATTAGGAACTTCATGGGTGATAAACCAGGGTACACATTACACATCCCTGTGCATGGGAACATAAATGAGTTCCTACAGGGGAACTGCTCAATACTCAGCTTAAAGATGTTTGCTTTTCTTGAAATTCTCCCCTACCTCCTTCATATCTTGAAAACTTTTCTCATGCAGTTTTGTGTACATGGTGCATGTGTGTGCATGCATGTATAGAAAGAAATTCAAGAACATTTAAGGAAATACTGAATTCCATAGCAGGACAATTCCATTTGAATTAGAGACAACACACACATACATACACACACACATGCATGCTCTCTCTCTCTCTCTCTCTCTCTCTCTCTCTCTCTCTCTCTCACACACACACACACACACACACACACACACACACACACTCAGCCCAGATAAATGGATAAGGAGGCTGGGGCAAGTTTCAGGTTCACTATATTTACAGCAAGGGCATGAAGGCTCTTGCTGACAACCTAGTTAGTTACATCAGGGCAGGTATCCTTCTCTTATAAGCTCTCCTAGTACTCCTTCACCTGATTGAATCTCTCACATCAGGTCTCAATCTAAATGTCTCTTCCTCAAGAAAGCTGATTCTCTCTTACAGAGTTCTCTGGGCAGTATTTTTTCTTCCTAGGGAAACTCAGTAAGGTTGGAAAAGTTTTAATTGTTGACTCTGAAAGGAATTGGGGGAAAGGGGTGCTATTAGCATCTAGTAGGGGTAGAGATCAAGAATGTTGCTAAAAATCATATAATATATAAGAAATAATTCAGCTCAGAATGTTAATAGTGTTGAAATAAATAACTGTGGTATAAAGTCTATTATACTTTGCTGTTGTATAATAGGTGTGTGCGTGTGTGTGTGTGTGTGTGTGTGTGTGTGTGTGTGTGTTGGTACGAACATGCATATCTTTTTTCTTTCTTTATTTTTAGTTTTTATTAAACTGTGTCCTCCATAAAAAAAGATTGAGTCAATTTTGTCAATCAGTATATCACTATTGCCTAAACCACTACTTGGAACATGGTATCTACTCAATTACAAAGTTGATACAATGATAGATTGTTACTGTATTTGTTTCTTCATGTGTCTGTTTCTCCACTGGATTTTTTTTCCCCTAAAGGCAAATGAGATAATAATAAGAACTAGGCCTGATGCATGGAAGATAAACCTTAATATTTTGTCAGTAAATGCAAAATTATACTGTGTGTGTATTTGTGTGTGTGTGTGTGTGTGTGTGTGTTTTCAGGAGGATGAAATGCAAGACTAACACATCTCTTGCTCTTCCCAAATATTCAACACCAATTTTCTACATTCTTAGGCTAAAAAGAAATTTAGCCACAAAAATAATTTGTAATGAAAATAGTCTAAAGCTTTGTTTTAAGGCAGAAAAAAAATAATTTTTACTTTTCTGTGAAATAATTACTTTTTTAGCCTTATTTCATATCTAAACAACAGAAGAGGCTGGCAATCATTGGTATTTTTAATTTTTCTACAGTTTTGACTTTCTTGAATGTCATATAATTGAAATCATGTGCTATGTAACTTTTCATTGCCTTTTTTTTTACTTAGCAATATTTAAGATTCACCCCTGTCTTTTCATGGCTTGATCACTCATTTCTTTTTAAAACTAAATAATATTCCTGAATTTTGTTATCTATTCACCCGTTGAAGCAATCTATTGCTTTTAGTTTGAGGAACAGGAAGTTTTTGCTCAATAAAATCAGAAAGCATGGAATTCAATGAGCAAAATGTTGTCTTTAGTCTGGAGATTTAGAAATGGGAACAAACCTAGGTCCTTTCATTTAGTTCAACTTCGACTTCTCTGATGCTTTTTCCTCTTTTGCCCCCCCCCCAACCTTAATTAAGAATTCATTTCCATTGCTCATCAGTGAGACAAGTACTGTATGAAGCAAAATGAACATTTTGCCCAACTATTATGCATATACTGAATTCAATCAGAAGTGGAAGAACCAGGAAAGCTGCACCATCAGTCTCTTTGCCTAAAGAATGAATGGATTGCTTTAGCTATTCTGGGTCTCTTATTTTTCCAAATAAATTTCATGATTGCTTTTTCTATTTCTATGAAGAATATCATTGGGATTTTAATAGGAACTGCATTTAATCTGTATAGCACTTTTGGTAGTATGGCCATTTTGACAATATTAATTCTACCTATCCAGGAGCATGGTAGATCTTTCCATCTTTTGAGGTTTTCTTCAATTTCTTTCTTTAGTGTTCTGTAGTTTTCATTGTAGAGGTCTTTCACCTATTTTGTTAGATTGATTGGTATTTTATTTTACTCTTTTTGAGGCTATTGTGAATTGAGTAGTTTTCCTAATTTCTCTTTCAGGGGAATCATCACTGATGTATATATAGGAATGCAATTGATTTATGGGTGTTGATTTTATATCCTGCTACTTTACTGAATTCATTTATTAGTTCTAGAAGTTTTCTGCTGGAATTTTTTGGATCTTCTAGATATAGAATCATATCATCAGCAAATAGTGATAATTTGAGCTCTTCTTTACCTATTTGTATCCCTTTAATTTCTTTCTTTTTTCTAATTGCTCTGGGTAGAAGTTTTAAGGATGATGTTGAATACAAGTGGTGAAAGAGGACATCCTTGTCTTGTTCCAGTTTTTAGTGGGAATGCTTTCAATTTTCCTCCATTTAGAATGATGCTGTCCTTAGGTTTATCATATATAGCTTTTACAATGTTGAGGCATGTTCCTACTATCCCTAGTTTTTCATGAAGTGTGCGGTATTTGGCAAATGCTTTTTCTGCATCTATTGAGATGATCATATGATTCTTGTTTTTAAGTCTATTAATATGATGAATTATGTTTATTGATTTCCATATATTGAACCATCCCTGCATCTCTGGGATGAACCCCACTTGATCATGCTGCACAATATTTTTAATATGTTTTTTTGTATGTGATTTGCCAGAATTTTATTGAGAATTGTTGCATCTATGTTCATCAGGAATATTGCTCTGAAGTTTTCTTTCCTTGATGTGTCTTTGTCTGGTTTTGGTATCAGGGTGATATTAGCTTCATAGAATGAGTTTGGAAGGGTTCTTTCCTTTTCAATTTCATGAAATACTTTGAGGAGTAGTGGTGTTAATTATTCTTTGAAATTCTTGTAGAACTCGGCTGAAAATCCATTCAGTCCTGGGCTTTTCTTGGTTAGTAGACTTTTGATGCCATTTTTTTTTTAATTTCATTACTTGAAATTGATCTATTTAAATCATGTATGACCTCTTAATTCAGTTTGGGTAGGTCATATGTCTCTAGAAATTTGCTGATGTCTTCAATATTTTCTATTTTATTAGAGATATCAATTTTCAAAAATAGTTTCTAATTTTCTTCTGTTTTTCAGATGTGTCTGTTGTGATATTTCCTTCTTCATCTTGTATTTTAGTAATTTGAGTTTTCTCTTCTTGTTCTCTTCATTAGCATGGCCAGGGGTTTATGTATTTTGTTTATTTTTTCAAAGAACCAACTTTTTGTTTTGTCAGTTTTTTGAATTGTTTCTTTTGTTTCAATTTCATTAAGTTTAGTTTTGATTTTAATGATTTCCTGTCTTCTACTGCTTCTTGTGTTGATTTGTTCTTTTTTTAAAATATTTTTTATATTTAGGGCTTTGAGATATAGCATTAGGTAATTTATTTGTGAACACAAGAAGCAGTAGAAGATAGGAAATAATTAAAATCAGAGCTGAAATTAATGAAAAGTGAAGTAGGGGGCATCATAATACCAGAACTTAAACTATACTACAGAGCTATAGTAATAAAAACATCCTGTTATTGGCACCAAAATAGACTTGTACACCAATGGTACAAAATAGAGGACACGGAGACAAACCCACATAAACATGGTTATGTCATTCTCGACAAAGATGCCAAAAACATTCACTGGAGAAGAGATAGCCTATTCAACAAATGGTGCTTGCAAAACTGGAAATCCATATGTAGCAAAATGAAATTAGACCTCTATCCCTCACCCTGCACAAAAATCAACTCAAAGTGCATCAAAGACTTAGGCACTAGTACAGAGACCCTGCACCTAATAGAAGAAAAAATAGGCCCAAATCTTCACCACATTGGCCTAGAATCTGACTTCCTTAACAAGACCCCTAAAGCACAAGAAGTAAAACCAAGAATTAATAAATGGGATGGATTCAAATTAAAAAGTGTTTTCTCAGCAAAGAAAACAATTAATAAAGTGAGGAAAAAGCCTACAAATTTATCTCCCATAAAGCATTAATCTTTAGGATATATAAAGAACTCAAAAAACTTAACACCAAAAAAACCAAATAATTCACTCAATAAATGGGCTAAGGAACTGAACAGACACTTCACAGAAGAACTACAATTGATCAACAAATATATGGAAAAGTGTTCAACATTTCTATCAATTAAAAGAATGCAAATCAAAACTATTCTAAGATTTCATCTCACTCCTGTCAGAAAGGCAATCATCAAGAATACAGGCAATAATAAACACTGGAAAGGATGTGGTGAAAAAGGAACACTCATACATTGCTGGTGGGACTGCAAGTTAGTGCAACCACTATGGAAAGCAGTATGAAGATTCCTCAGAAAATTGGGAATGGAATCACCATTTGACCCAACTATCCCACTCCTTGGTTTATACCCAAAGGACTTAAAATTAGCATACTATAGTGACACAGCCACATCAATGTTTATAGTAGCTCAATTCACAATAGCTAGACTATGGGACCAACCTAGGTGTCCCTCATAGATGACTGGATAAAGAAAATGTGATATATATACTCAATGGAATATTACTCAGCTTTAAAGTAGAATAAAATTATGGCATTTGCCAGTAAATGCTTGGAGTTGGAGAATGTCATGCAAAGCAAAATAAGCCAATCCCACAAAACCAAAGGCCAAATGTTGTCTCTAATATGAGGATACTAATCCACAATAAGGCAAGGGGCACTAGGGAAGAATAGCATTACCTTAGATTAGATAGAGAGAAGTGATGGTAGGTTAGGGAAGGGGATGTGGAGATAGGAAAGACAGTAGAATGAAACAGACATTATTACTGTATGTATATATGTGACTGCATGACCAATATGATTCTGTAACATGTACACTCAGAAAAATGAGAAACTGTATCCCATCTATGTGTCATATATCAAAGTGCATAAATGTATTCTACTGTCATGTATAACTAATTAAAATAAATTTTAAAATTAAAGAAAAAGAATGAATGGATATAGCCTATGAGAAATAAAAGGGGGAAATGAGCCAAACATACAGTTGTCTTGAAAAGCGCCCCCCACACACACACCCACACAATCTACAAGTATTGTGTTTTTATTCTCATTCTGCAGAATTCCTTATTTTTGGACTCTCATGTATTAGAACTTTAAAGAATAAAAGTTGACAGGTAGATACATGATAAAATACCTGATGGTAAACATTTAACTTCAACAGCAGGTTTATGGTAAATGAAGATACTTTTTTTTTTAATTTCAGTGCACAAAGATCCTCAAAATCTGTCCAGATTGGAAAGTAACACCCTTATATTTTGGAAGCAGAATTCATATTGGGGTACCATCTCTGAAGGAGGAAATAAAACACATCATCTTCACTGAAGCATGCCAATTCCAAGATGATTCACATTCCAAATTGAATTGTTTTGCCTTTCTTAGCTTTCCTTTGAATCTGTTTCCAAGCTATAATCTATAGACAACTGTTCGCCCACATACCTGTGGTTAAGGCATTGTGAGACAGCTTTGCCTTTATTCCATATTAAATGCAAAAATTACTTTAATGCAGCAGTGAAGTAGAAATGCTGTAGGCACTTTAGAAACTAAATGCTAGACATTTCTAACTTAATGGTCCCGCAGAAGAAAAAGCTCAGCTTCATTGTGTATCCTACGCATATCACAATGTACATTTGACATAAAACTGAAAGATAAATAAGATAAGCCACTTTCATCCTACTACTTACTATGAAGGATTAGAAAAACATCCATAGCAAGTTGAGTTCTTATTCTTTTCTCTGTTTTGTTCTTGCATATCTCTCTGGGCAGGGAGTTCTTAAGTCTGATTTCTTCGATGAGCACAGGAGGAGGGGAGCAAATATGCTCAAATAGATTACATTGGCAAATACATATCTTTTCATTAATATAAATTATCAAACTGTTTTTGTACTAAAATAGTTCATTTTTTCATTGTGGATGGATCTTTAATAAAACATTTTTTGAAAGCTTGATTTGGCCATGGAATGCTGATAAATTCTGAAGAGATAAAACATTTCCAAGAAGACAGATCAGATTTATTATCTATATGGAGAAAATAGAGTCAGAAAACATTACTAATACAGGATACAATTAAGTGTTTCCCTGAAAGTGGCACTGGTGGAATTTTTGTGGAAAAGATAACAGGATCTCCTGGGATTACTGGTATCTTTGGAATGCCATAAGACCTTAAAAGAACATGCTAGAATCAGAGTATTTAAGAAAAAACATATTTTAAAAAAATGCAATTGAACTATATCTATTAATTTTTGCTACAAAACAAACCACACCACAATTTGTGGTTTAAAACAACTAATTAATTTAGTTCATGATTTTGTGGATGGTTAGATGGTTGTTCAAGAATACAGGCAACAATAAACGCTGGAAAGGATGTGGTGAAAAAGGTACACTCATACAGGATGTCTCTGCTAATCTCTATAGGGAACTCTCTTGCATGTATAGGTAGCTAGTGGTTGGCTGATAGCTAGCAATTGACGGTGGCCTCAATCAAATGTCTGGTGGTTTTCTGATGTCAAGAGGAAACCTTCTCCATCATAGTAACTAGGGTTCAGGAACATGAAGGTCTCAACAAAAAAATGAAGTCCTACTACCAAACTCTTTTTCTTTCTTCTTTTTTTTTAAAAAAAAATATTATTTGTCCTTTTTAGTTATACATGACAGTGGAATTTATTTTGACATTTCATACATACATGGAGTATAACTTCCCATTTTTGTGGTTGTATATGATGTGGAGTTACACTGGTCATATATTCATATATAAACGTAGGAAAGCTATGTCCAATTAATTTTACTGTATTTTCCATTTCCATCCCTCTTCTCTCCCCCCAACTCCATCCTGTCTAATCCAGTGAAATTCACCTTCTCCATCCCCAACCCTTACTATTGTAACTATTCAAGTATCAGAGAGAACATTCCTCCTTTGTTTTTTGTTGTTGTTGTTTTGTTTTGTTTTGTTTGTGGGTGGGTGGGTTGGCTTATTTCACTTAGCATGACATAACAAACTCCTTTTCAAGTCTTTGCTTGTATCATGTTGCTCTTACCCCTTTAGAAAACTAATCACAAGAGAGTAGAAAATGAGATGCCACATTTTGATTGGACAAACTACAGATTAACTTTGCAAAGTAGCTTTTATGTGAGGATGGAAAAAAATATATGGTCATTTTCTTCAATGTGTCACTGTACAGAAAGCTGTGAGCAAAGATACACAGCTTCAGTGGAGTATAGTTTATATATACATATATACATGTATATATAAAATATATATATTTATATAGTATATATATATATTTATAAACTATATATATTATATAGATAGTATATATATTTATAAACAATATATATATAGCACAAATATATTTATATATAAATATACATATTTAATGTTGAAAAATATATATATATGTATATGTGTGTGTGTGTGTGTGTGTGTGTGTTAACATATAGGTTGTGGATAGCTTGTTTTAATTCAGTGTTTAGGAAAGCAGCTACCAGTGTCTGACATCTAGTAGGTACTCACCAAATAGTTTCTTTATCCTAAACTGAATCAAGATATAAGGTAATAAGGACATGCACAATTGTAATATTATGAAGGTTAAAAAAAAAGTGCCAAATGTGAGAAGTAATGTAGAATGATTTAGCAGCATACTTTGATCAATGATGGATTTGGGAATTAGAGGAGATAAGTAGAAAGAAAAAAAATACATAGCTTCAAAGTTTCAAAGTTTCAATTCTTGGTGTGAGGGAGAGAAGCAATACATTAAACATATATAGAAGGAAGGAAGAATTCATTCTGGGGTGAGATTTTGTTTGGACACATTAAAATAGAGTAGTTGGCAGCGTATTCTATCAATCATATTCAGTACAATATTGGAAATGTGTGTTCAAATGTTGAGAAAGGGCCAGAGACACATGAATAAACAGATATTTTTGTCCATCTTCTACATAAAAATGATTGGCAAGTAATTGGTTGAATTATCCGAGACAGACTATGGGGAGATAATGATAGAATCTTAAAGGATAATCACTGGAAGAACAAAAAGACAAAATAAACCACAGAAGGATAAATAAAGAGAAGAAGAAAGTGATCCAGGAATTGGACAACGGCAGGAATTCAATGTTGTATGTCACACAGGCAAAAATATGAAAGAGTTTCAAAACAATTTCCTGAGTTTTTTTTTTTTAATATATATCAACATTTGAATAGAGAAATTAAATTATAGTGTTTCAAAGGAACAACAAGAGCAACAAAAGAGATTTGCATGAGGTTGTCAGCAATGTTAAAGTGCAGTCTTAAAAGATTAGGGAAACAACAGTAATGATTGCAATAGGAGCTCCCAGTTGCTGGATCCTTTCTCTGGATCAAGGTCCCCATCTCACCATGAAACTCTGTTTCAGCTAATCAGCCAGGCTCACCATTGCACCATTTGAAACAAAGCAATTGGATATTTGAAGACTGAAGACAGGAATTCTCTGATTTAGGCAGTCACATGTGTAGAGTCAACATTTTCTTCATATTGTTCTCCCTTTCCAAAATAATGCATAATTTTTAATTTCTTCACAATGAATGTGTGTTTATTGTTTGCTCAGCCATTTGTTGATTAGGAGTTGTTGTAGAGTTGGAATAGACAGATATCCAAGGGTCACTGTTTACAAAAGTCATTGTGAATAGTGTCCCTAGATGTGTGCACCATATAATATACATAATCACTTGCAGTAATTTAGATGGAAAGGAAAAACATAGCCATTGGCAAAACCCAAAACATTTATTTTACAGAAAAATAAAGCAAAAAAAAAAAAAATCTGTGATAGAAAAAGTTCTGCAAAGATTTTGAGAAGCTTGCTTTTTGTTTGTTTGTTTGTTTGTGTTTTTTGTTTTGTACTGGGGTTTGAACCCAGGGATGCTCTAACGTTGAGCTCCATCCCCAGACCTTTTTACTTGAGATAGGTCTTCCTAAGTTGTGAAGCAGGGCTCAAACTTGCAATCCTCTTGCTTCTGCTTTCCTAGTAAAGTAACTGAGAATACAGGTGTACATCATCAGGGTCAACTTTATTTTTTTCTTTTCTTTCTTTTTTTTTTTTTTTTTTTTTGAAGGCAAATAAATACAACAGGTTCTCTCAAAGACAGCTCAAGTTGGAAGCACATAGATGAGAAACTGGGAAAACTAAATGTGTGGGTCTCAGAATGCCAGATAAAACAACTTGCATATCATCCATGGGCTATGTAGACTCTTGAGTGTTTATAACATGCTCAGGAGAGTGTAGAAGAGTAAAAGAAAGCTGTTAGAGCATGCCCTCAGACCGAATAATTACCTTTATTTTTATTGCAAGAGTTTACCTTTATTTTTTATTGGGAAAATTGTATACATGTTACAGAGCATAAATTAATCTGATCTGCTTAGCTTAGGTAAAATTCTGAAATGAGTTAAATCTAGGATATGCTTTTCAGATTTTTTTTACAATATATTTATGGATTGCTACGGACACTAAATTGGGTACTTTGTAAATTGTAAGTTGGGTACTTTTCACATGAATCCTGATTTTTCTTCTTAGTAATGCAAGAAAATTTAAGTACACACATTGTATAAAAGTTAACAGTGGTTCAAAATGAATTTGCAGTGATCAATGCTGAGCATATTGTCCTATATGTCCTTATTCTTCTACTTGCAATTACATGACATAACTTAAGCCTGTCAAAATCATGTTGGCTTGTTTAATTTGGAGAGCTGGGTTGTCACTGAATTCATAGGAACAAATCAATGGCTAATCAGTTTAAATAGCAATCATTACTGAACATATTCATGGGAACTTAATTACTGTACAGTAGTGCCATGTCAAGTGTGAAAAAGTATTAAAATATACCAGGATGTGTCAACAGGCAATGTCAGAAAGTGCAATGGACTATGAACCCATTAAACTTGTATATTTTTAAGCACTTTACTTGGGCAAATCATCAAATCTCAGTGATAACCTGCAAAATATGCAAATTAGTAATATCGCACTTCTTAGCAAGCCACTACACATTCTTGGCCTATTTGTACATTCACTGCATTCAACACAACTTACCATTAGGGTTGTTATTGTTCAGTACAGAATCTGAAATTCTGACAATGATCTGGGCAGGTGGTTAAAACTGCATTGTCTGTTTAAGCAATTCCATCCAGAGCTATCTTATTTCCTTGCATCATTTTATACTTTATAATCTAGCTTAGTTTATTGGACAAGCTTCCCTTAGAAAACAGGAACATCATGTGTAAAACACTGGAAAGGCAAATTTTAATGCCAGGGTTCAGAACTCCAGAGTTTATAATATTGTTAGGAGAGATTGGGTCTGATCAGAAGCTGAAATGGGGCTCTGTGGGTAATGATGGGGGGAAAGCAAGAGCTTCCAGAGGTGTAGGGACAATGCAAGAAGGAATATGCTTACTTCAGAATTCTGAAATAATTTTAGAATCATAAACCACAAATACACTGATGTTAGGATGGCAACATTTACTGAGAGAGGGATAATTTTGTAGCTAGCTGTCAGTTCTATCCATCTTTCTCTATGTGTCTCAGATATAAGCACACATAGGTCATACATGTGAACACATGCACTCCCAAATATGCACACATCCTCTTTCAGAATACAGACAACAAATATACATTATTGCTACTCTTCTTTCTTCACTACTTCTCTCCTCAGCTCTTCTGCTGAGCTTTTATTGCACACTCTGTTCCAAAAGCTCACTGACCAGTTGGGAGAGAAAATTCTCTTGAAAATTAAGTGAAACATTTTTTTTCTCCTATTTTGATTCATAGGTGAAGGACAAAATAAATGCATCTTTTTTTTTTCCTTCCTGACAGTCTCAAGAGCTTATTGACAAGAACACTGATGTCTTGAGGGCTTTTCTTTTTCATCTGTTATTTCCATAGTTTCTATAACAGTTATGATATTTCTATATATTTCTACCTTAATGAAAATGGTGCTTGGAAAATGGGAGGAAGAATAAGGAAAAGGTAAGAAGAGTTCGTTTTAGTTGAATAATAAATCTAGAGAAGTCAACTTAGCCGGAGAGGTAAGAATCAGGACACATAGTGACTGGCAAAGCCAGAGGAAATAAAGTACAAAGGTATGTAAGCTTTGCCCATAAGCTAGGTATAGAAAAAAGCCACTGATACAGGTTTTCTGTTTTCAAGTCTTAGCTACCTTGTGTACACTCAGAAGCTTCCATATCCTTTTGCAAAAAATTCCCCTAAAAGAAAATGAGCAGTCTCTTGATGGATAGACAGATTGTTGTGATAATTGCACTGCAAATGCAAAGCTCTTTGTTCCCATATTAGGGCTCAGTAGGACTATGGACAGGCAAATGATGTGAGGATTGCTGGCACCTGGTCAATGGTAAACTCCTGCAGCCTCCTGAACAATGGTAATTTATACCATCCCATCTGTACACTCATTTCTTTGAGACACAAACCTGTGTCTGTGTGGTCACATGACCACAACCTAAGAGCTAAGCATACCACAGAATCCCTCCTGGACTCTGAAATACTTTCAAGGTTCAGACATAGAGTCACTGCCAAGAATGAGGACATAGAAGTCAAACTATGTCCTACTAAACTACTTTAAAAGAGAAGGAAGTGTGGTGAGAGAGTACAGCCACACAGCTCTGGCAATTCACAGGGCTTTCACTTTTAGTGTTACTAGTGAAACACAAGTGATGATTTTTCATACTTACTAAATTTTCTTCATCAGATGTATGTAGTGATATCAATATGAATATTACTGTTGGATTACATGGTCAGACAGGTGATGAGAAAAATGAAAAACATTTCCCTGAAATTAAAGAAAGTATGTTCTAAAAACTACAGGATTGTTGTAAGTAATATTTCTTCCAATGTTTTCTCCAAGCAATGTAAGAGAAGAGCTGAACCTGTTGGATATTGAAAGCTGTTGATGAGAAAATTCTGAATTAACTATGCTAACTCTCAAAAATATGATTCCCCAGAAAATTATTCATTTGTCTCTACTCTAAAAATCTGGATTCCTGTGCATTGTCCATTTAATAAGAGTCCAGTTCAAAGGGAAATGAACTGACCTTAAAATTTCAGTTTTCTTGGAATCAATCTTCTCTAAAAGGAGCTCCTGTTTCTCAAACCAAAACTGAAAAATGAAACCCAAACTGAGTCATTAAAATCCTACACTTTCCCAGGCTATCTGTAATGATGACAATAAATAATCAATGTGATTGATTGCACTGTGCCCTTACTACTTCCATTTATCAACACACACATGCATGTAGCATGGTTTGGAGACACTGAAAATATTTCAGGATTGTTTTGAACTCCCGGATTTCAAACTCTATCATTGTTTCTATTACATAATATAACTGAAATGGGTGATGATCTAGGTACAAGAGGAGAAGCTAGTAATGTAACTCTTTTCCCTGTTGTGGGCTTTTGGGGTTTCAGCAGCCCAACACTCTCAGTCCCCAAAATGATACCCAAAGATATGGAATATAAACCACACCACGGTCTAGTGTTAGCTCTCAAATGATAGAACCAGCACATGCTTCCTTTTGGGAAGCCTCTGAGGATCCCAATTATTCTGAATCAAGAGAAAAGTCAGTCAGGCTTGAAGAAAGGGGCTTGCATTTAAAATCAGCAGTAGGGAAAAGTGTGATGAACGGATGAAGTTTCTTGTCTTGTCAAAGCTGCTGAAAACGATTACCATCAAACTTACCACCTCTTTCCTCTCCTCATCTTTTATTGTATTGATAGGACATGCAATCAGATAGTCTTCTTTCTTTTCTTGCAAAAGTATGAGGTTCCTTATTGACTTTCTCTAAATTTTAATTTAAAAAAAAAGTTATTTTTCAGGACAGGATCCTGGACAAAGTCCTAAATCTCTCCTCATTTAGAACTGAAACTCAGGAGGTTCTTCTTAGGGAACAGAAAAGAAGAAATGTCATACAGCTGTGTTTGCTGCCGAAGGACTTAATGAAAGATTGCAGGCGCCACATCCTCTTTAATTGAGTTTCGGCTTGTTTCACACGTGGGAGTCCCTTGTCACAAGGGAATTATAAATGGACACATTGCCCTTCATGGCTGTGGAGGCCACTGGAGTGGAGGATGAGAAGAGAATTATTCACAGAGATTGTCCATGCCTCCTTAGAAGAGGTCAGATGGCAGGAGTCCTTGAAAAGGGAGACACAGGAGCTGTTTCCAGAAAGCATTTGATGGTCCAGCCAGCCAAATGCTAACCATTCTTTAAACACTTCCCCTTTAGTGATTGTGGGAAGAAAATATAACGATCTGCTTCCTGTTTGGTTTCTAAAAACCTGTAGTCCATCTGGATCCTTAACAGACTTAGATGTTCAAGTCACTTTATTATAGATTATGTTCCATGCTTTTAAAAACAATGAACAAATCTTTAATTGTGATTAAAAAAATTACATAGAATTTACCATATTACCTATTTTAAGTGTATATTTTAGTATTATTAAGTATATTCATATTGCTATACAACAGATCTCCAGGACTTTTTCATCTCAGAGAACTGAAAACTCTATTGATCAACAAATACCCATTTCTCTTGCCCTGAAGCCTCCAGCAACTACCATTCAACTTTTTGTATCTATGAATTGAATTATTCTAGATATCTTTATTTTTTTACATTAGATGTTTTTCTATTTATGTAAGTCTTTAATTTCTTTCAAAAATTCTTTGTAACTTTCAGTGTATGTGTCGTGCACTTCTTTTGTTCAATGTAATCCTGTTTTATTCTTGTTTATGTTTTGAGAATGGAATTTACTTTAGTTTTTCCAATTATTTATTGCTAACTTAGAGAAACGGAGTTGATGGTGTATTGATCACATATCCTATAACCATGATGAACACATTCTTTTTTTTTCTGTACGTCAAGTCTTATTATATATGAGATCATGTCATCTGTGAATAGAGACAATTTTTCTTCCTTTGCTATTGAATGGCATGACTCTCAGACTAAACTTTGGTTGGGCTCTTTTGAGACTGCTTTTCAACTAGGTCTTGACCATGGCCAAGTGGAATCATAATGGAATTTGTCAACGTTGTGTTTTAATTTAAGTCATTAATAGTTAGCTACTTCTAATTTGGCAGTAATTCCACAAAGATTGAGTTTGTTAGTTTCAAGCAACTACAGGAAATCCTGAGGAATAGTTTTATAAAACTTACATTCTATAAAGGTAACAGATATTGATCAGCAAGTATTAAATAATGTAATATTCACTATAACAGATATATATATATATATATATATATATATATATAATATATATATCACTTCTATTAATAATCTTGATTATTTTTGTTTAAGTATTTTCTACCATGCTTCTAGAAGCAGATCAGAAATTTTCTCTTGTTTTTATATATTATTACCACAGACTGTCATAAGTATTGTTCATCAATTTTTGTTTTTAGAGAATAATAGTGAAAAGTCTTCTCTACCACTGTTCTTTTTTCTTTTGTATGTCAGGTTTGTGTTCTCTATGCTGTCTATACTGCCTAAGCAGTCTTCTTCATCCTCAAGACCTTAGTGTAAAACCCCTTAGTCATTTTCAAAGGCCTATGTCAGCCTTTTTTCCCCAATTCTGTGAGAAGTTCTTTATTCTTTCTAGATCTTTTAAAAACACTTTTATTAAAAGATATTGTTTGATATATTTTAAACACCCACACAGTAATCTTTGCTTTTAATACTTGTTTCAAAAACAGCTTCTAGAATGGTTGCGGTAGTGCATGCCTATAATCCCAGCTGCTTGGGAAGCTGAGACAGGAGGATTGCTAATTCAAAGCCAGCCTCAGCAAAATTAAGGTGCTAAGCAACTTGGTGAGACGCTGTGTCTAAAAAAAATATATAAAATAGGGCTGGAGATGTGGCTCACTGGTCAAGTGCCCCTGAATTCAATCCCTGGAATGCCTTCTCCCAATCTTCCAAAACAATCATCCTTAAATTTGGATGAATATTCTACTTGCACCTATAATTTCTATTCAAGTTTCTAAAATCATAAAATTGCTGTTCTTAAATGAACCACAAATATCTTTGACACCAGTGCTCTCATTCTGAGAAAAAGGAAATGAAGCAGAATTAGGAAATCACTGTCCAAAGTTAAAATCATTAAAGATACATCCCAGGTTTCTTCTGCCTCAACCAATTGTCCCATTTAAATCAACAGAAGTGGGTCCTGAAAGGTGGGTTTAATGAGTCAGCTTTATTCTTGATAAGTGCTCTGGAAAAATAACAAACCTATCCAACAGCCTTGCCTATCTACATAAAGGTACTTCTATAAGTGACTATCTTCATATCTTCCTGATGTCTCTGATAAGATGCTTTGAATTTATTAGTGCCTATAAATTCTTCCTGATATAATATGGCTCATGTGAAGTATCTGCTTCTTCGACTACTTTGGGAAGACACTTATACTAGCTCTATGTTAGGTGAGACAGATCATTTCTCTCTGTTGTCCTTGTCAGGTCCTCTGTATTTGTGCATTCCTACCACAAGGGATCGCTGACCTCCAGGTGTGTTCCTGCCACTTTATGAGACACTGGGCCTAAATTGTGAAACCAAACAGACTTGGCCTCTCCCTTCAAGTCTCTTTCCTCAGAACCATCTAGCAAGACTGTTGTCTTCTCCAGCTGTATGGGCCTTTAAATAAATATTCCTAGCCTAAAAGAAAAAAGTCCATTCTCTGTCTAGTTATGACCTGCCTATGTTAAACACAGCCCAAGACCACACTCTGTTCTGCATAATTACCTCACAATGAAAAGTTAGTAGATAAAAACTGGGTCCACACATAGGATATCTCATAAAGGATGAGTTCCTTATGTATTCCTGTGACTGTAAATTGAACCAAAGTTTTTCACTTTTAAAGTTGCCAGTGTTAATTTTGAGGGTCAACCAGTGTTTTCTTTCTTTCTTTCCTTTTTTTTTTTTTTTTGGTGGTGGTGGGGAGAAGAAGAGGTACTCCCTTGAGTAGGGCAATTCACCTGTGAAGTGCTTATGCTCTCAATAGTCCATAAGCTGTAAGTATGCTGTGAAGATAGAAGCCTGTCTACCTGGTTAATGGATATGTATTAATTGTTCCTAAAACAGTGCCTGGAAGATGGTAAATAGTCAATAAAAATTATAAAATAAATAAAAGGAAAAATGAACCTGTTATATGCTGGTTGGTCATTTGTCTTCTTCATTCCTCATTCTTAGAAAATGCCATTAATCTGAAAAGGGTTAGTAATTAGAATAAATTTGCATGAACCTTGCTGTAATTACAGCCTGTTAAGGAAAAATGATCTTGAAGGGTCTTCTGTAAAATTCAATAATGTTTCTCCCACATTTTGCTGCTTTCTTCACTCTCCTTGGTTTCTACTATCCTAGAAGCCCTGATATGTGCACCACCTCATAAAGTCTACCTGGAGGAACCTCAGTGAGGCTTGCTTTGTGCAGGGACTGAAATGGGAAGGCTGTGGTTAGCAAGGGGAATTTCTCTTGTATAGCTACTGCCCACAGTCTAATTTATATTCTCACTTTGTGCTTCATCTCTCTGCCTGGGTGATGGACTAGTATAGAAAAGATATGAGACAGTGAATAAAAAACATATATTGGATTAATTTTTTTTTTATTTAGTAATTACTTCACTGCAGCAAACAGAACTGGATCTGAGTGAATGTTGACATCTAATTTTCAGGTTTTGAATTGCTTGGAGAAAAAGCAGATCATTTTTGTTTTTATCTACTAACTTTTCACTGTGAGCTAATTATGCAGAACAGAGTGTGGTCTTGGGCTGTGTTTAACATAGGCAGGTCATAACTAGACAGAGAATGGACTTTTTCTTTTAAGCTAGGAATATTTAAAGGCCCATCATCTTGGAAGATCAAAGGTGATGTCATTTGATACATACACTTTCAGGGAATTGCCTCCTTGAAAGACATGTGTTTTACCCCCAGTTCATTCATAAACTGGCAGCATAATTTGGAAACAAAGACCCTCTTATCTAACTTTGCTTCATTTTTGGGGTACATTCCATCCTCATGAATGAGATATTATGCTTTGTGGCATTCTATTGTCTTTGCTTACTTGCAAATGTATATATGTATATGTTCTGATGTTGTTTTCTTTGGTTTCCAAATGAACAAAGAAATTGGGAAAATGGGACTTCTAATGGAAAGTGGCATGGAATCATGGAACTGAAATATCAGGGCTATAAAGGACCCTCATGATTATATTTTATCACTTTTATGCATCAAAAATAAGCAGACTTTACAATCTCACTATAACGCCCTCACTTAAGAAAGCAGTTAAAAATCCATGGGTCCTCAGGATCATCCTCCCTTCAAATAAGCTAGCTACTTGTTTAGGAATTCCCACAATCAACCTCTAGTTTGGTAACTCATGAAAATGAATAACAGAACTCAGGGAAGTGCTATATTTATTATTTTTGTTTTATTGTAACAAAATAATATAACTTAGAAGTCAAAGAAAAATATGTGTAGGGTGAAATTTGGGATAATGGACTGATTCCATTCCAAATGCAAGTTTACATTGCACTCAGGAACATACTACCTTCCTGACACTGCTGTGTGGTGATATTCAAGTAGCATTGCCAACTAGGGATAGCCATCTGAGCTTTGGTTTCCAGAGGGTTGTTTTTTTGTTTGTTTGTTTGTTTTTTGTTACCAATGATAAAAATCAGGGGCACTTGACCACTGAGCCACATCCTTAGCCCTATTTTGTATTTTATTTAGAGACAGGGTCTCACTGAGATGCTTAGTGCCTTGCTTTTGATGAAACTGGCTTTGAATTTGTGATCCTCTTGCTTCAGCCTACTCAGCCACTGGGATTGCAGGTGTGTGCCGTGGTACCCAGAGTTTTTATTGGAGTTTCATTACATGGGCATGATTCATTGGATTATTGTCTATGTGACTAAATTAAATTTCCAGCCTCCTATTCCTATTCTCTGAGCTCCAATTCTTTAATCACATGACTGCTCTTTCAAATGTGGCCAGCCCTTATTCTGAGTAACTATATTATTATAAACTACCTAGGTATCCACCATGAGACCCTTTTTATCATGAACTATTAAATATGATTGAGGTACACCATCAACAACAAAGACACACTTATCACTAGGGAAATTCCAATTTAGAGACAACCTTCCCAAAGACAGGACAGTGGCTAGCTTGTTCTTCCAGTTAGAGTAAATCTCTTACTATACATATATGTATATGCAAAGTTCAGATTGTTGATTTTGTTTAAGGAGTTCAAAGGTTAGAGGAAAGAACTGTATCCAGGCAAATAGCTCTCCTGATTCACTGTTTAGAACTTCTTTTTCCCACAGCCCCACATTATTACTAGGATATGAAATCTACTTCACAGAAGCTTTTACAGTGGAATACTCTGTCTCATATAAAATGTATAAGGCAATGGTGGTATGATTATTAATTTTATACCTGGTGACTTCATTTATATACTATGACCTGCTTCAAGTGAGGGAGTGAGCTTGAGAATCAGGACAAGTTTCTTAATAAAGAGAAAAAGGTGATGAGTAGAGGAAAAAATCAAGGGGCTTTCTGCTTAGAATCTCAGGAAAAATGATAATCTCAATACTGAAATTTAGTAACTGGATAGAATACTCTGCATTTAAATAAGAGGTCAATAAGAACTTTCTACATCTTGAGTCTTCATCTGCCTAATATAAGGAATGAGTAATCTTAAAAACTGGCGTCATACCAGGACATCTTTTATCCCATTCACAGGAAGTCTGCTACGAAAGCATACAGATTCTAGGCTAAATATTGTAAAACACAAAGGAGGAAATATGAATACATGCATGTATCTACTTATTTTCGCAAAGATACATTAGATACAACCCACATAACAAAAGGAATTGTTTATATCTACAAGTAATTGGCCAGAGTGTAAAGATGGAGGAGAAAGTGAAACTTCTATAACATTTTGTATAATTGGGGTTGTTAGAAACTTATGCTCTACATATAAATAAAAAAAAACCATGAATCAGAATCAGATGAAAACTGATAACTAGCTACCAATAGAAACAATTCCAGTTGTCTTTTAAATGAATGTCATAATGACAGAGGAAAAGACAAAGAACTAATCCAAATATTTCATTATTATATAATTATCAAGATGTCATTTACATTTAATAAAATTCCTCAGTTTCCCTTCCCCATTCATTTTATTTTACTTTGTGAATAAAATAGCAGTCAGTGGATGCATCCTGATAAACAACAAGCAAACCGATAAATAAGGAAGGAATAAGGTCTTCCCAACTGTAGAATACAAGTTAAAAAATGCAGAGAAAGCAATGGATTTGGAAAAACACTATTTTGCAATCATCCCAGAACAAATATTTTTAGGCAAGAATTATCAGTTGGTACTAAATCCAAATTTTTAAAAAGATGACGAGAAGCAGAATATTTGCATAATCCCAAACTGCTCACAGATTCCTTATTAGTTACAACAGGGAAGGTAATAATTATACATTGAAGAAATTGGACCACATTTTGACCTGGATATCCAAATTAATATTACCAGTGAATGAGTGTCAGTTGGGCAAGTCGCCTTCAGAATAGGGCACCCCCTAAGGAGAACCCATCAGTCATGTCATAATCCAGCTGGGTGTGTATTACCTGAATGGAATTAGAAGAAAACATTAAATGTGCCAACTAAATGCAGCAAGTGATTATGAACTATTGGAGGAAAAATATTATGAAGTGCGTAACTGGGTCACTTGACAAAATTGGATCAGATAATGTTGTATCAATGTTAAATTTCCTGAATTTGAAATGTGTGTATGTATAAGAATATATATGTCTAACATATATGTAAGAATATGTTGGAGTCTGTAAACAAGTCAAAATAACACCTGGCATTTTGCCAGGGGAATGTTAGAGTTCATAAACAAGTCTGGATGGTGCCTGGCAAAATGCCAGAGGGAGTGGTTTGAGAAGTAACAAAAGCGAGCCATTAAGTGTGGAGATTCCTGATTGGTTGACTGATGTATCTAGTTTATGCTAATTAGATAAGCTGTGTGGAATGTATAAATACTGCTCCTGTCCTGCAATAAATGGCTCCCACTCCTGCTGTATCAACGTACACAAGTTGTTCGTCCCCCGATTATTCTGCTGCAGCTGGACTGCGGCAAGAATATATACCAAAGCAAAGGTGGCCAAGTAGTGAAGTCATAAACCAGAAAAGGGGATAACAAGTATCTACTTGGTACAAGTTTGAAATCATTTCCAAATTTGAATTTGAAAAAAAGATAGATTTTAACAAATTGTATACTGTTGCAGAAAACATTCTAGGAAAAAAAAAAGAACTAAATTTCTAGGGAATGAGCCCCAAATGTCTTAGCTTATGGCAAGGTAGGCAGATTTTTTGTTTTGTTTTTGTTTTGTTTTCCATTAATTTAAAGAGCCTTGTTTGAATGAAACCTTTCAAATCTTTCATTTTCACATTAGATGAGCTGCCTTTTGTAGACCCTGTCTCTCAATCATGCTTTCCTTCCAGCATACTGATGTCAGGGGAAATGTGGGCTCCTCATTTGCTTCACTTGCATTGTTGTGATCCAGAGGAGGCTCTCAGGAGAGTACCTGGGTGCAAATGCTTCCCCAGTCTGGGCAGATTCCCAGGTCATTCCTTCCTCCAGAGGCCCTTTTCCCTTTCAGCTCCACATCCAATTTTTCACTCAAGGTAAGCAAACAGATGGCTCTCTGGGCCTCTAAGGGGCCTCCAATGTAATGGGAACTCATTTTACACCTTGTACAGGCGATGAGGATTAACAGTCTTAAATGGCCAAATTACATATTGCCTAACATTTGTGATGCCGACAGCAGCCGAAAAGAACTTTAGGGACTTCATTTCATTTACTCTCATGGTTGTTGCAAGGTAAGGGGCATGTATCATAAGCCTCACATTTCAAAAGCAACAACAGATACCCAGATAAATTATGGGCACTACTCAGAGGTTTGGTAAAAGCCTGTGTCTCAGACAAGATAATTTTTACCATATTTGACAGCAAAGTTTTACTTTGAAAAATTCTTTTGAAAATAATAATTTTTTAAAAAGTGATTAGAATTTTTAGTATCTTGCACCAATCTCAGTTCACCATCTATAGCAACTATTGTAGTCTTCCTTTGCACACATGACTTCCAGGGTGTGAGTCTGTGTGTGTGAATATATATGCACATGTGTGTGCAACATGCATGCGTGTACACATGTGCAGGTGCATATAAATACATTCATCTTGTTTTCATTGCCCTGTTAATGGTTTTCATGTGATTATTTCTAGAGAAAGATGATGAGATTATGGAATGCATACTTTTTGCTTTGGGTTTTGCAGAAATAAGATTTTTCCAAAGTTGTACAATCATAGGGTTGAGAGGAACTTGAGACACTGCCACATTGAAGACATTCCTATCTAACAGGATCTTTTTAAAAATAATCCATGGAGATGACATTTTTCTTTTTCATGAATGAAGAGAAAATGGGAACACAATGTAAAAATGGGAGTCATCACCAACATCAATTAGCAGAGTTAGTTTGAACAAATTTCATTTTTTCTGTATATCTCACTGGGGGTCTCAAGTATTGTTACTCTATTATTCATTCTTCATTTCGATCCTAACTATTTTACAGTGTTGAGTTTTCTTTGTGTCCACTTTGACCTGACATTCTTCTTTTACTTTCTCTTCAGCCTGATTCAGTTGTCACATGTTTGTTTGTTTTTTCTCACCCTCTATTGTTGGAAACCCCATATCATGCTGACCAGTGCCATTCCTCCTTCAGATTTAAGACTGAATCTCAAATCTGACTCTACAGTCTAGTCTCTTCCTCAACAAAATGTCAGACATAACAAGAGTGCTGTGATCTTAGAGTAATTTCCAGACTCTTACTTCTTAAGTTAATAAGCATAGTTCTTTGAACAGGGCTTAAACATTGTGGTCCTTATTGATGCTGTGAATTTTTACTTATTTTGTTGTCCAGCATTTTTACATTGAGATTTATTAAAGGAAAGATTATGGAATGTTTGCTGATAGTGCTTCAAATATAACCTCCCCTTAATGCAACACACTTCCACCCAGTACAGACTGAAGCCTGGCTCAGGGCCTTTTGTGGGTGAAAATAATGGAGAGACAGAATTTACTGCAATTTCCCACTTAATTTTCTCTACATAATACTATATTACATATGGCCAATCTCATATTATAATAATTCAGGGAAATTATTGCTCTTTTAGTGTGGAAGCTCAACCAGCTTGTTACTTCATTTTACAAATATTTATTGAGCACTAAAATTATGACACATTGTTTTAGCTGGAACTTAACTGTGGAAGATATAGTGGTCAATGAAACACTGCTCTCAAGAATCTTATATTCTATAGGAAAAGACAAATGATACACTAGCAAACAGACACGGAATAGGGTAGATTCAGGTAGTAATGTATTCTGTGAAGAAAAACAACAAAAAGATGGTGATGTGAAAAAAAATTATGTGGGGTCAGGTAAGTCAGTGGTTAGATTTTGGTGTTCAGAGATGGCCTCTCAGAGAAGCATCTGAATTGGGGTTGGGTAATAAGGGGACTGCCATCAATATTATGGGTATGGACAGAAAGGACCTAAAGTTCAAAAGAGATTAATGCATTTGAAGGACATAAGGAAGGCCATATACCAAGGACAGACAGCAGTGAGGGAGATGGTAGATGATGTCAGAAAGGTAGAGGGACAAGTAGGTATTGGATACAGTAGGCTGATAAGAGGAATTCACCATTTGTGATTTCAAGCATATTTGCATTTATTACAAGTATATGCATTAGAATAAAGGAAGTAGTTTCATAGAACAGATGGTAAAAAGTAAGTTGCTGGTCAAAATTATGCCAGTGAACGTCAGGAAATATAAATTTTGCTCAGCCTTTTAGTCAAAATTTCTAGAACTGCTGAATGAGGAACCATTGGACATTTTGGGGGTGGGAATGTTCTGTGGTTAGAGATGCCATGTCTCCATTTTCAGCTTTAGGTAATCTTTCAACAGTCTGGGGGCAAAAGCCTACCCATCTCTCACTCCCATGGGGTATGTGCTGGTTGTCTCTACTTTTACTTAGAAAGCAGAAGACACATCTATCATTAATTGCTACACCAGCACAGACTGCTTCTCCTTAAACTTCCTTATACTAAAAGAGTTTTGTTTTCTTTTTTTTAAAATAAAATTCCACTCACCCTGGTTTTGGAAGGAAATAATGATAATTATAATCCCAAACAGCAGCTAATGAAAAATGTCATCTATATTTGGTTCTTAATTGTATTAGATTGGTTTGGTATCAGGTTTTAGTTCCTCGCCATTTAGTAGCTATATAACACTGGCCAAGTTACTCAACCTCTCTAAGTCTCCTTTTCCTCTTCTGCATAACTAGGATAATAAGAGTACTCACCTGAGAGGATGGTTGTATGAATTATATTAAACAAGATAACATATGCAAAGCACTTAGCACGATGCCTGTTACCTAATGACCACTCCACACTGTTACAGAAGTTAGCAACAATAATAACCACTCACATTTGCATAATGCTTCCATTTTACAAAACACCTCACATACACAATGCCATTTGATGCTTATAATAATTCCACAAGGCTAAATTCCTTGCACAACTTCCTGCAATTGTAAGTAGTCAAAATTAATTTTAGAATAAATTCCTACACTTAAAGACTGGAAGGAAGGGGACAGGGAAGGCAGAAATAATGACAGAGGGGTCAACAGAGTGGTAAGATGATTCAGTCTACAGTTAACATTTTTTAAACTAAGTAATCTACAAACCAGAGTTTCCTATATGGATAATGAAATGGTCAAGCTATTTTGTGTATTAATTAAAATATCATTAATGCAATCAGTTTCATTTTGTTGGAGAAGTCATGTTAGAATGATTCAAATTGTATTCTAAATTAAATACATACACCACTCTTAATGCAGATGATGTAGTATATTCTAATTTAGACTGATTTCTTTGGCATCTGGTTCATTCTGGGAAGCAGTATGACCCCTCTTCAACAGATATGCAACTACATAAATTTGTCACCCAGGGGTGGCAGAAGGCTCGCCGGTCTACTTCAAATGACAGAGAGATTGGGGGTGACACCACCAGAAAAAAAAAGTACAGTTAAAGTGCTTCTTTGCAGTGCATGTGGCACTCTTAATAAACCCCCATAAGTGGTTAAGCATTCAAACTGGGATTTGGCGAATGCTCTGGAGTGCTCTTTCTCTTCCAGCACAATGCTTTCTCTGGCCAAGCAGGCTAGAAACAACTCTAATTAGATTGATAGGACAATGCCCTCCACCGGGATGTTTTCCTGTGTTGTAGCTTTGTTATCTTCATTCTCATCACTCCACCTTTAGGCACTCTCCTTTTTTACTCAAGGAATAGGACTCCACATGAGAAAGCACATCCTTGACAGACTTGTTATGCCTTCAGGTCAATGCCAGACATACAAAGGTCACTGAATAACAAAGAGAAGAACTATATCTTGCTCTGCCTCCCGGCAGAATACAAGACTGATGTGGCTCAGTGAACCACCTTTGTGTTTTTTCCTAGCCTGAGCTAACCTTAGGCAAAGCTATAATATAGTTCAAGTCTGCTGTGGATCTTTGATTTCTATCTTTCTGTACTCCATTCTTCCTGCTTAGACATTTACTATTACTTGGGGCTTACACAGAGCAAGACACTGTGGGGAAAGTTACACCAGAATACAGAGAGTTATAAGATGGTTCAGTTCTTATCCAGAGGAAGAAGGTGATATTTAATGACCCAAATAGTTTATGGTGACATTTCTGACCTGATAGCACCTGAGAAGGAGGGCTAGTTTAGGTCATGAGGGTTTTATCCAGATTGTGTGCAGCTGAGGGCACTTAACCGCCTTTGAGTGAGACAAGTATACAAAAAATAAAGAAATGGGCATAAGTGCCATGGCCTCTAATGATTTGTTTTTGGAAGAGTCATTGGATTGACATATCATACTGACATTTAAACTCCCCTTATCTCTAGGGTAAAGTACAGATATTTTAAATCAGGAATCATGATTTGAACAACTTCGTGGCATAATTGAAGGACCTACTTTATAGCGCCTGACTGCTGCTCACAATAAATACTCTGTCATGTTCATTGATGATTTTGGACACAAATGCTAGAAAATTCTAACATGTCCTCCACTTGATTTATTTATCACATTTATATAAACTGGTTTTCCAAACTGTTTCACAAAATTCAATAATGTAGTTAACTTCCGCAATAATAAAAAATTGCCAAAAGGAAAAGAAAGTGAGATATGACATAGACACTATATGAAAATACAGAGCACATTTTCAGCTCAAGTTATAAATGAGATGGAGAGTCAATAGTGTTTTCGGTAGTGCTCCAATGAGCAGGGAGTTCACACACAGACGAGGTTACACTGTTGAAATGTTACAGTATAAAACACTAAGACTCATGGTGACATCCCAGAGCTCTAATTTAAGAAGACTGTCCTGACCTCTCACACACGCATACACACACAAACACACACCTAGATCCAGTTCTTATTTCAGCCTACCTTCCATGCAACTTATTTGACCTATAGATTTGGTACAGGCAAAAATCTTCTATTTGTATTGAAGTCTGGAATACATTTTGTCATTCTTCTTTGCTTCCAGTGCAATGCATTATGAAGACTAGTTTGTATGAGAACAGTAGAGTTTGTGTCTTGACTTAGCCATTCATTATCTATGCCCTTTAAAACACTGCTTGTCCTCTCAAACTTTTACTTTGCTTCACATCAAAAGGGAGAAAAATTATAACTTGTAAATGTTGCATAAACATTTCCAAGTATACAATACATATGATAAATATAACCTGGAAAATGTAACTTGGATGCTCATGTAATTGTACTGGGTTCAAGTTGATCCGAATTTAGAGATAGTTCTTATGTTTATCATGAATGATTCTTTCACTTGGTGAATGGAGACTTCAGTTGTGCTTTTGAACAGTATGGTAGTGTGAACTCCATGTGTCAGTTTAATATGTTCAATTGCATGTAACAGAATACCCATTTTGCAGTGATTTTTAAAATAAAGGTTCATTTTTACCATAAATCAGGAAGGTTAGATGTAAGTGGCTATAATTCTTGCTTCAATATCTCCTTGCTGTGGATGTTACATATCTGTAATATTTGGGGGTTTCCTTTATGATTGTAAGATGTTGACCTTGACTCTCAATATCAGATTCCATTCAAGGCAGAAAGAAGAGCAGGGGAATGATGGCCACAAATGTCCTCTTTCATAGGCAAATCAAAAACTAGTGGAAAACATCATCAGATTTCACTTCCTTCCCATTGGCTAGAAACACTGGAGCTACCAGTAGGAACAAAGATTAATGAAAAAAAAATTTGAGTTTTTAACTAAACAAAATGCTTCTGAATGTAATGTGGGATTTTTTAGCAAGAAAGTGGGAGGAAAGCAAAATTGAGGAGTTGTCTCAAAACCTCTGCTTTAAATTAATGTCTTAATGGACTAATTTAAAATTGAGCTATTTTTCCTAATCAGATCCCAATATTTCATTACTGTGATACTTCAGTTCACTCACATACAGTGGCACAGATACAGATGTGTGGAACATTTCTATTTATCCAACAAAGCTAGTTTTTAAACAGGACTGCATTTTTGTTGTTGTTAAAATGGCTTTTCTAATTTTTTATTCCACTCAAGGAACATTTAGCTTCTTAGAGGAGAAACCATGATTTTTTTCCTCCCCGATATGTCTGTAAGTATGGAAATCAGCAAATAAAAAGAACCCTAGCATGAAATTTGCATGTACACACAACTAAGTTTATCATACAGCTAAGTTTATCAGTTTAGATACAACTGGAGTCATTGTATCTGGATGAATTATAAATGATGAAAACTCTACAAATTAGCAACTTTGACTCCAGTTATAGGAAGCTGAATTTAGTTGTATCTGCAAATATTACAAGAACCATTGTACTTCTTACAGGTTTGGAGACACACAAGTGCATGAAGACTTTCTGCTCATTTGATGGGGGTTATAGAGTCATGCCAGTCATATCTCACTGCATTTACGCATGAGTTTGAAAAATTCTGTCTGTATTCATGGAAGTAAATGCAGAAGCATCTATGTGGTCTGCATACAGTGCTAGCAGAATAAGAATTCTGCCCCAGTTATATGATTTAATGATGATTTTGAGGAAGAGCTAGTATACAAAGGAGAGGACATCCAGAGGTGCAGGGAGAGGAATATGTAGAGAGATATTTGGAACAGGAAAAACAATCTATTTATATTGTTAAGTGCCTAGAAGGTATTTCACTGAGTTGCCTTCTCCTGAATCTCCTTGGGCATCTCATTTATTTATCTCAATAAATGGTGGGAGCAACACTAAACACAGCTTGAGTTTGTGGATTGGAAATAAGTTAGACTATGATATAGGCACTTTTAGAGTCTTGGTAAGGAGCATAAGCATGCCTAGCCCTACTTGTCTTAGAATACTTAGGTGTTTATCTCTTTGGAAATTGAATTCTCTCATAGCAGCCAGCTTCATAAAATGGAAAAAAAAATGTGAAAAGTTTCAGAAGCTAAGAACATTTAATAATGGTAGAAATTTACATTTTCATTTTAACTGCCAACAACAAAGCAGTTCCTGATTTTTTTTGTTTTTTTTGGTTTAGAGCATTGATTTTATGGAAACCATATCACTGAATATCAGGTTAGTATCCTTTTTTACTTCCTTTAGAATTCTGTAGGACATTATCCATCAGAAAATCATAGGGTGAAAAGGAATGGTTTGGCTACAGCTTAATATGTGATTTTTCATAAACTCCAACTGCAAGAAAATGGAAGACTAATATATTCTATTAATTTGCTTTTCAAAGTGGAGATCTTTAATTGGTCTAGAAAACTGTGGCTCTCATAAAGGCTGGGTTGCAACCAGAAAGTTGTCAAGTCCACTTGGTGGGTTTTCCTTCAGCACTGTTGATGTTCAGCCCAGCCTGTCCTCATAATTAGTGAAGTGGAGCACTGACACAATGGCCCCATTAGTATGCCAGTACTTACACCACTGTGCTGCAAGCCACCAGGAGCTCAGAGGACACAGTCTGTGTGTGGTCAAGAACATTTTGAGCTCAAGAAAAATATGAATGACATTGTAAACTCTTAAGACATTTAACCAGGAGTATCTGTTGCCAAAAGACGTCCTTAATAATAGCCATGCATGATAACATTAAACAAGAAGACAACATCACTGTGTAACTGGAGAACATGGAGTTCATACTTTACATGACTCAAGAGAACTCTACACAAAGCAGTTTCCATTAAGGATGAAGAACCAGCCTGAACCTTAGATAATGATAAATGGACAGATTTTGGCCAATAAAGAAGAGTATGATTTTTTCAGGTCAAACATCTCTTTCTTTGAGAAATCATCTTGACCTTTCTTTTCTCATCTCTGCTTATGCGTATTTGGACAGAAGTAGGTATTTGACTCAAAACTAGCCAATGAGAATATTTCACTCAAACCCAAGTTATTGTGAGCTGTTGCTAGCACATTTGTGAAAGGTGTCAGTGAAAATACCTCCTGGTGCTGCATGCAACATATTTCCCTTTATGTGGAAGGAAAATATGCTTGAGAATGAAGCCAATGGAAGCCAAAAGCAAAGCTGAGATGGAGGGAGGGTGGAGAGAAGTCTGGATAATGGAGGGAGAGGGAGAGGGAGGAAGAGAGAACCACCGGGGAAACCTGCACCCAGCCATAACTGACTAGATCTGTCTTTGGACTTTTAAGGCCAATAATTTTTTTTCTTAAGCTATTTTGATTTGAGATTGTCTCACTTGGAATGATGAGTATACTATTTTAACACAGATCAAGGCAGGCGGGTTCTTTGTCTCGTGAATTTGAGAAATGAAATCCACAGACACAGTGTGAGAGCAAAGTAATAGGATTTGTTAGAGTGATAGAAAGTGAGCAGAGTTCCCAAAGGGGAGGGAGCCCCAAGAGACGGATGCCAAGTGGTGTCTGCTGTCCAGAGGTTTTTAAAGGTCTATCGGATGGCCCAGCACAGGTAATTGGTGGGTTGAGGGATACCAACATGAACTAATCAAACTCTTCAAGCTCCAAGCTTAATAAGACAATTAGAAGTGCATATTATCTAGGGGTACAGGCAAGAGTAATTAAAGAAGGACTGCTGTTATTGAAGCTGTGAGGAACAGAAACAATCTTGTGGTTAATGCTAACAGAGAGCAGAGAGTTACAGCTTGTCTTTCAGTTTTGAAGTCTCCTTTCCAGTTTCATGATGATCCCCTCCATTCCTGTTCTTTTCCAAGGCCCTTATCCTGGATGCCTATGGGAGATATATATCTTCCTACTTCACTGTCAAATACACAAAATTAAAAATACAATGAATTCCAGAAACTCGGTTATCCTTTACAAGAATTTTTAAGCATAACCAAAACGTCATCCTATAGCAAGCCAAATCACTAGCTTGGCTGTGGTCTAGTAATTTATCATGCCTGGCTCTTTCATGATCTCATCACTGTTATTGTAGGTCATATCTGTAGCAGTCTCTGATCTCATTAGATCCATGCTGTCAGATGACAACAGGAGACTACTTTCATAGTGATTTGAACTCACAGCCCAGTGTAGTGGTAACACATACCAGAAAAACACTCAGCAGTAGTCAGCAGGGCTGTATCTGTAGCTGGAAGCTACTATTACTTTTGCTAGAAACACTAGGAGTTGAAGTTACTATTGCAGAAAAAATTTCCATGAGCCTGTCTTACTTCTTAGTATGTGCTAAGATTTTGCAATGTTTTCCTTGTCTAAGGCAGAAAATGATTCTATTCAGAGTACTATACAGGTTGAGGCAGTGGATCCTTTAAAGAGTTTTGCTTTGATAGGTGACCTAAAATTTAATTTTATATCATTGTTTCTGTACCTTCAACTATTAAACCACATGCAGTACAGGATGTAAAGACTTTTGTATAAACAGCATGTGATAAATGGAATCTTGATTTGAAACTACAAAACAAAATCTAAGGAGAAACACAACCATGTATTTAATTGAAAAAAAGATGACTAGCAATGCTTATCATAGAAGCTACTAATGAAAAAGCCACAGGACAAAAAGGAAAGGAGGACTATGGACCAGAAGTTAAAACTCTTCCAGACTAGGTTCCCTCTGCATCTGGCCACTTAATAGAAATTAGCTCAGTGCTTTTTTTTTTTTTTTTAAACTTAATAAACATGTTGCAGGACTCATCTGGAAACAAGAATCTTGTACACATTGGCTTTTTAACAGCTCCATGAGGGAATTGATCACAGATACTCTCCACTTTTAACCTCAGAGCCTGGGGTGACTTAGTTAAGTGCACTCACTGTCAATATTTCTCCTCCATACATAATGCAGAGCACACTCTCTAAGTCCTAACTGGGTAATTTAGAACCAAAACTTACAAGAATGAAAGAAGAAAAAGCTCACGTTATACTTTTTAACCACCACTGTTTAACACTTAGATTAAAAGCTTTACTGTGATCACACCTTTGATGCATTTTACTTAGAAGGAAATGGCTAAAGATGGTTTATTTCTATTATAGTTTATTCCCCATGGGGAAAACAGTGGATGTCACTGGCCAACACATTAAAAAGTTTCATGCTTTGCACAATTGTTGTGGGGCTGGTGGTGAGGGCCAGAGAGGATGTCATGTTATTCTAAGTCACATATTGCCATAGGATCTATACATTCTGAATTACCATAAACAAATTGTTGCCACTTTTTTCTTTTTTAATTTATATATGACAGAAGAATGCATTACAATTCTTATTACATATATAGAACACAATTTTCATATCTCTGATTGTATACATAGTTTATTAATGTCTTCATACCTGTTCTTTGGATAATAATGATCATCCCATTCTACCATCATTAATTACCCCATGTACCCTCCCTTCCCCTTCAACCTCTCTGCATTATCAAGAGTTCCTCTTTTCCTCCTATGTTCCTTCTCCCTATCCCACTATGAATCAGCCTCCTTATATTAAAGAAAGCATTCACAATTTGTTTTTTTTTTTTTGAGGGATTGGCTAACTTCACTCAGCATTATATTCTCTAACTCCATCCATTTACCTGCAAATGCCATGATTTTATTCTCTTTTATTGCTGAGTAATATTCCATTGTGTATATATGCCACATTTTTTAATCCATTCATCTATTGAAGGGCCTCTAGGTTGGTTCCACAGTTTAGCTATTGTGAATTGTGATGCTATAAACATTGATATGGCTATGTCCCTGTAGTATGCTGTTTTTAAGTCATTTGTGTATAGACCAAGGAGAGGGATAGCTGGGTCAAATGGTGGTTCCATTCCCAATTTTCTAATAAATCTCCATACTGCTTTCCATATTGGCTGCACCAATTTGCAGTCCCACCAGCAGTGTATGAGTGTACCTTTTTCCCCACATCCTCACCAACACTTATTGTTGTTTGTATGCATAATAGCTGCTATTCTAACTGGAGTAAAATGATATCTTAAGAGTAGTTTTGATTTGAATTTCTCTAATTACTAGTAATGATGAACATTCTTTTCATGTATTTGTTGACTGATTGTACATCATCTTCTGAGAAGTGTCTCTTCAGGTCCTTGGCCCATTTATTGATTGGGTTATTTATTTTTTGGGTGCTTAGCTTTCTGAGTTCTTTATATACCTCAGTGATTGGTGTTCTCTCTGATGTGTGAGGAGTAAAGATTTGCTCCCACGATGTAGGCTCTCTATTCACCTCACAGATTTTTTTTTCTGAGAAGAAGCTTTTTAGTTTGAGTCCATCCCATTTATTGATTCTTAATTTTAATTCTTGTGCCATAGAAGTCTTATTAAGGAAGTTGGGGCCTAATTCCACATGATGGAGATTAGGGCTTACTTTTTCTTCTATTAGATGCAGGGTCTCTCATTGTATTCCTAAGTCCTTGATCCATTTGCATTTTTTTTCTTTTAATCATAACATGGATACATATATAGTGCTGTATGTGAGAATATATACTGGAAGGTATTATGGAAGTATGGTTAATGTATTGCATTCCATTAAATCAGGAAGTCTTGCTGCTCCTATTTTCTCATTGACTGACTGCTATTCCCTGGCTCTCCTGATATCCTATTGCACTGACTCTCATTCCAGATGTTTCCATCTCTCTTCCATTGATTTTTTTTTTTCCTGTTTGAATCCCTCATTGTTTCTGGTTGAAGTCTATCAAGATGTTTTCTATGTTCAGTCTGTTACCAAATATACCAAATACATTTATTTCTATATTAATATATTCGCATTTTAAGAGAGGTTCCCTGATAGCACCCAATATGTCAGTTAAAGATGGTTTTTAACAGATAACATGCTAAATCTAAGGGGAAGAGGCTCTTTAAGTTAGTGTGCTCTTCTATCAGTTTCTCCTGGGGAAGTTGACACTGTGAACCAGGGCTTCTCAGGATCTGGCTTATGTACCACTTGCATCAGGTTTCATCCAGAATATGCAATCTAAATTCAGATTTCTAGGCTCTGCTGAAAGATTCTGATTCATCTGCTTTAACAAAACCGGTGGTTGAATCTTATGCCCATGATAGTTTGATACCCACTTCTCTGGAGCTCTTCTAGGTTCCACTTTACAACTGTTACTGAAAACTGAATATACCAGCAGATGTTTCTTGTAAAGGGTGTTAGGCCACTTTGCTCAGAAGTGTATGGACTATCAAGGATGAGCATTATATCAAGCTGAAAAGAACCATGTGCCTCTTGTATGAAAAGAGTTGTATAATGTGTAGAGATGATTTATTCATCAAAAAGACTCTTTTCTTATTTGAGGATCAAACAACAATTTCTTGTCTTGGTTTAAAAAGTACCTTTCATGAACCAATAATGAATGAACCAATAAGTTAAAACCAACTACCATACTTACCGGCATTTTAAGGAGAAAGTTGATTTACTTGCCACATTGTTTCAAATGATTCTACTTTCCATGAAAAAAAAGGCTTAATAAATGTAGATTTTTTTTTTTAAGTAGCCATTTCCAATGCCTTTCCTGTGTGGCATCTGATAGCCCCTGAGATGAAAGAAGCCTTACTATAAGACTGACCAGATCTCCAAGCAGTCAGTGAACAGGAAGAAATGGGTTATTGGAGCCATGTTTCTCTGACACGGTACTGAGTTGTAATATAGGAGCTTTTTCTGTGACTGAAAGTACAGGAAAAAAAAAATCATCCATCCTAGAAACATTGAGGTCTACTGAAGCATATACCAGAAGCAGCCAGAAAAATCGTAGGTCTCTCACTTCAAAGGTGTTAGAAAACTTTCAAGTGCAAATGCCAAAAAGCTAGGACCCTAAGTTGAAAGAGAACACTGTTTTTATTTTTATTTTCAAAGGAGAATATTTTTTCTGGAGTTAATATGAGAGCATTATTTCTAGTGGGGGTAGTTTCCACTTAAGGGTATCTGAAACCAAAACAAAATATATAAAGATGATTGTGACACTTGAAGGCCCTCTCATTCTCCTGGGTCTGTCAGTCATCATATTCCATGCCCATTCTCTCCCAGCTGTATAAATTGGCCCCAGGGTGCAGTATTTGACACAGAAAGCTTTAGTCCCAGAGCATTTCTCTCAACCCAATTTTCCTTAAAATTGATCTAGCTATTAAGTGGAAGACAGAAAATATAACCTTAGTGAGGGAGATACATTCACAAGGACATCTGCTACTCAAAGCAACTGCATTTCCACAGGCACAAAGCACTGGAATGCCCATGTCCATGAAAGAATACCCAAGCATCAAACTGTGGACGCTATTAGCAGATGAGTTCATGGAATTTGCTATAGATTCCTGCACTTGAACAAATTTGGAGCTATTTCCTAGGATCCCCACTCATACAATTTTAAAGTTTTCACTGTTATGAAAACAAAAGGAATAATGTTGTGGATCAGTGGCTACACCAGTAAATCATTTATTTAAAATGGCTTACTACAAGAATCTCTTAGAAACCTATAAAATATAAATAGTGGAAAGAGGTTTACACCTTTTGGAAATCTGGGTATGGACTTGATTCTCTGCTAATGGATGTACTTTGTACAACTTTAGGGTTTTAGCAACCCTGCCTCCCTTTAGGTGTTTGCACTTGCTCTGGAGGAATTGTTCTGTACTGTGATTGGCATCCTGGGTAGTTGGGAAATCTTCAGGAATACACTGAAATAGAACCTCCACAAAATTACACTGTTCACCAAATGTATAAATTAATTACTTTAAGAATGGTTCTTTACAGATTTGCTATAGTCTAACAGAGTCTAGTGAAGACAACAGTGTTAAGATTTTCACTCTTCCTGTGTTCCCTATAAGGACTGTGGAGATAAATTTTAAGGTCTTAATTTTTTAAAATATACCTATAATATTTCACTGAAGCATTAGTGTTTTTTTCCCAACATTTTATGTTTAAGGCTTTGGGAGAAAATATATTCTCCATGTTATTATCTACAGGACAATGTCTGGTGTTTCTTTTAACTATCTCTGCAGTGAGAGGAACAGTGTAGTTCAGATCTGAGTGAAATATCAGAGAGAGTCTTTCATTCACTCATTCTATAAGTATTTATGGCATGTCTAATACAAGATTCATCCAATAGACAAAATTTCTTCTCTCACAGGGCTTCCATTTTACACAAAGAAGTAACGAGGTAATTAAACTAATAAATATGTAATACAACTCTTGTGGAGGAAACCGTATCATTTCCCCTGTTTGTGTTAGGTTCTTTAGCCTGAGCCTGTAAATAAGAATAGCCAAAGACAGATTCACAAAAGAAAACAAATAAAAATGTATTAACCTGAGCATCACACTCACAGATGGGAGTGCTCAGAGATGACTCCGAGAGGTCATCAGAACTTTTATGCATATGTTGCTATACACTAAACAAAGGAAAAAGAGATTTGGGGATTCTAGGCTGGTAGTCAAGTTGTAGGACAGTTACCAGGAAAAGTATGGTAATTATTTTTTTTAATAAAGTTTGTTATTCAAATTTAAGTTTTTTTCCACTGATAAGTCTTCCTTTTCCTGGTATAAGGGAGGAAGGGAGACATCTCTACAAGTAGGATTTTTTTTTTTTTGTAAATATAAACTTCCTTTATAAGGAGAAAACCCTGTTCCAGGCTGAAAACCTTTCTCAGGCTGCTGTTTCTCAGTGACTTGTATTTCAAAATAATCTATATACTCAAAAGGCATATTCTGGGGTGGCCTAATCTGCTACCTTTCACACCACAGGATGACTTAAAGAAAAATAAAAGTAAGGCATAGAAAGTGATAGTGTGGAAGGTAGGTAATAGGGTTATATTCCTATACTTCATCAAACCAAAGAAATCAACAATGAGAAACATGCAACTCTGTTTATCTACCAATTAGAAGGAAAGAAGAGCTTACAATTATAATTGTAACATGCAGTAAATTGTAAGCTGCATACAAATTCTCAGAGATACTAAAATGAAAAAAAATTAAAGTCATCTTAAAATCTTAAATAAACAGAAATAGCACAGATTGGGTTGTCAGGAAGACTTTACTGATAAAGTGGTTTTTAAGCACAGACCAAGGGAATGCAGTGTGGAAGATATAAGACTCTTTTAGGAAGAGCCTTTTGAATGCAGGTACCAAGAGGTGCAAAGTCCTGAAGTGAAAGCATAATCTGAATGCTCATGTTGGAAGAATGGCAAGCAAGCTGGGGTGACCAGAAGGGAGTAGACCAGGGTAAGACCCTGTAGGTTCTTCAGGCCATGGTAAAAAATTTACATTCCACTCTGTGAGGGAAGGAAAGCTGGTAGAGGCTACGAGCAAAGTGGGATGCAATCTGATTTAGAATGTCAAGGAGTCACTCTGGCTGTTCTCTACTCCATAGAGAATAGGGAGAGCAACAGGGTTGGAAGCTATTGAAATAATCCATGGTAGCTTTGACTAATGGGTTAGGTTCTAGCAGTGAAGTTGATAGAAAATGGTTACATTCCTATTGTATGTCAAAGTTACAATCCTTGAGGGCAAGAAGCTATATATAACCCAATATTAAAAGGTTGTCCTGTTCTCAAGTGTTGCTGATCATATTTGTTATGCAATTGACCTGGTACTCTTTAGGTAGAAAAAGATAAAGTTTATTTAAAGTTTTGATGAAATAGCAGAATTTAGAAGTAAGAAAATGTCAATGTTCAGGACCTCTGATGGAAGAACTCCAAGGGAGTATGAATTGGAAAGTGGAATTTCCTTGGAGAGTAAGAATAGCTTGAATGTTCGAGTAGTGAATGTACTGTAAAAAAAAAAAAAAAAGAAAGAAAAGAAAAATGGAACTAGTTAAAATTGGATGAGGAAAAGCTTTGAGTATCTGTGAATCTAGAACTTCATCCAGACAAGCCAATGATCTCAGTCCACACTCTGTTTTGTGAACTCTCTACTTGGTAAACCAATCAATTTATTTTTTGTACTTCCTATAAATATAATTGCGCTTAATAAATTCCATTTTTTCATTACTGAAATGTGAGGTATAATAGTAAATGAATGAAGCAGATTTTAGCTTTGAGGTCCACAAACCTAGGATTGAATGTTAAGGCTGCAACATACCTACTTGGACCTTGGAAGTTTACTTAACTTCTTGGAACTCTTAGCATGAGTCTCTGAAAAATGTTGCTAGTAATAATACCTTCCTCTTTAGATCTTTGAAAATTATGGGGAAACTCATAGTTTGGGCATTCAGCACAACAGGTAGCATGTGGTATGTTTTCAATAAATAGCTGTCATTAAAAGCATTCAAGCATGTGAGGGAGAACATGATACTCTGGAGAACAACACAGTGGCAGTCAGTAGTCATGCTCCCAGTCCAAAAATCAAGGAAGTCTATTGGTCTTCTAAAGACAGAAAAATCTAATTCAGAAGGGGGGAAAAAGGAAGAAGAAGAAGAAGAAGGAGGAGGAGGAGGAGGAGGAGGAGGAGGAGGAGGAGGAGGAGGAGGAGGAGGAGGAGGAGGAGGAGGAGGAGGAGGAGAAGAAGAAGAAGAGGAAGAAGAATTATTCAAATAATGACTCTTTTCCCACCTGGGTTTTCTTCCCCCACACAACTCTTTCCATGCACTTAACTTCAATGGCAATATTGGATCCCCTTAATCCAGTGTGTCCCCTGAGCTCATTAGAATCTCAGTGTTAGCCATGAGAATCTGCTGAGTTAATTAGGTGAGCAGGTGGAAGACCTAGAGGAATAATAAAACACTTGCTATTGTGGGACCCTTAGGGGACCTCTTCTGTGCTCACCTGGGTATCATCATTTGTGGTAATAGTGCACTTTGGATGGACATCTCAAAGAGGCCCTGCTGAATTGGACTGTGTTGAATTTGTTGAACTATATGCTTTGAATTCTATTCAGTGCCTCTCTTCTGACTTTGACTCTTGCTTTTTCCTTCTGTTGCCTGCCTAAAGCATCATCTAGTTCCTCTCATGCCTTTCTCTCCATCTGTTTGTCTCTCACTTTTCCACATATCGGTTGTCTCTACACATTCCTATGGCACCTTCTCTGGAGATCCTCCGAGCTCAACATAGTTGTTACTCAGTGGGCTTTGCAGAACCCTCATCAGTGTTTCTATCAAAGGACCAATTAACTCCCTGCTGCCCTTCACCAACCTGTAGTGTGGCACCATGCTGTTCCTGGTTAGTTTAAGGCAGCAGGGAACTAATTGTTCCCTTCCTCACTGTGGTGGTAAACTCCTTCTAAGATGTTCACAGGTTCACAGTCTGCTCTTAAAAGAACCTATTTTTACTAACTTCTTGGCTGATTACCACCCTGCCTGTAATCCATTCTTATGGCAAGAAAGGTGCTGTCAAGGCAGCTCCAGGCAAAGTGGGATAATACAGTGTTTTTTGACACCTTTCAGTATGAGCTCTGGCTTCCTTAAGTAATGGAGACAGCCTGCATCATTATTTTTAAGGAGAAAGATGTCATTCTGTGGCTGAGTTTGTGTTCACTAATGTGCAGATTTGGGAGGCCATCATTTTCTATTTTCCTCAGATGCATTGTCAAGAGATGGATACACCAGAGTGGGCCCTGCTTCACATTCAATGTTACAGGGCCTTGCAAAATGTAGGCATTCTACAAAAGCTACAATTTACAAACTGTGCTCATTCCCACCTGTGCATTTGTTAGGGTAGAGTTAGCACCTGCATGCATTGTGAATGAGCATTAGAAATATTCATGAAAAATGCTAAGAGCAAGCAACATACATTTTAATAAATTCTCTGCAATACCTGTGAAAAATTCATGTTCTTGATACAATGATGACAAATATATAAAGTAAAAATGTTATCTTGTTCCATAAAGTCCAATTATTGACTAATATTTGTTTGTCCTACCTATGCAATATGCATCCTATGATGCTGCCAGTCATAAGAAAGACACACTTCTACCTGTACCAAAGGTAGAAGTGTGTACAATACATAATAAACTACTACAACTCTAGTAGTTGAAATATAAAAGAAATTATGTAGAATTGACTCTACTTATCATGAGCATGATGATTCTTTTCATCAAAACAATGCACACACCACACACACACACACACACACACACTCAGAGGCATCACATTTTCCCTTTCCACTTGTACTTCCCATCATTCCTTCTCCTCTTGCTCCTTCATCTCCTTTCCTAATGGCTCTCTTTCCCCTGGTCCCTTACAATTTCTTTTATAATGTTATTTCAAATGGTGAAACCAAAATTTTCTTACTATCTTCTAATTAGTGCCTTCCTGCAATTCTCTCTCTCTCTCTCTCTCTCTCTCTCTCTCTCTCTCTCTCTCTCTCTCTCTCTCTCCCCCACCTCTCTCTCATTCAGCTCTATTTCCAAATTTCTCATTTTCTTCCTAAGATTAGACGTCCATTCATTCCAATTGTTGACCTGCTCTCAACCTCTCCTATATACAATTTAACCTTCATAGAGCTTCCAGACATTGTTTCTTTTTCCCCCTCCAACCCCAGTCTACCAATACTTTTCCTAAAACCCTAAGGAGTCAGACCTTGTTTCTAAGCCCAGAATTCAAGACCTTTGATGACTTCCCCCACCAGCTTTCCCAGCAGCATCACTGGTTGCCCTAACTCTCGACATATCTTTACTTTGGCCACATCTGGTTGCCCTGCAGCTCTCACGATGTGGATGTGCTTCTTTCCTGGGTGTAAACACTTTGGACAAGTTGTCTTCTGGGCACCCAGCCAAAGCACAGCCTTCATTTTCTTATGAGGGGGTCCAGCTGCTTGAGTACCTGGAAGTATTGCTGAAGATTATTAGATATCTTTAGGAGTATTCTACTTAGCATCATTTTCCTTCAGATATGAACATTTCTAGCAACCAGCTTTCTTTTTTGCTTTGATTACTTGATAGTATTAAGACATTCTATACAAGTCTTCTTTTTGTTATTAAATTACATACTGATGTTTATCATTGACCTTATTTATAAAATGTTTTTAATTTCTCTTTATCTGGTGTAACATAATAGACGTAATAGTTGCACAGAACTGCTTCATAACTAACAAGTTTCTTACTTTTTTATTGGTGTGTTCCTGTATCACTCTTTTCTTTTCATATAGTTGGGAAAATTTTCCTAGGTAGATTTTAAAAATCCCAAACTATAAATTTTACCTTTTATAGAGTTCTGCACCTAATAACTAACCAAATGTGTTTTGACATACTAAAATAAAATAATAAAATTTACTTTTTAATATTTTAATGTCTCCACTAACAGAAACACTTTTTTTTTGGTCTGTTCTATTCTGCTGATGTTGCTGTACTTTCCAATTGTTTTGGCTATTAATGTTATCTTTTTATCTTTAACATCATACACTGCTTCAGAGCTGAAACTTTGACTTTTATATCTGTGTCTTTGTAGTATAGGACACTTAAAAAGTTGCACTAAAAACATGGTAGGTCCTAAGTAATAATTTGCTGAAAAACCTTAAAAGAAACAAGACTCTCTTCTGTTCAGTAAACAATATATCACAGCACTTGGCAGTGTACCTCTGGAGCCAAGCTGTTTGAGTCTATGTTGGAACTTACTCCTTTAGTAGTGTGACTGAGCATGATACCAGACATTTCTTTGCCTTGCATCAAGCATTTCTAATGTGAAAATTATAGTAATGCCCACTTCACAAAAATGTGGTGAAAATGAAAGTAAGTTAACATATGAGACACATATTAGGGGACAAAAAACGTGGTGAGCAAATATTGCCGAAATTTGTTATTATAAGCATTATAGTTCATGGGGGTAGTTTTCAACTTGATTTTAATCTTTGATAGCTAGAATAATCAGACTTTGTTTGGACTTTTCCTGTAAATAAATGGTTAACAGAGAATTATATTTCTTCTCCAGTAAAATGGTATTAATAATTAATTCTCTTAATATATGAATTTTCAGGGATGCTATTATATAAAAAATGAATAGTACAGTCAAATATGATCTTCAGAGAAAATACAGAACATAAAATTACAAAGCAGAAGCATAACTAATTTTTAATAGTTACTGTAGTAATCTGAGCTGTTGACAAGAAGGATGTATAAAAAAACATTGGCTTTTTCAGGATGATGGCTTTGCGAAAAGGACCTTTTTAGGTTTATCCCTGGAAAATCAGAATTTAAACTTTTGCCCTGAGTAGCTGGATCATACATGATATATTTGACCTTAGCTCAGAATCCCTTCCTCCCCTCACAACCATCTTAAATGTCCAATTCACTCACAAGGCAAATTCTTATTCATATTTCAAAACTCAACTCAGGTGTCATTTTCTAATTCTTTGTTCCTCCACCACTACTTCCGTCCCCCCAAAATAAATCAGTTCCCAAAGCTACTACCACATCTAACTTATATCCCAACATTTTATTTACTGCCTGTGTTCTAATTTATTTGCTTACATGCTTGTCTCCTTTTGACTTAGTTACTTTATGGATAAGTTCTCTATCCCAAGTTTCCAGCCTCATTTCTAGTTTAACTGTCCAAAGTTTTGGTTCTTTACTACTTATTTGATTTTTCAAGTTATTTATAAAACCGTGGAAGAGTTGTTGAATGGAAAGTAAAATAAAGAGCACCAAGGTATAAATCTAGTATTGATAAGAAACTCTTAACAATAAATAAGAAAGGAAACTAAAGACCTATAAAAAAGCAAAGACCCTTAAAATAAGGGTTTTATCCTGAAGAGACGTGTAGAGATTTTTTACTCACATCTGTTACCTATGCATGGGGATAAAAGGACCTAAACCAGAAAAATCTTCAACCATGTTTGTTCATATAAACAAAAGCCTTAAAAACATAAATCATAGAGAGTCAGATACTCAGATAGAATTGGAAGAGTGTTTGTAGATAAGGGATGATTCAGAATGAACTGTAAGAGTCACATGGATTTGGCTTCTAATTCTAGTTGAACAACTTATCAGATGGTTTTAGGGAGCTAACTAATCTTTTCTTTTTTTCCTTGTATTCTCTTTATTTTATTAGTACACTATATTTATACATAATAGTGTGATTCCTTATGCCATGTTTATCCATACACATAACATAGTTTGATCAATTTCATTCTCCAGTTCCTCCCCCCGTCCTCCCCTCTTCTCTTCCTTGGTTTCCTTGTGCTACTCCACTGGTCTCCCTTCTATTACTATTTTAATTAGTGCATTATAAACATGGGACACATGTGGTATGTTTGCACAGGGATATGACATAATTTGGTGGGCTTCATTTCCCAGTACTTGTTCATGCCCTCATTTCCTCCCTCCCTCTTTATCACCTATCTCTACTTCATTGATATTTTTTCATCCCCCTCACTTCCCCTTTTTCTGACTTCAACATATAAAATAAAACATTCAACCCTTGACTTTCTGAGTCTTCCTTATTTCAGTTACCATGATGTACTCCAGTTCCATTCTTTTACCAGCAAATGACATAATTTCATTCTTCTTTATGGCTAAGTAGAACTAGACGGTCAATGTGTACCAAATTTTCTTTATCCTTTCATCTGTTGGTGAACACTAATCTTTTCTTAACATCAGTTTCCTTATGTAGAAAATAAGACCTATCTCTGAAAGCTGCTATGAAACTTAAATACCCCAATTAAATGTTTGACATAATTACCTGCTGAATATATGTTAATTGTTGTCATTAGAGCAGATAAGATCCAGGTTCATTAGTGCAAGCAGTGTAATAATATAATGATTATCTTAGCAGTTTCATTAAATAAAATTCTTGAAGACTAAGTCCATAGAATTTTGTCAAAAATTACTCAAATAGAGGTACTACTAGAAGTGTTATTACTTAATAGTAACATTTTTTTTAAGAACCACCAATTTTCTTACTGTACTCCAATTTATCATTGTATATAATTTATACTTTTAGGAAAGTTGTTTCTTGATTACCAAAAACAATTTTAGTACAGTGAATTAAGTGTAAAATAAAATAATAATGAACTACATTTCTAAGGAAATTAAATATAAAGAGTAGATGATATCTATTCTAGGTTTTCAGTCATTAAGTATTAAATAAGGTTCTAGGTTCATTTCTCATCAGTATTTCAAAAGATAAAGTCATACTTTACACATTGCTAGTGGATAAACATGATAAGCAAATTGATGTGTGGACACAGACACATATAACTGTTATGTACTGATGTATACATTGCTAAAAGTTTGAAGACCATCTCAATATAACTTCACTGAATGCTCCTCCTAAAATTGATGAAACTAGTGAATTATGACCATAGTTTTAGAACAATTAAACATAAGATCTATTTGCATTTCTTCCTCTACCTAAAAGCAAAAGAATTAAGTAAAGAATTAAGTAAAATGTAAAGAATTAAGAATTGTGCTTTGATGGGCTGGGGATGTGGCTCAAGTGGTAGCGTGCTCACCTGGCATGCGTGAGGCCCAGGTTCGATCCTCAGCACCACATACAAACAAAGATGTTGTGTCCGCCAATAACTAAAAAAAAATAAATAAATATTAAAAGTTCTCTCTCTCCTAAAAAAAAAAATTGCTTTAAAAAGTCTTAAGAGTTTCAGTATCAGGAGAAACAGAATTGGCATTTCAAAATTTAATAGCAAGTACATTTTTTAAAAAAAATGAATTTATTATTATACTATACTTTCACTAATAGTTTTACCATCCTTAAGTTCAAGGGAATGGCAATCTAACAAAAACAGAGCAAAACTCTCATATTTCTTTATTTTAAATATTCATTAGAACAGAAAGGTTGAACATCTCCAACCCTGATAATACTGTGGAAACTCAACTAACTGAAACAGTTCACATTCTGTCATGAGGATTATCTTCCATGTAATGTGAGAGTAAAATCTTACACAGTAATATATAATGTTTACATCACATTTTTTAATTGTATGTTTCTTTTAAAAATTTTTTTTTAGTTGTAGACAGATACAATAAGTTATGTTATTTATTTGTTTTTATGTGGTGCTTAGGATCAAACCTAGTGCCTCACACATGCAAGACAAATGTTCTACCAACTGAGCCACAACACCAACCCCTAACTTTTTTTTTCTTTTCTTTTTCATTTTTTTTTCCGTACTGAGGATTGAACCCAGGGCTTTGTGCATGCAAGGCAAGCACTCTACTGATTAAGCTATATCCTCAGCCAATTGTATGTTTCTTGATAGTGTCCCTCTGTGGTAGATTTTGCCTCCTTTTTCAAAAAATCAGGGTAAAGTAAATTTACTGATTTTCTAAAGTCACAAGTGAGGTGAGGCAGAGAGAAGATTCAATGGATAGTGTCAGAATGGCCACTGAAACATTTTATGCTTCTTAGCATTTAGTCAAAAGGCAAACTTTAAAAGATACAGAAGAATTATATTTGCACAGAACAAGATTAGAACATATTTGAGTTAGAAATTCCTTTAATAATGAACTTCTTTGTGGGAACAGTTGTTGTCTAGTCATTGCATTCTGTTCCTCCCCTCCCCTTTCTTTATCTCTAAAGGCTTCCAAACAAATGTCCCCTCACACCATTCACCTCTTCTATACCTTCTGTCTTAGTTTGACAACTAAATCAATTAATCATTACTTGGCATCAAAACTGAGGACCTTTTCACTTGGCAGAAGACAAAAAAGAAAATAATATTACATAGAAGAGAGGAAAAAACAGAAAACATGTTTTAGTAAATTAATACTTTATTTGCATTTACTCTTTCCTTACTTATAAATCAAATGTACTAAATTTCTAACTAAAATTTTTCATTGGCATATAAATGCCAAACTACCTTAAAATATAACGATGCATTAATGCCTTTTATTTCCATCTAATATAGTGCACATGTTGAAATGACACACATACGTTTAATGTTTTAAAAAAAGATACTAATATTCTTTTCCTTTTTCTACATAACTTTAATTAGTATATGAGAATCTGGATTTTGAAATAGAACTTTTTCCTATCTTTACCATTTTCTGTTTCTTAAGATTGTTGCTATCTTACTTCATAGGTCAAAGACAAGTTTCATTTTTTGAAAATAAAAAAATAAATTCTCCCATGAGAACTTATTAAGGAGATAGTTTCAACTTTCTTCAGTATCTGATGGTGGGGGCAGATCTTGAAAGCCCCCAGATGGTTAGAGGTACTGGATGTCTTTAAGCTGGAATCAATCTGCCAGAGATAGTCCATGCTGAAGCCTACCATGAAAGCGGAATGCCTCCATAATAAATGGGGTTATGGTTGTGAATCTATAGGGGATTTTAGTGAGCAACTTAGGCAGCTCACTGGACACAACATGAACTATACTCTCAAATGCAGCAAAAAGCAAATATGAATCTTAATAATGCCTTCATAATTCATGCTTATTCTGTATTTTTGTATTCTTTTTTAAATTTTTGTTTAGTTGTAGATAGATACAATATATTTGTTTTATTTATTTATTTTTATGAGGTGCTGAGGATGGACCCCATTGCCTCACGTGTGCTAGACAGGTGCTCATAATATTTACTTTTGAGGTAGCAATGATTTTAGAGATGAATACCAATCTGAATAGCTGCTTGCCTTATTCTGGCACTGTGCCAAATAAACCCTCACCAGATTGGAAGCCTTTCTGATTTTTACCCTTCAGGACTCCAGGGAAATCACACTTTACATCACTATCCATGGTCCTGAAGCAAAGCCAGTCAGTTTAAACTATGAAGTTTAGATTTCTGTAATTAGACCAAACGCCCCTTTCACAACTATCACAAGTTTGCAACTGCATATTCGGTAACAGGGTGTAAATTTTTCAAATTAGCTTAGAGGTGTCTAACAGAGAATGGCAAAGAAAGGTACATGAAGATGTAAAAGAAATAAATTTAGCAGGTTAATTTGACATGCACTTAGAACAGATGCTCAGTTGGATACACTATTCACTGTCAGTTTCTAAATTTATTTTTTTAGTTTCTAAATTTATAAAAGTATTTTTAAAGTAAAAAATAAAGAAGAAAGTACAAATACTATATAAATTCTTAAAACTTGAAGTACGTCAATTAGAAAATTGGAGAGTTTTATTTACTCATTGATGTGCAGATTTTACACTGTTTGTTAGCCTGAATTCAGAACAAGAAAGAGAAGAAACTTTGATATTTTATGGTTAAGCATTTAAATGGCTCTTGGATTATAGAATTTAATTCAAAGTATCCAAATGACCACAGTTACTATGCCAGGGGTAAGAATTCATTGATAGGCAGGAGGAATGTGTAAAATATCAATTTAAGCCAGGTCTGTCCTTAATGGGGAAAATAAAATCCTCTCCCAGGGTTCTGATAAAGAGAAAAATGCAAACTTCTACCTCCTGCCAGGTATTCCAATGATCATACCTGCTTTATCTTTAACTAGGCACTGAATATAATTGCATTCACCACTGTGTAGCTTTCCAAGGTATCTCTTTAAATTTTGTCCCTTATTACTCCTTGAATTCTACCTACTGTCCCTTCTCTTAGCATATCTAAGACTGAATGTGGGTGAATTCATAGGAAACATCTATCTAAAGATACAGCAAAAGTGGTGAAAGTCCTCAAGCATCAAGCCTCCTTTTCTTCATTTTTTTTTCTTTTTCTATTTTTTTTTATTTTTAAAGCTTTTTGGTACAGACTTCTCCTTTTCTTAATCTAGCTCTTTCTATTAGCTTCATAATTGAAGTGGATTTGAGCATGGATCTTCTATCACTACGGCTCATTGCCCATGTATCAACAATAATCCAGGCACTCTCTTACCACTGTGGAAAATTCTCAATCTTCCAGGAGTGCCATTATTGTCTGGAGAATTCTAAAAAGAACATGAACATTAAAAAAGCATTGACCACCACAGAATTATTGGGGAATGTTGACTTTATTCTAAACAGAACTATAGAGAACTGTGACTTGTTTGAAGATTTCAGGATACTGAAGTTATTATTTGCCATGAGTCTTAGAAAAATGTACATGTTTTATATGTTCAGGTTATAAAGGGTAATTTAGCTTTTTGCATGAAAATTTAATCTGGAATGTGTTTGTACTTTATCATTCCTTCTTTGAACTTTTAGCTTTATGTATTTCAGATGTAAATAGCAGATAAATGCATTTGAAACTAAATTTTCATAGCATTAGCTCATTAAATATTATTTGAGTCATATTATCTCTTTGATGACTTGTGACCAAATTTTTCCTAGTCTGGAATCTTTTTAAATAACTAAAATACTGCTCTGATTAATCATTATTGAAATTTGAGTTATTTTGACTTTTCCTTTTTCTACTCACTGTATCTAACCCACACACTAACTACTGCCATTTCTCTCCCTTTCCATCTTGTTCATTTCTGTCTCCATAAAGCAGGGGTTCACTGCCAGAGACCTGAATTACAGAAGTGGCCTCTAAGTCTCTCCTTTTTTTAATGTGGCCTTCAATCAACCCTGTTCCCCACAATTAAATGACATTTCTAAAACACTATTTTCATGATAATCACCATCTTTTAAAACCTTTCAGGAGATCCCTTCCTTTGGTAAAATGTTTTAATCTGACATTTAAGGCCCAAATTTATCTGACCACAACTGGCTTTCTAAGTCTTTTATCATATTAATTTTCCACCTGAGTCCTTCTTTCTGGATGAAGTCTTCTATACACTGTCTACTAAATATTCTATCCTTACCTCCTGCCTTTCTCAACTCTGATCATGGTATGCTGAGAGCCTGGATTGCATGGATCTATCTTTTCACTTATGAACATTAAGTATAAATCCATATTATTTTCCTTTGTCTTCCTTGAAGGCTGACCTACCAGAATCTCAAAATAATTCCATATCTCATATGTTTACCACTCATTTGTCAGTTATTTTCTTTGGATTATTATATAAGTATTCCCTCTCAGTACCATCCAAAGTAAAATTTCCTCAATTTGTTATTTCTCTTGCTTTTCCAAATTGCTGGGGGAGCATTAAGACAGAGCCCCAATAATCTGTATTCATTTTTTATGTTATAAAAATCAAAATCACGTGTCAGTTCTTAAAGATAGGTGTTTGGGGCTTACAGGTAATAAAAAAAACATGATATTGGTTCACATATTTGCCTTTTCCTTCTTATAAGTTAATATCATTTAGTAAATGTGACACTATATTTAAGCTTCCCATCAACAGATCTCCATAATCAATACTTTTTTATTTCCTTTAATCTATTTCTGCACTACTTTGGTTTGATCAGTTTATGTTCCTTCAGTAATTACTATAGCAGTATGTTCTATTCCACTCTAGTATGTAATCCACAATAACCAAACCTTCACTTACCTTTGGAAGCCAATAACTTAACCTGTAAGTGTAAAGATAAAATTTTTCTGTGCCAAAGAAAACACTGGGATCCTTGAAGATCACAAACACCTGGCTGGGAAAAGAAAAATCTGTTATTTTAAACTTACCTGCATTAATAGGAATAAAGATTAAATTTCCAATTTCAAAAATGGAGCTTATGACAGGACTATGTTGTGGTAAAGCCACTGTCAGTAACAATGGTTTCTCAAAAAGTTAAACATACAATTATATGTGACCTAATAATTTCACTGCTAGGTATATGTAACCAAATGAATTGAAAACAAATATTTAAACAAAACCTTGCATATGAATGTTCATAGAAGCATCATTCACAATATCCAAAACATGGAAACATCCTGAATATTTGTTCATGGATGAATAAATAAGCAAAGTATGGTATTTCCATATAACCTAAGGCTTTTTGGCCACACCAAAAAAAAAACAAAAAAAAAAAAAAAAACCTGACATACTGATTTATACATTAGACTAAGTGGAAAATGCCAATCACCAAAAGACCACATATTTTGTGAAAATATTCAATGAAATATTCAGAATAGGCATATCTATAGAGACAGAAATTAGATTAATGTCTATTTAATGTTGGATGCAGGAAATGAGGGACAGAGTGTAGAGCTAAAAGGTACAGTATTTTTCTTTGTGATGAATATATGTTCTAAATTTGTGTTGATGGTTACATATATCTATGCATATATTAAAAACCATTAAACTGTATACTTTCAATGAATGGATGGAATGGGATTTATTTTTTTGAATGCAAAACAAGCTAATTTAAATGGAACGTAGAACAAGTTCTGTTTAGATAATTGACCAGTTACATAGAGGCATGTATTCACACATGTTAGAGGAGTTAAACACCACCAACAATTTGTAATGTTGCCTATTGACACTCTGGCTCCCTCGGAAAGAAAGTGGAGAGCTATTTTCAATGAGAAGACTACATTAAGAGTTATAGTTTCTATGAAGTCCCCGTAGCACATAATACAACAAGAAAGCCAAGAGTCCTCAGAGAGCTACAGCCTAAGTCAGAGGAAATACTGGAAATCTGTAAGAAGGTCCAAGGCAGGTAAGAAAGGGCCATGTGTGCATATATATTCTTCAGGTTATACTGGAGAAAAATATTTAGATTCCTGCTTTTCTTAGAACACCAGCTAGATGTAGTCTGCACAGTATTTGAGTGTCAAACATGTGTCAAACATCATTTGGAAGTTGACTGAATGTTTAGAGTGATGGATGCATAAAACTTGGAAGACTGAAACGCCCTAAATAAAAGTTTATTAACTGTTTTAGACATGTAGAATTAATGTCCAACTAAATTATTGTATCAATAACATTTTTGTAACTCCTCTCCATGAAGTTTTGTTAGTTAGCTTTATATTTAGAATTTAGAACCTTTATTTCAGGGAATGACCTAAACACAGTATTACCCTCTCTTAGATTTTGCTTGTGAATTATCTCATTTTCACTAATATATAGGATAATTATTCTACAAGTATATATTGTTCAGGTAAAGGCCATAAAATGATATATCCAGAGCTTCAAATATTGCCTGATCCTTCTTCCCTTTGAATTCATTCCCAAACATAAAAAAATTAGAAAATTTAAATGTAAACACCACCTGTCATCAGTTGCAAATCATCCCCTCCCACTATCAGAGGCTTTCTCTTAAAAACAGATTCTAGTGTAGGGAAATGTTTAAAAAGCTCCAAGTTCTGATTAACTTTGTTAATTTTCCACTAAAGTTAATGACATTTTCTGGTGACTATTATAAAATACAGCTTACAAGTGATGTGTCTCATCATGTCACCCACCCAATTTGGAGTGAAAATGTTGGGACACCAGAGGAGAAGAATTTCTGAATAAAATTTCCATTTTATAGTTTAAAACTAAGTTTTATTAAGTGCAACAGAAATACATCATGTGGATTATATGCTAATTTTTTATTACTAGTATCACTGATAGCATCTATGTAGGTCTGAAACTCTTAAATGAAAAATAGAAGAAAATGTATACCTATGACAGTGGGCATCAAACAGTGACCTGTTCACAAATGCAGTTTGCAGAAGAAACTTTTATAGACCATATACAGATATATATGCATGCACAGCATAAATGTTCATGCTTCTTTCCCTGTCTTGTATCTAAGTTCCAGCACCCTCTTCACTCTTGAGAGAATTGATATAATATGGATGTACTAGTTAGTGTACAAGAAACTGCTATGCTAGAAAATGCATATTCCTCAATCATATCCTTCCTGATTCTTTTACATGCTTCACGATGGAAGATTTCATATATGTGTTTCTCTGTGTGTCACCATGTATATTTCTTGGCATATGACAATGCAAAATCTCCATTCTGACAAAGGAGTTTATATTTCTCTTGAGCAATTGTTTTTAAGTGCCCATATTCATATTTCTTCCATCTTCTGTCTCCTTCTCCACACATCATACACTGTTGAGTGGAGTCTTTGATTAGAGCACATGAACCAGAAGAAAAGAATAGGCTCTTGCTGAAAAGAAAATTCCATTGATAATTCTTGAGTTGTTTTCTCAGTTACCTCGAAATGGCTCAAACATCTCAATATTGAGAGGAATGTTGGAGTCCTTCTCCTGTAATTCCAAAGGGAAGGGTTAAGGAATACCAGGTATCTATAATCATTATAAGTAAAATTGCTAAAATTTGCCTAGACTGAAATGAATTTGGAAGTTATAAAATGTGTTCAAGACCCAGCATAATTATCCCCAGTTGGCTCACTGAGAAACATGCCAACAGTTGAGAGTTATTCACTCTCTTTTTTATATAGAACCTTTCCTCTTTTTATCCTTTTCTTATTGTTAAGTTTTGAAAATTTATTTGCTCCCTCTGAAAATTTTTATTAACATGTAATAATTGTATATATGGGGTACAATGTGATGATATATGAGTACATTGTATAATGATCAAATCATGATAATTAACATTTCTATCTCCTCAAACATTTACTATTTCTTTGTTTTGGGAGCTTCAAACTCTTCTACTTCCTTGTACAATATATAATAAGTTGGTATTAATTATGATCACCTGGCTGTGCTATAGGATATTAGAACTCCTGTGTACTTGTGTTTTGGTAATCTCTATCCAATGTTTCTCTATTCTTCCTACCCCCTATCTTTCCTAACCTCTAGTGACCACTATTCTCCTCTCTACTTCTACAAAATCAACAATGGTAACTTTCACTTATGAACAGGAATATTTAGTAATTTTCTTTTTATACCTGGCTTATTTCAAGTATATAACATCTTCTAGTTCTATCCACATTGTCATAAATGACAGGATTTTATTATTTTATGACTGAATGATATTCTATTCTATATTTATATTACCTTTTTTATATTCATCCATCAGTGAACACTCCAGTTTATTCTATATTTTAGCTACTATAATTAATGCCACATAAATAGTATCAGGAGTTTGATATAGTGATTGATTTTCCTTTGGATATATAAAAACTTCTGTAGAATTTTTATACAACAAAAATATATTTCTGTGGAAGAGATCAATGTAGCAAATCAATTCATGATGGCTACAAAAACAAAAACAAAATGTAGAAAGAATTTTAGCCAAGTAAGTGGATAATCTCTACAATGAAAATCACAAAACAGGGACAAAAGAAATTGAGAACACAAAACCATGGAGAGATCCCCATATTCATGTATTAGGAGATTAATATTGTTAAAATATCCATGCTATGAATAGCAATTTGAGATCAGGTTCAGTGGAATCCTCATCAAAATACCAGGGACATTCTTCACAGAACTAGGAAAAAAATTCTAAAATTCATGTGGAACCATAAAATGCCCCAAATAGTCAAACCATTCTTGAGCAAAAAAAAAAAAAAGTACCGGAAATGTCATAAAATTTTGCCTCAAACACACTACAAAGCTGTAGTAATAAAACAGTATGATCCTGGCATAAAATAGACATGTAGACTGTTACAGTTTGGGTATGAGATGTTCCAAATAAACTGAAGTGCTGTACAATAAAGGAAAATTTAGAGGTTTAATTATTAGATTATGAGAGCTAAAACTTAATCAATGGATGTATTTGTACATACCACATATACACACATGCATCTGCTATAGGTGAGATTTTGACTGAGAGTGAATAATAATACAGAAACAAATCTTGATTAGTTAGAAGTGACATCATATGGATTAGACCATTTGAAGGATTAGCAAATTGAATGGATTACTGGATGGTAACCATAGTCAGGTGTGACATCATATGCACACATGGAGGAAAATGAAACTAGACCACTCTCTTTCACCATATACCAAAATCAACTCAAAATGGATCAAAGACTTCAATGTAAGACTTAAAATTATAGAACCACTGCTGATATTTTGGGGGAGAAAATAATGGTCGCAAATTCTTCATAATTTTAAGAGAAAGAATTTTTTTCTTTGCATTTTATTTCACCAAAAACCTCTGCCCCACAAACTCCCAAAAAGTGAATTACTTCTTCATTCTCATTCATTGAAAAGATGGGGCAAGTATACTGTTCAATTGTGTTTTACAAAAGAACAAAATTATTCTTGTAGTGGTGAGCAACATAGAACACTGTGTATCACTTTGTCCCACAAAGAGGAGTGTCCAGGGGTGTGACTGCTACCAGACTGGTTATGCAAATTAACTTTTTATCATAAATCCATAAGATGCCTTTCTAGGGAGGTTATATATTTACTTAAAATGTATTTTATTCCATTTTAACATGTGGGAAGGTAGAATTAAACAGTCAATATTGGTACAGATCACACTTGGAATTCACAAAAATAATACCTCATGATATCATATTGTAAACATCTTTGTTAGAGATTCTCTTTGTTTTCTGCCACCCTCCTAATTTCCATTGAAAGTAATGCCTATAACTGTGAATTATTGAATTTCATACCTACATAGAGTCATCCACTTTGTGTTAGTGTCCATAACTTCCTGAGTAAGCCCAAGATCAGAGACTCCTAAGGTCCCCAAGTCCAGGCAAGCTAGCTGGGAGGCATCTTTACTTTCCCATCATGCAGAGCACAAACATGTTTGTTGAATTTAAACTAATTTACTGAAATTTAAGAAAACTTAAGAGGTCTTTAATCTCTCTTATTACCCCTTTCTTTTATTCCACCTCAGGGTGAAATTATATTGACATTTTGTGATGGAAATGTGATTGGATATTATGTAAACTTTATTGTGTCCCTTATCTGAGAAGACTAAGTTAGTACCAGACATAAGCATGTTAGTTCACAATACTGGATTTGATTTCAGATAAAAGGTAAGTCCCCAAAGAGTGGAGCAAAAAAAGACAATGATCTTGGGCTCTTGCTGTGAAGCTGAGGCTGCTAGCAGGCAAAGAAGTTAGGGAGAAAGAAGGGAAATATTCAAGCCATGGTATCTGTAGGTTCAAAGCCTAGCTAGAAGGGAATAAGGAAAACATACGTGACCTGCTTCTTAATTGCATTGGAGGTAGTTGTCCTTGGGACTTAGTTTTCAAATTTTATATGTTTTTTTTTTTAGTTACTTTCTCACCAATATTTATTGTAAAAAAAAAAAAAACCTTTTTAACAAATGATTCGCATTTCTATATTTGTACATACCACATATACACATATGCATCAGCTATAGGTGAGATTTTTTTTTTTAAATGGATAGCATGCCTTTATTTTATTTGTGTATTTTTTTATGTGGTGCTGAGGATCGTACCCAGTGCCTCTCACATCCAAGGCAAATGCTCTACCACTGAGCTATAGCCCCAGCCCCCTATAGGTGAGATTTTGACTGAGACTAAACAATAATACAGAAACAAATCTTGATTAGAAAAGAATTTTTTTTATACAGAAGCAAAATGACTCACAATCAAGACAACTCATTTCGAGCTAGATGCTACTTAAACATAGATGAATAAGCAAATCAATCAACACAATAGCCATCTTTCATGCTTGGAACTTGGGGAAAAAAAAAAACATTGTTCTTTAATAACCTGTAAAAGTGTGTGTGTATTTGTGTGTGCATAAATATAAAATATTTGAATTATGATTTATCAGTTACTTAGTACTTCTAACAGCAAAGTAAGGATCCAAGCCTTCTTTCACATTGTTTGTGGTATTATATATGGAGACACACCTTTTCCACAAATGTTCATTCAATTCTTACTATGCATGGGATACTGGATGCTGAAAACATGTGCAATGAATTCTTTCCTCAGAAAATCCCTATGAGGATTTTTATTATCCCATTTCAAGATAAGAAATACATCTAGCTTGAATTAACTTGCTCAACATCACATAGCTATTAAATGATAGAAACATGATTTGCACCCAGGCAGGTAAGCTCCTAGGTTTTTAATTTTACCCACAGTGCTATTGAAAAACATTGGACACAATGGAAACACAATTAAGAGAAGTTATTGGGGGGATGTAAGGGTAGCATAGTGAGAAATAAATCAGACCTTATTCTATGTGGGAATGAGGGTCAAGAATTAAGGGAATATAATCAAGGGCTTACTTTTTTGTCATTCATTTTTGTTAGTGATTATTTGTTTTATAATATATTTAGCTACTTCCATTCAATCAGCTATACTTCAATTAAAAATAAGCAAAAAGGTAATATATCATGGTAAAATGAGTTGGCCAGTGTGATAAATGGAGGAAACACACACCCTGCTTAATCAATTGCATGGGGAGGTTTTGGGTGGGGAATCATTGTTTTGATGCAATATAGAGGTGATCAGAAAGCATTCACCAAATATAAAATATCACTCCCACTCTAGTTATGTCTTGGTGTTGTTGCATTTAAGGGATCAGATATTATCTGGAAGGGATGGCCCTTTGATGGTCACTAACACATTAACTTACATGACCTTTATCAGTTCTCAGCAGAGAGCCAAGTGGCTGAAGCCTAAGTAAATGAGGCTCTGAACAAATAGGTTATGACTGGTGGAAATCAGAGAATAAAACTGGGAAGTCTGGACAATACCTTGGAGGCTACAGTGTGCACAAATAGGTAATATGCTGGGTCAAGGGCAGTGATCAGGAGCAATATCAAGGTCCTATTTGTGTTGCCAATATTGCACTAAAATATGTATATGTGGTGATCTTGGAAATATATTTCCAGGAGGAATAAAGAAATTGGTGGGTCCAAATTTGTTTTTTTTTTTCATCTATCTATCTCCATCTATCCCCCTTCAGGATACAGAGTATTGTTAGAGCTCTCCATTCATGGGAAAGAAAAAGTTATTTTTCTTCTTTGACTCATTATGAGTATAGGAGAGAGGACCAGAAAATGTTGGCACTTAGACATTATTCAATTCTGTTCAGTGAAGGTCATCTTTGAGATTCAGTATCACTCTTGTCAATTCAGTCTTCTCTTCAATTTGTGGTATAACCTCCACAAGTCTTGTTGTCCTCAATGGGGCTGATTACCTCATCACTGCCAGATGCAAACTCTGGGGATCTTTACAAGAGCATAGTGCACCTTGCAGGATTATGCTGACACTTAATGGGTTAGGTGTCTCATTTTACCCTCTTCTCTTCCATGGAGAATTTTTATTTCATTGATTTGTTCCTTCTCAAAGATAGATGGCTGAATCTAGGGAACACAAACATCAAGGGCTACCAGAATTTCAAAAGATATGCACTTTTTGTTGTAAGTATATCCCATGTAATATTTGGGACATAACTTATGCTAAAATATTTATTTTGCATATGTGATTCAAATTTAATTTGATGTCTTATGTTTTATCTGCTAACCCCTTTATATGATAGAGAGAACCAACTCAGGTCTTGGTGTTTTGCACAATGGGAATTCAAACCTCAGCTCTGATAACTAACATATGTACCTTTAGAACAATTGCATAGTCTCTCAAAGTCTCTTTCCTCCCCTTAACAATAAAGTTTATACAGCTATCAGTCATAGGTTGGTGAGAGGATTAAATTAGCTAATACATGAACTATGTAGTAGAATAACTCCAAACTGAACTACTCAATAAATATGGGACACAGCAGTATTCAGAGGATCCTATGAAAGCTGGCAACAGTTACTGTTGATAGAATTTAATTCTCTAACTGAAAGGTTTTCATTGTATAGGTACATGATAATTATTTAATTTTCATGTAAATTTCAATATATTTCTAATTTATAATGGGCTTTGGGGTTGTTTTTATATAAAGTGTTTCATAATCTAACTGAAAGCTATTAGAGTTTACATTCCCTATGAAAATTTATCCTATAAAAAGTTTCTCGTGTATGCCTCTGTGCCTGATTCCCGAAGCTGTCCTTTACACTGCCAGTCGCCACACTCTCACTGGTGAAGGAAATTCTGCAGTATTGCAACCTCTGCCAGCAAGATGTCTCCTTTGTCTCTTTCTATTTATCTGTCTGCCTGTTTGTTTCTGTTTCTCTTTTTTTTTCCCACAATATCTTTATTTTACATTTATGTGGTGCTGAGGATGGAACCCAGTGCCTCATGCATGCTAGGTGAGCACTCTACCACTGAGCCACAACCCCAGCCCCTCTTTCTGTCTCTTAAAAACACCTGCAAGTGTACACAAACATTCTCCCCTCTCTCCCCACCCCCGCTTTCTTCTCCCTCTCCCTCTCCCATCTCTCTTTCCCCTTCTTCTTCTCTCTCTCTCTCTCTCTCTCTCTCTCTCTCTCTCTCTCTCTTCTACTTACTGTTGCCTGAGAATAAAGAGCCCATATTTCTGTCTCAAAGAGAATAGGGTAGGCATTCTAGGATTTTTTAAAAATGTATTTTCTACTTAGAGAGGAGAGGGAGAAAAAGGAGGAGGAAGAGAGATAACCCCCAAGAAAGTCAAACTATCTATTTATTTAGTTATGTGTTTTGGGTTGCATTTTGCATTAATCGTCGCCACACACAGGAGCCCTGCAATTTATTACTGGTGATAAGTGTGGACAGTAGCTATTATTTTCTCTCCCTGTTCTAAAATGTGGCATAGTGGGACACTTAGATTTATGAAACATGCATTATTCAAAACTCTAGTCCTAGGATGGCTCAGCATGAAGACTCACAGCTATTTCCATAACCTTTCCTCAAAATTCCTCCTCACTGGCTTTCTTCGTTTCCATATCACAAGGTTAGAAATCATCCGAAACTCAGAATTGGAAGAATTGATCATAGAAATCTATAAATACAACATCGTTCACAAAGGGGAGTGACGAAGAACTCCCTATTCTAAAAAATCTACAGAAAATCCCTGGAGGAAGCAAGTGGATTTTCATTGAAAGCAATTCAATGGGCACCTTTCTCTGTAGCAAATTCCTTAAGTATTAATGTTGTGAGTATACACACACACACACACATACTTATTTTCCATCAAATTTGAGTGTGCTGGTACTCCTAGTGTCATATATGTGCCAGATGTGCCAGATGTGCCAGACACTGGAAGGGAAGAAAAACAAATTAGAAATCTGAAAATGATATACAATAAAAAATAATAAAGCAACAGAAAATACTTTCATTTGTATATGAACACTGTATAAGAAAAGTGGATGAGTTTGTCAATTTGAACCATTTGGAACCCTCAGAGCACAATACTTGTAACTGCTACTAGTAGTAATCATCATTGTATGTGGGTAAATTTATGAGAGGCTCTAAGTGTGAATTGAGCATAATTAAAAGGGATTTGACTTATTCTGTGAAAGAAATTCATCTGAAAATGGCTCTGGACTAATGAGAGAGGTATAAGCTCTCACAAGGGTAGTTAGGATACCTGCCAAAGAAAGAAAACTGAAAATAGCATTTCAGTGTCATGATAACCTAAAAAGAATCAATAGGATAATGTGATCCTTGGCTATGCACAATAAAGAAGAGACAGATAATCTGGAAGTGTGGTTAGTAGCCTGAGTTCAAGATAGTTACTCTATAATTTTAATTCTATTTGACAATTATTTCTTTAGCTCTGAAAAGGTTAGTTCTCTCTGCCTGACTTTCTTCAGATTTGTGATACTATGAATTTCTTAAGGGCAGGAACCATATTTCACATTCCATAGCTCCTAAATGCCTCACATTGAGTCATCATCCATACATCCATACTCAGTTGTGTTTATGTATGACCACCATTTACAGATATCTCTTATAGGTCAGCCACAATAGTATACATATTTTAAGATGTTAGTAAGTTTTATAACGCTGAAAAAATTTTTATTTATTTTTTCATTTTACTGACTCTGATAGGGAAAGTTTTGTTGCTAAAGTCTTAGGAAATTTCTTAATGTTAATATATTTGTTTCTAAATATTTATGAGATTAAGACTTCAGTTCACAAAAATAGCTATTGGGGTTGGGGATTTAGGTTAGTGGCAAAGCACTTGCCTAGCATGTGCAAGGCCCTGGATTTGGTAGTCAGCACCGGGGATTAGGGGTAGGAAGAAATAAGAGCAATTAACTGAGAGTTGATGCTGTGATTTACTACAATTGCTTCATCCAGAGGCTTTAGGGAAGAATCCACCTGGGAAAGAGTCATTCACTGGGTTCAGGCTGGATCTAAATTCTGCCACATTAATTAGACCCTTTACCAGGCACACTTCAGTATACTAATAATGGCTTAAGACTGGGGTTGAATCCCAGTAATGCCATGTGCTGGCCTTGAACATGGGTGGAGTGATAGTAGCCATGTCACAGATTTGTTGTGAGGATTCATGAATGAATGACTTTCTAATGCAGTACCTGGTATATGGAGAGTGCTATGTTAAGTGTCAGCTAATCTGAGTACCTTCACTCTTGTTAAATCCTGGGCAAACTTGGAGACTTCAAGAGGATTTTCTCCATTGGGAATATGCAGAGACCTTCAAATGAGAGCAGAGGAGGCCCCCAGGCTCTGCTAAGTTGAAGTGGAAAGATAATATATAACCTTGAAGCTCCACTCCAGTCTCCTTAAGTCAGTCACAATTTCCTAGGAAAACGGAAATGACAATTCAGACCATTTGAATATCTTATGATTCTAATAGGATGGAATGAGAGCATTCTATCCATCAGTTATAAAATGGAATCCCAAGGTGACCCCTTTCATGGTAATCTTCTGAAGAGACCCTCGCCCAAACTTGACAACTCTGTCCTCCCAAGACTTCATTCATAGCAGAATATTCTGCTCAACAAAGTGAGAAGCATCCTCAAGACAGACATCTTTCTTTACCTCCTTGTTTCCTTGAGTGGGTAGTGTAGGGGAAATGAGGTAGGCAACAAAATAAGGGAAAACAGATTGATTAAAAGTGTTCACAAAATTTGTCTAAGTTGTTCCATGATGCTGTAATTTACTACAATTGCTTCATCCAGAGGCTTTGGGGAAGAATCCACCTGGGAAAGGGTCATTCACTGGGTTCAGGCTGAATCTAAATTCTGCCACATTAATTAGACCCTTTACCAGGCACAGTTCACTATAAGTAATAGTGGCTTCAGACTGGGGTTGAATCCCAGTCTTGTGTTAGAAATCCCAGGGAGACTAAGACCAGAATCAATGTTGTGTTCCAAAAACTGATCTTTCCTAATATAGTGAGCTGAGGAACTTGTTTATAAGAAACATAAGTTATCCTCTGGCTTATAAGCTATTTAAGAATAAGTTTAAAATAGAACTCAAGCATAAATCTGAGTTTTCAGTTACTGGTTGGACAGAAGCTATATTTCAAAAAATGTACCTTGTGTATATAAATTTTTTCTTTATACTAATAGTGCATGTTCACTGATATGTGTATAAAATATATCTATCTTAACACCTAGATGTAGCCAAGTTTAACATTTTGGCATACCATGCCTCACCTTTTATCTATATACCTTTTATCTATAGCAGTGCTATTCAAAGTATTTAGCAATAAGTGTGACAATATAAATTAATATTTTAATCAATATCTAAAAACAAACATTTCAAATTTTACCAAATTTTTTAATATATTAATTTGTATATATGACAAATCTGCTCAAGAATCAATATAAGCCATAGTGCAAACTTTTTATTAACTCATTTTAATAATTTCCAAATTGATTTATCTTTAGAGATAACTGGTTTCCTCTACTCTCCCAGATATGATCTTCTATTTGATATTGTTACCAACAAGGAAATGATTCTATAATTTATATCATGATTTAACATAACAAATCTTACCAAACTCTCTCAATGATGTTTCCTTTAAGTAATAGTCATTGTGTAATTGCGGCCCCAATAATTACACGAGTTCTCTGAACATCAATTTTAATGCCAAGGGTACTTAATCCACTCTCAGCTTCTGTCCATCTAATGGAAATGACAATAAAAATATTCTGTTCTTTACATATTTTCTGACATTTAAAATATATTATAAATACCTTATTATTGACTGAATGATAAATATATTTTTTTCAAAAAATATATTTCAATAGATGGAAACTGTTTTGATAGTTCAAACAAGAAGTGGTAGAATTGAACAATAAGACCTGAGATCCATTTCTGGGTTTCTTTTACTAAAAGTTCTTTCTCTGCTATGTAAGTTCTTAAGGTTTAAATTCTGAACCTGTGCCTCAATTTCGTTGTCTATATACAGGAGTGTTGACGGAAATTATAGTACTAAAATAATGAATATGTTTTAAAACAGGAGTCTGGCATGAAGCATATAAGATTGTCTCTAAAGCTATTAATAAAATTACTAGATTTGTCTCAACATCTAGCAAGAATAAGATGGTCCACTTTAATGTCCTATTAAACATAGATAAATGTCTCATCTTATGGTTATTGCACTCGACAGATATGATGCATGGATACTCCCACATGAGACATCCACTAGTCCTCAGTGGAATAGATTGTCACATGTCCCATCTATCCATCTCAATTACTTTCCTATCACTGGAATGTTGTCACTTTCATCAGAGTATGAAAGACCATGGTTAGTGTCTGTGGGAGAACCCATTATTCCCTTTTACCTATACTCTCTCCTTTCTTGACCTTTGCAGATTTCAGTCCTTCAGAAGGGGTCAGATGAGCACAAACCCTTGTACAACTAGAATGTAAGCCACTTCTAGGAATACTCTTACTCCAGCAGTAGCTGGCTGGCTGATGGACAGGAATGATTAACAAAAACAAATGTGACTTCCTGTAGGTGCACATCTAAGCCTCCTCAGCTAGTACTAGTGGTCTTTGAAGAATCAGAACAGTGGTTATTTACTCACCTGAATGGACCTTTCATTATATATTAACCATTACAAAAAAATCATAATAACCAAAAGATAATAGGAGAAGTGCTGAAGAAAAAAATCTGGGAACTCTCTTTAGAGTGTTGGGTTTTTCATAGTACCCTAGGTTGGTTTCTATTTGTTTTTTAAGTAGAAAGATAGCCTGTATTTATGGTATGCAAATGCTGTACTATATCATTCATTTGCTTTCTACTTTTTCATCATGAATATGGATGCCATTTACTCCTGTAATTAAAATATAGTCTAGTAATTTACACCTGAATTCAATTATGCCTTAAAATAGGTTCTCCACTGAGACCTTACAGAGTAACTCTGAGTTATTTTGCTCCTGCTCTCTTGCTGAGTAATAACACTGAAAAGACATGGTCCACCATCATCAAGTTCTTCTGCTATTGCACGCGCGCGTGCGCGCACACACACACACACACACACACACACTCTGAGTGCTAGTGGTCTTTGAAGAATCAGAACAGTGGTTATTTACTCACCTGAATGGACCTTTCATTATATATTAGCCATTACCAAAAAAATCATAATAACCAAAAGATAATAGGAGAAGTGCTGAAGAAAAAATCTGGGAACTCTCTTTAGAGTGTTGGGTTTTAATGTTTCAGTCTCATTAACCCTAGTTTGATTATACATTCTTCTTGCTGGGCATCCATTCTACTCCCACACTCATAAAGTAATCAAAAGACAATTGTTTTTATATTTCTATACTACATTTGTCATACTTCTGTGTTGCTACTTCTCACTTTGTAGTTTGTTTTTCTTTTTCCTCTAACTACATGGCTCTAGAGAACAGGAATCTATCCAATTCATTTTAGCATCTCTAGCGGTATGTATAGAAGGTATTTAAGATAGGTTAGTGGATGAGTGAACAAGCAAGGAAAGCAAGGTAAGAAATACCCTACTGGGTAAAGCTGTTATTATCTCTGTGCTTATCTTAAATTGTAGTTTAAAAAAAATGGGAGTGACACACTCAGGTAGAAGAATATAATTATTGTCTTTAATTACAATTGTGAGCAATGCATGCTAAATGCCTGTAACTCTATTGAAAACACTTCATGAATGTTTACTTCATTCATGATTTTACCTACTCTTCCCCATCTTGTGCTTTCCAGGATAATAAGCTGGAACTATTACCTTTGTAAGGCAGAATGTTCTTTAACTAGTTCAAAGACAAACTATTTCAAGCCTCAGAAGGAGGCTTCTGTTTAATTAATTTGGAATTTCATGGGTAAGGTCCCTTTTATCAGAGCCATAGCTTCATTGAGTTAGGGATCACTTCCCTTAGCAGTTATATCTAAGAAATATGAAGAGCTTGGGGTTTTGCTCTGTCAACACCTGGCGATGCATATCACTGCTCACATCAATGCCCATCACAATTTTAATCACCCAAGTTGATATTTAATTTTTGAAGACAAAAAAGATGAGGAAAATAAGGTATTTCATTATTAGTTAGAAAAACATGCAATTATAGCATAAGGAAACTTAAGATCTGGATTTTATTTCCAATTCTCTTTTTGATGAAGCCTAGATTCCTGCTGCTTTTCCTTTTGTTCTTCAGAAAAGCAACACTAGTTCACAGTTTTCAGAAATTAATGAAGACAGGATCTAACATCCCATTGTAGACTATACTTGTTAAGCCTTCACTTAATGAAAGGCCCATACTTTTCTGAAAATTCTTTACCAAAGGTATGTGGACATGGACAGGTAAGAGTCCTTTGTCATACAGTGTGTGTGTGTGTGTGTGTGTGTGTGTATACATGAATATATATGTAAAATATAGTCTCAGATCTTCCCACATTTCAATATGCATTAAAGAATTCTTAGTTATTTATAAACCTAATCTTGTACTGTCTAACTCATCTTCCAAAACTTAATAACAGTAGTTAAAACAGGACATAACAAAATAAATAGGTAGATCATCTGTATTTTTCCACCAAAATGTATAATGATTGTTTTGATTTCTATCTCTACCTATTGTCTTAGCCCTTTTGAGCTACTATAGCAAAATACCGCAGACTGGGTAGTTTTATAAATCATTGAAATTAATTTCTTACAGTTTTGGAGGCTGGGAAGTCAGAGATCAAGACACTGACATTCATTAATGTATTTCTATTAACTAAATTTGCCTGGTGCTAACCTTTAGTATGTTCTCATATACTACCTTTTGTTGGTACAGACATCTGTTAAACGATCAGAAACTTCCTACAGAAAATGCAGTACTGAGTATTATCAGGTTTTTGAATGTTATGTTTTATAATTAACAGTAGAAAATGGAGGGATATATACAATATGAGAGAAAATAAACATTTTAAAGGTTTTTTTTTCCCATGAAGAATCCATCTCCATGGAGGATCTGTTCCCATTCAATCCCCCACTGTCTCCGTGAATGCCATTGCCCCACCACACTCCTCTGAGACTGAAGGGCTGTCATCATCACTCTAACACTTGCATAATTACACATAATACATGTCCAATCTGCCAGTCTAAATGTGGAGAGCTGACATTCTGGCATGCTCATGTGTGTGTTCCAGCCAGTCCTCTAAACCCTGCGGCACATCTCAGAACAGCAACTGAATGAGTCAGAATTCAGGGGCTAAAGAACAAGGACATGGGAAAAAGGAGCAATTACCCTGGGGTGTTAGCTCTGATATTTAGGCTATAGGTTTCAGGTTTCAGGAAACTAGAAGATACACCTGGGAAAAGGTTATGCTTTTTTTCCTTTTCCAAACATTACACAAACTTTGGGTTTAAATAATCATAAAAATGTTGAGATATTACTCATCACCAAATATCATAAGCATGGAGTGGAGGCATGAGCAAACCTTTATTGGGCTCCTATAATGATCCAGACAATAATCAAGGCATTTATATATGTGTATATATTACATTTGAATCTCAGAACAATTTTGTGGAGCATGTAGTAAATGATCCATTTTGGGGATGAGAATTCTGCCTCAAAAATGTTAAGTAGTTTGCCTAAGTTTATATGGTTGATAGCAAACAAAACCAAATAAACTTTCTGGTCCTGAACTCCACAATGTTCTTAATACATGGCACAGCCTCCCAGGAATTTTGTGGATAAGGATGTGGTGTCTCTATTTAAGAACATAATTCAAGTCTCTAGGGAAAATATAAGTGAGAAGCTGTAAATATGCCTTTTTTAGATGGTTCTAGGGTCCCAGAGGTCTAGCTAACACCCCAGGGTAATTGCTCCTTTTCCCCATGTCCTTCTTTAGATGGTTCTAGGACCCCTATTGCAGTCCTTAAGGAAGAGGGGCTGCTCTGTGAGTAATGATAAAAAGGAAAATAAAGGGTTGAACAGTGGATAGGAAAGAAATTTGGTCCACTTGACCTTGTACTGAAAGTTCTCACCTTGAAGTTGTCCCAAGTCTGCCTGAATAACGAGGGCTGTCATGAGGGAGACTGATAAAGACTGAATGTCTCATACTGACAACAATAACATTTCATCATTGGTAAAAATGTTTCACAAGGGGCTGATAATATACCCAGGGATCATGCATGACTTATTCACATAATGGCAGTGGCTCCCATTCAGATAACTTCTGAAGACAATGGAATATGGGCTGGAAAAGCGTTTCCGCTCCATCAGCAAAGACATCTTTGTCCAGCAGAGAAGCTGATGAAATAACACTACTTGAATCCTTTCTTTTTTTGAGTGTGTGTCAAAGGTAGAAGGATGAAAGTTTAAGGCAAGATTTAATGGTCTTGTACTTTTATGCAAAATATGAAATTTGGTGGTTCTGTATGTTGGGACATGAAATAGATTTTTAAAGAAAGAAGCAAGAAAAAGATAAAGGTAATTTGGTGTTCTAGAACTGATTGTACAGAGACCCACTTACATCTCAAGCCATGTGTGGTAGCCTTTGAACATTAACATAACCACCTGCCGATCTGGTGGAGTGCGGGTATGTAATGCAAAAGACATTTCATCTGAAAGGTTTGCTTTAAACTGGAGGGAAAAGCAAAAGGAAGACAGTGGGTTAGCTTTATCGAGTTGTTCAATATATAGCTAAACATCCAGTGATGTGGAAAAATAAGAACTTTCTTTTACAGTGGATAGAAACATAAGTTGGTGCAAACATTTTTGAAAGCTATTGAAATATATTAACCAAAAATATAAAATGTATCTTCTATTCATAATATATAAAGTTCATGCAGAGTCATACGTGTAAACAAAGATATAAGTATGCATACACACTTTTCTTCATTTTTTTAGTTGTATCTGGACACAATATATTTATTTATTTTATTTATTTTTTTACGTGGTGCTGAGAATCTAACCCAGTGCCTCACACATGCAAGGCAAGTGCTCAACCACTGAGCCACAACCCTAGCCTTGTAATTTTGTCTTTATAAAACAATGTATACACATATTTATTTTGGTGTACTTGTATGAAGAACACAAGTACATGCACACTCATAAATATATTCATTACAACATTTATCATACTGGCCAAAAAATTGTAAGTTATCCCAATTAATAAAAAATTAACTAGATGAATTTTGGAAGATAATAGACTATTGAACAACTATTATAAAAAAAGGTTTTTATCCAGATGCAGATAAATCTTAAACACATTATGTGAAAAAAGCAAACTAAAAACAGGAAGCATAATATTGTATAAAAATTAAGTAAGAAAAGTTTGTCTAGCTATATACATAGTTTTACAGAACCAGAAAACTTATAAGGGAAAAAAAGTGAAGAGGTATATACTTGATAATGTATATGTGATAATGTATATACCTGATAATGTATATGTAATTGTGAAATTTTAGATGACTCTAAATTTGCACATCATACATTTTATATCTGTTTATTTTTCATTGTATATGTGTATCTTTTAATCAGAAAAACACAAAGTAAATAAAGATAAAAAGAGCAGCAACTTGGGCTTGGAGAAGCTTTTTAAGCTAGTGGATGTGGTTGAATAACCTGATAATACTATTACCGTCTCAGGAGTATACTAAGGAAAACACCACAAAAAACCTCAACAGCACAGGTCGAAATTCGTAGGATTTAGAGTTCTTTGACATTTCCCAGTTCTCGCTAAATAATTTTCTGAGTATATTCATATTTCTCTACCTTCTTTCTCTTTTTTTTTTCTGACTTTTTTTTCCTTACATGACTCTTGATGGATCAGAGGATAAGCAGAAAAAAATCCCTATAAGAACAAAGTAAAATTCAACAGTAGAACATACAACCAAAGATGTTGTATCCGCCGAAAACTAAAATAAATAAATAAACATTAAAAAAAAAATTCTTTAAAAAAAAAAAAAAAAAATTTTGAGATCTGTAGCCTACAATTTGGGAGGTACTGGTTGTTGTAGATTCACATTTATAGGTATATTATAAAGAATGGTACACTGCAATGATTCTTATGAGATATAGGATGGCCAAAGTTGTTCCAAAAGTGTTTTAAGAAGTAATTAGAAGAGGTATAGATTATTATTAAATTATTAGCATTCTCTTTAAGAGACTATAAAAAAATTATCTGTTTGGAAACCTAAGTTTGCCTTGCATTGTTTTTATTTTTATGAAACATATTTGATTTCTTAAAAATGGAAACAATGTTACAACATTTGGGTAGGCCACTGGATATGTTATTTCTCCAGAGCATGGAACTTAATCAGAACCTGATTACAGTATATTTTAACTTCAGCAAATAAATATGGAAACATAATATTGATTCTAGATTCACATGGACACATTTACTGAGGTATTCTTTGTAATGTCTTCTTGCTTATTCCCTTCCTTACACAACTATTTATGTGTTCTGCTACTATAGATGAATTTGTATTTTTATAGTTTATCACATGGACTCATCAAATACTCTTTTCTGATTTTTTATATTTTGAGATCTATCCATATTTTTGTATGTATCAATAACTTATTCCTTTTTATTTCTACATAATAATATATGGGTGGGTTTATTATAATGTATTTATTTATTCATCTATTTATGGAAATATGGGTTGTTTTTAATTATAAGTTTTTCCAATATAGCTTCCATCAGCATTCATGTGCAAGACTTTATGTGTATCTGTGGTCTCCCTTCTTTTGGATAAAATGCCTAACTGTGGAGTTTAATTTTATATTTTCAATAGCTTTGCTCCACTTCCTGACTAATCAATAGGTATTTGGTGGTATATTCATGGTTTTAATTTGTGTTTCTCCACTGCTTAGTGATATTGAACATTTTTTATGTGTTAATGGTCACATGCTTATCTACTTTTTAAATTTTTCTGTTCAACTCTTTGGTCTTTCAATGTTTTTCATCTTATCACTGAATTATATTAATTCTTTGTACATTCTATGTATGTAAGTCCTTTAACTGATATATGTGTTTCAAATATTTTCTCCTTGTCTGGCGCTTGCAGAATTTTTCTCTTAATAGAATCTTTTGAAGAGTAAAAGTTTCAAATTTCTATGTAGTCAAATTTAGCAATTTTTTATATTGTTTCATATTTTTCATGCTCTTTTAACTATACCAACATCACAGTTTATCACCCACATTTTCGTTTAAAAGTTTAATGATTTTATGGTTGTTTTAGTTTTGTGATTCATTTCCAGTTAAGTTTTGTATACGATGTAAAATAAGGGTGAGTTGCTTTTCAGTTGTTTTATTGTTCTTGTTGAAAAGATGATTTCTTTCTCTACTGAATTGCTTTGGCATCTTTTTTTTTTCTTTATATGTATTTTTTTCTTTTAAATTATTTGTAGTTATGTACAACACTAGGATGCACTCCCACATAATCACAAAAGTATGGAACACAACCTGCTCCAATTAAGTCCCCAGCATTTTTCTCCCTCCCCCTCTCTATGTTCCACAGACCCATCTTCAATTCATTTACAGTTTTTTTTTAATTAGTGTCTTTCTACACCTGATGACAAGACCCACCATGTCACTTCCATGCTTCTTTGTGAACAACAGTTGAATCTAACTGTGGTGGTCCATGTCAATTCCACTAATACATGTATAATATATTTTTTTGCAAATATCAAACTGTCTTGATTACTATCTACATTTTCCAGCCTTGTTGAATTTTGCTTGACAAAAATTATATATATATTCAGGCTGTACAATCTGATATTTTGATTCATACCTTGGAAAATGTTTACCATAGTCCTGTTAATTAACATGTCCATCACCTCATATAGCTATTTGTGTGTGTGTGTGTGTGTGTGTGTGTTACGTTAGCTCTTCAGTACTTACAAATATTATACCTAAAGGTTTGTGTCCTTTTCCCTACCTCACCACCAAACCCTTTCTATTCTGTTCCTGAAAGTTCTACTTGTTTTAAAATTCTACATATAAATGAGTTCATACAATATTTATCTTTCTCTGTCTGACATATTTCACTTAGCATATATCCCCAAAGCTCATGCATGTTGAAAATGGCAGAATTTTCTTATTTTTTTTAAAGCTGAGTAAAGTTATATATGTATGTATTTGTGTGTGCATGTGTGTGTATCACTTTTTTTTATCCATTCATCTGTCCACAGTTACTTATGTTGTTTCCATATGTTGCAATTATAAATAATGCTGCAATAGATGTGGGAGTATAGCTTTCTCTTCCAGATAGTGACTTTTACTTGCTTTGCACATACACTCAGTACTGGATTTCCTTTTTAAAGGAAACTCCATCCTGTTTTCCATAATAACTATACCATTAGTGTGCAAGGGTTCAGTTCTCTCTAAATCCTCAACAAACTTCTTATCTTTTGAAGTAATTGGTAATATGAGGTGATATCATATTATGATTTTGATCTTCATTTCATGGATTTTGACACCCTTTCAAAAACCTGTAGGCCAATTGTATGTTTTCTTTGGAAATACATCTATTCAAATCCTTTGCCCATTTTTAATAGGGCTATTTGTTTTGATACTGAGTTCCATGAATTTCTTATATATTTTGAAATATTAACCCATTTTTGGATTTCCAGTATACAGTATGTTTTTCCATTCTACAGATTGTCTTTCCTTTCTGTATTCTTTGCCATGCAGAACTTTAGTTAGCTACAACTTGCCTTTTTTTTTTTTTTGCATTCTCTGTGATTTTGAATTGCTATTGATTTTATAATCAGAAAGTATTTGACATGGTTGTTCTTTTTAAAAACTGCTCTAACTCTTCTGGAATCATTGTTTTTCCAGATAAATTTTAGAATTGACTCATTAGTTATTACAAAAAAAAAAAAAAAAAACTGCTGACATTTTGATTAGTATTTTGTTGACTCTAAGGTGAATATGGGGAAAATTAGCATCTTAAAAATATTGAGTTTTCCAGACAGTGAACACTGAACATGATATATATCTCCCTCATTTGCATCTTCTTTATTTTAGCCAAGCAACTTTTTATTGTTTTTTATGTAGAGAAAGGTTGGACACCTTTTGGATATTTATTCCTAATTATGCATTTCTGAACTATTATAAATGAAATTTTTAAAGAAAATTATTTTCCAATTATATGTTCCTACTATATAAGAATATGATTGATTTCTTACATTATTTCTGAACCCTGTAATACTGCTAAATTTATATATTTGTTCCAGCAACTGTTCTATTGATTTGGTGGTGGCGGGGGGATCAGGGTCGAGCTGTCTATGTAAACCTATCTTCTTCAGATAGTATCAGTGTTCATGTTTTTCAAAACAAAAATCAGTCTTTGAAATTCTCCTTGTTTAATGAGACTTTTACACAGATGGGAAATGAATTTTGCGAAATAATTTCTTTGCACTTAATTAAAATGATCACTTCTGTCTTTTCTATTTTTAATATAACACATTACATTGATTGATCTTTCAAATCTTATCCCAACCTTGCCTTCCTGGGACAAATATCACTTGCTCATGTGTTGTCCTTTGTATATACAGTTGAATTCAGCTTGCCAATATTCTTTTGAGGATCTTCATAACTTTATTTATGAGTGTATTGACCTTCAAGTTTCAGTGTTGATTATGTCCTTGTCAGGTTCTGGTATTAAGTTTATGCAGGCTTCATACAACTAGTTGATGGTGTGTATTCCATATGTTATCTGATAAAGTATATATAAGGCTGATACTTTTCCTTTCTGAGTGTTTGAAAGAATACACTTGTGAAATTACTTGAGTATTAAGTTTTCTTTTAGGAAAGAATTTTCTAACAAATTGAATTTCCTTTAAATGGGTAGGGCTACTCAATTTTCCACTTCCCCTGTGTTAACTTTGGTAAATTGTATTCATCAGAACACTTGTCCATTTCATTCAAGTTCATAACTACTATGCTATTACTATCCTTTTTATATTATAAGGTCTTTATTGATTTTTTGTTCTTGACATTAGTGATTTGTGTCCTTCTCTCTCTCTCTCTCTCTCTCTCTCTCTCTCCCCTCCCCCCCCACAAGATATATGTCAAGTTTCATTATCTTTTCAAATAACTAATTTTAGGTTTAAAAAACTTTCTATGTGATCTGTCTTGCCCTCCTCCACTGATCTCTGTCCTTGTAGTTGTCCTCCTGTCCTGCCCCTTCTCCTCCTCCTCTCTTCCTTAGAATTAATATCAATATTACTATTATTATTATTATTGTATGGCTGGGGATTGAACCCAGTGGTGCTCTACCACAACCCTACATTCACAAGCTTTTTTTAAATTTTTATGTTGATACAGGGTCTTGCTAAGTTGCCTCAACCATTTAAATGTGAGACCTTCCTGCCTTAGACTTCGATAGCATGGGATTACAGGCAGGCATCACAAACCTGGCTTCTCTTATTTTTTTAACATTTTTCACATTACTTTCTATTTCTACTTACCTTGCTATAATTTTTTTTCTTTTTTTTTGATTTTTTAACATCATTATATACATCATTTATTCCGCTGGGTTTTTTTCCTAAAATAGGTATAAAATTCAAATTTCCTTTTAATCACTGCATTGGCTGTCTTTTACAAATCACTATCTGCTGTATTTTTTGTAAACATACATTTCAGTATATTTTCAATACATCTTGTGATTACTTCTTTGATCCACAGCATTATTAATTTTCAGATAATTGGGGATTCCTAGATATCATATTGATCTGTAATTTACTTCTAATATGCTCAAAGAATATTCTTCATATATTTTTGATCCTTCAAAATGTACTCAGACTTATTTATGTTCAAGGATATTTTCTATCTTAGTGAAGAACAAAGTAAACTTGAAAATGTTTGGTGTTACATGGCTATTGTATTCACTGTTCTATGTGTCATTTAGATAAAAGTGGTTGTTATTGTTATTTGATCTCTTATGCATTTACTCATTTTATTTTGATGTTAATATCGCCCTATATCGCTTTTAGCCTTCTTTAATTTTCTATTGATATGGTAAGTATTTTTTAACCACTTCTTCATTTTTCCTTTCCTTTTTTGAAGCATGTCTCATGGAAAACTTCCAGTTGGTTCTTGTGTTTTTATTCCCTCTGTTAATATATGGCTTTTTATAGAAGTAATAAAGTCATTGACATTTAGTATAATTACTGTTATTATTGAATTTATTTCTACCGTTTTATTAGTCTCTTCTCTGGACTCTCCCCTCAATTTTTTCTCCCCAAACTTTACTACCTTTTTGTCGGGTGATTTGAATACTTTTATCGTTGGATTATAATTTAACTATTGGCTATTGACCATATTTCTGTATTATTGCTTTGGATATATAGATATTATTTCATTGCAATACTGATTGGGCATACATTTCCTTCTAAAATATGTACATCTGTATATATTCTTTTTTGTGTGTATAAAATCATGTATGTGTATATATGCACATACGTTGTGTGTATAAAAACTGTACTTAGAACTGATATTGTCAATTTGGATAAAATGTTGAAACTTTGCCACTATAAACGATAAATATCCCATTGCTCTCCCCTACTGTCTTTCATGTCATTGTCATGTACTATATACAACTATATACATTGACAGCACAACCATACAATGTTACAATTTTTGCTTTAAGCAATCACATATATTTTAAAGGATTGAAAGGAAATTGCACTCTACATCCACTGCTTACTCACCTTTTCCATCTTCTTCATCTGTATCTGAAGTAGAAAGTTACCCTCATACCATTTTCTTTCAGTTCTACAAACTTGCTTCAGTATTTCTTAAATAGCAAGTCTACTTGTATTTAATTATCTTATTAATACTTTGCCTTAAGTATATTTATTTTGTCTTCATTCCTGGAAGATATTTTCATTGGAAGAAGTCTAAGTGGACAGTTGTTTTTTCTTTTCAATTTATTCAGTATTTAAAAGATGTTCCATTTTCTTCTGACATCTATTACTTTTCATATGAATTCTGTATTTTATTGGAAATATTGTTTTCCTATACAATATGTCAATTATTTCTAATTACTTTTAAAATATTATTCTTTAGTTTTGACTTTCATTGGTTTGTTTATAATATACCTAAACATATTTCTCTTTGATTTTGTATTTTGTGGGGTTAACTAAGCTTACTAAATCTATAAATTTAGAGGTTTTCAAAATTTAAAAGGCATGGACCATTATTAATTACAATGTATTATTTTTACCCAAACTCTTTATTCCCTCCAATTACATTTTTTGACCTTTTGAATCATATATCTCCTTTCTTATGTATGTATATATATTTATGCTTTTTCTCTGTCCTTTATAGCAGATAATTACTTTTGCCCTGTCTTCAAATCTACCTTAGTTGTGTTGTTTTGTGTTAGTGTACACATGCAGATGATGACACAGTCTGACTTGTGTGGCTTCCTGCACTGTCATTGTTTGTATGTGAGGCATCCCCTAGAAGCTCATGTGTAAGACAATGCAAGAAGGCTTAGAGGCAAAATGGTTGGGTTATGAGAGACTTAACACAATGAATTAATGTCCTGATGGGATTAACTGAGTGGTAACTAAAGGCAGGTAGGGTGTGGCTGGAGCGGGATGGGTCCTTGGAGGTGTGCCTTCAGAGTGTAGATAATGTGAGCTGATCTTACTCTCTCTCCGTTTTCTGATCATCATGTGAACTGCTTCCCTCCACCCACACTCTCCCACCATAATGTTCTGCTTCACCTTGAGCCCCAAGGAATGGACCTGGCTGTCTATAGACTGAGATGTCTGAAACCTTGAGCCCTTAAATAAATTTTCCTCCTCTAATATTGTTCTTAGCAGGTCTTTGGTCACAGCAGTGAAAAGGCTGACTAAAACATGCACAAAACATGAAGCCCCTTTTACCTGCTCCAGTCTGTTGAGGATTTCCTCCTTACTTTCCACTGCTCAGGATCTGTGGTTTCTCTGACAGAGAAGAGCAGATTCCCAAGTAGTAGGCAACATGTTCACTCCCTGAATGAGGGCTCTTATTAAAGCAGAGCATTGAGGGAAAAAAATTATATATATATATATATATATAAAAGAACAGAGAACTCATGCCCCATGCAGGATGCCTATCTAGATTTTGTTTCTCCTTCACATTTTGTATATTTTTTGTCTAATTTTTGAGTCCTTAGAAGTTAGGTTTTGGGTCTTGTTGTGACAGAGGTTTTGGTTGCAACAAGTGGGAGGAATGGGCAGTAGGTTCATTACATAACACTAAGTAACCACAGGTGCCATTGTTCAAGCAGGTTTATGACCAACTAGCTTGTGATGTTATATAAATTACCTAATCTCTCTGAGCTGATTTTGTCACTTGTAAAATAGGGATAAAAAATTTAACTGCTGAGAATCAAATGAAGTATGACATGAAAGTACTCCATAGATATAGAATCAAAATTTTCCTGTTTCATTTAATTTTTAGATGTATGCAAGACTATTTCCTTGAGTTAAACTAAAAAAAAATATGATTGAGTCCTTCAGAGAACTGAACTGCTAATATTTGTTCCCAATCACCCTTCACTTTTCTGAGTCAGGTCTGGTCTAAACTTGAGAAACCTATCTGCTCTTTTCTACATGAATATACTTACTCTTGATTTTTATACCTTTATATTGAAAATCAGCAAGACATAAAATATTAGCTTTAGAAGGGATCTTAGGAATCATTTAGTCTAATTTTCATAGAGAGACTTTTTTAACTTAGCCAAATTTGTACTGATTACTCTGACTACTGTTTTGGAAACTAGTATTTATGTACTCACTTGGAACTCTTTAATGGAAGAATCCATTTTCCCTTTATGTCTACAAAAATGTTAAAAGAACTTTATTAAACTTCACCCATGGGGCTCCAGAATTTAAATGAATGTGATAAATTAAGAGTACAGGTTTCCACCCAGTGTGCATATTCAATAATTCTTCAAAATAATCCGACAGTGTGCCTACAACCTGACTCCATTGTGTATTTTGTAAAGTATCAGACTCAGAACATGTATTTAAGTTGCTGAAATGTAATAATTCCTATTTTTGTAGTCTTTTCCTATATACTCAGAATTACTCTAATGAAGTAGAGAGTTCCTTCTCATTAAAATGCTATGCTCAGGTTTTGCATTCTTGTGATAATCTGTCTTGGACCCTGACTAATACTCTCTAAATAAAGACTGTAAGGTCATTTTGACTGAATGTGTAACAAATAGCTTTGCCTGATCTTTGTGCATCTAAGTGCCCTGTCAGAGACTTGTTATGGAGGATGATTTGTTGTGGGGCTGCAGGGCTTTTGGTTGTTTTGAATCCATTTTTTTTTTTTTTTTTGCAAAAAAGGTAGGGAAGAGTTGTTGTATTTGTACCAGCCAGATAGATGTTGAAAGGGGGTTATCAATTACTGTTCTGACAGGACCAAATCATTTTGAACGAAGTCACAACTAGCCTAGTTCAACTGCAGTTAAGGTAGTAAATATTTCTGCTTTTAAAATATTGTATCACCAAATATGAAGCTGACAGAAATAACACCTGATGCTACAGAAATAACAAAGTTGGTCACACAGCATTTTGCTTCACATTCTAGCTCTGATGCTCCTCTTGTCTTTGTCTCTTTGTTAATCCTCCAGCTATTTTGTAAGCTCCTTGAGGGTAGGAATTATGTACATAGTTATATATAGTTATATACATATAACTATATATATACCCTGTGTAACTGATGTAAAGCAGGCTCTTATTCTTTTGAACATACTCAAAAACAATTCCAAAAAGACTACAATTCAAGATATAACTAGCAGCACACTCCCAAGAGTGATTCCGAATCAACTGTGGATATCTGATTCATTCTTCATATTTAAAATTTCAATGCACTTTTAAATATCAGCTAAGTAGAATTGTTAAGGGGAAAATGAAATTAAAATGATTTTTGGAATTCTCCTTGGAAGATAATGGAGAGTTTATATATAATCTTTGTAGATTGTATTTATTGAATAATGTCACCTCCTCTGGACTCTGAGGTGACAAACTAAACTGTGGTCTCAGTAAATGTTGTTACCATGTGCATTTTGACATCTTATTTTCAGTGCTAACAATGGTGCCTGCCATATAAGTTTTTAATATATAATGGTTGAATTATTTACTGAGGTTTTTCATTAATTGTCACCTGGCCTCATTCTAACAATGATATGGAGAAACTTACATAATTGGACACAAGTAGTACATATACATCAAAACACTGGGGGTAACAGAATGATGGATACAAAGTTGGAACAATCATATATGGAATGTGCTCCTGTTTAGTTGTTTGATATGGGTCTATTTTCACTGTGTACTTTATAGATGCAAAACACATGGAAAAAAAAACAAACAAACCAGTAAACAATGACACTGTAGCTGACACTATCAGTGCCCCTCCATATTGCCCAGGATTTTTTGTGTGCTCTAGCATTTAGCTGACTAAACCTTTATCCATGGCTAGGGTACTTTCCCTTAGAACTAAAGAAAGAAGACTGAAGTGTTACCCCTAAAATCAAATTCAATCAGATTTTTAGTAGTTGGTGTAAAATTATCTTTACTTCCCCACTAATTAGGAGTGACTATTCTAAGCCATGTGTTTGTGTAATTTTCCAGAGTCTCTTCATGGAATTATGTTTCATTATTCAACCCAGGTAGCTTTCTCATCTCTCTTTTACCTTACTCTTTCTTTGCTAGTGTCCCCTGCCCTTCCTAGATAAGCTACCTTCACTGTAGTCCTTGTCTCAGAGTGAGTTTATGGGAGAAGAAAAAAAAAAATAGGATAGACATACAAATTAAAATGAGATTCCAAACCATATTGACAAGAATAAAATTATTCTGTGAAAGAGATTTTTACAGAATCCCTGGGCACTGGATAATAGATAAGACAATATTTTTGATGAAATTGATACGGCAATGTTTTTGTCATACATGGTCATTGTGGCCACTCACTCTGAGAAGAATTTCAGGAAAGGGAAAGAACATTATTTCATCTAGCTGCATAAAGTTGAAAGCAAAGCTTTCATCTCTTTATTCTGGATTCTTTATAAATTGGGAATAGGACTATTCTGTCATTGGTCACTTGACTACCATTCCATTTTCAGCCACAATCATGATCTGTTTTTGTCACTTTGGTTCTAGTCATTAGAAAGCTACTGTTCATTAGCTATGTTGTCACAGTTTTGGATGTCACGCTGCTCACTTTCCAAGTCTATCTACACATTTGGTGTCACACAGTTTCCTTGTAAATTTACCTTTTAGAATAAAATTTGTCATGCATGATCCCTATAGAGATGAGCAGCTTTTCCCTTGTTTTCTCCTGGGGAAGGAAAAGAAATAATAAAGGAAAGGATGATGTGCTGACACACAGAATCCTTAAGCCAGACAGTTCATTAATGGAGCTGGAAGTTTTTGATCATGAGTCTGATGGACAGTGCTAGTCCATTTCCGTGTTTGCTGCCCTTGGACACAGCTAGTTGTCATGTCTCCTGAGCATCTTCCATATAATTCTGGCAAGTAACTGTGTTTAACTTTATATATATATATATATATATATATATATATATATATATATATATATATATATATATATATATTCATTCCTGTTTCTTTTGCCATTCTCTAATTATTCAAGAAAAAATAGGAAAATGAAATTCCAGGAAAGTGAGAGTTAACGAAAAATGGAATGAAGTGAGAGATTCAGGCCAGGCTTAGACAACTGAAAATAAGCAGATTGTGCCATAGTTGTTCTAGTTATTTTAGTTTCTTTGACAGCTTGTTCTGAGCTCTGTAGGCTAGCTGTGATTAATTGTTTGGCTATCACTTGCTAATATGGCAGGGTAAAAAAAAAAAAACAAGAAATTATCAACTATGCTTCTATAGATTAGGTGGCTCATGTAGAGAGAGCAAAAACTTGAGTTTATAGACTCAAAATGAAATATCTTCCTGAATAATTAAGTTGTGACTAATAAGGGCAAACCACTAGTGTGGAAAATTCAGCTTTTCTCAACACCTACACCCTTCTCAGCTTTTCCTTGCGGGCAATTTTGCATTTCACAGGTCTGAATCTGTGCTATCCTTGATAGATACCAAGGCTGTTAGTTTGTTTATATCTGGTAGACAATATAGCTATATTGGTGGAGAAATAACAATGACCTCTATGTAATTTAAGTAAGGTTATATCATGCTAGGTCCTGGAAAGGAGTAGATCAAAAGAATACAGTTGCCTTGAGATAGAGGTCAGTTCAGAGTTGGAAACACATGGACTGTGATAGAGGATTTACTAACAAGAAAAACTGAAAACTGCAAACCTCTCAGTGATAAATTTTCTGTCAAGCCCATTTTAAGCCATTCTAGTTTAATTCATATGATATTTCTAAGGTAATTTATTTCTGTTACAAATGTGGGAATCAAGGCCAAACAATTATCTCTTATCAGGCAGTAAATGGTATAACTGAGCTTTAAATTCAGAAAAATAGATTGATTCCAGAACTAACAGTCATCAAAAAGCCTCAAAACTCAAGCAGCCAGGTAACTTGAGCTAATGAATATCTCATTTCAAAATGAGGAAAGAGCAAGAAGCATCCAGAATTCTATGTAGCTGGGACCACACACACAGAAAGATATTAGTTTCCAACACTTCCAGACTTCCAACTATACCTAAGAGAGACTTTCTAGGAACCCAAGGATGATGAGTAGTGGATCAGGAATGGCTTAGTACTAGGCATTAAAATCAGGTATTTGAGAAAATCTTATATATAAATGAAGTCAACAAATAATACATATGAATACTAGTTTGGTGTGTTATGACTGGATTTCCTAGATGTTAACAACTTGAAAATATCTCCTTCATTGAGATAAGATCTGTGCTTTTTACATTGGTGGCTTACTACTATTTAGACCAACCTTAACAAATACGACATAGTGAGTCCATTGGTTTTCATGTGGGTTTTGCTTTATATTAGTTCAAAAAATTTTTAAACAAGAATGGAAATGAGGGAGAAAATGATTAGTATTTTTAAATGGAATGATATTGAACAATTGGAAGAAAAGAAACCATTATAATAAATCATTGGATGGTTAGTTTGTGTATTACTATTATAACTCTTAATAATTATGTATTAAGTTAGCTTATGTACTATTATTTTTAAAAACAGTTTATAGAAAAAAGTTTGCAAAATATGACCCGTGTTTATCTGTCTTGGATATTTATAATACATATTCTATCTATAAGTCTTGCAGTAAAAAATTTTTACCAATCTGGTTTAATTCCACTTCCCAAATATATTTGATAATAGAACTCTTTTTCTCTCCAGAGAATCCCTATTAATATCTTTATATCTGATGTACTGGGGGGAGATTTCTATGGTTAAATTCCTTCATTTTAGAAATTAAGAAATAAGGAAACAGTTTATTGTTTCTTTATAAACAATATAAATATATACATAAATATAAATATGTAGGGAAATATAAATATATACATAAATATTTAAATTAATTGAGCCTTCACCATATGCCAGGCAGTATTCTAGGTCCTTGATAAAAGGCAAAGATCCCTGCCCTATAGAGGTTGATGATTCTGATGATAAGTTGTCCCCTTTAGCTGTACTTGCAGAAGAGAACAACCTCATTGATAATCAAGAGACTTCAGTCTGTGACTTTCAGAGTCTTTCCAAGAATCAAACTGATATTTCAGAGATTAAAAACTGAAGGGAACATTTGATAGCCCTTCAAAGCTGAGACATGAAATTTAATGAAAGCTGTATCAAAATAAGATATGATTCAAATATCAAATTACATTTGTTTAGCCCAGCACATCTTAATAAATCATAGTCAGATTTAATAAATATTTATCTTGTTTTAATCGCCATTTAGTGTGTTTCAGTGGTCTCATTTCTTGAAATGGCTCACTTTAATATTTATTAGATATATGACTTCCATTCCTAAAGTGATTTATACATCTTTATTTCATATTTATAATTCAAATTTACTTTGCCTATTTCTGAGAGATTTAATTAAGATTATGTTTTGATCTCCAATTTTAAACACAAATTCCTATGCTTTCACAATTAAATCATTACTGAATAACGTAATTTTGGTATTGATGTCCTATAGGGCAATAACAAATAGCAGACACGGCATTAATTATTGTTGGATCTGGAAGTTCTTAAAAGTGAAGTAATTTTGGAATAATTGTACTAAGTAAATATATCAAACGATGATTTAGAAAAAATGTAATAGATGGCAATATTTTTTATTATGTGTTTGACACAATTCCTAGGTTTTATTTAGTAAAATGAAAATACTAAAGAATTTCAAGGAATGTTATCATTCTAGGAGTCATATTAAGTTTGAGTTCTTAAGTGTTCTCAAATTTGAATCTGATTAAAGATCTTATTGTCATTATTACTTTATACAAGAAATACTGTAAGGCTTCACTATTTGTACAACACTGAATTTTATGTGAAGACTCTCTATAAGATGAGAAGCTGTTGTGAAGTTAAACCAGATTGTTGTTAAACAGAGTCTTTGTATTAGATGTATAAGCTTCCTGAGGATAAATCCTGAATCACCATTATACTCTTCAAGAGTCATGGATTTTACATAAAAAGATTTAATAAATATGTGTCAAATGAGTAATTGAATATATAAGTTATTTGGCTAATGAATATAATAGAGAATCCTGGCCACTTCAGTGACTCTTCTCCAAACTTCTCTGAGTTCAGAATTACATGTTGAAGATATGAGACTAATTCGTCATTTGAATTTCTTGGTGTGGAAAAGAAGTAGCCAGTGACTTTGATAATATTTGCTCATTATTACAGACTGCAAAATAGCCATTTCTATTCCAAAGGTGCTGCCTGAGAGTATCCAACAAACTACCATTTCATTCATTTAAGCATAGTTCTAGGTCTGTGCACACCGCAGAGTAATAGATAAATGAATAAATGTTTCCCTGCCTTAATGATTTTATGCAGTTTTAAATAGAAACCAGGTAATAAAATGTGCTATGAAAAAAATAAAAATAATAAAGTGGGATAAGGAAGAGAGAGCATGAATGAGCAACATATCTCAAATAAGATGTTCAGCGAAGGGCCTTTTGATTTTTTTTTTTTTTTAAGTGGAGACCTGAAAAAAAGTGAAGAAGTAAGCCTTTATGTCCTAGTTAATAAAGATTTCTTAAGGCTAGAGGCAAAGACCAGCAAAGAGGTGGTGTGTCTGGGAAAGAAAAATTGAAAGGAACTTTGAGATGAGGTCAGAATGGTAGCATGAAATGGGTAACGTGGGACTTGAAATTGGGAGCCAGTAAGTAGTTTAAAACAGAGTAACAAGACCTGACATATTTTTAAAAGATAATTCTGCTTGTTAAGCAAAGGTAGATTCTGCTACCTTCTGTGAAAGAAGCAATGCTAGTAGGGGCTACTGCAATAGTCCACACAAATAAGCAAATGGCTTGGACTGTGTTGATAGCTATGATAATTTTAAGAAGAGGTCAGTTTCAGGATATATTTTGGTGGAAATGACAGCATGCAATGTGCATAGATTAAACAAAGGTATCAGAGAAAGAGAAAGGTCTAGAATCACTACTTTTAATCTGTGTAATTAGGATAATGGAAATGTTATTTATTGAGATGTGAAAAAACAGAAAGGATCAAATTTGGTGATGGCAGGAGTTGAAGTGCCTTTTTTTTTTTTTTTGGACATGTTGCTTTTGAAATTTGTTCATAATAGAATCAACAGAGATGTTGATTAGGCAGCTATAGGATTCTGGACAAAGTAAGAGCTCTTACATGGAGTTATATATATTTGAATCCTATAACAAGTATATATCAACAAAGGCGATTTTTAAAAAAATTTTATTTGTTTTAATTAGTTACTCATGTCAGTACAATGACCTTGATATATCATACAATTGAATCAGATGGGATATAATTTCTCATTTTTCTGAGTGTACAGGTTGCAGAATCACCTTGGTCATGCAGTCTCGTATATAAACACAGCAAAGGTGATTTTTAAAGGAATAGAAGACATTACCTGGGAATTAAATATAGATAGAAAATAGAAGTAGTTCAACACTGGGTCCTAGGTCATAGAGTAATTCTCATATATAAAGTGATCAGATTTAATTAACATGAAACATTTAGAACTATAACAAAATTAACATTAGAGAAACAAAATATATACTTTGTATTTTGAGATTTAAGACACCGTTATTTCATTATATTTTTCTCTTAGAGGTAAGGCTTTAGAATTAACTATCACCTTTTAAGGTCTGACCCAGATAATTAATGTATTAATCTATTTCCTTGAAAGTTTTACTGACAAAGGATCCTTTTAAATTTTTCTCCTACCTTAGAGACTAAGAATTGTTAAAAGCTAAAATCTCAGCTTCTCTTGATATATTGCAGCCATAGATACTAAAGAGTCTAAATCAGAATTGCGGTAGCCTCTTAGCATGCACCCTGTCAATCATGGTTAAGCTTGAGGAACATGGCCTTTGGTTGTTCAGCCTCCTCTTGAGGAAGTAGAATCTTGACTGCTGGCAGAGACAAGAAACCCCTGTCGTCTTCACAGCATCTTCTGCCTTGTAGGCTAGTAAAAACCTTCCTTCAAATCTTTGAAAGGGAGAAACAGCTCTCTAACTTTCGTCCTCTGATTCCATAGGATACCACCATTTGGATATGGGATCTTTATGGTACTGGGTATCTAGGCAGCTTCTCTGTAATAAGGGCTCTGTGATCAAGGGGATAGGGAAGAGACATTGTGAAAATCACGTACTGCCCAATGTTCTAATTATTCTCTGGTGTTATCAAGAAAGAACATGAAAGAACAGGCTGTGGGAATTAAATTCAACATGAGGAAGTCTATCTTGAAACAAAGGTTGTGATCACTGGAAATGCAATACATTATCATTTTCTAAAAACTTTAGGCATTTGAAGAGGTTGTGGGACTCATTGCTTTTTTTTTTTTTCCCTACTAGGCTTTCAAATTCACAAGTATTTCTATTCTAGAAGTGTTTTAGGGGTTGTTTTAGTCAGTTATTTTTTTTGCCTCTGTGACCTGACAAGAACAATTAGAGAAAGAAAAGTTATTTGGGGGCAGAGGTTTTAGTCCATAGAGGTTGACTCCATTCCTTGGGGTCTGCAAAGATGCAGAACATCATGATGGAAGAGTGTGGTGAAGGAAAGCAGCTCAGGACCAGATTTGGGGCGGGGGGGGGGGTGCGAGAGAGAGAGAGAGAGAGAGAGAGAGAGAGAATATATCCACTTGCCAGATACAAAATTAATACTCCAAAGTTATGACCCCAAGGACTCACCTCCTCCAGCCATACCCTACCTGCCTACAGTTGCCATTCAGTTAATCCCTATAAGGCTTTCATAACCTCTAGACCTTTTATACTGTCCACACATGAGCTTTTGGTGAACACCTCACATCTAAACCAAAACAGGTATGATCTGAATTGGCAGTGGGCATTGTAAATTAATATTTTCCAAAGGACTCATCTGGCATATGATTATATGATTGTGTGTCTTTGGGAAGCTTAGCTTTGTTTACCTTTGGTTGGTGGAGTCATTTTCTCTCTTTCATCCTATTTTCTAGATGAATGAACAAACATTAAAGAGTGCATGGTATAAACAATAAAAAGGAAAAAACAGTATACAACAGAAGAAACCAAGTTAAACAAATAGATCTTCATGTAAAAAAAAAATATATCAAACACCTATCTCTATCATAGCAGGTGGCGATGTTAGAAACCTCTGTGGGGTATTACCTATTCCCTGATCTTCTAAATCTAAACACAGTTAGCTCTACTAAAACTGGTCTGTTACAGTATAAAAGGAAAATAAAGTTATAACTTAAAGGGTACTTAGAATCCAAACTCTGTGAAAGCAACAGATTGCAACCCTGGAATTAATTCTGCCACAATGTGGCAGAATTCTCTCTGTGCATCACTAATGAAATAGTACTCTTCTATTTGATTCTGAGTCCTGAAAGTATACCTTGTCAGAGAAATATCTCTATTATGAATAAAATATTTCATTATATGAGATGAATGCAAATGGATAAAGAACGTTTCTCTTCCAGGATTATTAGATACTGTGAATCCACCTTAAATTTATGAAATTTGGTTGCAAAAGAAATACACACTAAGGCAGATTCCCATTGTTGCTCACCTCCATCATCGTTTATGGTTGCATTAGTTAATTGATTAGTTGATTGACTCTTTCAACTACCTTTATGAAGTAAAGTAGGTACTTCTTTAGTTAGGTTAGGTTTGTCTTCTAACCCTGTGATTCTTTCCTTTTCTTTTTTAAATATTCTTTATTCACTGTATCTAAAAGTACCTTTTCTGCTCATTACTTGTTGCATCCACATTACCCTAAGGACTTAAAAAACAAGGATTTACTATGTTTGTTTCACCACATTCTGATTTTAGTTTCATTTAAGTTTTTCTGTTGTTGTTTAGGCATATCATCCCATACTCCGATGGTCAAGACTGATATCACAGACTTTGCAAATGTACCATGGAATTGCGTGTTTGTCCTAAAGTGAATCATTGACATCAACTGACATAAGAATGGTCTTTACATTCTTTTCCATATACTTATAGCATAGTCAGAATATATTCTGGACATAGAGCAGAGCTATTAAAAGTCTTATTAAGGAATTAGTTTTTTAGCTTTGTTTACCATTCTTACATAAGCCCTGAACTAAAATATTTGCCCAGCAAAGCCTCTTGGAATTAGAGGAGTCACCATCAAGAGGATGATCTATCTTGGTGATGAATCTGTGCAACATCATCGATCGAACAGGCCCTGTACCCAAACTCTCCCCAGTTTCTCTTCCTGCCCTATTTTCTACTGATATTCTGTTTCTTTTTCTACCTAGCTAACAACCTACCTACCTATGTACTTACATATCTATCTATGTGTGTAGGATGTACGTAAGGTTAGGAACTAAAAAAATTTGGCATTATTTTTGAGACATGATCTATACAAGGAGGGCAACTGAATTCCTGCCCTATTGTGTTTGAGTGTGTTCATATTTGTCTGTAAGTGTGTGTAAGAGAGAGATAAAAAGAGAGATTTTGTTAGCTTTTCTTTAGTATCTTCACTTAAGTGCAGCCTCAGGGCTTCTCATATAAAAAGAATTTCAAAACCAGAGGTATAAGTCTCCCTAGATATCCTAGAGAGGCTATATTTTTACATTTATAGTATCCAGGACCTGGACAGTTTAGGTGGCACTACCCATTATCAGCCAAACTTGCACCCTGTACTCATTCTCCCTGATCTTCAATAAGTCACAAACCTTTCTTTTCAACCTACTGTAAATCTAAAATTCTTCCTTCATTAGGAGAAACATAAATCAAATATAAATGACTATAAAGTTCAGGATTATTAAAAGAGAGGAAAAATGAAGGTCAAGTACAAGAACAGTTTAAAAGTCCTCAAGTTTTGCTTATTTTTCATATTTAATATTTTAACTCTTATGTAGAAAAGCAAGGTAAAATATCAAGTGTGATATGTTTAATAAATTAATATTATTTATCAATAGCTATGAGATTTTTTGCCTATCAGAGTAGAATATTTTGAGAACAAATTGAGAGTCATTTTAAAGGTAGTTGAAAGAATCAATCAACTAACATTAATGCAGTAATATCTATAATTTAATGATTATAATAAGCATGTGAGAACTTAGAATTACTATAGGAAGATGGGATTGATTTTTTCTTTATTATGGAGAAGATGGTATTTTTGTCAACTACTAGCAAACAAATTTGCCTGAGCCTAGATTAAGAAACAAATATAATTGCTTTTACATTCATTTATGTCTCCTTGTCACCAAGGTTGAAAAATCATCTGAAGTGCCTAATGCAGTACCACCATTTAGCTGATGTCTGAGTCATAATTGTGGAATGACTGTTTTTGGTGCAATAATGAGAAGCTTCATCCCTAACTCACAAATTGTGCTTGCATAGGCCATGCTCAATGCAGAACATGGTTCCTTATGGAAAGTAGAGTCAGTTCTTTCAAGAGCATTAAGCAGACAGACTGCCTCAGTATTTCTGGGTTCCTGGGGGGATATTTGTGGAACTGTATATAAAAGAAAACAATTTGAGGAAGGTACTCCTGGAGAGTGACCTCTATACCTTGGTTTCCTTTACTAAGCACACTTCCAACACCGCACTTCTGTATGTTATTCTGTACATCCATCAAAGATGAGAATCTTTCCTTCTACCAAATTTTAAGTTTTATCCTGATTTATTTTTCACAAGTTGGTTAACTAAAACAGCCTGCACTGTTTAGAATCTCCCATTATTTGATGTATAGAAAATGCATAGATTTTATAAGTTTGTTGAGTGTCATGAAATATTTTCATCATTACTTTTTAGAAAATTAAGAAACAGTAAAAATTCAAATATCTTCAGGGAATAGTATTTGTGATTGCTTCCCTTCCTATTTTTTTAATGTTTGCCAATGTTATCATGAACATATGTCACTTAAAGTGTTTTATTTCACATGAGCTGCAAAATCAAACATCATAACCCAGTTCTTGTCGTATGATAAATATTATCTGAACTAAATTAGTTGTTGATTCATTGGGATAAAAAAAGATTCATTTTCTTGAGGCCTGTTAACATGGGAAATTAAATAATTTGTGATATTTTGTTGAAACAATATTCATTATTATTCATTTATTAAAGGGGACAGAAAATTGTACACCTCTTGGACTATATCTGTGTGACCACCTAAATTTTGTATATAAAGTGATTTTTGGAACACAGCCATGTTTATTCATTTATATATTGTCCATGGCTATGTATGTTCTCCCATAGCAGAGCTGAATATTTGATCATCTACTGTAAAGTTGTTTAAATTTATTTGCTCTCTGAAATGAAAAAAATGTTTTCTGTCCCATTACTTAGTTGTGATTTGACAGGAGGTAGCTTGTATATATCCCCCAGTTATTTTCTGGTCAAATACCTTGGTAATAAAACAAAAGAAACAAACAAAACAAATATTATTCTTGTTATTTCAGGAAGAGAGGAATTCTGAAATCGTAAAAAAACAAAAAACAAACAAACAAACAAAAAAATTTCTGAGTGCAATAATATAGATACAGAGAAGTATTCTCCCTTGGATTCAACATTTCTATGCAGAGTCAACTTGTACATATTTTAAAAAAATTAATAATGTATTTTAACTTCATTTTCATGAGTCTATATCACTGACCTATGGCTGTTTTCACCTTCCCCTTTTCTCTTCTTGCCATAATATTTAAATTTGTTGTGCTTGAGTGTGTTTGTAAACTGTCTTTAACAGGAAGAAACATTTTTTTATTAACTTGTAATGCATTGGTCACTTTATCCTGCAAACTATCCTTATTTCTAATCCTTAGTAGGACACATTAATAGGACATCATTCAAAGTTTCACAGCTATTATTATGTGTTATTGTTCTTTATTTTACTCATCTCTTCAATTCATAGCCACTTTCATTTTCCATGCCACACTTGGTCTTTCCCAATACAACAGGGTATGGCCTTTGAATACATAATTCCATTTGAGCAAAAGAGATAAAACACAGCAGTTCATGACTGTGAGCAAATTGTCCTGCAATTATCTTGGAGTTTAGAGACTTTTTTCTCTTAATTGGTCTCTGGAGCCTTGAATTTTATTAATTGTTTTTAACAAGCTTTCTCTTTTGGAAAGACTCCTAGGAACAAAGTGCAATATTGGCCACCCCAATAATATTAATTACTGTTAATATCAAGACAGTTTCAAACAGACCTGTCAATCATACAATCTCCTGCATTAAGAAGTTGTGTTCAGTATAATATATGTTAAATGGCATAGAGAATCTATAGTAGCAATTAGGGAAACAAACTTAAAAAGGTTCCAATTACAGGATTGCAAGCTTCTTGAGGGCATGAAACTTATATATAAACTCCTCCTGAATTCCTCTTGATTTGCAACTATGTTCATCAAATAAGAATGAAATAAACTCTAAGAGTTGACTAATGTGCCATGGAAATAGTGGAGGAAGTTTTTTCAAAAATTAGAAAATTAAAAGTGTTATTTGAAGTCCTTTGGAAGGGTTGTTGAACACTCTCTCATCCCTTTTTCACCACTGTGATTGTCTTGCCTCTTTCATTGCAAGAAAATGTAAATAATCATTAACTTTTCTGATCTTTAGTGATACAATCTTAAAGAAATTGAGCAATCTTAAATTTGCCATTATAGGTAAAAATCAATTATGGAGTATGAAATGCATAACCTAAAGGATGAGAATATGAAATATATTTGAAATCATAACAAGCATCTATTAAAAGCTAGAAGATAAGTGTTTATGTGATCACAATCTAATTACATTTCACTGCTCTGTCATAGGAATAATCTGGCATTCATTTCATGGACATCCAAAGTTAGAATCACTAAGGCAGTATGAGAAAGTATATCTGTTAATAATCCATGGAAATATCTGTTTTAAAATGTATAATTTCTTAGTTCTCAATCCTACAAAAAAGAAAGAACATAGATTCTTATTTTCTGGAGCAGTTCCCACTCAAGTCTCCTTAACTTTCAGTTAACTACCTAATTACTATCACTTTCCCGACACTGTCTTAGGCCCAATTGGGCATCACAGTATTCATTCATTCGTTAATTCAATAAAGGATTATTAAGTATTGCTCCTACAATCTGCAAGGGTTAAATATGAAAAATGTAAATCATTACTCTCAGTACTTTGTAATCCAGTTGAAGAAATAAATTCCTTAAAACATGTAGATAAAAAGTAGCAGATGAAAAACATTGTTCAGTTGCTATCAATAAATTTTAAAAACTCAAAGAGACAAACTGCCTATAACTTTGTGGATGGATCAGAGGCAGTGTAAAGGAGGTAGCACTTCATCTGGGTTAAGAAATTGAGCTAATACCATCATTCAGGTCAGTGGAGAGATGGTGAGAGAAAGAAAGACATTCACAAAAAGAGTGGGGTGAAGCAAGTGATTAAGAACCCTCATTTTATAAGTTTTGTATTCATTTCAATGTAATGCCAAGTGTGTAGAGAGGAAATCTCCCCCCCACCAAAAAAAAGAGATAAGAAAACATTTATCCAAGGATGCTAGGGGGTTTATTGCTTCACTAAAAACCACTGTGCCAAAAAAAATTTTTTTTCTAAGTAAAATTTTTTATAATGTTTGACACTCAATGTTTGTCAACTGTGTGTATGTCTATATATCATTATATAATATATAATTGATATGTAATACATAATTTGCATCTAAGAGAATTTGCATGTACTATGAAAACTTTTTAAGCTACTGCTGTTTTAGAGATAATCAATTGGCAATTTTTGAGGAAAATGGAATATTTGTTTTCTGTAACTGTTTTTTTGTAATATCTAAATGTTCATTGCATATTACAATGGCGGAGATCTGACTTTGATAAAGGAGTGTGGATCTGTGTTAGTTACAATGGCATTGGGCTTTGCCAAGTAACTTATGAATTAGTCTTGATTGTTTGCCAGATATTACTTTTTTTGGTAAAAATGACACTGTTCTACTCTAACTTTCTCTTCTATCATCAACCTTACAATCCTAGTGAATCTTTCCTTTTGGGAGCCATATGACACTCTGCCCATCTTAAATATATTTGTAGCATATCTTAATGTATACTAAAAAGAGAAAGTGCCCATCCGCAGTCCCAGGATTTTAACTGTAGAGAAAAATGGATTGCTCCTTTGTCCTTGCTCTCAATGTTTTTTTTTGTTGTTGTTGTTGTTGTTGTTTCTGTATTTGTACAGGCTATCCCGTGGAGTTTTTACCCTTTTCTTGGGTGACTCCTAACTGCCTTAGGTAGGTATTAGAAGTAGCCATTTTTTCACCCTGATTCCTTAGGCACTCTACCAAATTAATATCCTTTCCTTCCCTTGGACATGGCCATATTTGACTTTTAGAGTTCATTCATCCTTCCACATGTCCTAAGAAGTATGTAGGAAAATAAAATTTTCTTAGCAATTTGCTAAAACAAGAATACGCTTCACCCAAATAGAAAAATTAGGTTAAATACACACAAAATAAGGGCAATGGGTATATTTTAAAAAGCAGAGTTTTCAGATATGAATGATTAGGTAAACATGGATTTGGCTTGCGTTGGCAGAGTATGCTGTTAATTTCCCTTACAGCAAATATAAGCGAATTTCTCATGAAGGAAAACACACTTAACCTACACATTGAAACAAATACTCCAAAATTTATTTGGTCTCCCAGAAAGGGCATTGATCTTCAGACCCTCTCAAACCTATTTTAAATTTTGATTTATAGGAAGAGATCCAGGGTTAACCTTTTCACTCTAGAATAAGTTGAAGTTGATTCACTTGACTGGGCCTTGACCTCACTGACCTTTATTTATTTAACACCAAAACATTTGCTCTCCTGTGGATCTCTATATGCAAAACTTTACCTAATTTCCTGACTTATTGTCCTTTATTCCATTTGATTTACCTCCCTAAATGCACACTAACCTCCTGGTAGGGCTGGTTCTCTGTGGGCTGCTAAGTGGTAGGTACCCCTGTTTCCTCCATAAGAGCCCCGTGGTCTTCATGATGGAGTGATATCCTTTCTTGAAGGTTTGTACCCCTCATGTCATCTTACTGTAATTTCTCCCTGCTTTCCCAGTCATCTATTTAATACAAGAATTTGATTTATTGGATCAGTAAAAACTAAATACTAAAGCCAGATGTATAATTAACATGTGGTCCCCACCCTCAATGTGTTTGTGGTCTACTGGGAGGGGTCATTATACATTTATATTATTGATTCATTTTTTTCTCTTACTACCATGTTTAAGTATCCTATCTCAGTAGCCCTATATCTCTGTTTGCAAAGCATAATGGATTGAAATTTTTTGTCCAGTTAGTCCTTAGGTCTTATTTGGCTTAGGTCACCACCTCCCAGTACTTTTTCTTGTTCTCTTTACTGTATCTGCCCTTAATTATTTCTAGTGATATGATGGTCTAGTGTCCTATTACTATAGATATGTGCTGTCAAAATAATTTTATAGTGAGACTCTATATCATAGAGGAATAATGAGAATTGAAAATTTTTTTCAGGGAAGGGAGAGAATAATAGTAAAAGGGAAATTATGAAATTAACAACCGAACTGCAATGCACTTGTATTTTAAAGTAAATATTGGTAACTTTTGCAGGGGGTGAGGAAAATGTCATAATATTAAATGAAAACAATAATAAAAAAGTCATTATTATTCCTGGAAGTTTTAAAGTATTTTTCCCTTTTTTTAAAAATACAGTCAAAACCTTCACTCGTTGCCCATCAAAGTACCCTTAGAAATATGAAAAGTTAGATTTTTCTTTTGTAATTTCTAACTCAGAGATTGATAGTCCTTTATTCTATCCTTTCATGAATTGTCTTGATTTTTTATTTCAATCTCAATATTATAATTCTATTTCATATATATGTTGAGAGGACTTAAGACACCAACATGTATTTTATGCAAATCAATTGAGTATGTACAACGCATTTGGTTTGTTTTTATTTTCCAAAGTTAACCCACATGTGCTTCTTCCTTTAAAATCATATGACATGCAAATGTTTGAACAGTGTCATTCTTTGACCATGGCTTGCTTCTCCTTGGTTGGCATCCTCACTCCAACCCACATCTTCCTTCTTTAGAAGTAGTCCAGTTGTATCTCTCTGTTTAACAGAGAAACCACAAGGTGGCATTCTTTCAGAACACAGGTTTGCCCTTATACTTTGACATCTGCAGTTTGAAGACATGTGAGTCTTTAGTTACATTAAGGAATCAACACAAACATTTCCTGTTGTAGATCTTTTGGCTATCTGATTAAATTCTACAGAAGTGTAGATATTTTAGCACTGAATTTTTTGTTACATTTCATGGTCATTCATCAGATTTAAGATTTTGTAATCAAGTCTCCTACCCCTTTCCCCACCCATAACTAATGTTTTCCTCTGTTCAAAGTGTTTTAAAAGCCCATTTTTTTCTTCCCAACATGTAGAAAATAAATCTCAGTTAATCACAGAATATGCAATAATGCATGGTGGTTGAGAATGTGGTTATAGGAGGCAGACTGATTTGAAAACCCACTATTAATTTTTACATGAAGTCTGACCTTGGGCAAGTTACTTAACCTCTCAGTTTCTTTTTTAGTAGCACAAACCCTCAAAGGTAACAGTTGATATTAAAGGAGATAATGTTTATAAAATACTTAATACATCACCTGGCAAATGTTAGACACTCAATATATTATAACTGTATTTACTAATCACAGCATCATGCTCAAAAAGCACACATCCCCTATCTGTACTGCATGAACCATCTCCTCAATAATAACCTTAGACTTAAGGTGATGCTTTAGAAAGTTATGGAAATAGTAATACGCTATCATTCAATTAATGTGATTTAGTTGGCTAGATTAGCTGTTTTACCTAAGTTTCAAACATGCTACAAAGTAATAACCAAAAGAAACAAGCAAACACCAAACAATTTTGATTTTAAAAAAATTAGGTTGGAGGACATAGAAAGTTCAGAGACAAGGAGTGAGGATGCAAGAGAACAGGACTTGAAGGTAGCATAGCATCCCTATTCAGGAACTGCTTCAAGGCCAGCATATTTGGGGTGCAGATTTAATTTCCTTCCTGTTTTCTAACACTGTTACCTGTCCTAAATTACAAATAATTTTGCCTAATTTAAAATATGAAACAGAATATCTGATGTCCCTAAATTATAGTAAAATTTACTCACTATATTAAAAACACTAGTTAGTCACTTTGAAATTTAACAACACATGTAAACATACATTACTGTTTAAGTCCATACTCTTCTTGACTGTGCTCTATATATCTACACTACTATGGCATCATTTATACTCATGAGTTGAGGAAAGAGAGAGTCCTTTTGTAACTTCTAAGTCCTGGGCTCTCTCCCTATTTTTCTTTATTTATGCACTCAACTATTCATTCATTCATTCACATCCTATTGGTTGAACCGCACTATATATTTTTTTCTTTACCATTTATTTTTGTCAAAAACATTTTTTGTCATTTTAAAAAAGTAGTTATGAGTATTAAAAAGTTTCTGATTTTCAAAATCTTGGGACTTTCAGTCACTCTTACAGTATTTGGTTGCAAGTATATACTCTGTATATGAAAGATAACCATTCTTAGAAATATCAGAAGAAATAGACAATCTGCCAATACAAATGTAAGTCAATTAGAAGGAGATATGTAGTAGATAGGAAATGTTAAACTGCAATAATAGACACCCAGTTTTCAATAGTTTAACATAAAAACCATTTATTCCATGTCTCAGTAGGTATTCAGGTCAGCAGAAAAATTCTACTCCAAATGGTCATTAAGGGACTTGAGTTTCTTCCATCATTGTTTCACTATCCCATAGAGCCATATCATCATAATATCCAGCCAGAGAAATAATAATAATAAAAAAAACATGGAAGAGATAAACCATATTTTATTGTAGCCTCAGTCTAGAAGTGATCCACAATGTATGTGCTTATATTCATTGCCAAAACAGTCACACAGACATACCTAGCTATGGGGTAGGGACCTAGTTATGGGGAAGGGGCCTGTCTAAAGAGAGAGGGACCTAGCTGCAAGCCTATTTCTAGAGGAAGATGCAAAATAGAGTTCAGTGGATAGTGAGAGATTTCTGCCACAGTGTATGAAAGGGAAGCTGTATTTCAATCACATTTTTGTTTACTCTAAAATGATAACTTGCTAGTCTATTGATACTTGTCCCATTTTGCTGAAGAATCCCTCAAGGAATGATAATTTAAATTCTGCCTGTTCCTAAATGAATAACATGTTATTTCGGAGTGTGGGTGGCATTAGTTATAGAAGGGGGTGATCCTTCTTAATGTAATTTTAAATAACAGACCCAATTTAGTGCAGTACCAGCAAAGTATTCAATTAAAATCACATTATTAAAATAAAAATTAATGTTCTGTTGCTGAACTGCTTGGCTGAATGCACCAATTAAAAGTTTTCTTATCTTCCTCGCTTCCTCTCCAATCTCTTTGGAAAGAGAAGACACAAATACACAAATATACACACAACTTTCTGACTAAATATACCGAGTCTGAAGGTAAATATTGTCCCTAAAATACTGTAATTGCACAATTATCTATGGGATTTGTGATGTGTAATGTTGTAAGTAAAGTTTTTTTGAATACATATTGCATATATTTTATTAAAACAAATATATCTTCTACATTCTCATGCTTCAAGCTTGTTTTTCAAACTATATTAACCTTAACATCTTACTTCCTCCTCTTATTTTCATAAAATGACTTGAGGAGTCACCAGGCATAGTTGCAAATTAGGTGGGAAATAGTTAAAGGTAATAAGTGGAGAAAATTTTATACTGTGGCCTCAGATTTTAAATCCAGCTTTTATTCAAGTAGCCAATAGGCTAGGAAAGACACTATCCTAGAGCCAGGAACCTTAAGCAAGCCTTCAGCATGAATTGTACTGCATAAATCTTCCCTACTCATTTTGTCATTATCAAATAATTTCCAAACACTTGTCATTGACTCATGTTTCTTATTTTATTATCCACTCTCTTTGCAAAATATTTTTTACTAAGCCATTCAGGTAAATGTGCTTTTCCAGTCCCTCTCACCTCTGAAGAACACTTCCACATGGACAGTTGCTTTCCTTTCTAGATCTCTTTGTGAATAAAATTCATAAGGGGTTTTGTGAAATAGAGCAGCTTCCATTTAGATTCAGCTGTTATTTCCCATATTCCTGAGCCATTTGACCTTTCAGGAAGTTAGCTTTCCAGTTCTAGTGGAAAAATTGGGGAGTTCATATGTAATGGTTAGCAAATAGTTGAACATCAATTGTGCCCTCACTTTTTCCAACATTCTGCATAGCACTGGGAATGCAAAGATAATCATAGCAACTACCATCAAGTTACAGATAGTCTTTCACATTTGTGTACATTTGCACATGCTGATTGATATATGTTTTGTCAATTGCACAAAAATCAAATTTCCTTATTTTAAAAGAAAGCCCCTCCAAATGTAAATCATCCAAAGTCTTTTTAAAAATGCAGCAAGTGGATTTACCACTAATCTCAATTTTTAAGATAATTCCTTTTGATTACTATGTGATTAGAGAACAAGAGATACGAAGTAGATATTAAAAATGGAAAAAAAAAAAAACGTTGATGCAGCTAGCAATCAGGAATGACTTTTTTCATATACTGGTTTAGAAAAAATCAGAAAATTAAGTCATAAAACAGCAAATGATATTTTTCATAAAACTGAATGTACGTGAAGTATGTTTTCATCAACAACAAACATGCACACCACATAGGAAGACAAAACACCTACACACGCCAATCATGATCATTACTATCCAAAGTACATGTATAAAGACATGAATTGGTGTGAATATACTATGTATATAACCAGAGATATGAAAAATTGTGCTCTATATATGTAATAAGAATTGTAATGCATTCTGCTGTCATGTATAAATAAAAAAATTATATCAAAAAAAGGAAGCAAATGAGAAAGAAAAATCAGTAGAGGAAGAGGCTCTATGGGTAAGTCTTGAGAGCACATTACGAAGCTCCTTTATTCTTCCAAACTTTTTAAATTGTGCAGATGTATCCTGGAGAATGGTTTTAATCAAGACTATAACCTAAGAACATTGTCCCTCACTCTAGGAAATATGTACATTTGTTGTGGAAGTGTAGTAAGACTGGGAACTATGAAGACTTGCTTGGATTATGACTTAGGATACCTGTGAGATAAGCTAATTTAGGAAATATGTTCCTGTTTCCAGAAACTTTATCCATGGTTAATTAGTTATCTCACATGAAGACACATGTCAACTCCATAAAAGGAAGTACATTTGCATTTAATTAATATTAGTTCACATTTTCCTGTATCTGTTTGCTGATGTTTTAAAAGAGGAAGTTGGCTTATGCTTAAGGGCAGTTCATGATGAACTTCCTGTCTTGTCAGTTCAAGGAGCACCAGTCTTTGTTACAAGAAGCCACCAAGCCACAAGAGGCCAGGGATACTTGGCTGATCAGCCTCTTCCCTGGGCCACCTCTCAGTGCCTAAACATACTCACCTAACCTTGAGGAGTTTCACTCATCTACAGTTTCTTTATTTGGCCATTCATGAAAAGTGGTAGTTAATTGTTTCACCAAAATTACTCACATTACCTTAAATTAATATTTTCCCCTTTCTATTTAATTATGTTTAAAAAGAAAAACTCTATATAAGGTTTTATTTTTTAAATGTGGTTTCTATCATACTATGAATAAATAATAATTGTATAAGAAAACAATAAGGATTGTGTGAACAGATTGCTCTCAGTGGGAATGAACTCCAAATATCAGGGAGAGGGATGACCTAGAATCTCAAAAAGCTGAAATGTTCCCAGAAGGAGGCATTCTCTCAGGTACTTTTCTTCCAGACTTGCATAGCTTCTCATCCCTGAGAGGTACACAGTACATATTGAAATAGGTCAGCATGTGGGGAGATATTAAAGTTATGTTATCTGCCTTCTGAATCATGTCATTCAGTGCTTTAAATCACCCTTAGAAACTGAGGAGAGAAAGACCTCATTAAAGCAAATCAGGCCAAATTAATAAGAGAGCACGTTTTGACTCTCTTGTGAAGCATATGCATACTCATATAGCTGAGAGTTAGCTTGAGAGGGTGACACAAGTGGAGGTTGGGGACAGCAAAAGGAAATTGGAATGCACCATTTTTTACCTTATTTATCTTTCACCATGCCTCACACACCTGCATTTGTACCATACAGATATGCTTATACAAGTGTTGCCTGGGATTAAAATAAGCCTGCTTTATAGGTTATGCTTGCAAGGAACAGCTTATAGTCCAAAAGGGACATGGAGAAATGTGAATGGCACATGCAGTTTGAAGGAGTCGGGGAATTACAGTTGCATATAATCTGACTTCGTCTTTTATATCAGGCATTGTACATGGATTATTGCAACTAATTCTCACAAAACTCCAATGTAATGATTATATGCCCAGTTCCATGTGATAGATGAGGGAGCTAGAATGAAGTATGAGCTCAAGGTCATACAGTTTATACACTCATTCTCTTTAAAATTTCTATGTGCTTTGTAGATAACTGTCAGAGAAATTTTAAATACTTGTTTCATCAGTATTTAATTCCTTACTGATTTGTTTCAATGGTCCCCACTGGCTACATAAAACAAAAAACAAACAAAAATATCCCATGATGAATTTCAGACCCTAGAATCAGAGGCCTAATTTTCTGTTCTTTAGGCCTCTATTCTCATAGGACTGACCTGCATATGCCTTCTTTTGCTGTTTCTCATATAACTTTAACTTTCCAATGCCTAAGCCATTTCCCCTACTTACGAACTGGTTAGTTTCTAGGTGATTGGGATGTGAACTTTCCCTGGCACAGAAGAAAGGCCAGTTATCCTGGCTGAGTCTCTTCTTGTTTAGCCTATACCGAGCTTTCCTCCTGCTCTGTTAATCAGACATGCACCAGTTGTCCACCATTAGCAGTATCTGCCTTCTTCCCAGTTGTCTACCCAGAGCAGTTTCCTAGGACTTCTGTTTAGGAAACTACTTCAGTGTGCATGCTTTGAAAAACAGCAATGTCTTGTACAGTTCCGGAGGTTTGACGTCTGAAATCCATGTACTGACAGGGTTGTGCTGAAGAGTCTGTTCTCTGACTCTCCTCTAGCGTCTGGTCATTTTGGGGCAAACTGGCACTCGTTGGCTTGTAGAAGCATCCCCTTGACCATGGTGTACATCTTTATAGGAAGTCACCTGTGCCAATTCCCCATTTCTCTAAGAATATCAGTCACTTTGAGTCAGGACTCACCCTAATTTAACTAATTGTATCTGTAATGATCCTATCACAAATAAAGTCCCATCCAATGTAGATCTTCATCATTTGAAATTGGAAGGGACATATTTTAACCCACAACATTGCCCCATTGTTTACCCAGTGCTCTATTTATGGTATTCTCTGATTTACTTAGGGAATGCTGAATCAAACATCTGAATGCCTTTGTGACTTTATGTGACATCTGGTAACCTCTGCATCATAACAGAAATTTGGGAGATGAAAACAGTTAAAATAGATCCTAGAGTAAGTCACGTCTGATAGCTGTTATCGACCTTATTGCTTCACAGATTAAGAACCAGTAGGGACCAGAAGGGGAATTTGTAGTCTGTTCCTGGGAAAGGAGTACTTTGTAAAATTCAACTTCTTTCTGTTTTGTGTTCTAAGGATGATCTTGTCACCTTGAGCACTTTGGCTAGGTTTGTTTACACACAGGTACAGTCTGCTCATATAAGATTAAGTATGGCTGAAAGTAGAGCTGGAGCCAAGGAAAATATTATCAAATACTTACAAATATCATTAAATCAGTATTTTGGGTCAAATCAGATGGATTAGGTGTTCTCTTCTGGCATCTGGAACAAAAATACAAAAATATAGCTTATCAGTGTCACTTTGAGTTACCATGTAATTCTACAAACACATTACTTTACCCACATAACTCAGGACAGGGCATTCATAATAGTATTAAGATTTCATGGTGTCTACAAATCTGGACTGTTACATCAATGAGATATTTTTAGTTTTGGCATATGTCTCCAGGACTCTGTTCAAGAATCATTTTGTCCTTTTACAATTTTATGAATTAGAAAAAATTTAAAGGTTAAGAAGAGAAATACCAATTTTTGAACCAAGGTTCAGGAAGTATTTTAAAAGATTGTTCTGAAGTTTGTAACTAAGTTGTACAAATGTGCTGTAATCCCATTCCAAAAGAAAGTTCATTCAATATTTACTAGTAATTAAAAAGGATAGAGAGAATATTTTAAAATGTCAAGCGAATGAAAAATAAAGAAGAAAATTATAACTTTGCCTCCAGAGTAAGTATACCAATATTAGAAAGTAGAAGTCAAACGTTTGTAGGTAATTGGCAGAGAATGAAGACTAAATAGATGTTTAACTACTTTTTAAATTCTAACCTTTTCTTGTTTATAGAAAAAAATATATAAAATATATGCTTTATATCTCAGTTCCATCATTTGCTATAAAACTATGGAAAATACTTAAACTTTCAGAACATACTCAGCCTATTTACCATCACCAGTAGATCAAACTAACTAACTTGTGAACGTGATATATACAAAGTCATCTATTTCTTGAGATAACTAGTATCTAGGATTCAGGATAAATTGCCATTTATCCAACCAATAACAATTGTTTTATTTAGAGTTACCCTGTTCTTTATTAAGTTTGGTTGAAGTTGGTCTATAATGCACTTTGGGAGATTTTGACATTTGCTGTCAGAGATTTAAGGTGTCACCATGACAGGGACATTAAAAGTTGGCAACACAGACAGAAATAGGTAGTGGCTTTTAAGACTTTGTGTCAAAAGAAACCAGACTAATAACACTGAAAAATAATGGATGTATGAAGAGGATTAGGGAAAATGACTGCATAGCATAAGTAGATAAGGACACCATGGAACAGTGATGAAGGGCAGAGAGATTCTCCACAGGCCAGCACAGAGCAGAAATCTCAGAGGAATGCACAATGAGACAGTAAGGGGCTTTATGGAAAACCTGCTGGAATTATTATGGTTTTAAATTTTTATAAATCGCATTGATAATAAAAGATTAAAGATTATTTTAAATTATCAAAAAGTAAATAAGTGATCACTTTTTTGGTTACCAAATAAGTACATCATGCTGTATATCTCCCAAGATGCAAGAGAATGGCTTAAAGTTTAAAATGCTTTAGTGAATGAACTGTTCTTACAGAATACAGATGAGGTTTTCAACAGTCCTTTAAAACTTTTCCATTTTAAAAGAGAAGAAGAAAACATGGAGAAATCCAGAATCAGTCAATGCCAAAATGCATTCATACACTCATGTGCACACCAAGTATTATATAGTAGGATATCTCACCACGAAAAAACGTATTTGTTAATTTTTTTTAATCTGTTGTATCTGTCTTTAAAAAATCTAAACTGAGTGGGGAATTAACTTTTGAAGGGCAAAAACAGTTTTGCTTGTTGTGGTGAAACAGTCTATGATACTGTTTTTGAATCTGAGCTCCTTCAAGGAAAGGACTAGGCTGTTCTTCATCCATTCCACTCCCGGTTCAGAGCTAGCTCTAAATATTTATTCACAAGTGAATGAATGAATGGATAAATCATTGATCGGTTAACACATGGTATGAAAATTAAAGGCAAAATTCCCTCATTTCTTACCACAAGTTCTTTTGCTAGTTTGGCAAAGAGATCCTGAAGAGGTATTTTTTGAGAATGCTGAGGAACATTTAAAGCCAGAAATATTACATCAATCAGAAGATTGTAGTGGTCGTTGGCAGCCTTGAGAGAAACCTTTGAATCTAAAGGCCACTGAAAAGCAAATCTGAGGACACATTCCCATGTTGAATGTAAAGGCTGCAAAAGAACTTACTCAAGAACCATCACACTTGCATTTCTCCCTTTTTATGGACTCTTAAGCTAAGAGCTGCAGGGACAGGAAAATTCTTTATCACTGTCTCTGGCACCTCGCCAACATCTGGCCCCCTGTATCTTTGGCCCCTTGGCAACTTCTGGCACACTATTAATGCTTCAATAAGATTTTGGTGAATAAGTCTATGAAGGAATTAATGATATCAGAAAGAGGAAGGTTAAGAATGAAGCACAAGAGCTATGGGTATATGCTGATAGAGTAAAGGATTGACAAAGTGAACTGAATGCTCCATAGAAAGAAAGGAAAGACATTGAATGGATATGAAGGAAGGGTATGAAAAAAGGGTGACAGATTCCAAAAGAATGAACAGCCTGGGGTGTAAGAAGGGGTCTTTGGGTCAAGGTTTGCTATATTGAGTTTGGGTTTATTTTCTCTAACCAAAAAGTGTTTAAACAATTTGGGAAAAAGACAAATCTGAAAATCACAACAAAGCAAGATATGTATTATGTTTCTCCACAGACCTCATAAAAGAGCAATTTACTCTTGCATGTTCTCTAAATGTTTACAAGAGAGAATGTTTTATGGGCTTACTGATTTCAAATTCCCTTCCCATCTCTGATTCTTAACTAATTCACTTAAAAAACAAAAACTTGAAACACTTAGGAAACTACCAAGATCTTTCTAGAGCTTTTTCATTTGAACCTTTGAGTTCTGGGTTGGTCATTTTGTCTCAAAATTAACATAGAAATTGAAAAAAAAAAAACCACAACAATGATGATTATATTTCAATAAAGGTAAGAGTGGTCAGACCTCAGATTTTTCAAAATCCTGTGTTCTTGTCCAACTCTGACTTAGCTCAGAGGAAATGGGTCAGTGGAAGCAGCAGAGAATATTGAGTGATGTCAGTTCATGTTAGCCCGAGGAGTCAGGGCTGTTTACTCCCCAAGCTTATAGATTCATAGTGAATAGATTTTTTTTTTATCACTAGTGAATAGGAGAATAAAAACTCATCAAGCCATGGGACTTAAAAGGCTATTCTTGGACTAATAATCTTTGTTTTGTAGATAAACATAATGAGGAGAAATATGTAAATATGTAACCCTAGTTCAAGGACATAAATGTGAAAAACTCAGGATTTCTGATACTTTATGTAGCATATTTTCATTATATTACATATTGAAAATAAAGATAGTTGATTATGTTAATGACAAAGAGAACACATTGTGGTCTAACACCTTTGAGAGCCTAGAAAAGTTCATTTATTGGATATTCTAAATTTACAAGAGCAAATCTTGTTCATCACTACCTGTCCGTATGCGCTTACAGAAATTTGGCATTTGGTAGGTTCTCTGTGTGTGTGTGCACGCGTGCACGTGTGCTAGCATGTGCACGTGTGTTTTAATTGAGGCATAATTTATATACAATACCATGCACAGATCTTAAATATTCATTTTGTTGAATTTCAAGAATTTTATATATGTGTAACCATGTACAGAATACAAATATTCTGTATATGAGTCCTTTGCCAGACATATGTTTTATGAAAAAGTTTTCCCAGTCTGTGGCATGCCTGTTCTTTTTCTTAATGCTGTCATTTACATTACTCCAGAAAACCCCCTCCTGCCCCTTTATGGTCAGTCTCCCCTTCATTATGCCCACCAAGTGACCACTTTCTGAAATATATCACTACAGTTTATGTTTGCCTATTCTTGGAAATTGTATAAATAAAATAAGTGAGTGAATAGATTTTTTTGTTGTTGGCTGTTTGTTTCAGTCCTAATGTTTTTGAGACATTCATAATGTCTTCTGAAATTTATTCCTGTTGTTGCTTACATCAGTAGTTCCCTCTATATATTACACAGTCGCTATTTTTGAACCAGTATAGCACATTTTGCTTATTCCTCCTTTTGATGAACTTTATGATACTTACCCTTTGGGGTGATTATGACTGTTAAAGATTGATGTAAACTTCTTTTATAAAATGTCTTTTTGGGGGACATTTTGAATGCATTTTCATCTCATTGTTAGCTACTTGTGTTTCTCCTTCATAAGTGACTTAAGTCTTTTACCCATTTCGTGGCTGGGAAATTTGCCTTTTAATTTTAACATATAGGAATTCTACACATATTCTGTATATAATTTTTTAAAAATCTATGTACTGTGAAAACTTTTTCCCAAAATGTTTCTTAGCTATTTGTTTTCTAATAAAGTTGTTGTTAAGGAGCAGTAAATGTTAATGAATTTCAACTTATCTTTCTGTTTCTTTTAGTTACCAATTTTTGTGCACTGTTGAAAACAATTAGCCTACTTCGAGGTTACAAAGATTATTTTTTGTTGTTCAGAGAATATAAGGATTACATTATTACACTAAAATATTTCCTTTCACCTATCAAATCAACATAGTTCCTTGTCCAAAGATTAATTGACACTATATTTGTGGGTCTATTTATGGAATTTGTTTTGTTCCATCAAACTGTATATTATAGGTTTAAGCTAATTATTATATTGTCTTGATTAATATAATTTTATAAAATTAGTAAGACTTACTATAGTAAGTCTTAAAGTTAAGTAGTAGTAAGTCCTTTTAGTTTTTTTTTTATTTTAATTTACTCACATTTTTGGTACATTATAATTATGCATAATTGTGGGATTTCTTATTATATGTTCATATGTTCACATGATACAACAATGTTTTTTGGTCATTATCATTCCCCAGTATTTCCCCTTTACTTTACACTGTTGGTCCCCTTTTAATTTTCAGAAGATCCTCCCATACACTTTTTTTCTTTCCTTCCCCGCCCCCCTGTATCTTCTCAATATGACAGAAAACATACAACTCTTGACTTTCTGAGTTTAGTCTATTTCATTTGACATACTGCTCTTAAGTTCCATCCATTTTCCTATAATTAACAGAATTTAATTCTTCTTTATGGCCAAATAAAACATCATTCCATATATATTCCTCTTTTCTTTATCCATTCATCCATTTGTGGATACCTAGGCTTGTTCCTTAATTTTGATATTGTAAATTGTGCTGCTACAAACATGGATTTGCATGTATAGCTGTAGTAATATTTTAATTATTTAGGATAGACATTGGGGAATGGTATAGTTGGGTCAAATCCTCTGACTTTAAAAAATATATATATTGTTGTTGTTGTTTTTCCATTCAAGATCCTTTGCATCTTCACCCAAATTTTAAAATCAACTTGCCAATAGTTTTAAAATGGTTTGCTGGCAATTCCATAGATATTATATTGAATTTAAAGGGCAATTTGTGGAGAATAGACATCTTTAAAACATTTTCTCTATGAACACAGATATAACTCTCCATTGATTTGAATACCTTAAAATTTTCAGCAGTATTTTATAGTTTTTAGTGTGTAGATATTGCAGAATTTTCAATAGACTTTTTCTATATATTTAGTAGTCTTTGATGACATTGTACACTATTTTTTCTATCTTCAGTCTTAGAATCTAAAAATACAATTGTTTTATTTTAATTTTGGTTTTTTTGAATGATATATAAATAAAATTGTGCATATGCATGAGATATTTAATAATACTCCAATACACATTTATATTGTATAATGTTTAAATTAGGTTAAACATATCTCTCCCCTCAAACATTTATCATTTCCTCATGGTAAAAACATTCAAACTCCTTTTATCCAGCTTTTTGAAATATGCAGTACATTATTGTTTTCTATAGTAATTCTACTGAGCAATAGACCACTAGAATGTCTTGCATCTGTGTAACTATAACTTAGTGCTCTTTGACAAATCTTTCTTCATTCTTCCCTCCCCCTAACTCTCTTCGGTGTAACTACCATTCTATTCTCAAGTTCTGTGTGATTTTATTTTGATGTCAACGATATGAGTGAATTCTTGAAGTACTTGTCTTTCTGTGCCTGACTCATTTTAATTAATATAATGATCTCTAGTTCTATCAATGTTGTTGTGAATGACCAGATTTTATTATTTTTTATGGCTAAATGATATTCCATGATGTGTGTGTATGTATGTATATATGTGTGTGTGTGTGTATGTGTGTGTGTATATATATATATATATATATATATATATATATATATATATCACATTTTCTTTATCAATTCATCAGTTGATGTATATTAGGTTTTTATATTTTTTAGCTATTGCCAATAGTTGTGCAATGAACGTGAGAGAACAGATGTCTTTTTGGCATAATGATCTCACTTTCTTTCACTATGATACCCAGTAGTGGGATAGTTGGATCATATATTATTTCTACCTTCAGTTATCCTAAAAACTGCCATATTGTTTGTCATAAAGACTGCAATAATATTCTCAACAAAAGTATTTAAGGGTTTCCTTTTTTCCACATCTTCATTAGCATTTGTTATTTTGTGTCTTTTGGATAGTAGTTACTTTGAATAGCATGAAATGATATCTCATTGTCGTAGTAATTAGCATTTTAAGATGATTAATGATATTGAACATATTTTCATGTACCTGGCTAATTCTATGTCTTCTTTTAAGAAATGTCTATATAGGTCGATATAGATCTATCCCCCCCCCCCTTTTTAATGTTATGTTATGTTATTTATTTATTTATTTTTGTTATTGCATTTTGGAAGTTTTTAAAAAATATATTTTGGATATTAATCCCTTGTCAGATGTACAGTTTGCAAATATTTTCTCCCATTCAGTAGGTTGTGTGTTGATTCTTCTGATTATTTTCTTGGCTAAGCAGAGCCATTTTAGTTCATTGAATCTCATTTGTCTATTTTTTGTGTGTTTTGCAGGTTTTATCCAAAAAAAGCCTTACTCATTCCAATGTGCTAAATCATTTTCATCATGTTTTCTTCTAGTAATTTTGGGTCTCATATTTAAATCTTTAATCTATTTTTAAAATTCTTTGGTGTTTTCTTTATGAGGGGTTTAAAAGGAATTAAATTCAGGGGCACTTAATTACTGAGACAAATCCCCAGCCCCTTTTATTTATTTATTTTAATAGGTTATTTATTTATTTATTTTGAGACAGGGTCTCATTAAGTTGCTTAGGGCCTCTCTAAATTGCTGATGCTGGCTTTGAACTCACAATCCTCCTGACTCAGCCCCAAGTTACTGAGTTTACAGGTGTGTGCCACCACACCTGGCAAGTCTTTGATTTATTTTGAGTTGATTCTGGGAAATCATGAGAGATAGGGATCAGTTTCATTCTTCTGCAGTATTGCACAAGTCTCAAAAGTTTCATGGAATTATGATCTTTCTTAAGTGTCAAAATGAGGTGCCAGAAACTGACTATATAATCACAAGAATGGACAAATTTTGGACAGAGAATTTAAAAGAGGTGTATTAAGGACATTTGATGAGCTTCAAGAGAACAGAGAAGTGATTCATTATTTTAATGGAGCAACTTAACAGAGGTAAGGAAACAATTTAAAAAAAATCTTGAGTTGAGAAACGTACCAAATGAAGTTAAAATAAAAAATACAATGGAAGGCGTTAGTAGTAAAATAGATCAAACCAAAGAAAGAAATAATGATCTTGAAGTTAGGCTTTTTTTAAAAAAACACAAATTTGGAAGAGAAAAAAGAGCAAAAGAATGAAGAGGAATGAAGAAAGAAGCAAGTTGGGGGATGGGGAACAGGAAATGAAACGGAGTATATTAAATTCCATGCATGTATGATTCTGTCAAAATGAACCCAACTACTATGTACAACTGTAATACTCTAATAAAAAGAAGAAGAAAGCTTACAAGAAATTTGGATAGTATGAAAAGAGCAAATATTCAGAACATTGGGGTTCAAAAAGGACTTGATAATGCCAAAAGCATAGAAAGTTAATTCAAAGAGATAATAACAGAAAAATTCCTACTTCTAGAGAAGGATACAAATATCCAGGTACAGAAAGGTCAACGGCCACCACTTATATTTAACTAAACAAAATGTACTCTAATATAATCTGAAAGATGAGAAATTAAGATTCTCAAGTAAGAGAAAAGAAATTACAAAAGAATTGGTGTTCCAATTCACCTCACATTAGATTTCTCAGAAGATAACTTATAGGTGTAGAATGAGATTTTCACAGCACTGAAGAGGGAGAAAAAGAAAACTTCCAACAAAGAATACTGTATCTAGATAGCAATACTATCGTTTAGAAATGAGGGATAATGCTGGACATGATATTATACACCTCTAGTCCTAGCTACTTGAGAGCCAGAGGTGGTAAGAATGCTGGAGCCCACAAATTTGAGACTAACATGGGCAACATAGCAAGTTAAAAAAAAAAGAAAGAGTAAAAAAAAACCAGATTATACTAAAACAGAAAAAAGTATGCTTGATTGTTGTGAGATGGCATTGAATCCTAAAATTACTCTAACATAGTAACCTCAGTCTCTTTGTAGATTTCATGTGGTATTCTGGATATATAATCACTTTCTCTGCAACTATCTCTTCTAATTATTCCGATTAGTTTTTTAGCTTTTTATTTATTTTCCTGCCTTTCTATACAGAGGGAGAATCTGGGAAAATATTAGTTGAGAGAGGACATTTTCACTTTGTTTTGTAGAATAGGAGAAAAGTCCAAATATTTCTTAATTAGGGATGTTAGCTTTAGAATTTTTTATAGATTTTTTTTTCATCATTTTGGGGAGGATTCCTTCCATACTTAATCTGTTTTAGTTCAGAATATACATACAATTTTGTCAAATGTTATTTTATACATGAATTGAGATAATTGTATGGTTTTTCTCTTTTATTTTGATGTGTGGTAAATTATATCAATTGACTTTTTAGAACATTAAACCACATCTGCTTACCTGAGATAAAATCCATCTGTTCATAACCATCATTCTGCGGCATGTGTGGGCGTGTCCTCAGTTTTTCTTTCTTTTTAAGAATTTTGCATCTGTAATTTTTTGGTCTCGATTTTTATGTAATATCTTTGCCAGATTTTGGTATTAGAGTTTTTCTGACCTCATAATAAAGATTGCATGTTTAAAAGAACTTACATAGAATTAGAATTTCTTACTTGAAATCTTATAACATTTCAGTTAAGCCATCTGAGGCTTGGGTACCTATATAGGCAGATTTTTTTCATTATGAAACTTAACATCTTTTGCAATTTCTAGGCCATTTGTATGTCATGTTTTTTTATGTCAGTTTAGATAAGTATGTTATTCAATTTGTCCATTCATCTCCCTTGTATAATATTTTAGCTTAAAGTTGTTTATTTTCCATACATTTCCTATACTCTCTATGATGTCTCCTTATTGCTCTTGATGCTGATAAATATGTGTGTTCTCTTTTTTCTTGATGAATCTTGATAGTGTCTAGTTTGTTAATCTTATTCATAACATTAATTTCAATGTTTTGGTTATTGGTTGTTTTATAACTCATTGATTTTTTCTTTAGTCTTCATTATTTCATTTCTTTGATTTGCTCTGGGGTTAATTTAGTCTTTTTATCTAGTTTCTTCAGGTAGAAGATTTGATCATTTGTTTTAAACCATCCCTCTTTTCAATATAAACATTTAAACTATAAACTTCCCTGTGGTGATGGTTTAGTGGAATCCTACAAATTTTGATATACTCTTTACTATAATTCCTCTCATAAAATTTTCTAATTCCTTTTATGATATCTTAGCTGACCCATGCTAAAAGTTTTTTGTTAAGTTCTGAATATTTGAGAGTTTTCTATATATCTTTTTTGTTCTCAATTCCTATTTTGATAAAAATATGTACAGAACATGTTCTTTGTATAATTTTAATAATTTTTGAGGGCTTTTTATGGCCTAGTATATGTTCCGTTTGGGTAAATGATCCGTGCACATGGACAGAGACTAGTGGGATGTTACATATACATTGTTCTCTACTAATGTGTTAAATAAAATATCTGAACATAAATGTGGATTTGTCTATTCCAGTTAGTCTGTCAGGTTTTGCTTCATGTATTTTTCAATACTATTTTTCTGGTGCATACATACTTGGAATTGTTATGATTTCCTGATCAATCAATCCCTTCATAATTATGAAATGTTTCTCTTTTTCTCTAGTAATGATCTCTCTCTGGAGGTCAATTTTACTGATGTTAACATAGCCATATGAAATTTCTTAATCTTACTCTTTAAGTAGCATATTTAACCCAACAAATCTTAATCTTAACAGTATGTTTTCTTCATCTTAGTGTTTAAGAAGTATGTTTTTTCATACATTTACTTTTTTTATTTATATATAAAATTTGTTATTTGTAAATGGCATAGATTTGTTTCTTCCATACACACACACACACACACACACATATATTAGTATACAGAAATTTATATCTTAAGATCTCTAACATTTATATAGAATATTTATCTATTAACCTTTATGGTAATTACTGATATAGTCTGATTCAAATGTTCTCTTTTTGTATTGGTTTATATTTTTCCCATTTGTTATTTGTTGTTCTGTTTCCCCTTAATACCATCTTTGAAGAAATAACAGATATTTGAATTCCATTTTAGCTGACAATTATAATATTTAGAAATGTGCCTTTGTACTTGAGTAGCCTATCTAGAAAAGGGATCTCTAAATGAAATTTCAGCAATGATGGAAATATTGTATCTGTTTAGTTCAATATGGTAGCCACTTATAGCCCTGGAAATTTGTTCAGTACAAATGAAGAACTGGGTTTTAAGTTTTTATTTAAATTCCAATCTAAATTTATAGAGCAACGTGTAGCTTGTAAGTACAGTACAAATTAGAAATTACATATCTTTAATTCATTACATTCACCTTCAAATAAAGATATTTCAACAGTGTGTGTATATACAGACACACATACAAATAAACACACACTTAAACAAATTTTATTTTTTTAGAGAAGTTTTAGGTTCATAGCAAAATTTAATGAAAAGTATAGTGTTCCCATACATCCCCTTTCAAGTCCCTCAACACACACAATGTCCCACCATGGACATACCACATCACAGTGATAAACTTGTTACAAAGTAATGAACATGTATGCCTATGTATTATAACTCAAAGTTTATGGCTTACATTACAGTTCCCTCTTGGTGGTGTACATTCTATGAGCTTTGACAAATATATAATGACATGTGTCAACGATAGTACTATGTCATCCAAAAATAGTTTTATTGCCCTAAATAGCTAATGTATTCTGCCAGTTGATCTCTCCCTCTCAGCTCTTCTCTCCAAGCCTTAAGATCTTTGGAAAACTGCCCTCTGTAGAGTAGAGAGGTGAATGCAAGTTTCCTCAGCAGCTGGGAAACTCAGAATCCTAATCTTTCTCAGCAGCATACACACAGGACTTAAAATTTTGGTAAAGATTTGCTTGGTTTCTTCTTAGCTCTGTTCATGGGATATTTTTTTTCTCTTCTTGCTAAACTAGCCAAGGAGGAGAGTGGCTTTGTTCGTCTTCTCACCAAGAGGTATTCTCCAGCAAAATATAATTTATTCAAAGTTTCTTTGCTTTGTTGTTTTCTGAAGGGTTTAGGAAAACTGATTTTATATGTCACTGAATTTATTTTCTTTGTAAGGGTAAAATTGCACTCTCTTATCGCTTTATACCTCACAATTGGATGTGGAATTATCACTTGATATATATTTGTTGGTAGTTTTAAGGAATCAGGAGAATATCCTCTGCTGTAGTAAGTTTTTAAGTTATCAGGTGTATTCTTAATTTGCTCCTTGCTCTATCCTTGACCAGGATTTTGCTTTCCACATTTGTTTCCCTAAATAAAAAAAGGTAGAAATAATTACATCTGATTTATAAACTTTTTGTGAGAACTATATGAACTATATGTTAAACTGCTTAAAATGATGCTTATAACATGGGAAGAATTACATGACCATTATTTCTATTTTTATATGAAATAGTATTTTCTTTGGAAAGATAGAATGTGTTCAAAATCTCTTAGCAAGATAGAGAAAGAATAAAGATAATTACCCCCAACTTTGTAGAGGGTAGAATTTAACACTACTACAATTATTAAAACAAAAGGTGTTTCCATAAATAGATTAATGTTTAATCAACCTGAATAACAACTTACAAGTTGTTGGTGAGCTCAGAGCTTCATGAGTGAAATTAGGTTCTCACAATAATGAGCAGGAAAATACACTAATATGCAAGTTAAAATGATCAAAGGGGTAAGCAGCCCCTCTGGCTCTGAGACAGACTTCATCATTGACTGTCTGTGCACCTTCCTGGACTCCCTCCAGGAAACTGAATATCAGATACATTCACCTGTCTTTTATGCCATCTCTAAGCAGCACTGGATGATGTTGCCTGGTCACAAGTTCCTGAGATTATGTACAAAAATAATCCACAGAAACCACTTGGAACATCTCTTTAGCCGTTAGGTTTTCCCTCTTCTTAGTTCCTCTCTCAAAAGTCTCTCCCCTTTCTTCCTATTGCCATTGCAGTATTTCCAGTTAACTTCCCATTTTCTCTTCCTCTCAACTACCTGAGGCCAAAGTGACAATAATGATAATATAATAATAACTAATATAGTATCACTTATAGACGAAAGTAATGAATTCATGACATTCATCACTGAATACATTTTCTTAATTCAATAACTGTAAAAAATATTAGATATTGTCAAAGGTCTTTAATAATTAGCAAATGAAACAAGAAATAAATGCCAGAACTGTCTAACTTGGGTCTAGCCAGTCAAAATAGGAATCTGACAAAACTGTGGTCACAACCAAAAATTCTTGCAATCCTTAAAAATTCATATCTCTGTATTAAATCTTTTCATGCTGTCATGTTTCTCTCCAGTTATTAAAAAATCTGATCAACCAGTTTTCAGGTAGAGTATTTGCTTAGTTTGTGTAAGTTCCTGGAGTCAACCACCATGATAAGGGGGAAAAAAAATCAATAGCAAGGTAGGGCATTAACTCATAGGAGTACTGAACTTCCCTCCCTCTTTCTCTCAACTTTATTCTTCCCCACATCCTCAAACAAGTCACTCCCTTCCTCTCACCCCCCCCCATACACACACACACACACACACACAGTGAGAGGGCAAGAGAACAATCACAACTGACCTGAAAATAATGTGATCCATCTATTCTGATGCACCTTCAGGTTCTGCTACTACTGGTTCAGGGAGGTGCTTTTAGACAAGGGGCTATTACAGTATAAACAGCCACTCATATGATGTCTGGCTCCTTTCCTAATGAATTTGCCAAGAAACAATGTGCATTTCCTGAAGGAAAAAAATGAAAATGTGCGACCTAGACTGGTTCCCATCTGTTCTTGGGCCCTGCACTAGGTGAAGGACCACCATCAGTCACAGGATCTGCTCCACCCACCCCCCTAATGGATGGTTTCCTCTTTGCCTTGTTTTCAAGGTTGATGCTTTCTGAGCCAGCCAGCCAGCCAGGCAGCTGCAGAGGACAGCAGCACAACTCTTGAATCCTGTAGATAATTGCCAAAGGCAGCTGAGTTCAGAAGCCCCACCTGTTAACGAGCTGCCAATTATTTATATGCTTATAAATCACCTTTTAAACACTAACAAGCACTAATAAGCCTTGGCTGCCAGTTACCATGGAAACTGACCACATCTGAAAAAGGAATGAGACTACTGACATATGGACTGTGGGTCAATGGTCCAGTATCTCCTGGCACTGACGTTTTTATTCCTGCACATGAAACTGTTCTGTCCAAGTATAACCTCAAATTACATGAAAAAGGAGGCATATGACATGATGAAATGCCTGCTTCCTCCCCTGCAGCCCTGGGTGTCTAAAGGGGATAGAATTGTGTCCAGCTCCCCATGAGCTATGGGAACAGGCTGCCCTAACTTGTTAAGTGGCAGTTCCTATGTACAGCCACACAGCTGGCCTGCCCAGGCCACCTGCTGTCAGATATTTTATTCCCCAAAGCTTCCTGGGCTGCTAGGCTCCACTGGTCTGAAGAGGTTTTTCTAATAGATTCAGTTTGCTGTTGCAAATAGATATGATGATAAGCTACTTGTGGGATGCTCAGTAATATTTAGTGAGATGCAAGTAATGGTTTCAGATGAAAAAGAACATATTTTTGCTCCCAGCAAACTGAAGGCATTTTCTCTCTTCTTTTAAAAGCTCAGTGAGAAGGCAACCACCCGTGACCCAAAAACTCTTTTTATAGTAGAGAAAGAAAACTACCTTCTGCCTTCTACTGGTTTTCCAAACTAGATATATAAAAGCTCACCATAAGTGGCATCAGGTATGAGATGGCAGCTCAAAGAAGCTGAGGGACACAGAGCATTAGTGAATAGTGACCTAATCTAGCAATAGAGGAATGTGATTGTATCATATTGCCATGACTGATCCAGAAATGGCTTTTGCCATGGATGCTAAAGGAAACCAGTTTTCAATAGGAAACTACTGATAACACAAAGTTTCCTACCCTTCAACATGTATTCAAATTGATTCTTTTCATCTCTCAACCTGCCCACTGAAGTTATTACTATCACTATCATTTATGTTCTTCATCTTAGCTGGAAGACACAAGAAATGCATGAGGCTCTTTGCAAATCTTCAGATTTTGATGAAATTTATGCTAGTTGGGGGGCAAATTTCCCCCCTCCATCCTGGAAAAAATATATACTCACAGATATTTATATCTACATATCCATATCTACCTTTCATTCTTTAGAGTGATTGATGCATATGCCAGTCTTGAAAAATGTACCCCCCACTACTGTCATTTCCATGGAGAGAGTCTACTTTATATTTGGCTCCTACCAGCCCTCCTTACAATTATCTATCCTTATTAGCTCAAATACTCAGGGATTTACAGTGAACACAAAGAGGCAATGATCAGGTCAAGTCTTTGGTAGTATAATATATATATATATTTGGTAGGGTTGTTCTCCAAAGTAGATACATTGGCATGAGCAGAGTGACTGCAAATAAAAATTCAGTGGTAGAAAAGGTGTAGGACTCATTAGAGGTCAAAACAGGATCAGTTGTCCTATAAATTTATAAAAATGTAAAGAACATAAAGAACACGGAGACATTGCCATTGATAATGGAGGGGTAATCAATCATATGGATTCCTAAGGAATGTTCACAAAGGAACTTATGGCCCTTTGGTCTTGTTCTAGCAGGTTGGTGTTGAGGTTGGAAAAGTGAATTAGTAATTTTTAAATGTATGTATGACTGATTTAATAAGGAATGAAGTCATTTGAAATGTCAAGGGTAAACAGATAGACTAAATTCTTGGGTTGGTGGGAATATGACCGACCTCCCCACAACTCTGAATTTTCTCAATTGGAGTAGTCAAGTGGAAAGAGTGGATCTTGGGAAACAGGACTATAGACCTGTTTGTGCTTTCGAATGGCTGTGTAGCTTTAGACAAGTAATTTCTTAATTTAGGGCCTTAGATCTCACAACCCCTCTGTGAACTTCATAAGGATATATGAGTTTATGCCCATATAATTAATGTGTTATGAAAGCTGCATGTCTCTAAATAAATATTGTCGGTGTGGAAAGTGATAACATTAATAACAATAATCCTGACCCCTCCTGTCTTTTGGCAGTAGACTACTACTCTCAGAATTGATGAGAAAAGGATATTGAAGGAAAAAAAAGAGGGAGAGAAACAAAAACAATACTGTTCTAGACACAGCTTTAAAGTTGCTGATACAAGAAAGGAAAATGGGAACTTTTTAAAGAGAGGATAAACAGATGCCAACAGGATAGAAAGAGATAGTAGAAGTGTAGGTGTAGAAAGGCAGAAAAGATGCTTGGTTGATGAAGACACTGGAGACCTGGTCCTAATCTCGGCTCTGTGACTAAGTGACCTGAAACAAGTTATTGAATCTCTCAAACTGGAATATGTCACCCACTAATAAAAAGATATTTTTATTAAATGAAATTGAAAATGGAACCTCAGTGTATAAAATCAGCGTAACATTCTGTTTCTTTGGTGGACAGCTTCCTGGGCCTGCCCTTTGCTACCACTTCACAATGGGATCTTGAATTGTCTACTTAAAAAAAAAAAAATAAAATTTTGGAAAATCATAGTTTAAAAACTAGGGAACCAGATAGCATCTGGTGGTCTAACAGTATTATTTTTACTTCTGAAATTCAAACACTCCTAAGCCAAATTTGAATTCTCTTGAGGAGGAAATTAAAACTGAGGCTAAAGAATGATTCAGATGGAAAAAGTAGCTTATTGTTGACAAACTTATTCAAAATCAAACATCTAGAAAGTCAAACATTGATCACCATAAAGGAAAGAGGTATTCATTCAGGAGCAGTGTCCCCCAAATGAACACTGTCCTCAGAACATTTATATGAGCAGAGTAGGAAAAGGAGCCATGAAAGTTCTCCATAAAAATCACTTGAATTGAACTCTTCATAGTCATTGATACCTTTTATAGCTGATCAAGTTTGCAACCCAATGGGTTAAACACTTCAAAAGACCCAGTATGGCCTCTTTAGGGATGTAACCTCAGCCTTGTCCCTATAGGCTACTTTCTTTATTCTTTCACTTTTTGTCCATTAATTCCACAGAGAAATACTGAATTCAGTTTCCGTCATCTGACAAGAGGCAGCTGGACAAATTCTGAGCAGATTCATTTGATCTCTTGCAACTAAAAGGAAAGAGAGGGTTTCTGGGGACAGGATCTGCCAGGCTTTCCAATGAAGTCATCAATCTCTACCTTAGGTTTTTTGGAAAATGCTCCTCAGCAATGACTTTACAGAAAGCTCACACAACTCATTCCTGAACTTCAGAACAGGAGTACTATTTTTAAAGCTTTTGGTAAATCCCAAATATTTTCATCTTTTTTTCATGACTGAAATTTCAGTTTCTAAGTTCTAGGTCTCCCAGTATTCTGTACATTTAGCACCCCATGGGCTTCAGTTGAGAGAGGAAATGGAGAAGGCAGCCTTGGGTGGAAAACACATTCATCCAGTAGTCTTCTGACAGCTCCCATCTGTATATGGTTGATTCAGTAACAAGCCCCAGAAACTTGATGTTAAACTATTGTTATTTAATCTCAAAAGAAATCTTTAATATTCTGAATTTTTTAAAAGTCTATTAATAAATGTTTCAAGTTTCCATAACACCCACATTTGTTGGTTTTCAGATCAGATGTTCCTCACTAAGGATTATAAATTGGACATTTGGCTGAAATCTCACTTTTTATGCCTGAAAATCTTGGAAAGTCAGCTATTTTGTAGTTAATATCTGAAGAGGCAAAGTATGAGTAACAGAAAGTAGTGGCTTTAGTTTTAGCCCTTCTTTTCCAAGCTGTTGAAGGACTTACTCCTATTCTCTTCTCTCATAATTTTATGTTTTGTTTTTGCTTTTGCCTGTTCCCCACCTTTTGCTTATTTATTTGGTCTTCTATTGCCTTTCCCAAATCTTCTTGTTAGTGTGAGTGTGTGTGTGTGTGTGTGTGTGTGTGTCTGTGCATGTAGAGCTACAGAAGAAACTAGGCTTAGAGTTTGGGAGAGAAAAGACAGAAGTATTTTAATTTTATTTTTCATTATTTCAAATTCTTCTTAGAGACAGAACTAAGCCATACCCTTAGGATAAGAAAAGTGATCCTGTACCTTACTGATTAGGAAAGACAAAGTGTGTGTGTTTGTGTGTGTGTGTGTGTGTGTGCATGTACACACGCTAGGTCTCAATACAGCTTCAAAGGAAACATGGCCCATATGACCTTACAGATTTGTTCCCTAACCTGTTCCTATTTGGTTGCTAGTGAGATTCAGAAAAAGCTCTCTGATTTGGCTCCTGCCTATCTCTCTAGTCTACCTTTCCTACTGACAGCCCTACTCTAGACATCTTAAACTGCTTGGGGTACCAATTAAATGAAACAATGCATAATTTCCTTCCCACTACTTCCTCTTTTTAATCCTTAATATTTTGATTTGGATCCCGTCTACCATAAACTTGTGCAAAATTATTTGTCCTACTCAAAAACTTTAAAAACAGCTGGGCAAGATGGTGTACCCTATAATCCCAGTGGCTGGAGAGGCTGAGGCAGGAGGATTGTGAGTTCAAAGCCAGCCTCAGCAAAAGTGAGGCACTAAACAACTCAGTGTGACCCTGCCTCTAAATAAAATACAAAATAGGGCTGGGATTTGGCTCAGTGGCTGGGTGCCCCTGAGTTCAATCCCTGGTGCCAAAATTTCAAAAACATTTAATCGGTTCCACATTCATGCTTTTGCTGTTCTTGAAAATGTCTTTCCCAATATGTCAAATTTCTTTTTTTTTTTAAATAGTGTCCTCCGAAGTACCAGAATACTGCTATTTACACATACACACACACACAAAAAAAAAATAGAGCTTGACTAAAGTATAAATGACATACAATGAACTCTTCATGTTTGAAGTACACAGTTATGTAACTTTCAACATGTACACATGCCCAGAACTCATTGCCAAAATTAAGATAATATATACACCCAATGTGTTGATTGGTTGGCTTGAATATATTTCTTGTTCAACTAAATTATGAGAGTAGGAATATGTCTGATCACACCTTATATTCCTAGCATCTGAGTAAGTGTCTGGAACCCAGAAATTTTATATATCTATAATATATGAATAATCTGTACATTATCCTGGTAATGTTCCTCTATTACTAATTACATGTTCTAGTGTATGTAGAGTCTTGCAGGATACTCAGCACATCTATTTCCTTGCTGGTTACTTGGGTTTTGCTGGATATTCTGGATTTCAGGATTGGTTTGCTGTCAAGGTCAGGGCTAGCAGGACATGGCAAGACGGGGAGAGGATCCCACTGGAGGGCCAGCATGTGACTGACCACCAAGCCTGAATCGAGAAGGAATGGCCGCAAGACTAGTGATTGCAGCTGCCTCTGCTGATATGGGCGTAGAAGTCAAGGCCAGCCTTGATTTCAAGAAGGGGGCTGGATGGGCTTGAGAAGCATGGGGTGCTTAAGGTAGTGTTAAGGAAAAGTGAAGCTGTGGCCAACAGTCATGGGTTAAAATCATTAACTTTATGCAACTGTTTTCCTAAAGCCTCTGGGCAGATTCTAATTTGATCCAGTAACAATATCTGCTTGGCTCCAAACTGATGAGCATCTGCTAATTTTTCTAACTGCTTTAATCATTTTGGGGGCTTTGCTTTAGAACCTCTCCAAATCTCCCCCTTCTCACTAAAGTCTCAAGTCTTCAAAGCCTGTGCCAGTTTTAATGAAGGACTACGAGCATTACCTTATGTTCCCACATTTACTATTCCAGTTTAATATTCTCTTCTTTGTCTCACTTAAATATATCAAAATGCAAAGTAGAGATCCTTGAATTTCCAGGAACCAATAACTTACAAAACAAAAATTTGAAATTCAATCTAAGGTCACACATAAGCCCAAAGCAATTTGTGTGTGTGCCTTACCCACAATAGTATAATGCTCTTGAGGACAAGGACTCTGACTTCTTCAATTTGTTCTCTAAGAAGTTAGCACAGTCTCTGGCTTCTTTTTCATTCATTTTGTCAAAAGTAAATACTCTGGGTTAATTTACTGTTTTCATCTTCAAGCACTCCTAATCAAGAGTGATTGGTAACTCAAAACCAATTCGGAAATTAGGAACAACAAAAACTTGGAAAATTTTTTCAGTATCTATTTAAGTACATATATTAGATAATTTTAAAACGTCCAACTCTTTTTTGTCAATGGACCACTGTGTGACATGGGATTATAGTCACGAGGGAAAGGGAAAAAAAATAAATAGTTAAAACATAGAGGGGTACAGAGAAAGGGAGTTTTGCAAATGGAAACTAGATATGAGTTAGAATTATAGGAAAGGTGGGAGAAAACAAAGTGGAAACAGAGAGAAAAGACATGCACCCTGAAACAGGCACATGCCCTGTGAATGATCCCCTAATCTCCCCACTCATCAAAATCTATCACATTTTCATCTGGAGAGGTCCGAACATGAGGCTTAGATGATTCTCCATTAACTGTCTTAGGAGAAACAGATGAACTACATGGCTGTCCCTACTTTGTCTTGTCCTTAAAGGTGTCATTCTCACATTCTAAAATTGTAGCTTTCTCTCAATAGTATATTTTTTAGTCACATAGGAAGAGATGTGAGAATTCAGAAATTCCCTGTTAACAAACCATCAGTTAGTAGACAGGTCATTAGCTGCAGCATCACCTGCTTAAAATGAGTCCTGAAATTCCAGGTTATCTCTGATGACTTTGAAAAAATAGCTATGAATGAATTCAAATTATCCTCTTTGAAGGGAGAGAAGGTAGAAGATTTCAACTGGTCACAAGGAGTTTCAGAATAAGACCTAATGGGAAATGTAGGTGCCACCATTGCTTCTGATATACAAATATTTAACCCACTCTGAAATAACACTAAAATTTTCCAACAGAGTTATGTTTTATATTTTCTAAACATTCCATAGAAATTAAAGCCCCAAGTGATGCCCAAAATGAAATGGGGTTTTTCACAAGTTTTCTTGATTAAGTTGAACTATTTCTACAAACTGTCATGGGATAGTCAGCATCCTTAAGTGCTGTACTAGGACCCATACATTCAAAGGCAAATAGGCCATGGTTCTAATTCTTATGGAGTTTATAAAGTAATAATAATAATAGGTAATACTATCTCTTAATAAAGTGGTGATAATAGTTCAGAATCCACTACAGTGAAATAGGCTGTCTTACTTGCAAAGAACTCTGATGTGTTTGACAGCTATGCTACCAAAATGACTCAAGTGCTATCTCAGAGGGTAAAACAGGGGGCATTGCCTGAGGTAGAGATGGTATTTGGGATGAGTTATAATTAAGGAGGAGGAATTTGCTGCATAAAGTTGAAGGCTGGAAGTAGGGGAGGGAGAGAAGTAGGAAAATTCTACCCACCCCACCCAAGGAAATAGACTAAGCAAAAAGACAAGCACTTACATGTGTACAGACAGTCATATATAATCGCCTTTGCCTGGCTGTCAGCATATTTCAATCAGAGATCTGAACCAAGAGAAAGAAGAAATGATTTCTCATTTTCTGGCTCTACTGTGATCTATTGTGTGACCTTGAGCAAAACTTGTATAATCTTAGAGTCTCAGTTATCCCCATTGTAAAATGAAAGAGTTGGATTCTTTTTTTTTTAATTTTTTATTGTTGGCTGTTCAAAACATTACATAGTACTTGATATATCATATTTCACACTTTGAATCAAGTGGGTTATGAGCTCCCATTTTTACCCCATATACAGATTGCAGAATCACATCAGTTACACATCCATTGATTTACATATTGCCATACTAGTGTCTGTTGTGTTCTGCTGCCTTTCCTATCCTCTACTATCACCCCTCCCCTCCCCTCCCCTCCCCTCTTCTCTCTCTGCCCCCTCTACTGACATTCATTTGTCCCCCTTATATTATTTTTCCCTTCCCCTCACTTCCTCTTGTATGTACTTTTGTATAACTCTGAGGGTCTCCTTCCATTTCCATGCAATTTCCCTTCTCTCTCCCTTTCCCTCCCACCTCTCATCCCTGTTTAATGTTAATCTTCTTCTCATGCTCTTCGACTCTACTCTGTTCTTAGTTACTCTCCTATATCAAAGAAGACATTTGGCATTTGTTTTTTAGGGATTGGCTAGCTTCACTTAGCATAATCTGCTCTAATGCCATCCATTTCCCTGTAAATTCTATGATTTTGTCATTTTTTAATGCAGAGTAATACTCCATTGTGTATAAATGCCACATTTTTTTATCCATTCATCTATTGAAGGGCATCTAGGTTGGTTCCACAGTCTTGCTATTGTGAATTGTGCTGCTATGAACATCAATGTAGCAGTGTCCCTGTAGCATGCTCTTTTTAGGTCTTTAGAGAATAGACCAAGAAGGGGAATAGCTGGGTCAAATGGTGCCTCCATTCCCAGCTTTCCAAGAAATCTCCATACTGCTTTCCAAATTGGCTGCACCAATTTGCAGTCCCACCAGCAATGTACAAGTGTACCCTTTTCCCCACATCCTCGCCAGCACTTGTTGTTGTTTGACTTCATAATGGCTGCCAATCTAACTGGAGTGAGATGGTATCTTAGGGTGGTTTTGATTTGCATTTCTCTGACAGCTAGAGATGGTGAGCATTTTTTCATGTACTTGTTGATTGATTGTATGTCCTCCTCTGAGAAGTGTCTGTTCAGGTCCTTGGCCCATTTGTTGATTGAGTTGTTTGTTCTCTTATTGTCTAATTTTTTGAGTTCTTTGTATACTCTGGATATTAGGGCTCTATCTGAAGTGTGAGGAGTAAAGATTTGTTCCCAGGATGTAGGCTCTCTATTTACCTCTCTTATTGTTTCTTTTGCTGAGAAAAAACTTTCTAGTTTGAGTAAGTCCCATTTGTTGATTCGAGTTATTAACTTTTGTGCTATGGGTGTCCTATTGAGGAATTTAGAGCCCGACCCCACAGTATGTAGATCGTAGCCAACTTTTTCTTCTATCAGACGGCGTGTCTCTGATTTGATATCAAGCTCCTTGATCCATTTTGAATTCACTTTTGTGCATGGCGAGAGAAAGGGATTCAGTTTCATTTTGTTGCATATGGATTTCCAGTTTTCCCAGCACCATTTGTTGAAGATGCTATCCTTCCTCCATTGCATGCTTTTAGCCCCTTTATCAAATATAAGATAGTAGTAGTTTTGTGGATTGGTTTCTGTGTCCTCTATTCTGTACCATTGGTCCACCCGCCTGTTTTGGTACCAGTACCATGCTGTTTTTGTTACTATTGCTCTGTAGTATAGTTTGAAGTCTGGTATCGCTATACCGCCTGATTCACACTTCCTGCTTAGCATTGTTTTTGCTATTCTGGGTCTTTTATTTTTCCATATGAATTTCATGATTGCTTTCTCTATTTCTACAAGAAATGCCATTGGGATTTTGATTGGCATTGCATTAAACCTATAGAGAACTTTTGGTAATATCGCCATTTTGATGATGTTAGTTCTGCCTATCCATGAACAGGGTATATTTTTCCATCTTCTGAGATCTTCTTCTATTTCTCTCTTTAGGGTTCTGTAGTTTTCATTGTATAAGTCTTTCACCTCTTTTGTTAGGTTGATTCCCAAGTATTTTATTTTTTTTGAAGATATTGTGAATGGAGTGGTTGTCCTCATTTCCATTTCAGAGGCTTTGTCGCTGATATACAGGAATGCCTTTGATTTATGCGTGTTGATTTTATATCCTGCCACTTTGCTGAATTCATTTATTAGCTCTAATAGTTTCTTTGTAGACCCTTTTGGGTCTGCTAGGTATAGAATTATGTCATCTGCAAATAGTGATAATTTAAGTTCTTCTTTTCCTATTTTGATGCCTTTAATTTCTTTCATCTGTCTAATTGCTCTGGCCAGTTTTTCGAGAACTATGTTGAACAGAAGTGGTGAGAGAGGGCATCCCTGTCTTTTCCAGATTTTAGAGGGAATGCCTTCAGTTTTTCTACATTCAGAATGATGCTAGCCTGAGGCTTAGCATAGATTGCTTTTACAATATTGAGGTATGTTCCTGTTATCCCTAGTTTTTCTAGAGTTTTGAACATAAAGGGATGCTGTACTTTGTTGAATGCTTTTTCCGCATCTATCGAGATGATCATATGGTTCTTATTTTTAAGTCTATTAATGTGGTGAATAACATTTATTGATTTCAGTATATTGAACCAGCCTTGCATCCCAAGGATGAATCCTACTTGATCATGGTGCACAATTTTTTTGATATGTTTTTGTATCCGATTCGCCAGAATTTTATTGAGGATTTTTGCATCTAGGTTCATTAGAGATATTGGTCTGTAGTTTTCTTTCTTTGAAGTGTCTTTGTCTGGTTTAGGTATCAGGGTGATGTTGGCCTCATAGAATGAATTTGGAAGTTCTCCCTCTTTTTCTATTTCCTGAAGTAGCTTGAAAAGTATTGGTATTAGTTCCTCTTTAAAGGTTTTGTAAAACTCTGCTGTATACCCATCCGGTCCTGGGCTTTTCTTAGTTGGTAGTCTTTTGATGGTTTCTTCTATTTCCTCAATTGATATTGGTCTGTTTAGGTTGTCTATATCCTCCTGACTCAATCTGGGCAGATCATATGACTTAAGAAATTTATCGATGCCTTCACTATCTTCTAATTTATTGGAGTATAAGGATTCAAAATAATTTTTGATTATCTTCTGTATATCTGAAGTGTCTGTTGTGATATTGCCTTTTTCATCCCGTATGCTAGTAATTTGAGTTCTCTCTCTTCTTCTCTTCGCTAGCATGGCTAAGGGTCTGTCGATTTTGTTTATTTTTTCAAAGAACCAACTTTTAGTTTTGTCAATTTTTTCAATTGTTTCTTTTGTTTCGATTTCATTAATTTCAGCTCTGATTTTAATTATTTCTTGCCTTCTACTTCTTTTGCTGTTGTTTTGCTCTTCTTTTTCAAGGATTTTGAGATGAAGTATGAGATCATTTATTTGTTGGTTTTTTCTTTTTTTAAGGAATGAACTCCAAGCAATGAATTTTCCTCTTAGAACTGCTTTCAATGTGTCCCATAGATTCCGATATGTTGTGTCTGTGTTTTCATTAATCTCTAAGAATTTTTTTAATTTCCTCCTTGATGTCTTCTATAACCCATTGATCATTCAGTAACCTATTGTTCATTCTCCAAGTGATGTATTCTTTTTCCTTCCTTCTTTTATCGTTGATTTTCAGTTCCATTCCATTATGATCAGATAGGATGCATGGTATTATCTCTACTCCTTTCTATTGTCTAAGAGTTTCCCTGTGACATAATATATGATCTATTTTTGAGAAGGATCCATGTGCTGCTGAGAAAAAAGTGTAACTGCTTGATGTTGGGTGGTATATTCTATATATGTCAATTAAGTCTAGGTTATTAATTGTGTTATTGAGTTCTATAGTTTCCTTATTCAACTTTTGTTTGGAAGATCTGTCCAGTGGTGAGAGAGGTGTGTTGAAGTCTCCCATGATTATTGTATGGTGGTCTATTAGACTCTTGAACTTGAGAAGAGTTTGTTTGATGAACATAGCTGCACCATTGTTTGGGGCATATATATTTATGATTGTTATGTCCTGTTGATGTATGGTTCCCTTAAGCAGTATGTAGTGTCCCTCTTTATCCCTTTTGATTAACTTTGGCTTGAAATCTATTTTATTTGATATGAGTATGGACACTCCTGCTTGTTTCTGAAGTCCATATGAGTGATATGATTTTTCCCAACCTTTCACCTTCAGCCTATGTATGTCTTTTCCTATCAAATGCGTCTCCTGTAGGCAGCATATTGTTGGGTCTTGTTTTGTGATCCATTCTACTAGCCTGTGTCTCTTAATTGGTGAGTTTAAGCCATTAACATTTAGGGTTATTATTGAGATATGGGTTGTTCTTCCAGCCATATTTGTTTATTTCTGTTACTAAACATGGTTTGTTTTCCTCTTTGATTATTTTTCCCCCCTTTACTGTCCTACCTCCCACTGTTGGTTTTCATTGTTATTTTCCATTTCCTCTTCCTGTAATGTTTTGCCAAGGATGTTTTGAAGAGATGGTTTTCTAGCTGCGAATTCTTTAAACTTTTGTTTATCGTGGAAGGTTTTAATTTCATCTTCCATCCTGAAGCTTAATTTCGCTGGATACACAATTCTTGGTTGGAACCCATTTTCTTTCAGTGTTTGAAATATGTTATTCCGGGATCTTCTAGCTTTCAGAATCTGTGTTGAAAGATCAGCTGTTATCCTGATTGGCTTACCCCTAAATGTAATCTGCTTCCTTTCTCTTGTAGCTTTTAAAATTCTCTCCTTATTCTGTATGTTCGGCATCTTCATTATAATGTGTCTAGGTGTGGATCTCTTATGATTTTGCACATTCGGCGTCCTGTAGGCTTCTAGAATTTGAGATTCTGTCTCATTCTTCAAGTCTGGGAAGTTTTCTTGTATTATTTCATTGAATAGACTGCTCATTCCTTTGGTTTGGAGCTCTGTACCTTCCTGTATCCCAATGACTCTTAAGTTTGGTCTCTTAATGTTATCCCATATTTCTTGGATGTTCTGCTCATGGTTTCTTAACAGTCTTGCTGAGCTGTCTATGTTCTTTTCCAGTTGAAATACTTTGTCTTCATTGTCTGATGTTCTATCTTCTAAGTGTTCTACTCTGCTGGTAGTATTCTCCATTGAGTTTTTAAGTTGGTTTATTGCTTCCTGCATTTCTAGGATTTCTGTTTGTTTGTTTTTTATAACCTCTATCTCCCTGTATAGTTGATCCTTTGCTTCCTGGATTTGTTTGCGTAATTCATTGTCGAAGTGATCTTTCATTGTCTGATTTTGCTGTTTAATGTCTTCCTTGATACTCCAGATCATCTGAAGCATGTATATCCTGAATTCTTTATCTGACATTCCATCTGCTGCAGCTGTTACCTCTTCTAAAGTTGCGTTGACCTGCATTGCTTGTGGTCCTTTCTTTTCTTGTCTTTTCATACTGCTTGCGTATCTTTCCTGCAGGCGCGGGCGGCGGCTCTGCTCTCTCCTTATTCCAATTGGGGTGTCGTGGCTACCACGCCGGCAGGTCACTGGGCCTGTTCTGGGCGCTGGCGGCGGCTCTGTTCTGCTCCTACTCCAATTGGGGTGACAAGTGTACCATGCCAGCAGGCCACCGGGCCTGATCCGCCAGTCGGTTGCAGGTTTGCCTACCCTGCAGGCGCGGGCGGTGGCTCTACTCTGCCCCTACTCCAAATGGGGTGACGTGTCTGTCATACCGGCAGGCCACTGGGCCTGTCATCAGAAAGCGGCGGAGGAGAGAACTTCATCAATACCAGCAGCGACATAAACAGTTGGTCTCCTGGTAGGGGGGGTGAGGCACAGACACCCGAGTCTCCTCAATTTGTTGTCGAGCCAGAGGGGAGGAGCCGGGCCGCCTCCAGCGCCCGGAGCAGGCCCAGCGGCTCGCCAGCATGGTGACCGCGTGACCCCAATTGGAGAGGGGGCGGATCGGAGCCGCCACCCGCACCCGCAAGGTGGGCAGACCCGAGACCCAGTGGTACATGGGCATGTTAGGAGGGGCAGGGTAGAGCCGCCGTTCGCGCTTGCAAGGTAAACAGACCTGTGACAGCCTGGCGGGTCAGGCCCAGTGGCCTGCCAGTGTGGTACACACGTCACCCCAACTGGAGTAGGGGCAGAGCAGATCCTTCTCCCACGCCCGGATCAGGCCCTGCCGGTGTGGTGGTCACGTGACCCCAATTGGAGTGGGGGCGGAGCGGAACCGCCACCCGTGCCCGCAGGGTGAGCAGACCTGTGACCAACCTGCAGATCAGGCCCAGGGGTCCGCAGGTGTGGTAGGAGGGGCAGGGAAGATCCGCCGCCCGCGCCTCCAAGGTAGGCAGACCTGCAACAGACCGGCGGATCAGGCCCAGGAGCCTGCCGGCGTGGTACACACACCACCCTAATTGGAGTAGGGGCAGAGCAGAGTCGCCGCCCGTGCCAGGAACAGGCCCAGCGTCCTGCAGGCGGCATAGTCACGACACCCCAATTGGAGTAGGGGCAGAGCAGAGCCTCCACCCGTGCCCGAAAGGTGGGCAGATCTCTTGTAGCTTTTAAAATTCTCTCCTTATTCTGTATGTTGGGCATCTTCATTATAATGTGTCTAGGTGTGGGTCTCTTATGATTTTGCACATTCGGCGTCCTGTAGGCTTCTAGGATTTGGGATTCTGTCTCATTCTTCAAGTCTGGGAAGTTTTCTCGTATTATTTCATTGAATAGATTGCTCATTCCTTTGGTTTGAAACTCTGTCCCTTCCTGTATCCCAATGACTCTTAAATTTGGTCTCTTGATGTTATCCCATATTTCTTGGATGTTCTGCTCATGGTTTCTTAACAGTCTTGCTGAGCTGTCTATGTTCTTTTCCAGTTGAAATACTTTGTCTTCATTGTCTGATGTTCTATCTTCTAAGTGTTCTACTCTGCTGGTAGTATTCTCCATTGAGTTTTTAAGTTGGTTTATTGCTTCCTGCATTTCTAGGATTTCTGTTTGTTTGTTTTTTATAACCTCTATCTCCCTGTATAGTTGATCCTTTGCTTCCTGGATTTGTTTGCGTAATTCATTGTCGAAGTGATCTTTCATTGTCTGATTTTGCTGTTTAATGTCTTCCTTGATACTCCAGATCATCTGAAGCATGTATATCCTGAATTCTTTATCTGACATTCCATCTGCTGCAGCTATTACCTCTTCTAACGTTGTGTTGACCTGCATTGCTTGTGGTCCTTTCTTTCCTTGTCTCTTCATACTGTTCGCGTTCCTTTCTACTTGGTGAAACTGTTGTGCTATTGAATTTTCCCCCTATATATTTATATTGGTCTTGTATAGTTGCAAAGTCTCCCTCGCAGGCGCGGGCGGTGGCTCTGCCCCTCCTCCAATTGGGGCAATGTGCCTACCACGCTGGCAGGCCGCTGGGCCTGCTCTGCCGGTCGGTAGCCGGTCCACCTACCTTGCAGGCGCGGGCGGCGGCTCTGTCCCTCTGCGGGCCGCTAGGCTTGTTCTGTTGGTGGTCGCAGTTCTGCCTACTTTGCAGGCGCAGGCAGTGGCACTGCCCCTCTGCAGGCCTCTGGGGCTGTTCTGCCAGTGGGTCGCAGGTCCGCCTACCTTGCAGGCGCGGGGGGGTGGCGGCTCTACCCTTTCTCAGGCCACTGGGCCTGTTCTGTCTGTCGGTTGCAGGTCTGGCCTGTTCTGATGTTGGTCACAGTTCCGTCTACCTTGCAGGCGCGGGGGGAGGGGGCGGCTCTGCCTCTCAGCAGGCCGCTGCTCCTATTGTGCCGGTGGGTCGCAGGCCCGCCTACCTTGCAGGAGTGATTGGAAGCTCTGCCCCTCCGCGGGCCACTGGGCCTTTTCTGTCGGTGGTCACAGTTCCGCCTACCTGGCAGGCGCGGGGGGTGGGGGGCGGCTCTGCCCCTCAGCAGGCCGCTGGGCCTGCTCTGTGGGTGGTCACAGTTACCTCTACCTTGCCGGCGCAGGGGGAGGGGGCGGCTCTCAAGAGTTGGATTCTTAATGGAGAGGGCCTTGTGCAATGAAAACATTGAGAAATATAATTAAACTTGTTTGATCTAAAACTGACAGTATAGGGATACAAGAACAGTTTGGGGGAAGAGATCTAAACTCTCCTATGTTTTATTTCATATAAAGTAAAACATTTTAAACTCTCATCAAGAGAAAAAGTAATTGCATATTAAATATGCCTTTCCTGTAATTTTTTTTTTTTTTTTTTGCTGCTTGGTAAAACAGAAAGCTTAGCTATCAATTTGACATTTTCCTATAAAAATAAAGGATACTTATCCTCCTAAATTTTAGATATGAAAAGGCACTGCTGAGCATGAGGACAATGATATATACTACATTATAATACTCTATCTCATCTGCCTAGGCAAGTAGGGATGATAAAGGATCAGGACAGTACACAACACCAAATTCCAGGTGACAAAGAATTGAATGGCTGGAAACAGAGTGGAGTTGTATCAAATCTGCTCATATCTAGATATTTGTAGGATTTTCATTTGTCAAATATGAAAACTCAAACTCAAAAACTATGTATAATACCAAAGATGACCCAGACAGATGCTTCCTTCTGCAAACATCTCTCCAAGGCTTGGAACCCAAGGTTTCTGTTTTTTATTCACTGGTACCTCATTTTCCCCATACAGAAGCAATATGAGCACACTAAGAAGCAGGCATGGAAATTAAACTCTTCCAGTTTATATAGGTAGGCTTGAGTTAAATTAACAATCAGTCACTGGACAAATAACTAATAAGTCACCAACTCTCTAGTTGTTGGTATGTTTGTGTTGGGCATAGAGAAAATATCTTTATGTGGGGAGATGTGTGATATTCTCTTTTCATATAGGATTTAAAAGTTTTTTTAATTATAAATTGGTGTTAGCAACCAGAGGTGTATGTATGTCTGTATATGTGTGTATATATATATATATATATATATATATATATATATATACATATATATACATACATATATATAAACTTATAAAATGCTTATTATACGATTCTAATGGTTAATATTAGAATCTGAAACAGTATTTGCTGAATAAAATTACCACTGCATTGTAAAATGGCATTTTAAAGACTAGATTCCATTTCAGTTGTTTACTAGAAAAAAATTAAACACATATTTAAACTACTCCCACCATAATTGTCCATGACCTGCCATTTGGTAATACTGATGATGATGATGGTGAAGTGAAGGTTTGAGATCTAGTAGATTTCCTTGGGAAGCTGGAAGTCCCACTATATGTAGCAAACATCTGTTGAATTAGGGGAGGTCCCAGGAACTTTGGATAAGGGAGAATGGTACACTGGAAGAGTTAACCACTCTTTTCCTCAGGGTATTTTTCACCTTGTTGCACACATTGGGATTCTTTAGGCTCTCCTACTCTGGATGCCCCTCATCCTTTGGTATTGATCCAAACTACTTAGTCATGAATACAGGTGGTATTCTCCTTGTATTTAAGGGTCTTGAGTATCTATTATTGTTTTCATGTTTATTATCTTAATACCTGACAGTTATAACATCTTTCTTCCAAAGAACTCTCTGGAGTGCTATAAGGTGTCAACTGAAGACAAATGAATGTGAAAGCACTTTCTGCTCCATAGATGAAAGGAGATACACTCTGGCCCTGCTGCTCTCCAAGAAAAACTTTTCTTGCTTTTTCCTTGTTTTTTTTTTTTTTTTTTTTGTCTCCTAGATGGCACACCTTACTTAAGGTTCTGTTCTTAGGTTTTGCTCTCTTTTTCTTCTCTTAATCTGTCAAACATACACATACCTGCATTTTAACTCTTACTTTTACCCTGATGACTTCCAAACCTGCCTTTCACCATGATATACTTTTAAAACCCAGTTCCATATTTATATCTATGCTTTTTTAAAATTTCTTGTTTAATATTTAAACTTAAATTTCACCTTCCCAACATAAAGCTTATTATTTATTTATCTTTATAAAACTATTTCATAACTTTGATATTCAAAATGCATCTTGAAATTGAATGTTCTGGACCCAGTTTGAAACAGACTAGAATAAAGAAAGATATAAGACTTTCAAGGGCAGAGGATGATGAAGAACAATCAAATTCAGTGAGCGTAGCCTGGAATATTTTGGATGGTCTAAGAGTTTGAGGATGAGATCTAGTGAGACCTAAAAAATAAAATCTAGAGTTATATGAAACAAAAGTCAATGATAATCAAACTTCAGTAAATAAGGTTGATGTAAGCCCAGATTTTATTCATATTTTAAGTATATTGTGAAGTGTGTATCACATTTTTTAGAATATAGATATTAGAGAATAATATTTTATTTATTCATTTTAACAAAGATATGCATCAACATTGAAAGGAGTATATGGATTATTTTTCATTTTAAAATTTTTTTCCTAAATTATTCACAGCAGGGAAATTAATGCTGATTGACTAACCTGACCCCACCCACTAACAGGCACACTCCCATCTGAAGGGCAGGCCTGATGAGTATGCAAGATTTGCTCCACACATGGCTCTCCTCATCTCCATACCTATTGTACTGCACTCTACTTTCTCAACTCCCTCCATCTCTATCATTAGGATCTCATTTACCAGAAATGAGAAAGAGAACTCATTTCGTATACCCAGTTAGTCAACAATACTTTGAATCTTCTTTAATAATCTCAATTTTACATTGATCCTTTTCTACCCTCACTGTCAGGTCAGGAGCTCTCCTGCTTCAATTACTGAGACAGTGTCCTACTTGGGCCCTCTATTTTATGGAGCTGCTATTCCAAATTCCACTTTCAAAAACTTGCCCAAGAAAATAAACACTTCTTGTTTCCTAATGCATTAAATTTAGATTTTCAACATCTTATTTGTTTGGCCCTTAGTTCATCTCCATTCTCCTCATCTAAATGAGTGTCCTAGTACTCCCTAGCAGGGATCCTCTTTTCTGGTTAAGGACTTTTCTTCCTTTCCCCATTGGCCTGCTCAAGTGTATAAGCTCCTAATTGTAGGGATTTACCTCTGTTGCTGGGCCTCTTGGATTTTCGTCCATGCTCTTTTGCAACCGTCAACAATTAAATCCTTAAGGAGCCCCTGTCTCAGTGCCACCTTCACAGATTATTTCTCTATTAAGACACAGATCAATTGCCATCTCTTTTAGAAAACATCCCTTTGGTCTATGTTGGATGGCCTCCTTTAGGGAAACACAATATCACATGGATATTTGCATAGCTGATGCTGTTCTGTATAGTCATTGCCCAAATACTTATCTTCCTCTCTCTCTAGGCTGGTCACTCTGGATGCAGGGGTCTGCAACCTGTGCTTCTTCAGTGCCAAAAACCCTAACCACCATCAAGAAGGTCGAAGTGATCTCTGTTTGAATTTCTTAGATTTAAGGGAAATTTCTCAAAATTTAAGACAATTTTATACCACAATCAAATAATTCACTAATATCTGTGTTAATCTTCTTTTTCTAAAGAGGTAAAAAACATTTCTTATGACAGAGAAATTTTATCATAGAGACCACAGTGAATAGTTACCATAGATCTTTCAAAGTACCAGTTACACAGCAGTTGTTCAATCAGTTCTTGTTAAATTAAATAACCAATCACTATTTCTAATAATTAACCAAAAATACTGAAACTACCACTTAGGAGTAGAAACAAGTCACGAATTGTCAAGGAAGTACTGTTCCTTACTAGCAAGGTATCATTTGGTCAAAAGGAAAATAAAACATTAAAACAGGTGCCAGGATTGAACTGACTCATATTAGCTGATAAGTAAAAATGTTCTAGCTCAAGAAATAATTAATCATGCTATAAGTTCCCCTTTACTGGCTTACATCACCCTCTTTCCTTGCATATTGGCTCAGTTCATGTTCCCTCTTATTTTCTTAGTGGTGTCACAATCCATATTTGCTAGCCTGTTATCCTTTTCCTATTCTCCTTCTTCCCCAAACTATCTAGTCTTTATATCCAAGCTAGGTATTTCCTAGATCAAAGCTCTCCCTACAGCCTAATTCTCTTAAAACAGCAAGTATTCCCCGTCTCAGTTTATTCCCATTGCTTCCAAACATCACAAATGGCTTCTAAAGCCTTTTATCAGTCTGATTGTATCATAAGATCAATACTCTGTCAAGCTTTCTTAAAATAGGAAAAGAGAACACCATACAAGAACGAAGACTCTAATTTTTCTACTGAAAAGAAAAAAAGGTGTGAGAATTGTAACTGACCAATTGATAGTGAATATATTGGGAATATTTACCAGACACATTGTGAAGTATTAATATTTATGAAATATCTCTATTGTCTGTTAATTTATATTCGTATATATATAGTATATAAAATTTCACTATTACTAATTTATTTATCTTCTCCTGACCTACGCCTCATAACTATAAAGTTATTTTTTAACAGGCACGCTATGTTAAGTTTGATGGCTTATCCTAAGCTCTCTCTTGTGTGAGTAGATATTATGATCTAATAGATTAAGACCAGATAGATTCTTTAATTTTGGATCGCTAGAGTACCATTTCAGTTGTTGATCCAAAAGTCTTTTATCTCCTGCAAGCAAGAAAGAAGTTTTACTAGAGGATTCTCCCATTCAAAAATATATTTTCTCTTTATTTTACCTTTTAAAAATGTACTGAGTTTGGGAAACTACATAAAATTCATATTGCTACAGAGATTAGAGCTTATGAGTTACTCATACAGAAGTATAAGCTATTTTAATTAGCATTTATTTCTTGCCAAGAGATAAGAGGAGCATCCAATGAGAATGAGAATAACTTTGGAGAGTTGGATGCTGGATGAATAGCCAGAAAATTGCAGGAGACAGTCTATGGGAACTACAGGGCTGTAGGCTGGGGAAGGATAACACATCCCAAGATACTAAGGCATCCTTAAATGTCATCTCAAGCTTTCCTGAAGTTATAGAGCCCAGGGCTGGCAGACCACTGGTCTACTCAAACAGAGACTGTGGTGCAGTGACGTACTTTCCTTTTACTTTGTGTTTGTTCTTCCTTGGGTTTCTCATTCACTTATAAGTTTTAAATAGCTATGGTTAGTTCTGATGCGATGCAGACCTAGCCTTGGAGAATAGGAATTTCCATCCTGCAACTCAGCCTACCTTTGTAAATGCTTCAGTTATGCTCTAAAGTATTAATATCCTGGCGTTGTTAGGCAGGAGGCATGCAACTATAGGAAAGAACATTGTTTGGAGATTTGGGCTCTCAAACTACTAATCTCAGTGTTCCTAAATAACTGCATAAACTCTATGTTTCCATGTCTCAGCTATAAAATAGGGGAAATAAGCAAGACGATTTCTGGATCCTTTCCAGCTTTAACATTGCGCAATTTTTCTAATTACATATGCTTCCTGATTTCCCTCTAATTTCATATGAGAGCTTACTGGCTTGGAGTCTCGAAGTAATTTTCTGACAAGTGTGGTGATAATACTTGCACTGTTTATCTCACAGAGTTGAAGTAAAGATAACATATGAAATTATGTGTGTCACTGTGCATTGTGAACTGCAAAGCCCTATAATTGTACAAAACAAATTAGTATTGGATATTTCTCTTTTTTCTATTATTCTGGTTAAATAAGCACTATGATACCTCAATGTGCAACCAGCAGAGGGAGACAAGTTCAGATTATATTTCTTCTTGGAACATAGAATCAGTTAATTGCTATGTGGACATTTGTTTTTTAAAAATCAAAATGAAATTCATAATTGGCAAATAGTTAATTTGCTTACATGCTCTATAAACATACTAAAGTCACACAAACACGAGAGAGGCTAAGAGAAAAGATAAGAAGGACCAGGAAAATTATGAGGTAAGGAATGTAGTTTTCTGGGCTTAGTTTATTACAGAACTCAGAGATAGCCCTTCTGTGAAGAATGTCATATTCCTATGACAACTTCCTGAATATGTCCATCTGGAAGTGCAAGCTATTTGGGTACCAATTTAGGAACCAACCCAGAATTCTAAAAGTAGAATTTGCAAATTCCCTCTGAAGCTAACTTTTTAAATCAAATTTACCATTTTTATCAGTCTGGACTTCTAGGAGGTGGGGGGTGGGGGAAAGAAACAGGGGGACAGAGACAGAGAGACATAGACATCAGTTGTTTTTTTTTTTTGGTGAAATTTCCCTGAAAGTTTTCACCTCTCTTTTGTTTCCATTGTCATTGCTTTTATCATCTCTTTTCTGACTGTTTCAGAAACTTTATAACTGTTCTTGCCTGACTTTGACTTGTTTCAGGCTATCTCCCATTTCACTGCCGGTTGGTTATCTTTTTAAAACACAGAATCTGATTATGTTACTCCCTTTCTCAAAGTTTTTAATGGTTCCTTACTGCATACAGAATAAAGGCCAAACTCATCAACATGTCTGTCAAGCCCCTCAATGACCCCAACATTAAAAGAGTCATTTTCCATTTTTAACTTTAAGCTCCTACAACTTACCCTCCCCATTAATGGAAAGTTCCTGAGTGAAGGGCTTAATTCCTTCATTGTTTTAGGAAGCAAAAAATCTATATAATCAATACATTTGTGTCTTTCTTATTATTTCATCAACAAGTTTATTAGGCATCTAACTAGTTTGTCTACATTTTTCTACTTGCTAATTTCCCTTTGCCAAAATAATCTCCCAAAACATCAGTATCTCACTTCACTCTTTCAAAACTTAAAATCACCTTCTAACTGTGAGATGAAATGTGATTCTTTATTCAGGCATTCAGGATTCTTAATTAGCCACCTCCCGCCCCCAATTAGAGAAATCTGGCTGTTTTGTTCTTCACTTCAGGCTGGTACTTGTGGCCATCCTTTGCAAAAGATGTTACCATCCTCCATTCTAGTCTTACATATCTTCCAAGAGTGACCTGAAATACATTTTTCCCAAGAACACTTCTGGATTACTTATTCTGACCTCCTGTTGTGTTTTGACTGTGCCTCTTTATAGTCCTCAGTTACTCACCAATCTACCTAATTCTCTGCTTCCTGAGTGTTCCCCTTAATGCTCTGCTTGGTTGCAAATTCCTGGACTCCTGAGGAGGAGGAGGCCTCTGATTTTTATTATTTTGCAGCACTGAACAGCACCAAAGAGAGGATTGGAATATGTGTTGGCTCATTTTGGTCCTGCTCTATGTTGGAGAGCTCATTTAAAAGGCTACATCATAATTGTACAACGATGATGTTCAGTCCCTCTCTAAAAGAACTATTAAAGTTCCTCCCTCATTACAATGGCACAAGGACATGGTGTCAGTTTTGCACTTCAGTGTTTCCTCAGAACTTAGCAAAGTACCTGTTATATAGCAGGTCTCAAAAAATACTGATTATTTGAATGAATATTCTCATACACAGCAATATGGCTGGTGAGGCAGGTCTCATAAATTCCTTTCTCTCATGCAGGCAATGCTCCTCCCACCCAGGAAGTACTCTGCTTTTCTGTATTAAAAGCAAAAAGGGCTAAAGATGTAAATGACAGGACACATATAAAGGAAGATACTTCGAAGCAAGCAGACTTCTGGGACACTTTGAATAATATAATGACCTACCACTAGACTTTCCCTGAAGCTCAATATTGTCAGTAAACTCTAGAGAAAACATATTAGTGTTATTTACATGACTTATAGCCTCAAGATATTTAACTAGGCATTCCATTTAGATTTAGCAGGATAGCTACTGCCTGAAAGATAAATATAGATATGTATAAAATATTTTGTAAAGTTTAGCTGCTAAATAGCATCTGCTTATCTTGTTGTGCGTTTTTTTTAATCTTTAACAAAATACTTTCATTACAGTAATATTCAATTAACATAATAATCATACTAAGGTTGAGCAATATTTATAGTTGAACAACAGCAACAATGGAATCGTTTTTTTTTTTTGTTGTTGTTGTTGTTGTTGTTGTTACTAGCTAATATAAATGACAGTCTACTTGGCATTCTGTCAGTTCTTATTTGCTGAGTGATGGCTTTCTACAAGGGTATGCCACAGTTGAACTACTACAATGAGAAGAAAAGCTGGCATCTAGAAAACACTGACCACATAACCTGTTGGGAAGAGTCTCCCTGTTACAAGACAGTCAAGCCAACTTGATCTTCCCTTTATCTTCATTTTTACCCCACAGTCTAACCCACTTGCCACTGGATGACCAAGATTTCCTTCTATTTGTGTCCTTGCTTCCACTATTATTCTTCTGCATTCCATTCTCCATATGGTAGCAGTCTTTCTAAAATGTAAATCAGATCAGGTCAAACCCTAGCTAAATCGTTTTACTGGCCATTTGAGTTACTAGAAGAAAATCTAAATTCCTTACATTGGAAACTCTGCATTATGACCAATCCCCAGTTTCCAGTTTCATCTACACTTGACAACTACCTACTTCAACCTAGACACAAACCGTGTTCCAGGTTTATTGTCTAGAACAATAACAGGCAGTTTCCTTGTGTATATGCCTTCCTACTTCAGGACCTTTGAATATGCCATATCTTTTACTTTGAAAGATCTTCTTGCTAATATTTCTATGACTGCCTCCTCATGTTTTAGAGTTCAGTTTACTATTAGCTCTTCAAAGAGATTTTGCTTGGCCTCTTTATGTTCCCCTCACCACATCTTAAGGTTATGTACGGTCTATCATACAATTTTTTTCCATAGTATTTACTCTCTACAAATATTTGGATATATATTTATTTGTTTAGTATCTGTATTAAAGACATAAAATAATGAGACAATAAAATAATGAGAGGACATAAAATAATGAGAGCAAAGTCTTGGTCTATCCTTATTCACTGTCATATTAATGAAGGCATACTGCATGGATGAATGAGTAATAAATCTACTAATCATATCAGATGATGGAACTGAACACCTGTCTTGACTATTCCTCATTGCTCCTTGCCCTATGTTTTAATGATAAAAAATTGAGTCAAGACAACATCCACAAATAGAGAGCAGAATCACCTGATTGCCCTCCTGGACTAAGAGCTTGCGATCCTGAAGATGCTGCTCTTGCCATCTTTCTAGATGTTGAACTGTTCTTCCCATAGGTGAAGGGTAGATCATGAAGAGTAGCAGCAATGCAGATGCAGCATTACACCACCATTGCCAACTCTGTGTACAGGATGGCAGAGTGGAAAACATAAATGAGAAATGGACCCAAGGGCTGGTGAACATATTTCTTTGAACAAGTTAGGCATGTGAGAATAAGTTTACTGGTGTGCAAATGCAGCAGTAAATGTAAATAACATGTATGTTTATGGGTAATGAGAAGCAGAAGCAAGAAGTGAGGATGCAAATAGGAGCCTGAGAATGTCAAAAACCTTGTGGAAATTGGGACTGATCCAAGCATTGATGCCTACAAAAACAAAACAAGCGAGCAAAAGACACTCAGAAGCAGAGAAGTGATATAATCATAATGAACCACAAAGGCTCACACTAAATGAAAACAAAAGAGTGATTTTAATTGGACAGAGTTTGGATGGAGTGTTTGACATCACTGGAGGGTCTATAGTAAGAATTTGGCCATTATTTAACTGACATAAAGCTGACTGATTTTGTTAGGCAGTGAGACACATGTGAATGAAGTCGTTGTATTCAAAAGAGGCACATTCCAAAAGAAACTCACATGAGATAGTGCCACGCTTATGAGCATTAACTGAAATACTTGAGCATTGCTAAATTATGATGAAATCATTGTGAATGTCATAGTAGAGATAGTAAGGAGAAGTATTAACAATTCTGGCTTTCTAGTTCATATGAAAAAATGCTAATTCCACTTATGAAAGTAAAGTACAGGCATGGCATTATTATGATTAAGACCCTACAACTGTAGAAATGTAGAGTGGTATATTAATAATGTTATAGACATGTTTAGCATAAAATGCAAGCAATGTAGCTAAATTAATTGTACATTTCAGGCTGCACCTAGATTTCATGTATGCTTATCATCTTACAGAGCTAAACAGAAGAATAAACCTTTTATGCATCTTACTTACGGTACTCAGAAGCTAGCCAGTCTTTGTTTTTCCTGCAACATTTGTCCCTGGAGAGTGCCAGCATCTTCCAAAGCCTCTTTTAGAAAGCAGTATGTTATTTTAAAGTAGTAGTTAAGATCATCTTACTTGGGTGATGATGGCTGTTTCACATGGCTAACAGCCATACTTGCCTCACAAATAACCCAAAAGTATGTTCATTTTTGCCAACCCTCTTGGAAGAATGCATATAGCAGATTACAGAAAAAATAGCATATAGAAATTTCATGAACTTGTCTATTTGTTTACTTTCCACCGAGAAATTAATATTGGGATAGTTTGGGGGCAATGACCAAAAGGATGAGATACATTATCCAATTTGATAGAGTATTGTATTTATTAGAAGGTGGGAGTTCTTAAAGAAGAGAGAAAGAAAAAAAAAGGATAACATAAGGGGAGTAAAAAAGAGAAGTTCTCTGAGAGACCATACTTTTCACAAAAGTAGACTGTGCACACCCATAAATAGATTTATTTACTCTAAGTGGTGAAGTGAACCACGTGGTGAGTGGGGTTGGGCATTCCACCATGTTTCCAGTCTCATGTTCATCCATTATAGCATTCACCCTCTGGGCCAAGTGTTGGGTTAAACAATTGTATTTGAAGTACTGTTTGGCTGTAAATACCAAATATTACATTATTATCTTATATAGTAAACCTCATGACTTTTGTTTTGTTTTTGTAATGGGGATTGAACCCAGGGGTGCTTAACAACCAAGCCACATCCCCAGCCCTTTTTGTCTTTTATTTACAGACAGGGTCTCACTGAGTTGCTTAGGGACTTGCTAAGTTGCTGAGGCTGGCTTTAAACTTGTAATCCTCCTGCCTCAGCCTCCCAAGCCAACGGGATTATAGGCGTGCACTACCACGCCTGGCATAAACTCATGATTTTTAATTGTTCAGGAAGTCAGTCTTATTGAATTAGACTGAATTACTGAACAGTCTAAATTAAAGAATTTCTAAAATAAAGTCCTTTTAAAAACTGTGTTTTATATTAAGTACTTACAGTAAGTCAATTTAGTTTAACAAAAGTTGCCAGGAATTGGACTTTATTTAATGAAGATATTTTAAAAATCTTTAATTGCTGTTTTTGATGTTTTTTCTACACAAATATGTAGTTATAATTGTATATTCTTTGGTTAAGCATTTCCATTCCAATTCTGATTATATTCTTGATTAGCCTAAGATATACTTTATTTTTTCAAATAATTATGGAGACAAACTCCAGATTTGGTTGATATACCAAAAATTCCAAATTCCCACTACTTTGTTGTGAATTATTTTGTGCTCTCTATATTAGTCTGTTTCCTCCTAGCACCACCATTGAAGTTCTACCAGTGACTTTAGATTTCTATTAGTTAACAGTCATGTATAAATATCTTCCACCAATAATATCCTACCACCCCACTATACTTTGTAGTGAAAAAACCTCTTCCTTTCTTTACACAAAATCCAGTCACTGATAAGAGGAAGTACTCATAATATCAATTTGTCTAATCCTTCCCTAGAGCATCTAGGATCCTACCAAGGATAATCCCATCAGTGGGATACCCATGATCCTAGTAGCCCCCAGTCCCTTGCATCTTTCTTTTCTTTGTTCTGACATTGGTGGAACACCACCCAGATGAAGAACACATGCTACTTTTAAACCTTTGCTTGTTAAGCTCATCCCTCATTTCTCAGAGCTCCAAAGAAGATTATCAAGGATGGTCAAGTCAACTAATGGTGGGGAAAGAGTGGGTACTCTTTTCTCTTCAAACTTGACAGAGAGTTATATAAAATCTTTGCACCTCCTGTTGACAACTGAAGCTCAGTTTAGCATTGATATTGAGAAGCACAGGATTATGGGGTTTGTGATTCAACTAACCATTGGATCTAACCATTTTTTTTCTGTCACAAATTGGGCTCCAAGTTTTCAACAGCTGAGTTACAAAGTAGTGGTGAAATATCACTGGTTTCTTAACTGTGGATTGCTTATAAACCCTGAAAGAGGACACCTTGATTTATAGGAAATGAATGCTCAGCACAACAAAATTAATTGACTTGATAAATCTTGGATTTGTGACAATTTGGATTCCAATCCTTCAAAATCTTTTATAAAATCAAAATGCCTTCCTTTTTTCACACAGTATATAAGAGTTCATATATCTTTTAACTGATAAAATGCTGTAGAGAAATCTGATCAGTCTGGGGGAAAGGGAGGTATCAGCACAGTTAGTGCTTTCTTGGGGCTTGTGGGGATTTCCAAACATGTTTCTTTGCATTTATTTCTTTGTATTTATTTGCAAATGTCCTCAGCTAACCATTTGTGTAAATAAGAGGGGTAAGGAAAATACCTTTGTGTGTGTTTGTATATGTTTGTATTTATGTATTTACTTCTTTTATATGTATGGAATATTTATGGCTAGAAATGATCCAGAACAGGGAGACATAAAATGGGGACTCCCAACCTGGAGATTCCCCTATTAGCAGAAGTGGCAGCAAGTTATCGGAATGACTCACAATCACTTTGGTTGAAGCTTTAGAGCTCTCTATGCAAATTTTCTCTCCTTCTATGCTATCACAGAGGGAAGACTTACAAGCAAAGACCTTGCTGGAATACAGAAGCCTGAAGGAGATCAAGTGTGATTATTCTGAGGGTCTGAGGACAGGTTACCTAGCTCCAAGCCTGAAGGAGCCTCACTTCCCTATGCTTCATCCTCATCTCCCATCCTTTGCCCACTTCTTCTGGCTTTCTTCTGTATATATGGAACTAGAAATATGTGTTGCCTCCAGATAGGGGAATTATAGTTGTCTTCCTATTGCCATTTTTTTTTATCCTTTTTTTTTTTTTTTTTTTGGTACTGGGCACTGAACTCAGGGGCACTTGATCACTGAGCCACCTCCCCAGCCCTATTTGTATTTTATTAATACAACTCAGGGTCTCACTGAGTTGCATAGCACCTCACCATTGCCGAGGCTGGCTTTGACCTCCGGATCTTTCTGTCTCAGCCTTCCGAGCCACTGGGATCACAGATGTGCACCCCCATGCAGGTTCCTATTGCCATTTTTAAACTATAGGACAACAACTATAATTAATCCTATAGCAATTTATACCATTTGGTTTTTATATCATGTGAATGCTTTAATTGTTCAGGTAAAATTTAAAAGGAGGAAAAGAGTCCCTAGCTGGCCCAACCCCATTTTCATTGCCAGCATCAGTACTAAGGGACATCTCTAGTATGGGACTCTCACTTGAAGGACTAACAGTGTTGGTTCCTTATGAACCTCATCATTTCCTGGGCTCATGGAGTAGAAGGAGTGAGAAATGATGGTAGCCTGTCTGGCATTCACTAGACTGCTGCATGCAGCCTTAGTGTCTCCCTATAAATGACAGGCCTTGAAATACAAATCCTCTTCCTTGTATATGAACATTTTGAGAAGCAAGTACCAGTAGGAGCTTGGGTGGTGGTCATAGCAATGTGTCATTAGAACAATAATCTTTAAAACCACCACTCATGTGTGGGACTGAGTGAGGGTTTCCTGGAGAGTGAGGTTGATTTAGGGATCAGGGATCAGCTGCTGAGGCTGGCACTTGGAAAAGACAAGCCAAGCATTCACACCCCACACCACTCAATACCAGCATTGTCTCCAATACATCTTTCATAAAGGGGTTCGAAGAGGGGGTGGGGATGAAGGAAGAAGAGAAAATAAACCTTTTTCATCCTATAATAGAAAGTACAGAAGAGAGGAAAAGAATGAACAAGATTTGAGTATGAAAAGCCATTGGCCAGGAATGTTTACTTTGAAATCAACTTTGGCTTTTAATGTGAGAGTCTGCTGTCAAGTTTCTTCACTGTTTTACATTCCTTAGCCCATCTTTCAGGACTTGCACCCCAACCCCCATGCCTTCTATCCTTCCGTTTCACTCCCTCCATTTAGCAAGGTTTGCCTCTTTCCTGCCTCTCTTTCTCCTTCTTCCTTCATCCTTTCCTTCTCCTTTCCTGGACTCTTTTTATGGCTTAAGTCCTTCTCCTTCTTCTCTGTCTTGAACAGTCCCCATGCTCTCCATTCCCTCTTCTTAAGGAAATCAGCCAGGCCTCCTCGGATGGAGCTGTTGTCCTGACAACCTAAAGGCACACCGGGCTTTCATTGAGGCTGACTGCTGCTGAAGGGGGCAGTTGTGCAAAGCGAGGGGCCACTCCGAGGGGAGGGAGGAGGGGATGACGTGGAGGGGCTGTTGAAAACCAGCAGGGTAGGGGGAGGTGCTGATAGAGAGACAGCCGGGGACTGGAGGGAGAAACAGGAAGGGAGGAGGGGGAGAGAGACTCTGAGCTGCCTCTGCCGCTGCTGCGTGGCAGTTTCTTTACACTCCCTGGCAGCTTGGAGCCGGCTCCCTCGCCGGCCTGGGAAAGTGGGTTACACAGGGAAGGAGCTCAGCTCCGACGCTGGCACAGGAGCATCCAACCACAGAGAGACCAGGGAAGCACCTCTGCCTTTGGAAAGCACCTCATCCTTTCTAGAGGGTTTTGCATTTGTACTCTCTGTTGAAATTTTGTTCCTTGGACTTTTCCCCTCACCCCTGCTAGGATTTTATGAGGGCTTTGTTAAGACTTAGAGGGAAAAGAGACTGAGCGAGGTGAAGAGTGGCAAAGTGGAAGGGGCCACAAACTGGAGAAGCCCGACCTGCCTGGGCGGTTGATGACAGCCCGGTGTTAGTAAAGCCCCTCTCCGCTGCGAGCAGCGCGCACAACCCTCGGAGCACCCCGCGGACCCGCACCTCGCCTTGGCCACCATGGTCGGGAGAGTTCAGCCTGATCGGAAACAGTTGCCGCTGGTCCTACTGAGATTGCTCTGCCTTCTTCCCACAGGACTGCCCGTTCGCAGCGTGGATTTTAACCGAGGCACGGACAACATCACCGTGAGGCAGGGGGACACGGCCATCCTCAGGTAGGGCTTTCGGGCAACTTTTCTCCCGCGCGGTTCTGTGTGTGTGTGTGTGTGTGTGTGTGTGTGTGTGTGTTCGTTCCGATGCTGCAGGCTCCGGAGTGTGTGTGTGTGTGTGTGTGTGTGTGTGTGTATCCCTTTCACTGACTGGTAGTAGACTGCCAACAACATTCAAAGGAATTCTGGTCCCTGTCAAGAGCCAATGGTGCTGGTGAAATGTTTGGTTCTTTGGATGTTGTTTCTCTGATCAAGGAAGCCTAACTTCACCTATGGAATTAGTGGAATTCCAGCAGTATTACGGTTTTTGTTAATTGCTCATGCTTTGCCCTCTGGAGTTTTGTTGATGTTTCTTAATCCAGAAAGAAGAGTTGTTGAATTATGGCTCTAAAAGAGTGGTACATGGTACTGCATTCTCCTTGCTTCTCCCGTGAGAGTGTGTGTGTGTGTGTGTGTGTGTGTGTGTGTGTTGTACATCCAGGCTTTCACTCTGCCAGCAGTAGTTCTGATAGAAGACTTTCTGTAAAGATCTTCTAATTGACATCCAGGGAAATAAATCAATCTTAGAACTTTGGTTGGTTACTGAGCCTTTTTTGGACTGTGGATAGAAATCACCACAAGAATGAGGAGAAGAAAAAATAACATTATGTCCAGTTGCTGGCATTTAAGAATAGAAGTGTTAAGCCTAAAGGTTGTGAGAGAATTAACCTAGCATAATCAACATGATTATTGACTTAAAAACTCTTATCTTTGTATAGCTCTGCCAAACTCTGAAATATAATTTGAGATTGAAATTTGGAAAGGAATCGTCCCAAGTCCTTGGGAGTTTGACCCCTATAAGGGACAGTGAGCTAGAGAGACTCAAATGGCACCTCATCTTTATTCTATTTCTAAAAAGCTCCAAGCAGCTTTTCCTGTTTTTCCTCTTATCTCTTCCCCCTCCACCCTTGCTTTTCCAGCTTTACTTGAATTTCTAGCAGATAATAATTTTTTAAAAAGGGGGAAAAATGAAGAAAACAGAAAGAAAATGCTCTCCTTTGAGATCTTTTAAAATCCCATTTCCTCCAAATAAAATGACCCAGTGTCAGTCTATCTATCTAGCTAATATTGCTGGTTGTGGCAATAAAAAACAGTGTGCGATAGAAAATAAACCTCTAATCTGTGTGCAAGGAGCTGATAGTGCATAAACCCTGGGGCATAAGGGAGCAGTTCTGTGGCAGAGCTGCCTACAGCAGCAAAGTTTTCTTTTCTTTTCTCAGAAATAAATTTGGTTGGCTGTCACAGAGTGTCCTGCTTTGGGATCTCTAGCCTTGTTAGAGGAGAAAATGGTGTGTGTGTGTGTGTGTGTGTGTGTGTGTGTGTGTGTGTGTTGTCTATATATGTGTTGTTCCAGATTATAAAAAGTAAGAAAATGCTAATGTGTAAGTACTCCTTTCTTCACTTTCTGAGTGTTGGGTGATTATGAATCCCAAAGATCCTACTATCCAAAGCAGATTTTCTCATGTAACTCTCCATCCTGGTAAAACTGCATGTATGATTTATCCACATGGAGCAATAAGATTTATAGAGTAATTCATCTGTTTGCAAAGAGATTGGACGGACATAATGCAGAACATGTTTTTGCAGGCACACAAGCATGCCCTCTCAACTCCTAATATCCATATTCCCTAACATCATTAACCCTTTATTAGTGAAGAATTCTACATAAATTTATGCTATATCTAGGAATTTTTTTTTCATGTTACAAGATTGAATGTGAGAAAAGTGAATACCTGAAATGTACAAGTTTTTGAGTGTTGGTGAACTTTGTAAGGACTTTCTAAGTACCATCATTGTATCTTAAGCTATAGTTATCTTAGAGTTAGAAAAATATCTAAATGATAATTCAAAAGAAAAAAAGGTATTGAAATTTAAATCTAGGAGATGTAGTCTCACTACACAAATATCTATATACAATACAGAAGTTCTTTATGTCTATGGCCCCAAAGATATGAAATTTTTTTTAAAAATTACACTTTAGTATGTATTATAGTGTGGAAGTGAGGGTTGAGAGAAATGAGAATAAAAACAGAACCAGTTAGTCCTTGGCAAAGAGAAGATAAACAGAGCATGCAAATAAGTCACCTGTGAGAATCCATTGCCTTCCCAGGTCTCCCCTAACATTCTCTATTTTTAATTTCCTTTGCTTTAGACAAGGCTTTATTTTTGGGTTGGTGGAGCTCTATCAGAAGATAAAGAGAGTCCTTTTTTTTTTTTTTAGCTGACCTTCTTCTCAATCTCTTTAACTGGATCCAGTAAGCTTTGTGGGTCAGTTTCCTGCTGAAGAATGGTGTTCTTGCTTTCTGTTTACAAGTCTAGGTTGGGAAGGGCATGCTTCCACTTTATTTGTGACATTTTGCTGGGAGTATGAGTTTCCAGGGGAGGAGAGGAAGGAGAACTTGATTCATTTGGAAGCCACAGTAGATGTTTGGCACTGAGAAAGTGAAATGCCAAGGAGAGGCAAAAAAATCCTCTCTCAGTGAGCCTGTGGCCCTGAATAATGTGCAATGGCAATAGAAGACAAAGGAGGTTTGTAATTCTGGTGGTCCAGTGGCAGAAGTTTGGCCAACTTGTCTTCAAAACATTTACCTTCAGTGCCTTACTTCCATGCAACAAGTAATCTTTAGGAAATGCATGCTCATTTTTATATAACCATAATTACATTAATAATTGTGCATCGTGATAGGAGAGTGCTCTGTAATTTCTTTTTGAGAAAAAAAGGATTATAGAATTATGGTGACAAAACTTGAGGGGGAAAAAAAGAAGGGTTGATAGTTATGTATGCACAGCTAACCTGATGGTTTCTTTGTTGATATTCCAGATCTTTAAGAGAAATTTTATAAAGAGCTAATGAAAACAATACTAACTCCTATCCAACAATAAATAGTCAAAGTGTTATCCACAGACCAGTAGAAGCAGCAGCAGTACCTAGGACTCATTCCTAGATGGAATGAACCAGTGTCTACATTAATAATCCACAGAAAAGTGCCCAATACATTTTTCCACAGGACTTTACTCATGATGCAGCCTAGGTATTTTTCTAAACGGAGCACATATACCTCACTGCCACCCCCTCAAGCAAAGGTGTTCATCAGTTACTGTGTGAATTTCTAACACTGGTCCTTCCAAGCCGCTAGCCTTGTATACAGGCAACCAAAAAGACTTGGCTCCTGCTTAATCTTGATGGATTGAAACCACATAGTTCTCTTGATAAGTTTAACTTAAAAGGAAATAGGAAATATTCCAAATCTCACTTTAAGTTTTATTTTTAATAATCCCTCTGGTTTTGTTTTCAATATCAGCACCATATGTCTAAAAAGATAATCATGAAATACTTGATCCCAAGGAACATGCTAGTCACATAATGCGTTATATTATCAAACATCTGTTCAAAAGTGTAGTTTGTAAATATCACATATACATATATATCTGGACATAGAGCATAAGTGCACATATGATAAAAAATGCAAGGATTTCACAATATTGTGATTTTTAAATATTCTAAATTTGAGGTATTGAGATTTTGTTTCACAAATTGGACCCCTGTTTAATGTTTTCTGGGTATTAAAATATTTTTTTTATGATTTTAACTTTTAAAACTAAATATGCCTAGCAAATATAGCTATTTTTTTAGTTTTTTTCAAATTCTAGATCTTTGCTCCCTATTTGTTTCCATAGTAGGGGGGCAGAGAAGAAACAACCAAAAAGGATGTGATCATTTGATAGTTAAATGTGAAGATTCTGTGCAAACTTCAAGGGAAACATGGTTTCTTTTCTATAAGGCATCATAGAATAGAATGCCTACATTTACTAAAAATGTATCAATATTCATACAAACTCCTGACACAATATATTATTTTTCTACTACTTATAGTTTAGCATTTGAAAACAAACTTTGTGTGTCTACAGGGCAAGTGTGCAACAATTATGAAATTTTCTTTTTCTGTAGCTAAATCACTAGAGCTAAACAAAATTTACTGGTCATCACTGACATTTTAAGGGTCATCCATTGCCCATAAAATCCTGTATTGAATACATGTGGTAAATAATGGGGGGTATAACATAGTATTTATCATCTAGGAATATGGCATTTTATATACACTTTCTTAAAGAATGTTTATGGGCCTGTGAATTAGATCACTTATTGTCATTATGTCCCAGGAAACAATAGAAGACAAATCTCCTGGGATAAATGCAAATTGTGATTATTTATGTTTCCATAAGTATGAAATGTGTAAGTATGTTTACATAAACACTCTACCTAGTAAAGGTGGCTTTGGTGTTTTGTTTCATTTGACTTTAGATGACTTGTTTGTAGAAATATGGAGAAAACAACCAAAGGCGATGACTCAGCCATGGAGTCTGTGGATGAGGGCTGAGCATTGTGTTTCTCAAAGATGATTCCACATAACAGCAAACTCAGGCCTAAAAGGATTAATGCATTTTGTTGTGGCTTGTGAACTCCAAATACAAACAGCTGTGACTCACCTGATAGGAAGTTACCTGAATATGCTTGTCTCCTCCCTGTCATTACCTGAGCTTGAGAGATACCTCTCCTTTAGCCATGGTTATGTGGTATATAGCTATGTGCCCTCTTCTTTGCTGAATGTTTTCCCTGTTAGTTTGCAAGATTCACAAGACCTAGGCTCTAAATTTGGATCTATCCTTGTGTGCTATGACTTTGAGCAAATCCCTGAATTATTCTGAGCTGCAGTTTCATTTACAAAATGCTGAAACTATCTATTTTAGTTACTCTACAGAGTTGTTTTAAGAAGATAATAAGAGGTAAAGTAAAAAAGTTTGTTGAAATGCAAAGTGCTACATAAGCAGAAAGTATCAGTGGTTTTCCATCCATATGTAGCTAGTTGTTTAGATTTTAGGAAACTCTTTTTTAAGGCCAGTGTTTCTCATACTTGAGTGTGTTGTCTAAATTACATGGAAGCCTTGTTTAAACACACTCTGGGTCCCATCTGCAGTGCTTCTGATGCAGTAGGTCTCTAGAAGGGTCTGGAAATTTGCTTTTTTTTAACATATTCTGAGAAGATGCTGTTGCTACAGCCACAGTTCAAGAAACACTGACTTGGACTATTGACTTTGGCTATATTTAAGTGTGGTCCACAGATGGGCATCCTAAGTATCACACAGTCCATTGTTAATCTCAGAGTCTATCCCAAAATGAGCATGTCAGCATCTGCATTCTAACAAGATCCTCAAGTGGTTCATGAACACTTTCTAGTTGGAGAACCATGACTGTAGGTGGTTCATAGCCATGGCAATATGTTACTGTTGACTGGAGAACTTTTTAAAGTAGAGAAGCTGCGTATTTCTTACTCTCAGAAATTCTCATTTCATTAGTTTGGGGAACGACCTGGTTCTTGCTTCTTGATTTAAAGGTTCTGAGATATGCACTGAAGGGAGCACATTACTGTGTGAGAAATCTTTTATAAAATACTGAGGACAACACTTAATAGAAATGCAATAAAAATGTTAAGGTCTTGTTGTATTGTTTGATAAATATGTCAAAAGCCAAAGAGGTCCATCCAAACTCAATTGAGAAAGAGGAAAGAAAGGAAAGAGACTGCCATAGATCCATTTATTTACCACATGATGTCATCACTACATTGTCATGGGAAATGCGGTGACTTTAATATGGATCTGATTTACACAGTATCTACTGCAATAGCATTAAAACTTGATTTTTAAAAAACTGTTGAACTCTGTTTTCTTACTTTTCTTGATTAGATAAAACACAAAGGAGTTAGTTCTAGGTTGGTTGGTTCTGTTATTTTCCTTTTTTGTACTATATGTAAGGGAGGCAAAAGATAATATACAAGGAAAATGTCTTCCAGATTAACTTATTTGAACGGGCTAAATTCTATGCCCTTATGTTTGCATGTACATAAATATATAATTTGAAAAATAATTACAGTTGTAGAAGTCAACTCACCTTTACATGATGATCAATTTTCAGGTAGAATTTATAGACAAGTCTTTGCATCTAGGTCAAGACTTTTCATGAAGGATGTAATAAGTTGTGAATGCTCAATAAGAAGCCAGAATATCAAGACTTAAAGGCATGAACTCTTTTAATCTATGAAAGGAGGAAAACGGACCTCTATTTGGCCTGCAACAAAGCTGTTTTTATGATCAAATGAGATAATGTATACAAAATGTTTTATAAACTGTATAATAGCATAAAATATAACCTCTTTTTAAAAAGTATTATTATTTATATTTACCATAAGAAATAACTTTTAGAAAATTTAGCAAAATGATTTTTATTCTTCTTTCTATGGCTCACGCTGGTCATTTGCTCCAAGGTTTTTTAACTATTTCATTTCAAATTCTTTAAAGTGGCAAGTATATAAGAATACAGTTGCATTTCTTATTAGGAGAGAAGTGAACACTCTTTTGTAGTCGCCTGCAATCAAAACATAATCTCAAGTTAATGTGTGATTGACCTCCAGAAAATAAAACCCTTTACTTCAGACTTTGTTAATTGCTGCCAGAAAAACACAAAGAAGTTTCAAGTAGGAAAGACCTTGGAGATTAGGAAGTCTACCTAATCATTTTAAAGTAATTTAACTGAGAAGACATAAATTTAGTTGGTTGCTCAAAAACTCGAGTTACTATTTGAGAACTGGAATTAATGTCTTGTAATGCTTATTCCACAATATAATGGAGATTATCTTTGTGGTTCTCATTTTTATCTCATGATATGTCATTTTTTTATTATACCCAAATTCTGCTAAAATGTCCATCCCTGTCTTCTCCTCCTTCCTCTACCCTATTCTCCCTTTCCCTTCTCTCTTCTTTCTCCCTTTGCTCTCTCCTTTATCTCATTTCTGCAATTGAATCTGCATTGACTTATAGAGAATCATACATCTAGGGCTGGTCAAAGAGAGTTTTTTGGAAAATGTCCCATCTTTGATATGATCCCTATCTGTGTAAATGAAGTGAATTTTCTTTCTTCCAGTCTCCTCCTCTGGTTTATATTCCCACAGCTATTTCTGTATTTGGCAAGACCCATAGTCTAAATAACTCCCCCACCCTACTTTTAGAAAACTCCCCTTCCTTCTTGCTTCTGGTACCTCTGCCTGTTCATCAGCCTTTCTTGATTTCAAGCCCTTTATCTTAATGACTTCAGTTGTGTTCCTAAACTCCAACGAAACTATACTGCTTTCTGACAAGGACAGCTGCAGGAGGATCAAGGTCTCGGCTTTCAGTTGGTAGGAAGGCTGTCCTTTGAACAGCTTCCAGGGATGCTGTATACACTGTAATCATCATAAACTCCTTAGTTAAAATCCTTTGAGAGATCCAACTGTATTTTTCTGAATTTATACACATTTTAGTTTGGGCTAAAAATGGGATAATTGTTGGTAAACTGGGAGGAACAGGACACAGGATCTAGCTCTGGTTGTTGGGTGGTGAAGACACCATACGATGAACCCTGCAACAGGAACCTGGGATTTCTGGTGTGGCACTCAAAACACCATCTCTTGAAGCTTTACCTGGTGAGAAGTAGACTGGAAAGGTCCGACATGGTTTACCAAGAGAAAGGCAAAGCACAGGAAGGGTAAAATAACAAATCAGCAAGTTCCAGTGAGCCAAAGGGAGATCACAGGGAGGTCTGTCAGCTGGTTATAAAGACTCATAAGTCACAAGTCTTGAGTTCAGAGAAGGAGTAGTATTTTGGGGACAAATGTTGATTTGAGTAGGAAGAGGTCCTGAGAGTAAATGACTTGGATCCTACAGATTACCAAGACAGGTAACTTAGTCAAGGTGTAAAAGAGGGGGCCCCACTCCACAGAACTGAAGCCCTGTTTAAAACCTTTAGTAACACGGGATAACATAAAAGTGAATTTCATAGCTTGGAGGTCTGCCTTTTAAAACTCTTATTGTGTGGTGGCACACATATGTAATCTGAGCCAGATGTCAGAGGTAGGAGGATCACAAGATCAAGACTAGCCTCAGCAACTTAGCAAGACCCTGTCTCAAAATACAAAGGTTCATGGATGTATCTCAGTAATACAGTATTCCTGGGTTCAATCCCAGTACCAGACAAAACAAAACACAGACAAAAATGTCTTTCACTGGTAAAGTTCAGGATCACAAAATCTAGTTCAGCCCTATGGGGAGAAGATAGAAACAAAGTTAAGAAATGAAGTAACAACTGAAGCCATTTTTTTTTCTCTCTGACAGTTAAATTTACTGAGTTACATACATCTGCAATTTACTTAAAACTTCCAGATTCTATGTGGTTGGCCAAATCGGGAGTGTGAATTCACCTCTTGACTATCCCAAGGCAATTGTTTTCTGATATTAGTCTAAAAGTGTCACCAGACCCTTCACAGGTCCCTGATGAGGGACCTTAGGTCAGATAACTCTGTATATCCTCTTACCTCACTGCCCTCACCAATCCAGAGCCATCTGTAGTTTCTGATCACAAACAGGTTTGTGGGAACTGTGCACATACACAGTGCTACTTCCTACCCTTGGAGCTTCCCCTCTTCCCTCTACCCTACTACCCTTTCACACTTCCTTACCAAGTTACCTACTTGTACCTCCTCAAGGTTCAATAGTGGTGCTGTCTTATTCAGAAAATCCTCCCTAATTCTACCAGACTCAATCAGTGCCCTATTTATTATCACTGATAGCCTCTCTTTCTACCTTGCAATTAGCATTTACTCTACTTTAAAAATACATTCTGCTCATTGTATCTTGCCTCAAATACAGACATCACATTTACTTTACTTTTTTTTTTTCCACAGAATTTAGCTTAGTATCTGTAGATACTCAAATAAGTATTTGCCTACTGAATTGAACAGAGAGGGGTGGCCACACTATCAATCAAGCCCACTAGATCTTGATTTATGAAAGTCAAAACATAAGGGGACAGTCTGAAGGAAGACATTTTGGTAGTGAAGTCAATTACCACTAGATGGATTGTGGATGATCAATGGAGGAGGGTAACATAGTAAAACCAGAGGTCAGTCATTCTCTGATCATTGGGGAGTGGATAACAGGATTTGGTCAGGAACACCTTCAACAATTCCTATCTGCTTCTCTCTTCAAGCAGAGTTTTCTTGAAATGCAAAGGGCAAAATATTGTTATTAAAATATGGGGGTATTGGGAGGAAATCCTGGAGCTTCAGAGGTAGAGACTCAAAGTGTGTCCCTTTTCCTGATAGAATTGCAGCTTCTGATAGAACAAAGAGTCACCCAGTAGCCCTGGAATTAAGTAGATCCACAGTCTGTGAAGAGCTGCTCATCATCCAGGTAGCTTTGAGACAAGAATGTACCTTCCCTGAGTTGAGCTGCAAGGGCTTTCTCCCTCTAGTGGTGGCCAAGCACTTTCAGGGACTAAATTAGGGACCAGGGGTTATTTAAGGTAGCAGGATTATGTGCAACAGGTATATTCACTGCCATCCATTTTACTTTCTTGTGAAATGAGGCAAGGTACATATCACTCACATACTTTTTACTAAAAGTAATTACTCATACTGCATAATGATGCCAACCTGGGTTTTGCAGTTTAGAGCTCATTACTCATGCCTGGAGAAATTGAAACCTGAATGTACAGTGGACTTTGTAATAATCCCGAATTCCCTTCTGTATGTCTTAGCATAATGCAGAAGGACATTATTTATTCGAGGTCAGAGGAAAAGACTATAACATTGAGGAAGAATTCAGCACAGCATCCCATACAATAATGCATTATATTTGTTTTATTGTAATATACTGGTAATGCATTTCTATATTAAACCTCTGTATATTGTCTAAAGTTAATTATATCCTTTCTAAAGTTGTGCTTTAGTCATGCTGCTATTTCCCACACTACTCTGTTAGCAACAGAAGATTAAAAAGAATAAAAATGATGCAGTCAATACTCAGTCATAAATGTACCTGTGTGTGAAAACACTGACTGGGAAAAATAATAGTTTTTCTGACTTCTGTTTTTTATGTGTGTCTTTAATCATACTTCACCCTAACATGCATATATCAGAGCTCTTCTTATGAAGTTTGAGCCACATATGGTGGCCAATTTGTGCCTGATCTTTGTCTTCAGATAAATGAAGATTATTGTCACTTCTGGTGTGATAAGGATATGTATATGTATAAGATATATATGAACATATCTTAAAATCAGCTGTTAATATGGCTGAATCATTAATTTAGCAAATGAATGGATTTTTCATTCACTCTTTTTGACCTCTGCTCTTCTGTATGTCTTTTGTGGCTCTAATGATGAATGGATCATCACCACAATAATGAGCTGCCTATGTGTTCTAGATTACACATACCCCTAGTCTGAGCATCCAGGACTTTAAGCTTTGGTTTTGTACAAACCATTAACTGTGTAAACTTAGCTTCCATTATTTCATCTCCAAAGTGATTCTTATTTGCCTCTCAACGATGTTAGTCTGGAGAAGTAACATTATGATTTTTAATATAGTCAAGTTTATTAGAAGAAAAAATACAAGATGTTGTCAATGATGATAATTTAGTCAAATTTTTAAAAAATAATAAAATCTTAAATTTATAAGTGTCCTAGTATGAGAAACATGAAAATGTTTTAAGACTATTGCCTTAATTGTTGCATAAAAATAAAGCAGATTTCAAAATCTACTTCTTTTTAAAAATGAGAGTGTGTATTTATACAGAGTCTGTTAGGATGTGTAAACAATCTGTCATGAATATGCTTGAGCTATATTGTGTGGATATGTTTGAACACAAGATCCTTATTTTTAATTTATGTCTGCATATATTTATAATTACATATAAAAGTAAAACCATAAGTGTGCTTTTTATATATGCATAAAATTTACATACACAAAATATGGATGTGAACATCATTGTGAACTTGGATTACAGCACACTTTAATAAGAACCTAACTAATTTGATGCATCAATGATGGGGATGTTTATTGCATAAAACCAAATTTTTTAGGTCATCAAGGATGTGAACAATATATAAGAAATATTGCACATAATGGCTGTTTTAATTTGTTTTGATTAGTGTTTTATTTTTAATTAATCATTATGCAAGTTGTTAAATTTATTTTGTAAGGGAAACAAAATTTATTTTTTCTTTTTTTTCTTTTTATTATATCCAGGCTATTTTATAGTTCTCAAAGAGTAAAATACAATCTTCTAAATTTTTTTTCCTCCTATTTGCTCATATAGGACAGATATTAATGCTCTATTAGCTAAAGGAGAAATAACTTATAATTAATTCAACGTAACTTTATTTCCTTGTATTTTTTTAATCTCAAGTTCAGACTGAATTTTTTTTTATTCTAAGTTACAAAGAGATGCAGTAACCTGTTAACAAACATATTTGTTCAAGTCTTTTGTATTTAAGATAAATAATTTTATTTTTTATTTTTTTTGCAAGTAGAATAATAAAATTATGTTACTATATCTTTTTTAATTTTAAAAATCCAAGGAATAATGAAAAAATTATTAGAATAATTTAAATAGATTCAGTTCTGAGCCCCACAAACTTATGTCTAGGGCATTAAAATAATTTAAGAACATAAGTGTAGAAAGATTATTGCTAACATTTGAAAACCAGTTGAAAACAGAAACAGTTGCACAATATTCATGACATAAAACATTGTCCTAGTTATAAATAAAAAGGGAAATGGGATTAATATTAAATCAATCAGAAAGAAAAAAGAAAAGAAAAAAAAAAAAACCTAAGTAGGGGAATGTATCAGATTTTGAAAAGGAGGCATGATCACTATAAACCAACCTGGGATTTCCCCAGAATAAAGCATAATATGGTCAATAGGTTACCTTAAAATGAACACCTTAAATTCCAAATTGGTGAATCAGGGAAATGCCATTTGCTTTGAGTATCTGTATTTCAACTATCTTCTTCTGGTAGATTTATGAACAGATTATGTGTCCAAAATGAAGTAGTATACTATTTTTTTCCTCAGTTGATCAGTCATGCCAAAGGAATACTGATGGATAGTTGTAGATAATTCTGTCTATCTTGGACTGTGTTCAATATTTGGGTAAAAACATAGGGAACAAACTTTCAACAGTATGTATGACATAAAGATAAGAGGAGTACTAAGGTGTTTGTTAACAGTACTTTAAAATAAATATGCATGAAAACTATAGGAGGCCAGTTGTAGCTCTGCTAAAAAATGAAGTCTATTTGTGTGAATGCCAAATTATACTGCATCTTATCAAAAAATAAAAACAAAAGTCAGAAAAATAATTTATAATAGTTTATAATTTAAATAGAACATAATTTAGTTGAATAAATAAATGAGTCTGAATGACTTCAAGAATTACCATTACAAAGATATAATGAGGGCTGGAATATAGCTTAGTGGTAGAGGCTTTCCTAGCTTGTATGTGGTTCTGGGTTCCATCCCCAGCACTGCAGGGAGTGGGGAGGAGGGAAAGAGAGAAGAAAATTAAACAAAATGCATAATGAAAATAGCAGAGCTTTTAATCCACAAGATCCAGTTCTAAGGATTACATCTACCAAGTACTGGCTTTGTAAACACAAATTAATCACATACCCCTGCTGGACCTCTGGGTCCTTTTTATAAAATGGAAAAGATAATCCTGATATTTACCCTCTCACCTCAGAAGGTCATTCTAAGAATGTGGACCAACAATTGTAGATCTTGGGGTAGAGGTGTTTTTTGTTTGTTTGTTTTGTTTTGTTTTGTTTTTCCCCCTGAATGTTTCCTTGAAGTTTCTCTTCACCTAATGAACTGGGTTTTTCCTTGTGAGGAAATAATTTTATAATCATTTTGTATTTGAGCAGAGGCCAAGTGACCACATTTAGGAAGTATTTTTATTATTTTTTAAAAAAGAACTTTTATTTAGTAGAAAGTTGAAATGGGTGATTTTAAACATCTCTGCTAGCACTCAATATTCTACAATTCTGATATTCTAAAATTCCACTCTAGTTTGTTTTGTAGTTATTTATTTTTAATTTTCATTGGCATTCCCTTACAATTTTAATTGCTTATGAAGAATTTTATTTGGAAATATGTTCTTTAATAACTTTCAGTTTTAATATTCACAAGTCTATTATTTTCTTCCCACCAGAGAATCTGCAAACATTTCAAAAGTCAGGGTCTATATTCATTATAGTTGAAGGTCTATTTAGACTTTCATCTTACTGTGTAGAGCAATATTAAAACAAATATGATCTTAGAAAGTTATTGTCAGCCTATTCCATAAACATAGATAAGATTATTCAGGTCAAATGGTAACCTCATCTGTCCTTTCTAATGACCTCTGTTACTTTGTCACACATGTTAATACAATTTTGCCTGATGTCCACCCCAAAGTTCTAGATCGCACTGGATATGACATCTCCAATTGAATATTTTGATGTTGTCTGAATTCAGAAATTATGGAAATGGGATTTCCAACTTACCCCTCAAATATGTACCCTTTGTCAATCTCTTAGTCAATATGGCTTGGACCCTTTACTTTTCCAAAGAGTGAGATAGGCTGTGACCTCCAAATCTGTGTTTCACATCAGTTCCCCTCCTACCCTGAGGACTCAGATATCCCAGCTCTTGAACCTCTGCAATCTTGGCTCCTCCTGGACCCTGAGAGCATTCAGCCATCTCCCTGCTCTGTGATATAACCCTTCCCTGTGGTGATTCCACACTGTCAACAGAGAAGGTTTCCAGTAGAAAAGGAATGCAGTTGCAGCTTTGCTAGACTACTTGCCATGGGTTAATCTGCTGTTCCTGAACAAGGGAGTACTTCGAGTACTTTCATGGTATCATTCTTTTATTCTTTGTATCAAGTGTAAACTCACAGGTGATAAAGCAAAAGAAATTGAATTTCTGATTTTCTATTTTTATAATTTGAATAATCTCTACTGGTACTAAATATGAGGTCAAGCAACCAACAGCATCCATAGTAGTAACCATGGCTCCACCTCCTACTCAACTCAGTTCTTTCACCAACATGATCGTTTTTTCTTGTTTACTTTTTATATGCACATTCCCTTATGTTTTCTCTTTTTGTAAAATGACTTTAATTTATCTAAATGTGCAACTGTTAAAAACTTATAAACAGCAATCATCAGAGTATGGAATCATTTCTTTCCTGTCACACTGACAGGCACTCAGCTAATTGCTTCTTCATCCCTTAGTAGTGTTTACAGTGAAAGAAGCACTGAGGCATGGCTTTGTCTGTGGAACCAGGGGACTTTAAAGTGCACAAAGTGGCATTTGGGGAAATAGTTTTGAAAAAAACTCAAAGTTCAAATAAACAAAAGTGGAGATTTAAAAGAAGAATTAAAAGATAAAGACAAGCAGATTAAGGAAGGATCAGGTGTCAGGATTTCAGTAAAGCACAAATGCACCCATTTCAAAGTGGGTCACCTGTGCAAAGCTGAGAATGTTCCCAAGAACATCATAATTTCCTAGTAGAATATCTGAGGATATTAAAATTAAAATTGGGCCTATTAAAATATGACAGGGAATCCTAAGAACAAAGTCCTAAATCAATCAGAGTTAACTCCTTAAAACTAAAGTCTGAATTTCATTGAATTTTAGTCTCAAAAGAAAAGGTAGTCAGTTCTCAAGCCACTGCCTCCTGGGGAATTCTAGAATTATTGTAAAGATTTCAAACTTCCATACAAACTCAAAGTATTATAGACATTATGTATCTCAAATATAAATTAATTAGTTTTTCAAATTTGTGTAAAAACAATCTCTATTATAATGAAAAATTCATTAAAAATTTTTCTAAATATGGTAGTCTTTGGAAAAAATTAGAAATTTCTTTAATTATAAAGAGGTTGGAAAATTGATTTTATGACAAAAGATCTTAATCAAAAAGTTTGCAGATTAGTTCTGTGCAGTGGTGCACGCCTATCATCCCAGCTGTTCAGGAAACTGAGGCAGAAAGATCTCAAGTTCAAAGCCAGCCTCAGCAAACTTAGTGAGGCCCTAAGCAACTCAGCAAGACACTGTCTCTAAATACAATACAACAAAGGGCAGCGGATGTGGCTCAGTGATTAAGTGCCCCTGGGTTCAATTACTGGTACCATAAAAAGAAGTTTGTATACAATCTAGATGAATAGGATGAATAGGAGGTGAGAAAGATGAGAAAGTGCTATAGAGTGAGGAAGAATCTTCAGTCATAAGATAAAGTATGAATGAAGGTACAAATGTGTGAAAAACAGAGAACAACAATTAAAAAGGATATGAAACAAAATAGTAGGTTTGCAAAGTAAAATTAAGTGGCTGAATGGAATTTGAAGTCCCATTAGGTGTTGTAGCAGAGTTGACAGTTAACATGAAACTTGCGAATTGGGGTTCAGGAAAAGCTGAGTTACAAGGGAGTATCAACTGTTTTCCTATTATAGAATAGTTTATAGACAGTGGGTTTAGAAAAAATTGCTAAGAGAAGCAGTTCAACATGGGCAGTTGGTATGTGTGATCCTGTATTGGGGATTAAATCTATGTTCAACATCAGTAGATTTATAACTCAAGCTTCACTCTTGGGGCTTATTACTTGCATGGTCCATTCCGAAGCTTTATCTCTGGATATGTCATTTTTAATTTATCATTTTATATTTTTTAAAAGAAAGACTCTGCACTTTATAAATTTCAGGGCCCACAAGCAGCCTAGAACCATTCTTGTTCTAGCCCCTCAAGGAACTAAATGAAAAACTAAATAACATTTTTTTTTTAGAATGCTCCTAATTGTGGTTCAGATGGCTATTAAAAATTGCTGTGGGTCAATGTGTTACTGTGAACATTTTCAATGAGATCAGTCTTAAGGGTTGTAATCTTAATGGGGACAGAAAATGGATAGGAAGGCAGATATTTCAATAAAAAAGAGGACAAAATAAACAGAATAAACCAATCTCAGGTTGCATGCTACTATTAAAAATTCCAGGAAACCTTTGCTTTCAAGTTCCTTGGCACACTTTTCTACCTAAACGAAGGTAACTAATAATAATGACACCTCATTTTACTGTAGACTACTTTGGCTCCCAAAGTAGTCTGAATTTCATTACTGTGAGATACAGCCTCATTGTACAGTTCACAGCATTGCGTTGTTCCACAATTTGGAAACAAAGTAAGATGATGGCCACAGAAAGAAGACACAGGCAGTCACAGAAGATGTATTCACATTTCAGATTTGTTTTCCCAATTGTGCTGCAGTACTGTTAGGGTTTTATTATTACTATTATTTTGCTTTTATTTTTCCTTATTCTTGGTAAATTTAATGGGCTGTCTCTAAGTAATGAGGCTTCTCTATTCCCACCGCTATCACTATTCCAAATCTTCATCAGTGCATGACAGTATTACTAACTTCAGTCTTTTCATATGTTGAGTTCTTACTTTTTACTAGACTCCAGGCTGAGTACTGGCAATGAGTAGTGACTACAAGAGAGTATATAGTCTAGCCTTTTAGATTTTCACTACATTTTGGATTTTTCTTCAGATGGGTTTTCAGTAAGTCTTTTCCTTGCTCAATAAACTAAAATTGTCCTCCAGTCTATATCATATCAGTCTCATTTTCAGAGCTCTAACAATCTGAGAAGGTCTTTCTGTATTACTCATCCTCTCTCTGTTTTTGTTTGTTTGTTTGTTTGTTTGTTTTGTACAGACAGTGTCTCAATACGTTGGCCAGGCTGGAACTGGGCTGGAGAGATCCTCCTGCCTCAGCCTTCTGAGTAGCTGGGACTACAGATTACATTACTGTGTTAGTTTTATCCTTTCTTTTTGTCCATGCTCATCTTCCCCTTTGTGTATATTGAGATTTTGTTTTCCTTCAAGGTGTGTGGTTACTTTTTCTTCCTCCTTTTACCTAAATTTTACTCAACCTAAGCCTATATTTCTCTTTAATTATTCCATCTTTGTTTTATTATTTCCCTCTTTGATTCATTTAATTATGGATGAGGCAGTGTTTTTAGCTTACAGTTTCCTGCCCTTTAGCTCTGTATCCTCAGCAAGATTGCAAACTCCCTACATCATAGACTCAGGGAAGGCTAGAGAATACTTAGTACCTTGATCTGAGGAACCTCTCCATTAATACTTGTATTGATAGACTCATGCAAGTATAGCACATTCTCTACATTTAGAGAAGAAGAAATAAAACTCCAGGGAAAGTCAATGATTTTCCTATGGTCTGATAACTAGCCCAAGTGGAGACCTCTTCAGATCAGTTCTATTTCCACTGAGTCCATATCTTTCATGCCCCACATATCATTTGAGCCCAGGCTGGACAGGGGGTAGGTTCTTAATAATTTCTTCTAATGGTAAGTACAGAATGAAGTCTATTTGTTGCTGTTTTCTTTTCTATGGACAATATGTGACCAAAGATAAGAGATGATAATAGAACATCTATTTTTCCCTTGTCATAAGTATATATAGGGTGGAAAACTTGTATGGTCAAAGAAAATAACAAAGGCAAACACTTATTTTAAAATTATGTTCATACTGATTTTGGGTGATAATCGCATTCGTAGAGTTGAAGACTTGTCAAAAGCTTTGTGACTTAGACATTGAGAGTCACCACCAGGGCTAAAAGCTCAGAACCCCCCTCCTCCAGTAGGCAATTTATTTGGCTTTGTGGAGACCACTCTTCTTTTTCATTGTTGAAGTTGGCTTCTTGGGGATAACATTTTCAAGAGTAATGCAGATACTTCCTTTCCTATCAATAAGTTGTGATTTACAGTATTTAATCTAGTTGAAAGGAAGGAAAAATAGAAGTCTGCATACAGAAGAAATGAAATTATAATAATATGGCACACTACCCAAAGTTTTCCCAATATGCAGAGTGTTATACTGGCACCCAGCCTTATTTGTGGCATTCAAAGCTCCATCAATCAAAAGAATGGAAAGCTTGGCTTTCCAAAACCCTTACTAAGGCATTTGACTTACTAGATTCTGTCGATTTTACTGGGTAAATAGCATGGTATGGATATTTAATCCATAGTGTCTCCTCTGTTGCTCCATGTAAGCCTGAGTATCTATGTAAAACTTAGAAATGTTCTTTATGTTTTCTATCCTAAACTTATCTGAATTCCAGTCTTTATCCATGTACCACTATGTTCTACTCTGCATTGTTCTATGACCCTCACTTGATTACAAAATATTCAGCTTTCTACTAGAGCTTTTTATGATTTCTTTTCAACCCATAATTGCCCTTTGAAGAAAGTACACATATGGAAAATTAGTAGTGTTTTGTCACTAGCTTAGGAATACTAGAGTGAAATTTAAATCTTTCCCCAATGAACTACAAATTCTTCTCCCTTGCTGAGCCTCAAAAAGTTGAGTGAGATTTAATGTTTTATTCAGCACCAACAATGTATAGCCCCTTCAAAAAAAAGCATTCTGTTTACCTACCACTCTAAAGTTCTAAAGACAAGTCACATACATTGCTTAATTAGTTTTCACCAGACCTTCGAGAAGAAGGAAAGGGGAACATGCCATTACCCTGCACTGGAAATAAAGCTCAGAATTTTTAACCAGATAATTGAAGTGAAAGGACCATAATACAAAAATGAGACATACTCTGATTCTTCCTGCACTAACTATTAAAGGACATTGCTTATTTTTCTCTTCCTTTCCCCCTTTTGAATTATGTGTTTATCCCAATTGTTTTCTTTGTGATTCTGCTATATTTATTCTTCTTCCCTTTGTGCAGAATTGTTGAGCAGCCCATACCCTCTTCCCCTTTTCTCTTATACTTATGGCTGCGTTTAAGCTGTTGTTGTGGGAGGCAGCAGAGAAGGGAAAGCCTGTGTGGACAGTCCCTCTCTCTGGCTCTGGCTGTCTTGCTCTCTCTCTGGTGCTGTGCTCAGTGCAGCTCTCTGTTCTCCTGGAGGCTGCAGTTTGTCTGCTGAATTACTGCTTTGTATACAGCCAGGGACCCTGGAGTATTCCCAGTGTATTTATTTTCTGCTCCTGAGCTGAATGCTGGGTGCTTCTTTGTCCTGATGCCTTCTGCAAAGGAGTTTAGGAGGTGGGAGGTGGAAGGGGGAGGAGGAGGAGGGGTAGGAATGTCAATAAAGCTCTCTCTATCCCCCAGAGGAATGTGTGCAAACTTCTTTACCATTGCTTCACTCTGTGTTCTCCTCTCAGCTGCCCTTGCTCTTAATTGGATCTAGACCCTAGAGAAAACAACTTTGTTAATGGGATGGTTAAAGAAAATGAGAGGTGGAAGTTGGCTGTGTTCAGTTCTGGCAATTTACCCTCTTTGGGAATAAAATTCTCAGTTGCCTGATCTGGGAAAGGGATTCCACTTTCGTGATCATGAGGAAATACCATTTCCTTCTGTTATGGATTTTTTTTTCTTTCTTTCCCTGTCAAAATGGAAGTTTATGTCCTGTTTCTTCTAAAGGTACATGAAATTAATTTGTTTAGCAAATATGACACATGCATTTACTCAGGCATTTATCTAACCATTCATTCATTTATTTTTTCATGCATTTGGCAAATGGCTGCTGAACATGCTTTTGTGCCAGGCACTGTGTTAAGTTGTGGAAATAAAATGTTAAATGAAAGAAATAAAATAATGATTCTCCTGGGACCTACATTCTAATTAAGGAAAAATACAGTAAACATGTGTCAATACAAAATAAAGTAGTTACAGCTTGTGGACAGTGATAAGATTAGAACTAAATAGGATATAATAATAAAAATTACCAAGGCATTACTTTGGATAAATTATGCAGGAAAGGACTCTAAAGGGGTGATACTACAGCTGAGACCTATGCAAATTTATTAGCACCATTTATTTTAGCAATTTTAATGATGTATAACATATATCATAAAATTTAACCCATAAATATTTATATCAATGATTACTATAAAATACATACTGTTGTGCAACCATAATCATACTCTAGTTTTAGAACATTTCCATCAGCCCCCAGATATCCCTGTGCTCATTTTCAGTAAAATCCTGATTCCATCCCTGACCCAGGCCAACCATCAGTCGGCTTTCTTTTTCTATACATTTGCATTTCCCAGATATTTCATACAAATGATACCATAGAATATGTGGTCTTTTGCATCTGGCTTCTTTCATTTAGTGTAATATTTTTCAGGTCCATCCATACCATGGCATGCATCAGCAGTTTTTTTTTCCTTTTATGATGAATAGTATTCCATTTTATATACATGTCTTATTATGTTTAACTATCCACCAGTTACTGAACATATGAATTATGTTCATTATGAACCAAGTTGCTATGGGTATTTGAGTTCAATACTTTGCATAAACATGTATTTTTCTTTGTCTTTAGTAGATACTTGGAATTGGATCATAAATTTATCTTTAAGAAATTAATATATTCTTTCCCAAACTAGTTATACCATTTTTGCACTCCCACTAGCAAAACATGACAGTTTAACTTTCTTAATACCTTTGTCAACACTTACTATTGTCTGTCTTCTTTTGGTATAGCCATTTTCATTGTGATTTTAGTTTACATTTACCTAATTCCTTTTTTTTTTTTTTTGATACCAAGGATTGAACCCACTGAGCCACATTCTCAGTTTTTATTTTTTAATTACTATTATTTTTTATTTTGAGACAGGGTGTAGCTAAGTTGCTGAGGCTGACTTTGAACTTGTAATTCTCTTGCCTCAGCCTCCTGAGCTATTGGGATTACAGGTCTGCACCACCATATCTGGCGTACTTACCTAATTCCTGATGCTGAATATCTTTTCTTGTGCTCATCAGTAATTTATTTAACTTTTTGGCAACATGTTATTAAAATATTTTACTTCTTTTTGATTGTAATGCTTGTCTCTTATTGAATTGCAAGAATTCTTTATGTATTTTGCATGCCTTTTAATATATAACTTTATTTTCTTTTTCTTTTTTGTGGTTCTGGGCATCAAATTCAGGGTTTTGCATATGCTAGACAAGAGTTCTACCTCTGAGCTATACTCCAACCTCTTCTCATTTACTTATGAAGTATGAAAGTTTTTAGTTTTAGAAATGAGTTTATCAAATTTTCTTTCATGAATTGTGCTTTTTTGTAATCTAACAACTCTTCACCCAATCAAATGTTATAAATATTTGCTCATAAATTTTTTTTCTAAAATTGTTAGTATTAGCTATTATATTTGCATCTATGATTTATTTCTCATTAATTTCTCTGTATGCTATGAGGTAGATTCTAAATTTATATTTTTCAAATGTGGATATCCCATTAGACCTGTACCACTTGTTAAAAGACTATACTTTCTCTAAAGAATTTCTTTGGCACTCTACACTATTTACTATTTCTAAACTGCTCCATTTTAGGAGGGAACAATGGCTGATAAAAACTGAAATCTATTAGTATAACCTTGGATCAGTCATTGCCATCTGATGTTGGGTATTTATAGTGCTCATTTATGGTTTCTGCGTGGCTTTCTAAAAGGTAAACAGCGTGTTTTTTTTTTTTTTTTTTCATTGAGTATATGCTTAGGACAAGCAGCTCTGTACTAGGCACAGATAGCTCTGAAGCCTTTTTCTTCTTTGAAAAGTTTTTAACGTGCGAATAAGACTCAGCCTTACCATACAAAGAGTAGGAATAGTACTGCTTTTAGATATATAAGAGAAAAATGAAACAATGTTAGAATTTTCTAAGCCAAAAGAAACTGACCTATAAGAGTTAATTTCATAAAAGAATATGATAAATATATTACTAGTGATTTGATCTTATGTCCAAAATGCTTTGCTATATTTTTATATGGCCTATATAAGTGAATGCATACTAGGGGATATACCCATCTCTGTGTTACACAATAATCAAATTATCACACCTGGGCTTCCTTGTGGTGCCCCTATTGTTGCCTGTTTCTGCGTTTTTCCCCCATTTTTTTTAATGGTGAGATTTGTGTTAGTACCTATCTGTGCATGCACACAATATAATTTGGCCAATATCATTTTTCAGTATCTTTTCCTCTTTTTGGCTTTTCTTTTTAGAGATTATTACTTTATCTCCAAATAAATTCCTTTTAGATCTTCGTCATCTTATCATGCTTTAAATCTTTACCCACTCTGTCTTATCTTTCTCTTCTCCTGTGTTGCTAGTACTACCCTTTAAATCTAACTCCCAGAGCACCCATTTTCTAAAAAAGAAAATTTAAATAATTCTAAAACCAATATGATTTAAAATTTTTAATAACCTATTTATTCCTAAACTTTGTAGAAACAGGAAATTATTTAATTATTAGGATATCCAAATTAAAACAGCATATTATGTATTAGATATCATTTTGGGAATTATAAAAAAGACAGAGAAATTATTAACTGGGAGGATCAGAGATGACTTCAAATGAAGACTCTTGAAGGAGTGTGGATAGATTTTGTATAGATGTGACAAGAATAGAAAAGTAGGGAACCCAGACAGTATAGTTTCATTTATCCATTAATTTATGTCCAGCTATCATGCTACAGTAGAAGAAAGCTTTTGGAGAATGTGAGTCACCATACAGATTGAGAGACAAAGGGAGTACTTCTAGAAAAGGAGACATTAAATATCAATTTATAACATTTTGGAAAGGTTTTATTCATGTTAGTTATAAAGAATGACAGATGTTTTGAGAAGAGGAAAGGAAATATGTAAAGGAAAAGCACATAAATATATGTAGAGAATTCAGGAAACTGGGAATGAGTTGATAGGGATGATAATATGCATGTGGGTGTGAGCAAAAGAGTACACTTGGGAAAGTTCAAGTGATTTTGAAGAAAAGGTTCATTTCACCTGGATGAGGAAATCAAAGAGTTATAACTGGAAATATAAACAAGGATTAGTTGTGAGCCATCTTGAATACCCATATTGATGTTTGAATTTAATTTCATCAGACAAGATGATTCAGTAGTTCACACTGATATAGTTGTGGCCAATGAGAATTTTAAAGTGATGGAAGACTGGCAGCAGAGGCAATATCTAGAAGCTTCTTCTGAAGTATGCATTTGTTGACATGAAGCTAGAGTTGTAGTGTGGTACTGAAAATAAATAAGAAGACATGAGAACAGTTCCAAAGAAATGGTCAGCAAGAATTTTTGGTTGGGTGGCTTAGCATAACAAGTGAAGAGTTAGAGATCCCCTGATGTTTCAACCTAATTGAATATAATTGAGAATTAAGAAAAAGGAGAATTCAGGGTAAGGAAAATGTGATGAATTGGGTGACTGGTCCTGCTGAATTTAGGAAAACACTGAAACATCTAATAAATATTTTCTGCTTGGTGACTCAGATATCTCATGAGTGACATAGTGCCAAAGATGGGATTGGGAAGTTTTTCAAAGTAGGAGATGAAAGAGTGGTACTTTAAAATAAACATAAATGGCATAAAATATAAAAATATATTGAATCTACTATGGCTGAGTAGAAAAATGATTAAGTAGAAATCCATATAACAGCGCAAGGAAAGAAAGAGAACAAACATATTTATGAAATGAATGCTCTAAAGATGGCAGAACTTGTCAATTTTCATCCATGCTAACTCAAGGAAGTTTAGGTTATGAAAGCCACTAAAATCTGTCACCTCTGTTTCTCCAGAATATAAAATTTTCCTTTTCAATATATGAAAGTGGTGCAGGCCCTTTCTGGGATCCTTCCAGCACTAAATTCACAAGACCTACAGGACCTGGACACTGACACTGACACAGACACAGAAAAACACTTTAAAAAAATTTTTTTTAAACTAACAGAATTTCAAAGAAACACAGAAGAGTTGCGCTGTCCTCCTATCATCATTTATTTATCATAATCAAGACTGACAAGTGAAACAAAGAAATTCATTTCCTAAAAGGCACAGGAAACCAAGCCAGTTGATTTTAAAAAAAATAAGGTCAGGACATAAGCCAAACTCACTTTCCCTTCCTTTCTTATCCCCTTGTCCTATTTCTGCTTTGCGTTTTCTTGTCAGCATTTTCTCCAGTGGATCGATTCCTCTTCAGCTAGTACTGATTTTTAAGCAAAGGAAGAAACTTACTCTTTGCAGGTGAAAGATAATCAAATTGAATATTACACAGCCCCTGAAGTGAAGGCAGCTGATAACAAGAGCCAAACTCAATATCCTGACAGATGTTGTCTTGGATTGATTAATCTCTCCTCTCACTCTGGTTAGCCATCCTCCAACATGGACAGCACAGACCCTTGGCCTCATCCCAAATGGGTTTCTGCATGGCTGGGGTTGGCCCAAAGGAATAGCCCTGTTAAATGTGCAATAGAATCCCTTCTTTTTGAAGAGAAGGAAAATAAAAATCAACTTGGTTACCTCTGCTTTGCAATTTGCTCTAGTAGAAGACCTGATTCTGGGCTTACTGTATGATGCTCAGAATAAAGATGTCTTTCCTGTAAGTTTTTTGGCTGAGCCAACACACACACACACACACACACACACACACACACACACACACTTTTGACTCTTATACTTAAAGAATTAAAGGATGCATATTTTGGTTGTGAGAAAAATATGGGAGATTAGAACAAATACCTTTTTAAAACAAAAGGAGAAAAGTAAATAAATTACAAGACAGTATCCAAATATAACTGAGAGAAGAAAAGTTTGCTTCCTTCTTTCACTTTTCCTTCTTGCCTCCTCTCCTTTCCTTCCTTCTTCCATTTTCTCTCTTCCCTCTAAATTCCTTGATTTTTATCATTCCATTGAATGATATATATTGGTTTTTATTAAGGCACTGCTTCCATGTGGAGGCTACAAAGTACAAAACAACAACAACAAAGAGGAGGCCTTTGTCCTATCCTCATGTATATACCTTTTACTTAGCAGGAGGTAGATAAGTTAAAAACAAAACAAAACAAACAAACAAACAAACAAAAAACAGCAGTGTGTTAAGCTCTATGACAGTGCTGTGTGCTTTGGGAAAAGGCAGATACCAGGGGAAGTTCTGTGTAAGAGATGAGGTCTGTCCTGGCTCTTGAGGGATGGTAAGATATTCACTAAAAGGGCAAGGAGAGGAACATTCCTAGCAGAGGTAAACCTATGCAGGAGGAACTTGGTGGAGGTAGCTTAAAAACTGCAGCAGGTTCACTTTGGCTCACCCTAAGGCACCCTGAGTCATCCCTTAACTTTCTAACTCTATGTGTTCTGATCCCCATTTTGTTTCTGTACCTCATTCTCCTTCTCAATGTAGTATCACAAACCAGTGGTCTAGTTTTTCAATTTACTTTACTCTAACTTGGCACTCCCTTAAACTCTGTTTTGCATTTACATGTCACTAAAACTGAGTACAGACACCTTATTACTTTCCTGGTCTTGGGACAAAACACATATAGTCACTGAATAAGGATTAGGGTTGGTACATGGCTTGAAGAGTGAGCAGTTAAGTTTGGCTTCACTGCCACACGGAAGCTCAATTAGTGCTTGTAGAATCATTTATTTCAATAATGCTAATTGAAGGCAAATGGCCCAGAACCATTTCCCATAGTACCTCAGTTTTGCAGAATGAAGTTTTAAATGTATGGAAATAAAACCAATGTGAATTATCTCTCTTCTTCTTTGTATTTATGTATGATTCCAATGTTTCATATGCAAGAATGCATAGTAAAGCCTTTGTGAATGCCATTGCTTTAAGAGGAATGTTTGAATTGGAATAAACATTTTTTTTCTTTTAAAATTTATAAAACTTACAGAATACATTTGCACTAGCCTTCCTCCTTTCACCGCTTTTTCCAACTGTATCACCTGTCTTCCTCCCTGGCAGCTTCACACCTAATCCTTCACTGAGAACCCTGTTGACATATTCCAGAGTTCTTTCATTTGCATTCCCTGCAAGGGCCTATGTTAATTCAATATCAGCATCATTACAATGCAGCATGAAGGGTAAGGCACTATTATTATTTATGATAATACTTTGAGTTTACACATTACCTGTGAGAAGTTTCAAATGCCTGCATCATGCCAGTCAGCAGTAATCATCTATATACCTAACTTGAGGGTATTGAAGCCCTCCAAGATAGTACAACAAAACCAAGACCATCTGCCAGAGCACCAAAGATAATAGTTCCTTCTAAAAAGCTTTAAGGAATTTATTCATTGATTTCAAGCCTAATGTTCAATGAATACATATTAGTGCAGATCTAATGGCAGCCTCAAATGACCATACTCTGATCCTTGTCATTTGAGGCTACCATACCTATAGCCTTGTCTCAAAAATATCTTAAAGCAGGTCATACATATACCTTGTCCAGGATTTTGTTTTTTTAAATAAATCTACCTACAAATCCCTACTTCACCTTTGATGACCACATGTGATTTCATTTCATCCTATGGGCTTTACTTTCTCATCTATATAATGGTCATAATAATAACTATTGTCAGATGAAAGCAAATTTAGATAAGGAGAAGAGCTTTAATCAGAATGAAAGAGTTGCAATAGGGAGAATGTTCTGACATCAAAAATCTATGAGCATCTTCAAATCAAGCGGAGAAAAGTTTTTTTGTTTTTTTTTCTTTCATACCATAAATGGGGTTGAAACAGAGATGAGCAGAATCTTTGGAAGGAAAGCTGAACCAGCAATGGGAAATGACACAACACCTTGCTGTGGCCAGACAATTGCCAGGAAAAACAGATGGGGGAATTGTTCCACTTTTTTTGTGCTTGATCAAGCTTGGGAGCAAGCAGAGTTTAGGAGTCTGTATGAAAGGGTAAAGCCTGGGTAAAGTTTGGACAAGACAAAGCAGAAGATAATTGTGACCACTCAGTACTACTGTTTATGATTACTATGGGAGATTAATGACAGTTTCCATGTAAAGAGCATGTCCTAACATGTAACACATCCCATCAGTAGGTACAACTATAATGCATGAATTAAACAATGTGGGGGGAAAAAAGAGTAAGTTATGGTGACCACATGGTAGAAGTCACTGAAGTACCATGAATCAATAGAAAAAAGATTCAATGATTCTAGTTTGATTTCTCCCAGACTCTAATTCCTCTGGGCACCTCAAGACACATGAAAGAATCAAGCGAGTCTTTCTTGTGAGTGAGATGAGTTTTAGCTGAAATACGCTTCCCACTGAGATGAGAGGAGCCCAAGGTGGGTGATTTCTCTGTCTGCTTCAAGCTGATGACATGCAAGATCTTTGAGGTCAGAAAATACGTTTTCGTTATGTGTCGGATGGAGAAAGAGTGAATGAGTAGATGAATGAAGAAACAAGTGAACTGGAAGGCCCAGGCTGGGCAGGATAGTGAGAGGTTTAGTAATTGTACAGCAAACCTCACAGGGTAGGTGTATAGTTCATTTTGAGAAACCTGCTACTGAAATATTATGGGGTATTTTGGGGAAAGATAAAGGTTTTGCTGTTGTTTTCCCCTCCTGTAGTGAAGACTTCTGCTATTTCTGCTCCCACAGTGTCTATATCTAACAGTGTTAATAATCCCTGGATGAGGTAAAAAAATTGCCCTCCAAAATATAGAAAATTCCCAAAGTGGAAGTTGGTAGGCGATCTGACTACAATAGTCCGTTTAAATCAAAAGAAGTGCTCTTAAAAAGGAATAGTGCCTAGTCCTTCAGGCAGACATTGTTAACCCAGCACCTTTTCCTACCTCCTTCCTCTCCACCTCATTGGAGCTGATTAACAGTAAAAGACAGGCACAGAGTGTAAAGGAGCCAGAAGGACTGCTTTCCCAAAGCAGTTTCCTTTGTCTATTTATTTATATACTTTTTGAGATTAGCAAGTGGCCATTTCCAGCTTACTTTTTCTGCAGGCTCACCAGGTCACCAGTTTGCTGAGGAGGCCTCTGCCTCTTTTGCTAAACATCATTTCACTAGAATGTTTCTCCCTGTTTACTCTACCCAGGATTTGCTGAGCTACAGTTGTTGTCTGGAACTTTTTCTATGGATAATTTGTACTAGCACCCTTGGGTGCAGAGTGGCCTCTCTCTGTTCATTATATGAGTATGGAAACCAGGGGCAGAGAAAGTGCAGGTGTTAGTACTTATTCAGTTTTAAGTATAGTGACCTTGCTCTTGGTGACTGAATCATATGGTTCAGTGAATATCTGGGCTAGGAGTAATTGGACTACACCTCTCTATCTTTCATGGCAAATAAGTACGAAGACATACACATATGGCACATATGAGGAGAGCATCTGATAAATTCATGAATAATTTAAGGATTAAACTATCTGTAAAGTCTACAACAGTGCCTGTAAAATCTAGGATAGTGCCTAAAATAAAGCAGGTGCTCAAGAAATGAGGAAGTGTTTCTTTGCTTTCTAATGATATTTAAAAGCATTTGAGTAGTTTCAGGATATCCCCAAGTCATTTATCCCTTGGGAGAACTTATTTTAAGAAAATATAGATATGTGATTTTAATTATCTCTAATATTATATTATTATATGATTACCTATCATATCTAATATGTAATATGATTATATATAACGCATAATGATATTTATATAGTATAAACATATAATAATATATAATATACCTTATACATAATTATATTTATAATGCCACAAAATTATGCTTTTTCCCCAAAAAACCATGATTAATTTGAGATTTGAGGTTTTTTATTTTATTTTTTTTTAAGGAATGAGTAATTTTAAGAGGGTAATTATAGCTACTGAAATCATTATAGACCAGTAGTTCTTGGAAATTAGCCTGCGTTAGAATCATGTAGAGGGTATATTCAAAAGTGTTTTTGGGTGGAGCTCAACAAGTAGCTTGTCCACCAAATTCCCAGGTGAAGTTGATGTGGTTGGTTTAAGGACACATTTTGAAAATCACTCTTGAAGTCAAATACTGATGGTGAACAACTGTGACTCTTCAGCTTCTTCAATTTTTCCTACCTGGTTAAAGGGGGGAAAAGTACTGACTTCAAGGTGTAAAATTTTACTTCTACATCAATACTATATTTAAGTGCCTATACCTCCTATATGTTCCTTCATATAGGAAAAATAATACTGAACTTTTATTTTCTCATTTATCCTTAAGTTTATGTTATTTCTGTGAGGCTTAGAAAGTCACCAAACTGTAAAAATGTTAAATAATAATATGAAACAATAAAGTCCCCTATGCACTTTATTTTCAAATTTTGGGAGTTTTTTTCCTAAGATTGTTGATGTGACTGCTTCTTTTGACCCAAGCCCGATTTACTGTGTAATTAGTGATTTCGGGAGGATGCTTCTGAACTAGGAACTTGCTGGCAGTGCTTGTTTAATTTTTGTTTGGTAGATAGCTCATGTTCTTATTAAGAACCTTTTTCTCATTGATCTAGGTCCTTGGTTTCTCAAAACATTACTTATCAAGGAGGAAGAGAGTTCTAATGAGTTGCCAAAGATGTAAAAACACTTATCAGTTAAATAAGCATTTGAAACCCTTGATGTGGAGACCTCCAGGATTAGGACTATGTGTTCTTAGGGAGTTTCAGGCAGGCAGCTGAAACAATCCTCTGTGACTCTTTGCAGAGTCATCCTTTAAACTCAACCTTGTCAATTGCTTTGTCTTCTTGTTCATTCATGTTTCCGACTTCATTCTAGTTGGTTGGGTAACATAATTGTGTATGAGCACTTAGAATTTCTAGCTGCCCTTCCAAATTCCTCAGTTGGAGTCTCTTCTGGAGAGCAGAGAGAGGTTATATAATGGTCACTGTAACAGTACAGTGTTACAGACAACCACCTGAGACTTGGAGAAATAGTGTTGCTATATGTTCTTCCCTGCAAGAAGAAAAACCCTATGATAAATTGAGGAAGTAATTAAAAAACATTTGCTGCTCATGCTTGAGAAGCCTAAGTTAGATCTAAGAGATGAAGAGTAGAGGAAACCCATCTTTTCCAGCAGGTTACTAAACATGGGTCTAGAGGGTAAGAGGAGAGGGGACATAGATGGGAGTTTGCATAGAATTCCCAGGAAGGACCAAATGACAGCAGCTTGTACCAGTCTGATCAAGTGTCATTTTCTGTGACCTGAATTTTGCTATGAAAATTTTGGGAAGAAAAGCAGTTAAGGAGTGTTTCAAAACACAAGCTAGCAACAGAAGCAAAAGCAGTTTGTGCCAAGATCAAGAAAAATCAAGGAAAAAAATGACTGATTAGGTAGTCCTACACAGAGTTTACAAATCAGCAATTACTTTTAGAGGTGGATTCTAGCAGATGGCAGAGAAAAATTCTGAGTTTTCTCCAATGCCAAACTTTCTACTTTCTTTGTAGTTCAGCTTCACTGGAGTCCTTTAGAATCACCCTGCACTGGAGGTCTTTGTTTAAAACCCTTTTTTGAGCATTCAAAATTCTTGGCATTTCGATATTTAACTAAACCTCCAATGTTTGGGGGCCAAAAATTGGGTCTTATAAACAAAATTCTGGTTTTCCTATTCAATGTAACTGTCTATTAAGAGTGCTGAGAATCTTATTAGAGTTATGATTTAGGTGTTACATAGAGATTTTGCAAAAACACAGAGATGGTCTTAATGTGATGGAAATTGTACCTTAATTATGAAAACTCAGAAAGGATAGGAGTGTGAGGTTCTCTGGAGATCCATTAAGGAACAGTATTTGAAAGAAATCACTGAAGGAATCTTTGAGTCCCCCTCAGCCTGGCACCAGCCTCTGTGAAATGCCCTGGCAGAAGAGGCAGGGAGTTTGGAATCTGAGCAGACTCCCACTGGGAGAGCCTGCTTTAAACATGCCAATGATTCTTACTTTTCCTTCAGTATAGCTCCATAAATATGCATCTTTCTCCTTCCATTTAGCTCCTCCAAAGCATTTACAGCTTCTTAATTAGACATATGTCTGCTATTTATTACCATTTAAAAGGGCAAGTGGTTAATGTCCCACTGTTGAAAATTCCTGGTAATTAATTATTAACTAAATAAGCACAGCTCCTTCTCTACTTACCTCATCTTCTGTTGGGTCTCCCTGTATTTATATATTAATATGGAGCAATTAAGTGATGGCAGGAAAAGTGCATCTGGGCTGGCTCTTGTCATCTGCATTACAATAGATCTATTGCTCACCTTTCCAGTCTACACTGGTGCTATTTCTAAAGAAAGAATGGAGGGGGCTGATTCCACAATTTGTCCTGACTTCCTTGAGTCACAGGGCAGTTTCCCATAGGTATAAATTGGGAAAGATTACCTTACTTTCATCTTTAAAAGGAAGGTGTGATGACTGAAAACTACAAATTCCAGCTTGCAAAGCAACTTCCTACGACTGATGAGAAAAAGACTTTACATAAAGAGATGTTTCATCTCCCTGAGAAGTCCCCTCAGCAGTAAAGAGCAAGACAGCCCATGTCATCTTAAAGTGCCTCAGCACCAAATTCGGCCTGAAAATTATGCTTTGTCCACACCTCACTTACATTGTGCCTGAGGGATCCAGGAGGAAAATGCTTGAACAAACAGCTGGTGGTTAAGCTTTTACTGTGTCTCATAACAATGTCAATGATAACCTAACACTTTGTACTTAAAAGCATCTCTCATCCAAGAAACTTGAAGAGCTTTATGCACCATAACTCATTAGCACTCCCAACATCCCTCCCAGGTAACCAGGAGGCAAATGTGAACACTGGTATACAGATGGGAAAACCAGTGTAGAAGAAGGGCAAATCTCTTTGTCCATTACTATACAAAGACTCAGCAGCAGTCCTGGAAATAAAATGCATATCTTCTGATTACAGTCCAGCTGGGTAGGCACTGGGTCACATATTTAATGATGAATTCTCCATGAGAAAGATTGTACAACTAAAGGAAAGAAGGATTTATGCTTTATACTCATTGTGTATCTGAGGATCAGCAAGGTAACTAATTTTCAAATTATCAATTATTATGCTCTTATGTAGTTATTATGTTTTTGGTATGACAGATCATTGACTGAAATCAGATAGGCTTGACCATTTAACTCATTGTAAGATGTTGTGTAATCTCCAACCTCTTTGATCCTGAAAATGGGGAAAATAACAACTATCATGCATGATGCCTAAGAGAATTACATGCATATTTTTACTATGGCCATAGTCAGGACTGTATGTTTCTCAGTGTGTTGAACATAAATGAAAAGTTTGTGCCAGTTTTTGAGGTGTGATCATGTTCCTAGGCAGGAAAACTCAATATGTACTGCTTTGTCCCCAGATGAAATAATAAAAGTAGAAGAATGCTAAAGATAATTCTACATTCAGATTTTATTTTCAGAAGTTACGTACTGCAGATTCACCAAAAAAACTCTCTTTTTAGTGAATTTCTCCAAAGAAAGAAAACATTCTTTCTATACATGTGGAACAAACACACCATATTGATAAATGATTCAGGTATCTGTATATTTATTTACTTACAATAACATTCATCACTTTGTGACTATGACCTTAAATCACATTTTCCAATTATAAGCAATGTATGCACATTATATAAAATTTCAATGACACAAACATGTGTAAAGAAGGAAAAAATAGTTTGAGTTGTGTTTAAGACTTTTTCTAAGAATGTTTTTCTCAGAGTCCATGTTTTATCCGTAATTATTGGATAGGAAATATTATGACAAAAGTTTGTGTGATGGTCAACTTAAGGGCTACTCTTAAATTTATTTACTTTAGGCTCTAATGTACCTTCTTACCAACAATGGTTCATGTACAATAGTGTATTTTAATACTTTATAAAATTAAATGAAACTGGAACCTAATAGTGTTTATAGAAACATATGTCTTGGCAGATTGTCAGTATAATGGGTTACCCTGCCTAATGATAGCTGGGCCTTGAGGTAAGAACCAATATCATCAGTGACCACCTGGGAATCTAGGCTTGGGCAGGCACTGGCCTCTGGATAGCTCCTGTCATGCTCAATTTATAAACCCTAGAATGCAAATTCATCATTTTACAGGACAGTGTAAATCGGGCATGCAAATTATACACCATAGTCATGAAAGTACTATATGAAACAATAAACAACAATATCCTAAGATTGAACAACCCTGAGCTTGCCTCCATAAGTTACCTTTGTGCAAATTCTTAGGCTACACTTGGACCTTTCTCCTAAAATAAGCAATTGTTTTTAAGGAATGAAGATAGGAAATATAATCTTGCAGTATACTTTCTGGGGTTGGAAGGTGGCATAGAGATTCCTCAAAGGCTTACTACTATTGAGAATGAATATGATTTAAGATTTGCCATAATCAATATTGACAATCAACTAAAGGCCATCATTCCCTGAGGTCATTTAAATTTGACTTTTGTTTTAATTACCTGTACTTAATTTAAAAAAAAAGATTTCTGCTTTATTACAAAGAACCTTTTTAAATTTTTCTGTGTATCTGCTTCACAGAGGTGTTTGATGGATGTCTGGTTAGAAAGACACATGCATAAATAATATACTAGTATAGACACATCAATAGAAGATAAATAGATGGATATGCAAATGATTATGAACTGAGTATAATGTATGGTGTGTTCCCTTCATAGACAGTTATTCTTGGCTATTTTTTTTTAATCAGTCTTCTAAAAGAACCTGAAATTTAAATTTAAAAAATTCAATTAATGAAAGCAGAAAGTTAAATTTTCTTCATACTCTCACAGCAGATGCTATGAGAATCAAAGACAGGTGGCTTAAGAAGTACTAAAAAGAGCCATCACTTGTCTTTTTCATTTTCTACCTCCCTTTCTTTGTCATAATTTCTTCCTTTGCACTTCTTCTTTTTACTTCTTTCTAGGCTTCATCTTTCTTTTCTTTACACTTAACACTTTTCTACAGTTCTATTTGCAAATCTTTGTTCACAATTGCCCTGTTTTTCTTTTTATGGTTTTGTCTACCTTCTGTCAAAAATGACCAAGCACTTATTGTAGATTTTTCTTTATATGATGATGGTTCAAAGCAGAAGGAGATCAAGAGGGGATAGGCCTTTCAAGAAGAAATATGCGTGGTGCTCTGAATTAGCCATTTTCCTATATTGCAATAGCCATCATTTTCAACCCAGGTCTTAATCAAAAACTGAGAAAGATGTAAATAGAATTTGGAGTTTGGAGTTTAAAGTAAAATTATTTAGGTATCAATTAAAAATAGGAAAGGCAGGAAAAAATGTATTATAGAATGAAAGAAAATGAGCCTCAGAGAGACATAATTAAGAGGGAAATCACCAAGAAAGAATTCATAATAATAGTGTTCCTCCTGAAAAAAGAGCCACCTCCAGGAATTTAAAATCTTTGATAATAAATTTTGGATTCCTTTATCAATTAAAGGATATAGTTCATAATATAAGCCTAACTTACATCTATAGTATCATTCTAGGGCACAGGAAGAGTTTGTGTTTGGATATATCTCTGTACATTAATTTATTCAGCATTGATATTTGTGGTCTATACTGCTTCAAGCAATATACATAAAGACCAGTAGTTTCCTAGGCTCATGCACCAGTAATAAAATTATACTTGTTTCTAGTTTATTCACCTCATGTGGTTCTGTCTTGTTGTTTGTTTCTTGTTTGCCTGCTAAAGTTCACATATACGTGCTTCCCAATCGATCAAAAGAATGAATTCTCCTCCTTCTCCATTATTAACTAATTGCATGGTCTTGGGTAGGTTTCACCCTCTGTTGATCCAATATATTAACCTGCAAAAATCGGTTTATGCTTCCTCCTATAAATCTTATATATCTAAATATTTATGAAAGTCATTAAAATGTTTTCTTCTTTGTTATTTTATACTTACTTCTCCTATTGATCACAGAATGCCCTCATTTGCATGGAGTTTTGCATGTTGTTTACTTGTTCATTTAAAGTCAGGATGCTGCACCCCCTCTCCAACTATTTATCATACTGGAAACATTTCATATTTTAGATGTGTCTGTTACTATCAGTGTGTCAGTCAGACACAACATGTCAAAGAATGGCGTTTTTGCAACCCGGACAGAGGAGTCCCCACCACTGTCTATCTCCCAGACATTCCCCTCCTGTCTTCTGTCCTTATCAGGAAGATAAGTAAGTGGCTCATGTTCCCCATACAAATAATTTAGTAGTTTGTCTAGATGGTAATGGCATAGCATCCATAATTCCTGAAATGCAGCTTTAACAGTGTAATATAATATGACATGAGGCACCCCCAAAGTGCAACCCAGACAGCCCTGTTAAGAGTGGTAAATTGCTCTGACCTCCTAGTCACTGAAATACTGTGTTAGTACTACTCACCTCTGCTTGTTCTTTGAGTCTTTTTGAGCCATCTACCTCTAGGAAAGAAAGATTACTTTTGGACGACCAATCTGATACACACTCAAATTTGAATAGAAATTCTTAGCCTCTGAATTCAATGGCTTTGTGATCTTTTCATCCCCACATCCCAGTGATTTGCCTCTTTTCACTAAATTCTATTGTTTTGTCCAATGTTAACATACCTACAGTCCTGAATTGGATAATTACACCTACTTCCTGCATTGTAAATTGAGATGTTTAGAGGGAGAGAAGCAGAATTGCTATACATTTAAATTCCTATGTAGAAGACAAGAACACTTCTAGAGAAAAAAAAAATGACTCATTTCTCTAGTATGTTCTGAGCATTGCTTTCGATATGTGCCCAAATAAATAGAATTTTGTTCCCCACCTTGTACGCATGTGGACTAAAGAGAAGGAAATCATCTATTTTATTAAATTTATTAGAGTGATTTTGTGACTAATATAGTTACAAAGTAGTTGTCATTGTCATCATTGTAATAATAATGAGAGTACTTCTTTTAACTATACAAAGTTTCTACAATCATCCACCCATTTTCTCATCCTAATCCATTTATTATTTCATCTCTCCATTACATCCATCCAGCCTCCCATGTACCCATCCATTAACCCATCCATCAATCCATTCATTAATTTCACACTTGTTTATGTGTATATACTATTTAAGACACTATGCCAGGAACGAGCAAAGAACTAGAAACTATCTTCATGGTGTTTATGATGTCTAGCTATTCAAGGCAATTTCATCTGATGCTAACATAGTGAATTTTTACTTTATTAGAAACTCCCCAAAGCAGACAGAAATGAACATTTCCTGAGGCTTTAAAAACAGTGAAAATCCCAGCTTTCACCATTAGATCATAAGAACTAGACACTTAAACTTGATTTTGTATTTGTAGCTGAATCAGAAACTTGCAATCAATATAATCATGGAATCAATAGAATATAAATACCCTTTCTTGTTATTAAAAATCCATGCAACATTTCAAATGGTGAACTCTTTTAATACGATTTTTTCTCTTTTTTCCCTTTAACTGTGAATAAAATTTTGGGAGAAAATAGTTTTTCCTTAAATCTCTTATTTTTGACCTACAAAAGATTCTAAGCCTGTATTTCATAACTTTTTCATTTCCTTAATCATTTATGAGAGATATTTACCACATCAATCTTGAAAACAAAATGCATAGTAGTAAAACTTTATGTGTTTCAATCCATACAGTTTTGAGAGCACACAGAAATCATTGCACTTAGACTTTTAGCTAATTTTTATTTCTGTGGATTGTTTAATGCATGCTCTCTCCATGTTGTGAATTGATTAGATTTTCATCAAGGTTTCTTTTTTTTTTTTTCTTTTTTAAAGAATAGACTTTGAAAGCAAATAAAAGAATTTACCACCAATGGTGGATGGTTAAGTGTTCAATAAACAGATTCAAAAATGAATTATAAGATTCTTATCCAGATACCTAAACACATTTATAGTTACTTTTATGGAAGTATAAATCCATTGTTAATTGTTTTCAACACTTCAGTATCTTATTTACTAGTTTCCTCTCTCTACCTCACTGCCTACTCTCCCCATGTTACCACCCTCACTCTTTAGTGAGTCTTTTTTTTTTCACCTTCCAGATAATTTACTTCCTTGCTCTGGTTATTTCTATTCATAAAAAGATAGTTTTTCAGTCCCATTTCCTGCTTCAGTAATAACAATGTAAATGGTGTCTATCTTCATGGACATTTTATTCTAGTAGATATTTTAAGTCACTAAAACTTTCTGTCCCTTAGAAAAATTTCTTTCATTTCTCAAATGAGTACATTATCCCTATGAAAACTAGTTATTCTTGTGATAGTTGTACAATCACTCACATACACACATTCTTATTCTTCAAAGAAATATGGGTACTTAGAGGCATTAAATATTTTATAATGAAAATTTACCCTTTGATATTCAAGTATAGAAATTATTTTTTGATGTTAATTTTGTTGTCATTAAAGAGAAAGCTCATTAGAGGCAAATGATGAATACTGAATTCCATTTACCTGTTATTGATTCTAGAAGCATTTATTAAATTTTCATTTGAGTGAGACATGTAGGAAGTGTATTTCTTTTAGTTAGTTTTCATCACTATGACTAAAATCCTTGACAAGAACAATTTAGAGTAGGACAGTTTATTTTGGCTTATAGTTTCAGAGGTTCAGTCCATGGTCAGCCAAATTCCTAGCTTCGGAGTCACCATGAGGCAGAACATCATGGTGGAAGGGCATGGCAAAGGAAACAGTTGAGGAAATGACAACTAGGAAAGAGAGAGAGAAATAAAGGGAGGGAAAGAGCACAAGAGCACGAGAGAGTGATCCACTCATCAGGGGCAAAATATAAACCCCAAACTCGTACTCCTAGTGACCTACTTTCTCCAGCCACACCCTACCTGCCTATAGTTACCACTCAGTTAACCAATATCAGTAGATTAATCCACCGATTAGGTTACAACTGTCATGGTTTAATCATTTCACCTCTAGACATTCTTGCATTGTTTCACACATGAACTAATGTGGGATATTTTATATCTAAACCATAATAATAATCAAAATGTTTTTCTGAAAGAAGATACACGTTTTCTTAAGAATAACAAGTGTATGCATGATATGAAACAACAAGAACATAATTTAGGATAGACAAATGCATAATATAAATACAGATGGAAATAAAAATAACATGATGAATTATTTACCTACTTGTAAATATTTTAGAAACTTTGATAGGCCTTTTAACCTCTCTGTAGCACTCAGTCTCCTTATCTTTAAAATGAGCAAATTAAATTAGGTGATATACACAAACCCTTTTCTTCAGAGTTCTGCAGGCTGTACAAAACCACATCTTAATAGTTCTAGAAAAATGTAATTTTCTCTAAGATTGTGAATCAGAATGTTCCTTAGGATACAGTGGAACCTGAGGTTTCCTAACTCATGGGAACTTTCTAAAGAGATCATTCATTTCTATTTATTATCCAAAATCATGTTTGCAAGCCTTTTCTCCCAATATAATTACTAATAACTTTCCCTTTTATCTAAAAAATCCACTTTGGATGATGAATTATTTTATTACCCTACCTTAGAAGAAACTGATTAATATAGTTTAGATTTGGTGCCTTTTCTGGGCTAATTAATTTATCAGGGAAATTGAATACAGTGATTGGCTATAGCTGGATCATATGCTAACACTTGAGGCCAGAGACTTGGGGCTTCTGAAACATAAGGAGATTAGAAAAGAGCATTCCCCAAAGGCAAGAGCATTTCTACCAGACAGAAAGAGTAAAGGTATACTTTTTGTCAAGGTTAAACACATGTTTGTCTACTATTTGTCTAAGGTATGTACAAGGAATGCTGACAGGCACTGCCAACATTGGATGGAGTATATAATCATTGAGTATTATGCACTTGATGTTTACTTTAAAACTGAAGATAGTCATAGCACATACCATGAATAAGTCAATGCATTCAATGAGCACATATATTCACATATGTGTGTGTAAATATATATGTAATCTATATGAATGTATATATACTCACATGCAGCCTAAATTTGGCTAAATGCCAATAAATACCAAGTTAATTATTAGAATAATAATATAGGCTCACAATTGTTTATATGCAAGCAAAATGACTTTTTTTTTCTTTGCTTAAACAAATATCTTAGGGATGTTTTTGTTTGTATTTTTAAAGATATTTTTCTTCCTACCAGACATGGTGAAATTAGAGCAGTGTAAGTAACATGTGTACACTTTGCTTTCCTAGCTAGGCTGATCTCAGTCAGCAGTTTCACAGTATGACACTTTTAAGGAAGAGTGGAGATCTTTCTGAAGTGAACAGTGATTATTCATCACAACAGAATTGCAAATAGTACCTTAATGAAGCAATTCACTAATGTCTGTTCAATATTTAGATATGTATTAGTTTAAATTCGGTCTTTAGCCTTAACATGTGAAGTCACAATGAAAATATATAATTATCACTTAAAAATATCATCATATCAGCTGTTTACAGTATATTTAGGATGTTCATCACCAAATGTCTTTCACTATGTTATGTTATAGTGAAATATATTATTTAAAAAATTACTGTGGTTAAATTTTCTGTTTTGGGTTGCTATTTTGAGCACTGGACTCATGAAATAAGATTGTTTATAGAGTAATATAAACAGGTATACCCTACATAGTAGACTACTGTACTACTATATACTACTAGACAGTGGGACATAAAAATATCAAGACCAAGCCTCTCATCTCAAAGAGATCACAATCTGAAGATGGAACAAACTTGGACAATTTAATAAACGTCTATATGTAGCTATATCTGTATATTCCTAATTATACTTGATGACAGGACATTTGTATCCTAACTTGGTCTATAGTCTATAGATAGTGAACTAATTATTAGAGTGATTTTCCTGTGGGAATTGAAATAGTGAAACTAATTCCTCATAAAGAAGAATTCAGGGATCGGTTACATATGACTTGAGAGAGAAATTTCAACATGAATCTTAGAGGTTTAGAAAGGATGATTGAGTCAGCAAAGGAGTATGTAGGTTGATATCAGTAAATCACACCTCAGGTGCATTAGATCCTGGGCAACAAGCTTTTTCCTTGATAGACTGCTGGATGTTATGTGGAAGCTTTGAGCTATTACTGCCTAACAAAGTACAAGTGGATATTGAATGACCATAATTTACTGTAAGCCCTTACCTTGTTCATTTCCCAGATGTCCTTGACACCAGAATTTTCTGAAGAAAATGCATGGTTAAAGCAGATCAACATCATGCTATTGGTGGGTCTTCCCTTGTGAACATCTTCACTTAAGCAATTCCATTCCAAAGGTCAGGGTGAAGGGATAATGCAGTATTTGCTAGTGAATCCATTCCATAGCATTTGCTGCATATGCCCAGGTGACTATACCTGTGTGATCAAACCAGTGCAGAGATATAAAGAAAAGTTAATACTAAAGAAGAAATTAAAAAAAAAAAAAAAACAAGAATAAGGAAAGATGTGCTGTGTAAGAAACTGTGGTGTCTAAGAAGAACAAGATCTGAAGTGACTGAGAGTGGTGCTGATGTGGTGAAGCCAGCCATGGAAGGCACCTGACTTTTGGGATGCTTAATGACAATGCCAAATGTTGACACATCTGCACATCTGGAGGACAAAAGCTGTTAGAGCAAAGGGAAACCTCAACAGAGGATTGTACCCTAGAAATGCAAATTAACAACAAAAGAAATTGGCCAGCTAGTTTCTCTAGGAATATATGAGAGAAGCAAAGACATCCAGGAGCTTTTTAAAAATTTGTAGAGGGTATTAGTTTAGCTTTAATCTTTGTCTGCAGATTTTCCTTAGTTCAGAAGGAATGAAGCAAAGAGACAATTTAAGTCAGAATTCAGCTGTTTTACTTTAACTTTGCAGCTTTTCTTTGCTCTTCTATTTTCTTTCTTCACTTCTGCACATCAAGCTCAGGGAACACATACACACAGCACTCCAAATGTACAATCTTTTACCAGTTCTTTATATACAAGTGAGCCCAAGATAGTTTGCACATGTGTGCCAGAGTTGGTAGTTCTCATAGGCTCTGGACAGGTGGGCAGTAGCTTTTGCTCGGTATATTATAAACTTGTGGATCAAAAGAAAGTCTTTCTCTCCATGCTTCCACAGAGCATCTGATTTCATCCTGCAGAGTCAGAAGACCCAGATTCTCACTATTTGCTTCCCCGCCCCCACCAACCTTCCCACTGCTCACCCACCCAGTCCCTATACTGTCATCAGTCAATCCTGGTTCAGGATTGCTCATTACTGGCACTACTCCTAACTGCTTTGCTCTTTCCCAGTGTTTTCTACACTGCTGGTTTTGCCTAGTTCACTTACTTAACATCTCTCTTCTTTAGCATTTCTGGGCCTGCCCATCCCATAATCTCTACTGAGGCCATTGTTATGTCTGCCTTGGATCTTTGAAAGAGCCTGCAGCCTGCTTCAGTGTTTTCTGTTGCCCCTTCAATCTATTCAACACATTGTAGGCAGAACTTTCTAAATGCTGATTCTACTCTAATAATATCATTGCCTTTCTTATTATGTTTCAATTGCTCCCCACTCTTCTTGAGAATAACATTTAAATTATTTTCTGCCTACTTTCTTTTCCTAACTCACCTTCCTCTTATTTTCCAGTTTATTCAAAATGTAACCACATGGTATGGGCACATCTTCTACTGTGTCATTCTCTTTCCCAATTCTTCTAGACTTTCTTTTTCCTGACTCCAACTTCTCCTTTGATTCTTATCTCAGTTTTCACCTCCATTAGGAAAACTTGATGACCCACCAGGATCTTAGTTAAGAATTATTTTCCTGGGGCTGGGGGTATAGCTCACTTGGTAGAGTTCTTGCCTCAAATGCACAGGGCCTGGGGTTCAATCCCCAGCACCACAGAAAAACAAAAGAACAACAACAACAACAACAAAAAAACCAAAACAAAACAAAAAAAAAACACCTCTTTTCTGTTCAAGACCATCTTGTTGGGTTATTATTCTTATTTTTATTTTCTTAGTTATGCTTCTGCCTCACTATACTGCCAACTCCTTGAGAACACTGATTTCATAGTCATTTTCAGCATCTAGTACAAATGTATATGTTCTTTGAATCTGAACAGTTCCTTTATCTTCTATATTAAAGACCTCTTCCATGCTTTCTTCTTTGGTGTTGGGAATTAAACCAAGAACCTTACCAGGCTGAGAATGTGCTATACCACTGAGCTATACTCCCAATACTTCACCTTTCCTGAACATACTTTCCTAAATATTTCCCAAACATTCATTCTTTGAATGATTTTCTGTATAGTCTAGGCCATTGTTTTCTTTTTCCATTAAATAAACACAAATCCTTAAATCCCTCTATCATTCATGTAGCTTTATCACATAATGAGTCTATATTATTAAAATTATCCATTCACAACTATTTGAATGCCTGAGGAGCTAGACATTCTTCTAGGGGATGTCTCTGATCACATATGATCATCTCAGAATCTTCTCTTTCCTCAATTCTCCCCTCCTCAAGAAGGATTAATTCTCAAGCATAAATTTTAGTGTATATTATTTTCTAAAATGTTCACTCCTTGAACATTTATTGGGCAGATAGTATGAACTAGGCAGTGTTACATATTGAGGACTCTGCAGCTCAGGATTATGATATATTATAAAGCTTAATTATATCTTTTTCCTGTGTTTTAAATCCATGATTCACAATTCTTCATTTTTTTTTTCTGCAACATAGTATAAACTTTGGGATGGTGGAAATCATCTTATTTATCAGCCCTGTATCATAAGTCTACTACTGGATACATAATGCTATGTAAAAGCTATTCAACTCTGCTTTAGAAGTTAAATATCCACATAAAATAATTACGAAATGAGAAAAAAATTACAAAATGTTACATAAAGTTTTCAAAGCACCCAGACTGTATGGCACACACCTGTAATCCCAGCTGAGGCAGCAGGATTGGATAGCAAGTTAGATGTCAGCCTGGGTGATTTAGCAAGACCCTGTCTCAAAATTAAGTTTTAAAAAGGGTTATGGCTATAGCTCAGTGGTAGAATATTTGTTTAGCTTGTAAGAGACTCTGGGTCAATTCTAATAAATTTACAGTTGTGTGTCTAAGACAAAAAGAGTTCCAGGCCTTCCCTGGGGTTATGAAGTAACCAGCAGCTGAGCTGGGCCTGGAGCCTATCACCTCAGCCATATGGGACATATACAGCTATCCATGTCACAAGAGAAATGCACTTTTGCCTACATAGTTGTTTTTTTGTTGTTGTTGTTATTTAAATTCAACAAGGACTTTAGCAAGTATATATTGTGGTGTGTGTTCATGCATTCATTCATTTTTGCATTCATCAAAATAATTGTTGAGCAACTACTTTTTGTCTAGTAACATATTAACATTGGACCCTAGATTAGTGGAAAAAAAAAAAAAAACAGAGATTCTTTTTTAAAAAAAAAAAAAATTTATTTTATTTTTTTAGATGTTGATGGACCTTTATTTTATTCATTCATTTATATGTGGTGCTGAGAATCAAACCCAGTGCCTCACACATGCTAGGTAGAATATTTGTTTAGCTTGTAAGAGACTCTGAGTCAATTCTAACAAAGCTCTACCATTGAGCCACCACCCCAGCCCAAGAGATTCTTATCCTTAAGGTCTATATGTAGTATAAGGAAATAGTCAGAAAATAATTGAAATAAATAAGTGAAAATTTCAGTATATTAACTGGCAATAAATACTATGAAAAACAAAAATTAAGTAGTAGGGAAATAGTTTCCAAAGAGTAGTGTGTGTGTGTGTGTGTGTCTGTCTGTCTGTCTGTCTGTCTGTAGAGGGTGCATTTTAACATGTGTAGCCAGACAGAAAGCACTCCAGATTAAAGGAAGAGCAAGTAAAGAGCTCTAGAGGAAGGAGCTTGCATAGGGATTCAAAAACTAGCAGGATACTAGACTGGAGTAGAATGAGTGATGAAGAAAGAAAATATAATCAATTAGAGAATGGAATGTGAGGTCTACAGGGATTTATAGATCACTGTTAAAATAACACTCACTTCAGTTTGCTATCGGTGACGTTTGAGAAGGAGAATGACATGGTTTGACTTATGTTTTCAAAAACCATCTGACTGCTATGTTAAAAATAGATTTCAGGATGCAGGGCAGAAGTAAGAAGACCAACAGGAGGGTATTGTAATGGTATTGCAATGATTGTGGCTCGGACAAAAGTAATAACAGTGGAAGAAATTATCATACATTTTTTTTTTTTTGCTGATATAAATAAGATTATCTCATGATATATGAGATAGACTATGATGGGAAGCTTAATTGCATGAGCAATTAGAAAGAAGGAGCTTTGAAAAACTGATATACAAAAAACATTGGGCATATGCAAGAAAATTGAAAATTATGTTTCAGATAAAAGATTTTTAATATGTCCGTTAAAATCCCAAAGGAAGATTTTGAGGAAACCAATGGTGGAACAAATCTAGCATCCAAGAAAAATGTGCAGAAATGAGATAGGATGGGTATGTTAGGTTTCACAGGAAATAAAAAAGTTGCTCTAAAATATTACATGTGCTTTCTAGAAATATACATCTACTGACTGAACTTGATAGATACCTAAAAGTGATTACAACAATGCAAAACAATAGAAGTGGTATTTTTAATAAGAATGTCAGTACTAAAGAATGCTGAGGATGATAGATACAAGACCCCTCATAGGAAGGAGATGTACCCTTAAGAAGAGTTTAATAGTGAAGACAGGATTTGAAGTGGCATTGATGTTGTGTTGAATTTCAGTAATTACAAAGGCAAGAGAAATCCCAACTCCAGACAATGGTGAATGAGAACAATACAAAACTGTTAAAACACAGAATAGGTCTTCCTATCTGTCTAAAAATATGTGTGTTTGGAAACCTCAAATTACATTATTAAGGATAAAATTGCACTAGAAGCTAGGTGAACTTGTTTTGGTAAAGGGTATCACTGGTGATTTTGGGTCAAGATAATAAATACATTATTTTCAGTAAATGAATTTGGTGGCAACATTTTACATATTCAGTTTTACAAATCCAGCTTTAGTACCTCCTCTAAAATATTGTTCATTAGAGAGCCCTGGGGCCTAATTAATAATTTTTTTTAAAAAAAAGTATTTAATTGATTTTGAAAACTTTTTATTTTTTGAAAATATATAAGTAGACCTAAAAAAGATATATAAGTATTGTTTATATAAAATGACTAGTATGTTCCTGAGTTCATTTTCGTGACCATTATGAAACAGTAATATTAATGCTATGGATTTGGGCAGTCCAAGGCAGTATATATCTTTTTGCTCTAGGCAGGCTGTCTATCAGCCCTATAAGAAAATAGGCAATTTTCCTGTGGCCAGTAAAAGTCATCCTGCAAAAGAGAAAAGTAACAATAGGAACTAAAGTGCTTGAAAATACTTTAAAAATCAAAACATGTTCCCCTTCCATGAAGTGGTTGTACTTGCCCTGTTTCTAGTCCTACCTTAGTCTTCCAAGCCGACTGTATAATCTGAGTCTTTCTCTAGAGATAATACAGGGTGCAAGCCTCTTCAAAGAAGGGATTTGTGCTTGCTGGCAGCTCCCAGAGCTCTGTTCTGTCTAGTAGTTAAGATCTGCAGAGTGGCTTATGGGCTTTGTGTAATTTCTATCTGCACCCAGACAGCCGGACTTCATTTCGTTTTATTTGCATTTAATAATAAGCCATCTTTCCTTGGCTGTTAAATTGTGAATTATCAAACACTATCAAATCCTCCCTTCCCATATTCTGGCTATACTTACTTTGAAATAGACCCATTGGTAACATGCTGGTTCCAAGGAAAAGCAGGCTGTATGCCATGCATTTCAGGTTGGGAACTACTCTGATATATTTCTTTTGGAACTGCAAATGCCATTTCTGATCTAATGTGAACATTGGCAATGGCGGAGTGATCTTTGTGTTGAATTCATCTTTAATTATTAAAACAGCAGAGATCATTCATGGCTCTTTGAAGTTCTTATTTTATTTTCAGAAAAGGAATGTACAGGTTGCTGCATGTGAAGCAGAGTAGATAGTGATAGTAAAAAGGAAAAAAAAAGGAGCAGAATGATAGGAGAAATGGGAAATGGAGGGGAATAGTGATAACATAGAGGAAAGGAACTGTAGAAAGTGAGAACAAAAGACAGGGGTGTCCTGCCCAGTAGGAAGCTGGTGCATGATTCTTGATAACATTTGAGAGTGGATTTGAAACCTCATCACTAAGTCATTATTGGTTGATATAAATGCACCTGTCTGTTGCCAGTGACTGGACTTATAAAAGCTGATAGGCAAGAGAAGGATAAAGAAGGAGGGGAAAGATTACATATTAAAACTTGTTGAGAGATTGTGTCCTCTTGCAATGGCTTTGGGAAGAAAAATACATATTAGCTCAATAAATCAGGCGAGCGGGAATGGGGTAAAGAGTTGGGAGGAAAAAAGAATCACAGAATAAAGAATCACTGTATATCACGCATCAAAGATCTCAGTGTGTTTTTTTCTTTCTGTCTAAAATTGTCCACTCTTGGCAATTAGGAAGTGAGCATAATGAGGGGGCTGGTCTGAGTCATGATTTAATGAGTCAAAAATTGCAGCAGGCTGGCATCTGTTACACGGAAGCACTAGTGTGTGTGGAGTGGGAGGACAAGGTGTCATTTTTCAGGGGAGAACATTACTGAAGCTTTCCTCTGGCTCAAGGTTTATTGACAGAATTCTTCATGGGCCTAGGCTAGTAGTAGCAGAGGGACCATTAGGGCAGAATTTACGTACATGGCTTCTGTGAATGTTATTCTCAATGTTATTACTATAATTGTGGATAATGTTATGTACATATATCAAAAACTAATCATTTAGTTGCCTTTCCCTCTTTGAGGAATTTGAGACTTCTGGTTTATAGAAAAATACCCATAAGTTCAGTTTGGGTTGAGACTGGGGTAATATTGCTATATACATAATCTGGATGTCAGCCAATGTAGTAAGAGTCCATTATTTAATTGTCTTCTAATTTGACATATATAGGATTAAAATAAACATTCTCCAATTAAAAAAAAAGGAACATGGAAAGAAAACAAAAACTTTTGTATAACAGGTGCCTTAGATACATGGTGGAGTTTGAGGCACTGGAGTTAGCGGATCAGATTTCCCGGTTTTCCATCTATAATATAATCAGTTCCAACCCAGGACATGTTCATGAAACAGGACTCCTGTGGAAATGATAAACAAAAGCCTCACTTCCTTGCCATTGCACACAAATGTACGACCTTATAATCTCATCTATTCTTAATGCCACCAACCTTGCAATACAACAAAAGCTAATTAGAAAGAGATTTTCCGTTTAATCAAGGCATTATATTTAGTTTATCAATAAAATACTATCTCCACAGACTCACTTTAACAGTGCACAGCTATAAGTTGAAAAGATACCTTAGATTGGAAAGTAGACCCTGAGATGGAGAAGTGCATCAAAAAAAATGTATCAGGCATCCTTCCTAGGAAAAACCACTAGAGAAGCAAGTAAATGATTATAGGAGGAGAAAAAATGGAGTGAGAGGAGTGAGTGCGATATCATGAAAAACTGCACTGTTTGTAATATTGGCTCATCCCCCAGGCAAGTTCTAAGGGCAGTGAAAAGCCTACTCACTTCAAGAGTGCCATATTGTAGGCAAAACAAAGTAGCAGGCCATGGACAATCCTCTGACGAAGACCTTCATGAACCACTGTTCTGAGCAAAACTCACAAGGAGACAATATTCAAGATAATTATAGATTCTAAACAGACCAAAGACAAAATCTGCTACAGAGGAGTGGCCCTTTATTGGCTCCAGATTGCCTGCTAAATGTACTGCTCCTTAGTTGGTCCTTGTTTTCCTTCTGTTGCCCTCACCCATTTCCTTCCAGCTTTATAGAACTGCTTCCGTCTCTCAAATGCACCATTTTATTAGGTTTCCTTTCCTTCATATATGGCTTTCTCTATCTAGAATGCTCTTAACTTCCTCCTTTTCTTTGATTGATAAACTCTTTTCTTAATTTATTTTTTTATTTTTAATTTAATTTAATTTTTTAATTAGTTGTTCAAAACATTACATAGTTCTTGACATATCATATTTTATACATTTGATTCAAATGGGTTATGAACTCCCATTTTTACCCCATATACAGATTGCAGAATCACATCGGTTACACATCCACGTTTTTACATACTGCCATACTAGTGTCTGTTGTATTCTGCTGCCTTTCCTATCCTCTACTATCCCCCTTTCCCTCCCCTCCCCTCCCATCTTCTCTCTCTACCCCATCTACTGTAATTCATTTCTCTCCCTTGTTTTTTTCCCTTTCCCCTCATTTCCTCTTATATGTAATTTTGTATAACTAGAGGGTCTCCTTCCATTTCCATGCAATTTCCCTTCTCTCTCCCTGATTGATAAACTCTTGCCCTGGCATTGAAAGCCCTACTCAAGCTCTGCTTCCTCTGTGAGGATTTCTCTGGCAGCACCAGGAAGAATTACCACTCTTTTCATTATGGAACTATGAGATCTTTCATCTCCAACACAAAACATATCCCATTATATTGTATTTTTTTAAAAATTTCTGTGACTCCTTCCTTTGGTTATTTATTTATTTTTGAAAACTCCAAATCGTCAAACTATGTCTGACACAAGGTTTAGATCAGTGAGTGTTACTGGATGTAATAAATGTGTATCTTTAAAATTTGAAGGTAGGAAACAATGAAATTTTTACTTGAAGTTTCCTTGGAAAGTAATCAGATACAAGTTCCCACCCAATGTAGAAAACTCTACAGCATCCACAAATACTTGATGTTTCCTCTGGTTAGTCTAAATAACAGTCCAGCTTAAACTGCCACTTTTTGTTTAATTAGAGAGGATGTGGTGGTAATAACCAAGTGTGGTGGTGCTTGCTCCTTGCACCAAAAGCTCCACACACTTCTCTTAGTAATTAGAACTTGGATTATATGTAAAATTCCTTTTCAGTTTTCTAAATCAAAATTATTTGTATCAACAGTCAATGCTTACTACTTTGAGGAAGCAGTAGAGAATACCAACGTAGAAGATAAATTAATATCATATTCAAAGCTGACAATATCTACTGCTAGACATTTCATGGGCATTCACACTTGTGCATATGTTTTCCTCTTGGTTTATGTCCAGAAAAGGGTTTCCTCTCGCTACTTTTTTTTTTCTGAAACTCTTCCATGCATTAGATCATCATGTGACCAAATGTATCAGTGCAGTTCTGGCTTTTAAGTAGTCTTTATAAGGAAGAATAGGAAATAAATATTCCAAAGCATTTTGTTATTGGAGGAATGACATATGTACAATTTGGACAAGGTACAGGTCTATTTCAGAAGGGGGAAATTATGAATATCTAAGGAGACTTAAAAGACAGAACTTATATAAACATTATTGCAATGCAAAATCATCCAACATCACTGTAGTCAAAGCAATCTTTCTCTCTGCTCATTAGCCTAACTATTAGTAAGTGTCTTTTCTACTCTTATTCCAACTCTCTCAGACTTATTGGAACTTGTATCATCCCTTGCCTATCCTACCACAGCTGGAAATTGGCTAGATTTTGGAAGAGACACTTGAGAGCCCTTGTGTTTGCATTTTTTCCTCAAAGCCATCTGTTCACAGAATGGATTACAGTTGCCTCCAGTTAAAAAGCAGATTGCATTAGCCAAAGGTCGGGGGAAAAGTCTCAGAATTCTGACTACTAAAACCCTCTTTCCCATTCCTCAAAGATACAAATAATAACACCTGCAAATAGAACCTGGGTTCTTCAACTATCCTCTTTTGCTTTTGATCAGGGACCTACTACTGAAAATTGGCTAATGCACCCCTTCTTTCTGTAGGTTGGCCTTCTATTTCTTTATCTAAATGTATTTTCTGTTGGATGCATCTCTTATTTAAAAAAAAAGTAGGAGAAGGAGAGGGAAACTAAGATGAAGGAGAAGAAGAAGTCTCTTGTCAATCTCAATTTACCTTTAAATTTGCTTGTACTCAGAACTTTCAGAAGTGTGGTCCCAATGTACATCACGGTTAGTGGAAAGAGCTGTTGTTCTTTGGCAGATTACGTTGGCATCATCTTCAAAGGAAAGTTTTGGGTATTTCAGTCTCTTTGCTTTGCCTGTTGGGGATCAGGAGTAGAGGAAGAGAGAATACAGTGAAGTTGAAGATTAAAAGTCTTACCAAATTGTGGGGTTACCTCTTTGGAAGATAGGTAAAGAGAAGACATCATGTATGAGCTATCCACCTCCCCTTGTCCAAAGTTTTCTCTTGGCATCTGGTAAAATAATTTTTATGTATGTTTTAGAGCACTTATTTTTATTAAAAAGGATTTAAAAAAGTAGAAGAGTCCTTTAGTTAGTTCCAGCCAATTACAGAACAATGTGCCTTTGAGTTATGGAAGCAGCTGTTGGTATAAATTATCCAACACTATGAAATGGTGGAGGTAATTGAGAATCAAAAGCTAAATGAAAAATACTGAAAATTGGTGTCTTCACCTTTACCTTCAGGGGAACTGATAAAAGGCTTCTTAAAATCTTGGAAAAATAGAATCAATGTAAATTTCTTCCTAATGACTTCCTGATTTCTTAGTCAAGTGGCCTCAATGTTTTTTCTCTACACTTCTGCAGTATTTGCTTTAATACTACACACACTTTGTCATACCTATTTCCTCCTTGGCTACTATGCTTCTTACTGTCACCCTCCCACTATGAATCCAAATGTGAGTATGTTCCTGTGTTTTTCAACTTTTGTCTTTTATTTTTATTTCAAAATATGGAAGTAGATCCTATTTCCAAACACATCAAGCCTATATATATTTCCATATCTACAGCTATATCTATTTATAATGTGTCAGTATTCAGTCTCAGTTTCTATGTTATTTTTATATTTCCATTGGGAAATCCCAATATTGTTTGCCTTCTCATTTAGATACTCACATTTAATACCCAATTTACTTTCTTTTTTCCCAGTGCTGGATGGGGGAAAAATAAAAGACTGCTTTTCTGTTGTTACTTCTGTATTTTATGTTTGGAAATTTTGGACTGTGTTTCTTGAATGCATATTCATTTACCCCAACATCACTAATTAATTATCTAATTATAATTCATTATTTATAATGTCACCTGCTCAGTTACTATCTGTTTCTACACGTTTATTCCTCATAACTCTCCAGAGTCCCTTGTATAGTTACTCTAGCTCCATATTTTCACCTTTCTAGTCTGCCTGCCATTGCCTGACTAGTATTTCTATCCTAATGGTATTCCTGTCAGTGCTTTATTGATATTATATAACAATTAATAACATATAGTTATAACAACTGATTATATAAACTTGCAGTAGAAAGCTGTTTCTCCTTATTCTGGTGTCATATCCTCCATCATGTGTCCTCAAATTTTCTTTTTGAATTTATTTGTCACTGCTTTCCTTCTCTATTCTACATATTGGATAAATATTGTGTCTGAGATATTCTCTAATTCTACTTTATCTTGTCCCATGGCTTTACTTGACCAGACAAATCTTCTCACAAACTCATCTATCCTTCTCCAAAGTTCCAAGCTCTGCCTGTCAGATACCTAGTCATCTTTCAGGATCCAGTTTAAATGTCACTTCTTCCATTAAAACTTCCCTGATCACATTAGCTGGGGGCTCCAGGATGGAAAATAGCATTAAGTGAAAAAGAATGTGTACCATATGACTGTGCTGGGAATACTACAGAGAATTAGTGGGCAATAAGACTGGCAACATATATTATGACCAGATGGTTGGGTAACTTGAAGGTAAGATATAACGGCTTGAAGGTTTTTTTTTTTTTCTTTAATTAGAACGGAATTATAGGAAAATTAGGCCTTTCATTGCATATAGGATCTATTAGAGAGAAAAAAAGCTTCTCAGATACCACTCTGACTCTTAGCATACATATCCCAGGATCCTAACCAGTTTGCCACACTACCTACTCTGTTGTTGAAGATAATGCATGCTAGTCGTCTAAACAGATTTGGGTTACAAATCTTCCTCCACTGCTTTACTAATCATGTATCCTTGGGCCTCTTTCAAAGTTAGTTTCTTCATACATACAATGAGGTAATTATAGCAAGAATTTCCAAAAAAAATTTTGAGGCTTAATTCAGAGTCTGTGATAATACACATAAGGTAGTTATCACAGACTCTGACCCATGGTAAATGCTCAGTAAATGATGACTATTTGTACTACTAGTAGTGATATCAATAATGATAACTACTATAACATATAGTTAATAACAACTGATTATATAAACTTGCAGTAGAAAGTTTTATTCTTCATTTTATTCACATTTCAAAAGTTTTAGTGACACATACCTATTAAAACCACCAAGCTAATCTTCCTTTGCTTATATAAAAATACTACCCTAAACATTACCCAAGGCATTCATTATTTTTTAGATTATGTGCTCTATTTGTTTTCTCAAATATCTACGCAGTCTAGATATTTATATGTAGACACATAGTCATATTTAAGAAATACATTCTTATAAAATTCAGGGATAATTATATAAGAGTCCTTAAACAATTATGTGAGACAAAGCCAGAGATTTATGAATCCTTCAATTTGCAAGGAATAGCAGATAATGGTAACATCCCACTGAGGCAGAGATTGGGATATCTAATAATTCCCTACATTGCAGCTTCCATGGCCCTGAAGTTCAGCTTGGCCCTGGTGAAGTTAAAATTTATTATATTCTTGCATATTTGAGTGTTCTCAAGTAGTGATAATTTAAAAAAAAATCCTTAATGGCAAGAATCTCTCTTACTTGCTAAAAGCAATTTATGTGCACCTTACTCTGCATTACATGAAAGTGTCTCATAGAATCATAATACTTTCCACCTTGCAGAAAATTTAAAGGATTTTAACTAACATTCTCATGTGACAGTTGTTGAAACCAAATCTGCAAGACAGTGAATATGTGGCCAAGCTTTTACAGCTAATTTCAGTTTTCCCTAATTTCAATCTTTCCTTTGAAACTCAGGAACAGAGATATGAACCTGGTATTTCCCATTTACTTCTTTCTCTGGTTTTCTTTTATTATTCCTTATTTATGAGTTTCTTGTGGAAGTAACAGAAGCAAGATTCAGACTGTGTGGCCCAGTATAGCTCAGTGACTAACACACTTTCTGCTTTATCCTAAAATCCAATCAGCCATATGACTGCTTACCCAGCACATCCATAATTCACTTCCCATATCCTACTTGGCGGGTTTTGATATACAGGTTTGAAAGTGAAAGGCCAGGGAGAGCTTTGCATGGCTATTCATGCTGGACCTCTATTGATTAGGAAAATGTAAGCACTTATAAAATAATGTGAAATAATTATTCCTTCTAAAATATGTGACTCAAAATGAAATGTGTTTTCTGTGTGGGTGGACAGGAGGTGATATTAAGAAAAGGGGGAAAATCACAAAACATCTCCTCCAATTTACCTCTTCTCTACTTAGGAATTTTAGATTGTTCACATGTACTGAGAACAATGCACCATATGTCATCAATATTGGGAGTAATCCAAACGATTTGTTAATTTTTTTAACCATGTATGTGGTGAAAAACATATAGTTCACCTCACTGTGTTCCGTACATTAATGAATATATGTTGGAGAATGCAGTAAATCTCAAATTCCCACTATGTATCCGACTCACCTTATGAGCTCAAGACAAATAAACCAACACAGATTTCCAAGTCCAATGTCTAGAAATACTGATTCAAGTGGTCTGGAATGTGGTCTATGAGTTGGTGTGTCTTTTGAAGTGACTCTAATGTAAAGATTGTTGAGAAAAACTAATCTAGTGTTTCCAGAATCAATGGTGATTCATAACTAAGATGGATGAAATAAAAGAGTTCTCTTCACAATAAAGATAATAAAAGAAGAGTTAACTTCATTCTGGGTTGAGATGTGAGGCAGCAGCAGATGAGGAAATAACTGAAGAAGTCTGAAGGATACTGCTGTGGTCTTTTTTCTAAATTACTTGACATTACATTTTAATCAGAGGAAGATGGTAGATTGCTGCACATTGTCATCACAGATGGACCAAATAATTCTCTGGCATGATTAATGAAACTCTTCCCACACAAGTGAAATGGGTTTACACTTATTTAGTTTAACAAAATACCTTTACATGCCTTGGTTTGAGCAAGGTTAACAGGTTTAGATCTCATCTGAAGGAGGAATGTCCTAGACTGCAGCTATTAGACACCAATACCCTAATGAGCCAACTATGACATCTAATCAATGTGTGAAAAATGGGCAGTTCTCACTAATTCCCTGTTAATGTTCTCATAATGATCTGTCAAAGTACTAGAGCTAATGGCTGGCAAAGCAAGGTTGACCCAGGTTCACTGGGATAATCCCAGCATTGGTGAACAACAATATGCATTGCCGGGTTGTCACTTTGATTTTTCTGTTCTGTTTTTCCTCCCCTAGGGAGTGTGCGTGTCATTTTCTGTATACTTTTAAATGTGAACTTACATACCTCATTTTTCTTTCATTATCTTGTTTTCTGACCTTATGCTGCATCTGTTCTCACTATTTCTTTTTTCTTTTTATTAGAAAAGGTCATGATGAGAATACTGGATGGGAACTCTGAAGCCGTAGGGTATCTAGTCTTGGTTCTATTGTGAAGTTATGTTATTTCCTCTTTCTCTGTCTCTTTCCTTTTATGAATAAGGAATGGATAAGTCATAGGTTTCTTTTGCTTTAAAATAATAGAACTCTCCACTTCTGCTGAATGTGCTCAATGTGGCCATAGTACAATTTTTTCCCTTAAGTTTATTACCATGGCAACTTATTTTTGATCCAGGGTACATACAGCAAGAAAGAGAGCAGGCAGGCGAGGTGCCTACTATTAGTCAATGGAACAAGAAATGGGGCTCAAGTGCTGGAGAGACTGAGAAAAAGGAGAAAATAGGACCTTTACATTTGAATACTACTTCCAAGTACATATCAAGGTAACACTGCTACCTCCAAAAAACTTTCTCCTACAACCGTTATTCTTGCAGAAGATTTCTTATTTAGAATCTCTTACTAAATTACCATAGCCCTGTTTTGGATCAATATAGCAACCACTGAATGGCTCAGACTCCTTATCATCAGTTTTTAATGTTCCTGTGAGATAACTGGTGCAGATAATAATTATCCCTACTTTGTTGATGGAAAGCAGGCCATGGGAAGTGAACAATTACCAACAGAATAGATATACGTTGCACATTTTTTTCTGAACAATCCTCTCCTATAGATTGCTCTTTTTCCTCTGTGTGTTTACTATTTTCAGTAAATGGAACTCAACATAGTAAATTTTTTTTTTGAAACACATTACAAATGTAAAAATCAATTTTATCTCAAACTGTACAAAAGCAGGCCATCTGCCAGATTTAACTCCTGGGCTATAGTTTGCCAACTCCTCCCTGAGCATCAGGATGATCTTTCACGGTCCCTAGAAATTTAGGCCAAGAGGAAGAGTGAAGTTCATGAGCATCTTGTTCATAAGAGGGGACGATAGTATATACTGATGCATGAAATGCACATCTAAGAGGTGGTCTCTATGCAGTCAACCTGATAAGTATTGAAAACGAATCTATTTCTTGGAAGTTATAAGCCCTTAATGACTAACACAAAATCCTGAATAGTAGAGTTCTAAATTATGTCAAAAATTCATTAGGGCTCAAGATACAAGTTATTGTGTAGAATGTCTTCAGTTTATATCACTGAAAAGTAATGCTAAAATTGAATATTTTCTGAGCAAGTCTCTTTTCTCTTGTCTTTCCAATATAAATTCGGTGATAACTTCCCCTGAATAAAATATTTTATTGTAAGACATAATACAGTAATAATATTATCCCCTTAATTTTTAGCAATTAACAATATGCACTCTATTCCCTATACAACCCTTAATGAGAAATGTCAAGAGATAATCTGAATGTTCTTTCATACACATTACAATGTACACATGTGGACATGCAGGCATATGTGGACATGCACAAATACACAATTCTAAAAATGGAGCAGTTAGTACTTGTTTCATCATGTATCTGCAGTAAAAGATTTCTTAGTTGAGGGGGACAAATGGAAATGCTTTCTAGAACAGAGCCTACAAATTTATTAAATCTTAATTAAATCTAAATCTGTAACTCACTGATCTGTGATGAAACCAAAAGGCAATAACCAACAAAGAAAGAAGTAAATATCTTTTTGAAAACAAAGCAAACATCCTTCCCATATTAGGATACTATTTCACTTTCTATGAGTTTGGTTACCATTGGTCAACTGTGGTTTGAAAATATAGTAAATTGCAAAACAGATATATGGAGAAAGATAGAGAGATGCCATATTTATATAACTTTCATTAGAGTATATTGTTATAATATTCTATTTTATTATTAATTATTATTATTAATCTCTTACTGTGCCTAGTTTATAAATTAAACTTTATTGTAGGTAGGTTTGCATAGGAAACAAAAACAACCCTTTGTCTATAGAGTTTGATACTGCTCATGGTTTATAGAATTTGCAGAACATCTTGGAACAAGTCAGTGGATAAAGAAGGACAATTGCATTATTTTGTCACATTGCAGTTCAATATGCATAAATTATACTTGTATATAATAAAGAATATATATGTATTTTTATTTATTAATTTTTGTACTGAAATTTGCACCCATGGCTTAATATGCACACTTTCACTGAGCTATACCCTTAGCTCAAAATATATTTTGATGAATTAATCTTATCAGTCACAAGAATGTAACCCACATTGTCTTTACTATAAAAAATTATGGCTTGAAAGAGTAAGTATGAAGTTTGAAACCCTCTCAGAAAAGTATTGCCATTGATGACATTTTTGTTAGTGCCCTAAGAAAACTTTCAGAATATAGAGTTTTAATCTTAAGAAAGCCATTGATTATAGATTGCTGAGTTGATGATTCTGTAAAGAAGGAATCTGGCTGAGACCCAGGATTTATAGTAGTGACTGGGTTTCTATCTTTTAATCCTACATTTGCCAATAAGTGAGCCCCTTACTGACACTGCATCAGGCTGCCCATGAATGGCTATTTTCTTGCTTATTGAAACTTCTCTTAATCTCTAGTTTCCTGCTTACCACAACCTTTGTGAGTCTGATGCTTGTTTCCACCTCTGGCCTGTTATATACATACATGTATTTTCTGCTGTACCCTCTGAGTTCCTATAAAGGATTTTCATTATCACTTGCATCTGGCCTGTTATTTCCATTCCACATGCCCACTTGATCATAAATGACTTTGATATGAACAATCTAACAATGTGAATCAGATCAGGTCAGTCCCTGCACTGCTTAGAACTCTTCAAAAGTCTTTTCATAGCTTCCAAAATAATATCCAAATTTCTTCTCCAGTCTGATCACATATGATCTGGCCCTTTCCAATAACATAAACTATATTCTCCATGTGTTAAAATAACTGTCCTCATGTTGAAATAACCATCTCTGCATTTGTAAAAGTCTTAGTCCTTCTTCTCATTCTCATCTTCTCAGAGAGACTGCTCTCCACCCAATCACCTTTTTCTCTGTGGCCTATTTTAATTCTCAGAATGATACTGAGAACATATGAGGATATATCCTCTCAAGATCAATTAAAAATGGTCATCTTTGTTTGTTTACAATTACCACAGCAATAAAATTTATAGTCAGTAATATAATTAAATTGGTCACTTATGGTGACTGTTATGGTATTTTAAATCCACCTATGCATCAACAACATTCAAAATGCCTTTGAACACACAAATGCTCTTCTCAATAAGAACATGATTTTTTCTATTATGATAGTACTCATTTTTGTTGTTGTTGTTTTGAGCAATTACTAATAAAAAAATGAGCAGACAAAGTATAAGTCACCGAACCCCAGGTTTTCTCCATAGTTCTGAGCCTTATACCACCTGTGGACATCTATCAGCCCTACAGGTGCTTTAAGCCTAGAGGTTTGAACTGAAGAGAGTAGAGACAACTTTGGCTGGCTTTAAGCCCAATGGGGAGACAGAAAGTTAGATACAAATCTTACCAAAGATCAGTCCTTACCTCCAACACCCACATCCCAAGAGGCACAGAGGTGAGGCCCTGAGTGTGAGGAGTAATGGCATTGCTGATGCCTGGGGCATGGTGTTAGGGGATGTGCTAAATGGAGTTGCTGGCTCTAACTCTGGCTTCCAATTAATTGGTTGTTTTCAGACCCAATTAATATCCCTGTCTCTCTGTTGGTTAAAGGGGACCAACAATATTTTTCTAATAAAACTATCAGTATTTTATGCATGTGTTTGTGTGTAATACACAAAAATATACTTTAAAAAATATAAAAGACTATTGAATTGCAATATTATAAAAAATCATAAAAAGCATGACAATAAAAAAATGAATGGACTGACATTGAAGAAAATGTCAAATATTGGACAGTAAGTTCAATAATGAGACCATGCATATTCTGAGAAGTAATATTTGAACTGGTAGACTGAAGAAAGGTGGGAATAAAAGGTAAAATAATTGAACATATTTGTCTTAATATAAGACAGGTTATTTTGATGACTGTTTTAAAATAGAGAGCTAAAAAGTTGTGCTTTATTTAACATTGTTAGATATTAAATAATATCCATGGGCAGGTTAGTGAACAAAGAACTTATTTGACAAATAATATTTTAGAAAGATTAACTTGGCATTAAGTGACAACTTATATAAATATTTACAGGTGCCAATTGACCCCACAGGGGTGCCTTTGAAATGTGTTCTCCTTTTTCAGCTTACTTTAAGTTTTGTTTTGGCATCAGTAAAAATACCTAACCAGGAGATAGCCAGATGCATAAATCAAAAACTGGTCTTACTAATTAAATGTAAAATGTGCACTAAAAAGTGCTTAACAGCAGATTGATTAATAGTACAGAAATATTATTTCTTTGGATGAACCCAAAATACCATCAACAGCAAAATTAAAGTATATCTTTCTTGAAGTATTTTAGGGCTTCAAGGATAAACCTCAATCCTACTATATATAATCCCCTGATATTAGGAGGTATTGTTTGTTTTTGTCTTTTGTTTTTGAGACATCATGTCAAGCATTGGTGTGGCATATAAAAATAAAATATGTTGTTACTGTAATAAGATAAACCTTTTTCATTATATATTTTATACAAAATAAGAGATGGAAAGCTTTTGTATTTGAGAAATAGGTAGTTAGATGCAAAAATACCTCATCATCAGTGTTTAAAATTAATCTACCCAGTGGGTGTTTTAACTTATTATGGTAGTATTTGTCAGAATTCAAAGAATATTCCTTATAAGGAATTGATAAGATACACAACATTTAATTGCAGTACCTCTCCAACTTGCAAATAGATTGTGTTCTGAAAGTTTTTTGGCAGGTATTATTCTAGCTAATTATTTTAAAGTTCTGAACAGTCAATCATGCTATATTAGTAGCAAGCCTCTCTGAATATTAATGAACTTAAGTATATTGTTGAAGTCAAATAAAAATTATAAAAAGTTAATTATATACATAGTAAAAATATGCACAATAGTTATTATCCTACAAAGAAAGTTGTCATAAATGATAAGCAGTTCACATAAAAGTCTACATTTTGAAGTATTTTTGTACAAAACAAGCCTTTAGACCATAGGAAAGTTTATTAGGATTTTAATATTGAAAATGTTAAAGAGAATTCCATGATTAATGTAATAATCTAGAATTATTCAAATTTATTGATTATGTCAAGTTTCTATTCAACATTGATTTCAGGATGATTTTATGATCCTCAACTGTGAAAGTTAAGACAAGGCTTTATTTGACTCTTACAGATGAAATTTACCTAGAACTGTTTTTATTAACAATCCCCAAAAAATTATGTTTAAAAATTTTAAAACAATGAAAATGCAACATTTTATATATACTATAATATGTCTAGTCTAAAAACAAACCCATATGCATAGAAAAAGTCATAATAGACAACAAATTACTAAATTTTAGTACTGTTTGGCATTAGATGGTGGAGCTATGATATTTACTTTTTTTATTTTTATTTTTATTTGTAGGTGTTTTTTAAATTTCCTACCTTTAACAAATACATTTACTCTAAAAGCATTTTTTTTTTTGGTTTTCACATGTTGATTTTCTTAAAAAAAATACCCAGTAACAAACAATAGCCCAAAAATGTTCAGCATGGAACCCTGAGTCCATTCCCCAAAGATTGTTAAAATAGCCTCCCTTTCTTCTCTAAGAATACAATGATAATCATAATAGTGATGATAAAGAAGAAAGCAACCTCCATTTGAGGAGAAGGCATGCATTTCAAAGCAGTTTTCATTTATGTTTACTCATTTGTCCCTCATAATATCAACTCTGAGAAGTAGATGGCAAATGGACAAAATAGAATCAGCTCTTTCCTCTGGCTGGCCCAAGGCAGGAGAAGGATTACAGGAGATTGACAGCTGGCAGAGAAGACATCTTAACTCTTGACTGAACTCTGGTTTACTCACCTAAGGGAAATTATTCATCACCACCTCCTCATTCTCAGAAACTTCAGTGTTAGAAGTTCATGTTTTTGGTCCAGTAGAGCTCAATTTATAACCTTCCTGTTCTCTAGTCTACAGTCAGATGAGTAGCCTCTAGTGAAATTTGTAGGCTGGTTGTAGAGTTTGAGTAACACCAAAGCATATCTAGAAATGAAGTATTAAAAATTATAGTCATTTTGGAAAAGAGTGAGTGCTAACAGTAAGAATTTGCTGGTCATCTTGTGTTTTGTTATTTTTAATTAAAATTTTGTGTTACTCAGGAATAACAGAGCAAAATACAACAAGGAATCTAGTAACTAAAGTCCAGATAACCAGACTTTGGTTTTTATCTTTATGGTTAACTTGGGTCAGACACTTAACCTTTTAGTTTATCAATTTATCTCTAGTTAAATGCTCTTAATGTTGTAATAATACCTGCTAATCTCATTAAAACACACACACACACACACACACACACACAGGTCTTAAGTGTCTCCATAGCCTTGCAATGGCAAATGCCTACCAGTTTCCATAAAGCTTTGCATGAAAACTGAATGTTCCTGTGCAAAATATTAAGTCTTCTCTTGAATGTAGTACAGGCACAGGCACAGTTTCTTACTATATATTAACTGAATGTAATATTAAAAAATGGTTTTTGGAACCACTGCTATCCTCGGCAAAATAGAGAAAATTTCAGTGTTCTACAAGGCAATAATCATGTTTTGGTTTTTTTCCCCAAAAGGTAATTTCAAATGAATTCTGTAGTCTAGTCTCTTTACTGGTAACCTTTCTCACCATATCATTTGAATACTATATGTATCACATTTTCCTTTATATAGGACATTAATAATGGAATATTGTACTAGACATTAAATGAAGAACTCTGAAGAGGTCATTATAATAAAGTTGGAGAATTCTACTTGCTTTGTGTCACCAGACTCTGAGATTTACAAATACTGTGTTTGGTCATACTGATCAATTTAGAATGTTCTTCATTGGTTTAATATATGAGAAATAAACTCAAAAGTTAACTGTCCCATAAAACCTCTATATTGATTACAGATTCTCATTTTAGATTGTGTGAGAATTCAAGTTCTCCCAAATCACCGGACTATTTGAATTCCTTTTTCTTTAAAAACAACAACAACAAAATAGTGGTCCCAATTATGTAGAATGCAAAATATTAAGAATCTTCTTCATTATTACTGAAACTATAGGATATTATTAGGGGCAGGAAATGGATGGAGTTAGGGACATTATATACTTTGCCAACTTTTTTTGTACTCGTTTTGTTGTTGTTGTTATTGTGGTTAAGCCATTTTAAAATGTATAGCGCAGTGGTATTAAGGGTACCCATATTATTTTGCAACCATCACCAACAACCATCTCCATAATTCTTTTCATGTTCCCAAATATAAACTATCACTGAAACAATAACTGTTCCTTCCTTCTTCCCTTCACAAACCCTAGAAACCACCTCTACTTTCTGTTGATTTCTCTAAGTTTTTCATATAAATGGAATCATACAATACTTAATAGTTAATTTCACTCAGCGAAATGCCCTCCAGGTTCATCCATGATGTAGCATGTCAGATTTTCCTTCCTTTGTAAAGCTGATTAATAGTCTTTGTAAGTATATATCACATTGCTCTGTCAGTACACACTTACGTTGCTCTCACATTTTAGCTATTGTGAATAATACTGCTACAAACATGGACACACTAATGTCTCTTTGAAACATTGCTTTCAGTTATTTTGAGTATATACCTAGAAGAGAAATTGCTAAACAACATTGTCTCACTTTTTTAAAAGAAAAAAAATTGTTATTTTTATTTATATATGACAGTAGAGTATATTTTGATATACAAATATGGAATACATGTTATTATCATTAGGATACCAGTCTTGTGGTTGTATATGAGATGGAGATTCACTGTGGTGTGTGTGTGTGTGTGTGTGTGTGTATGAAAGTTAAGCCAGATTCATTCCACTGTCTTTCCTATTCCTGTTCTCCCTCCCTTCCCTTCATTCTCCTTTGTATAATCTATTGAACTTCAATTCTGTCCCCTTCCCTTGTTGTGTGTTAGCATCCATATATCAGAGAGAATATTCAACCTTTGGTTTTGGGGGATTGGCTTATTTTGCTTAGGATAGTAGTGTCTATATCCATCCATTTTCTGGCAAATGTATAAAGTCATTCTTTTTATGGCTGAGTAATATTCCATTGTGTATATTTGGCACATTTTCCTTAGTCATTCATCTGTTTTAGGGTACCTAGGTTTGGTTTTATAACTTAGCTATTGTGAATTGAGCTGCTATAAATATTGAGGTGGCTGTGTCACTGTAGTATGCTGTTTTTAAGTCCTTTGGATATATCCTGAGGAGTGGTATAACTGGATCAAATGTTGGTTTCATTCCAAGTTTTCCGAGGAATCTCCATACTGCCTTCCAGAGTAGTTGAACCAATTTGAAGCCTTACAAGCAATGTATTAGTATACCCTTTCCCCCCACATCCTCACCAACATTTATTGTCACTTGTATTCTTGATTGTTGCCATTCTGACTGGAGTGAAATGGAATCTCAGTGTTTTTTTTTTTTTTTTTTTTTTTTTAGGGGGGTGGTGGGGGGTTCTAGGGATTGCACTTGGGCCCTCAGCCATTGATCACTGAGCCACAACCCTAGCCCAATTTTGTATTTTATTTAGAGACAGAGTCTCACTGAGTTGCTTAGCATCTCGCCATTGCTGAGGCTGGCTTTGAACTTTCAATCCTCCTGCCTCAGCCTCCAGATCCACTGGGATTTCAGGCATGTGCTAATGCACCTGGCTCAATGTGGTTTTAATTTGCATTTCTCTTATTGCTAGAGGTGTCAAACATTACTTCATGTATTTGTTGACCATTCATATTTCTTCTCCTTGAAGTGCCTGTTTAGTTCCACACGCATTTATTGATTGTGTCATTTGTTTTTTTGGGTGTTAACATTTTTGAGTTTTTTATATATCCTGGAGATTAATGCTCTGAAGTGCAGGTGGCAAAGATTTTCTTCCATTCTGTAGACTCTCTTCAAACTCTTGATTGTTTCCTTTGTTGTAAAGAAGTTTTTAGTTTAATACAATCCCCTTTATTGATTCTTGACTTTATTTCTTGTGCTTTAGGAGTCTTGTTGAGTTAGTCAGTTCCTAAGCCAAGATGATGAATATTTTCATCTAGTAGATAAGGATATATAGTCTAATGTCTAGTCTTTGATGCACTTTGAGTTGAGTTTCGTGCAGGGTGAGATAGGGGTTTAATTTTATTCTGCTACATATGGATTTCCAGTTCCCCAGCCCTATTTGTCGAAGAGGTATATTTTCTCCAATGTATGTTTATTGTCTTGTATGAGATAACTGTATTTATGTGAGTTTTTTTTTATGTGTATTCTATTCTCTTCCATTTGTCTTCATGTCTGTTTTGGTCCCAATACAAGGCTTTTTTTGTTACTATAGCTCTGTAGTATAATTTAAGGTCTGTTATTGTGATAACTCCAGCTTTACTTTTCTTGCTAAGTATTGCTTAGGATATTTTACGCCTCTTATTTTTGTAAAATGAATTTCATGATTACTTTTTCCATTTCTATGAAAAAACATCATTGGACTTCTAATAGGAATTGCATTAAGTCTGTATAGTGCTTTTGGTAGTATGACCATTTTGATAATATTAATTTGGCCTATCCAAGAACATAGGAGATTTTCCATCTTCTAAGGTCTTCCTCAATGTTTTCCATTAGTGTTGTGTAGTTTTCATTGTAATGGTCTTTCACCTCTTTTGTTAGATTGATTGATTGATTCCCCGCCCCCCCCCCTTTTTTTGAGTCTATTAAAGAGTAGTTAGTTTTCCTAACTACTCTTTCAGTTGATTCATCATTGATGTACAGGAATGCAATTGATTTAGGGGTATTAATCACATCATCTGCAGAAAGATAATTCTATCTTTTCCTCTCAGATTTGTGTGGCCTTAATTTCTTTCTCTTGTCTGATTGCTCTTGTCTAATCCTGCTACTTTGCTGAATGTGTTTATGAGTTCTAGAAGTTTTCTGGTGAATTTTGTTGGGGGAAGGTCTTCTAAATACTGGATCACATCCTCAGCAAATAGGAATTGTTTAAGTTCTTCTTTTCCTATTCATATCCCTTAATTTCTTTCTTTTGCCTAATTGCTCTGACTAGTGTTTCAAGGACCATGTTGAATAGAAGTGGTCAAAAAGGGCATCCCTGTGTTGTTCCAATTTTTAGAGGGAATGCTTTCAGTTTTTCTCCATTTAGAATGATGTTGGCCTTGGGTTTAATATATACAGCTTTTACAATGTTGAGGTATTCTCCTACTACCATATTTTGAACATGAATGGATGCTGTATTTTGTCAGATGCCTTTTCTGCATCTATTGAGATAATCATGTGATTCTTGTCTTTAAGTCTATTGATGTGGTCAGTTACATTTATTGATTTCCATATGTTGAACCAACCTTGCATCCTAGAATGAAACCAACTCGATCTTGTGCCCTATCTACTTAATGAGTTTTTGTATGCAAATTCACATTGTATTTCTATTTTTCATTTATTGAGTTATTGTCTGATTATTTTCCACAGGATTTTGCATTACCACCAACAGTGTACAAAGATTTCAATTGTGTCATTTATTTTTTGGGTTGTTAACTTTTTTGAGTTTTTTATATATCCTGGAGATTAATGCTAAACAAAATTTATTCTTTTCTTTTTGAAATAGTGTCCATGCCAGTGGTTGTGATTGGCATTACTTTATAGTTTTGATTTCATTTTTTCAAATTAGTTGTGATATTTAACTATTTTTTTCATGTGCTCACTGGCTGTTTTTTATAACTTTGGACAAATTTCTTTTCAAGTCCTTTCCTTATTTTGAATTGGGTTATTTTTAATTATTTTTTTTTTTAGATTTTTCTCTCTATATTCTCAATGTTAATTCTTTATCAGATATGATTTGCAAATATTTTTTACTGTTCCATGGGTTGCCTTTTTACGCTGCAGCTAGGGCCTTTTTGATGTGCAATTTTTTGATTGTCATGAGCTCCAACTTTTCTGTTTTGCTATTCTTTTGTTGCCTGTGCTTTTGTGTCACATCCAAGAAATCATTGTCACCTGTGTTGTGAATCATTTGGTCTTTCTTTGTATAATTTTAGATATTAAAGCATTTTATTCATTTGAATTAATATTTGTATATGATATTAGGTTATTATTTTGGGGGAGGGGCACCGAAGCACTCAACCACTGAGCCACATCCCCAGCTCCTTTTTGTGTTTTGTTTAGAGACAGGGTCTCACTGAATTGCTTAGTGCCTTACCAATGCTGAAGCTGGCTTTGAACCCATGATCCTACTGCAGCGGTGGGGATGATGGGATTACAGGTGTGTGCCACCATGCAGGGCTTCAACTTTATTCTTTGTATGTGGTATCTAATTTTCCCAGAACCTTTGTTGAAGGAACTGAATGGTGTTGGAACTCACATCAAAAAAAAAAAAAATAATGTGACCAGATTTGTGAAGGTTGATTTCTGGACTTGTCTTCTATTCCATGTGTCTGTATATCTGTTGTTATATCAGTAATACACTGTTGATTTGGTAGTTTTGTGGTAATTTTAAAAATCAGGTAGTGTGAGTTTCTCTAGCTTTCCTCTTGTTAAAATTATTTTGGCTATTCAGTGATCCATTCATATTCCATATGAAATTCTAAATGAAAATTTCTATTTATGCCACAAAAAATAATCAGTATTTTGATAGAGGTTGCAATGATTTGTAGATTCTTTTAAGTACTATTATATCTTAAAAAGATTTTCTTCTCATCCATGAACATTGAATGTGTTTCTATTTCTTATGTCTCTTTCTTTTCCTTCAACAATGTTTTATAGTTTTTGTTACATAGTTCTTTTTTTCTCCTTAGTTAAGTTTAATTTCTAAGTGTTTTATTCTCTCTCATACTGTTGTACATTGGATTTTTTCATAATTTTCTTCTCAGATTGTTCATTGTTAAGGTATAAATTGCAAATGATTTTATGTGTTTAGTTTGCATGTTGATATTTTGCTGGTTTTCTTTATTCACTCTTAAACTTTGTGTGTACATGTATATTTTTGAAATCATTAGGGTATTCTACAAATTAGGATCACATCATCTGCAAAAAGATAATTCTATTTTTTCCTCTCAGATTTGGGTGGCCTTAATTTCATTCTCTTATCTAATTGCTCTTGGCTGGGGCTTCCAGTACTATTTCAAATTGGAAAAAGTTAAAGCAGGTGTCCTTGTCTTCTTCCTAATCTTAGAAGAAAAAGTTTCAGTTTTTCACCACTGATTATATTTCCTGTTGATTTTTTCATACATGTCTTTTCTTAACTTCTGGTCCTACTTTGTCCATTGTATTTGTTATAAATGGATGTTGAATGTTAAATTACATTTTTGCATTAATTGAGATGATCATGTACTTTTCCCCATGTGTTCTATTAATGTGTATGATATCGATAGGTTTTTGTGTTAAAAGATCCTATAGTTCAGAAATAAATCCCACTTTGTCATGATGTTAAATTTTTTCAATTGCTGCTGATTATGATTTTATAATATTTTGTTAAGGGGTTTTGCATCAGTATTCATAGGGGTAGTTTAATTGTAGTGCCTTTGTCTCTGATATCAGCTGATCTCATAAATGAATTAAAGATTATTTCCTCTTTTTTATTTTTTTGGGGAACAGTTTTAAAAGTATTGATATTAATTTTTGTTCATTTTTTGTAGAGTTTAACAATAAATCCATAAAGCCCAGGATTTTTCTTTCCATAAGTTTTTTTTTTTTTAATTAATGATTCAATCTTCTTTCTGTTAAGATCTGTTCAGATTTCTTATTTATTAATGGCTTAGTCCCTACAGGTTTTGCATTTCTAGGATTAATACATTTCATCCAGATTGTTCAATTTGTTGAATTACAATCGTTCATATTACTCTCTTAAAATACTTATTTATGTAGGATCTGTAATAATGTTCCTGCTTCTGTTTCCAAGTTCCATGATTTTTGTTTTCTCTTTTTTCCTTAACTCACCAATAGCTAAAACTTGTCAGTGTTGTTGATCTTCTTGAAAAAATCAGCTTTTAAAAATTTCTCTATTCTTTTTTTTTCTTCTTTCTTTTGTAGTTCTGATGATTTACCGTAGGGCCACTTGTCTGCTAGTTAAGTGCTCTATGACTGAGCTACAATCACAGTTCACTTTTTCTATTCTTTATTTCAACTTGCCCCAATGGGAGGAGCAAAAATGATTCATAGCACCTCTTCATCTGCACATGTGTGATCAAAACCAGTAACGAGTAATCAGAGCTCTGATTCCTGATATTTGAAAGACAGGGTCACTTTTGTCCCCTCGCTCCCCCAACCTACATGCAAACTGCTCTAATAATACATGGACATCTGCCTGCCAACGGATTTAGAGGTGGATGTTAGGTATCTACTCTCTAAATACTAATATTGACTGAAATTAGCCACTGTTTACTTTCTAGGTCTTCTCTTAGTTGTGATAAGCCTTCAGTAGACTCAAACCTTCCAACATGGTTAAACAGATTTTGCCAGTACAATTTTTATTTAAGTGGAGGGACAGATTTCTGGTGTTTCTCTACTATCTCCTCAGAACCTTTCAATGTTCCTGATAACTTTTATACTAAATTCTTGATCTTGCTGAATTCTTAATTGAGCATTTAAACTCCTTTCTTACAGCCAGTGTCTTCTCTCTGCCTTGTGTTTCTTTGTACACTTCTCTCTTCTATTACCCCAAACATACAATGACAGAATTACTATATGGGGGAAGTTTTTAAAGGCTTGATAATAAAAGAAGATAGAACATAATAAATTACAACAATATTCTGTCCATTTTATTACTCTGTTTTCATCCTAACATTGCCAGTTCTGTGTATAGTTTACTAGGATTGTGGCTGATATTTGATGACTTAAAGAAGATAAAATTATTTTCTCACAGTTTTGTGCATGATGGAAATTCTAAAATGAAGGCATCGGTTGGGATGGAATTCCCCAAGCCCTCCCTTAGTTTGCTTGCAGATGGCTGCCTTCCTACTGCCTCTTCACTGAGCTCCCTGGGCATACACCCCCTCCCCCACTCCATGTGTCTTCCTGTTCTCTTAAGGATGCTAGTCATGTTGGATTATGGTTCAATACCAAAGTTTTCATTTTAATGTAATCACCTCTTTAAAGACATTAGTTTTAAATATGATTAAGTGGTTGGAACTTTAATGTATGTATTTGGTGGAAGAGGATCAAGTCAGTCTATAACATTCATTTTTACCTACAACCTCTATTTCTCCTACCTTATATTTTTCAAGTGACCCTTCACCTTCCTTTCTCCATATCACTATGCCCCCTTCTTAACTTCTTTCTTCTAGAGCAAACCCATATTTCCTTACTTTTTAGATCTTTGTGTCCCTTGTCTTTGATAGAATCAGCATGGTAGAGGGAGGGGCCACAACCAAGAGAGTTACTAGCAGACATTTTTTGAAAGGTAAGAATGAAGTCCTATTTGGAACCAATACTTCTATCATCATGGCTCAAACCACTGCCAGTGTTTCAAATAATGTTTTTCTTTTCTCTGACAATTCTATGTGTATGAAATTTGGCCTTTCATTAAAATTATTTGATGTATCTGTCAGCATCAACCAGTAGGTTGTAAGGCCTTTCCAGGCATTAGGTATGTCTTATTTATTTTTATATTCTTACAAGCCCTAGTTGAAACCTTCATATCATAAGATCTATATCCTTATTTTTGTTGCTTTTTTATGTTTATGGAAAACAGAACTTCCTTCAATATGCTTAATAATTTTTTTTAAATTTCAAGCTAAATTGTTACATATTAGTTCTTCATATTTGTTCATAAATTGTCCTTAAAACCTACCTACAGGTTCATATGGCAAAATAATACCACAAACCTGTTCTAGAATATTTGTTAATCTCATTGCTCCTTATCAAAAATAAGGTTTCTGAGGCTGGAACTATAGCTCAGAGGTAGAGTGCTTGCCTAGCATGCATGCACACGGTTCTGGAATCCATTCCCAACACTGTAAAAACACACAAAATAAAATAAGTTTTCTCTTTCAGAGAAGTAAAATTCTATTTATTTGCTCATGAGTTTATGTTCCATCTTTTAAAATATTTTCTGTTTTCAAAAAGGTGAAAAACTTACAACCAAGTCTGCATAAGGTTTTTGTTGTTAAATCATATTACTGTATTATAGCTTGTCTTAATACACCATGCAGTCACTAAGTATCCCCTCATTATGACAAATTCACAGAATGAATCCATTAAAAGAATGGCAAAGCTGTCAGCATTGTTTTTTCCTGGGTTTGGGGGCTAAGAAGCCTATTTGACTACAACAGTTTATTCAAAGCAGCCATCTTTTAGAGGAAACTTATGAAATATATTCAGATCCAGACTTCTCCAACCAAATACTATATGTGTAGCTTTGTGAATACTTAACAAAATAAATCTAAGTTCTTTTGTCTTCAATTGGTTCTTTACTTTTTCTACCATCTAGACAATCTCTGTCATTACTAGAGATTTATTAATAAATTCCCCTTCCTTCTGTATTTAAAAAATTTTATGTATACAGAGGTGCAGATGGGCTATATACATATAACAAAATTGTTTTGGTGGGCTTATTGAAGAGTCAACATGAGTCCTGCCCCACTTTCGGTAATTGACTCTTTTGGAGCTGTGAGTACAAGGGTAGCTTCAGTCCCAAGTCCCTGTATGTTAGCCAAGTTTTCACCTGTCAGGGAACATTCTCCACTTCCTCTGTGCACAACCGCAGAAGAGCTCTGTGGGCCTCCTCCTGAGCCTTTACCAGTGCTCTTCTTACACTATTAATTAAATGAGAAATATTATTACAGCATTTTAAAAAACCTATCAGGCAGCTAACATTTTCCGCCTACCCACATTTAGCAGAAGCAATTTTGCTCCCACTCACCCACCTGCCACTCATATCCTTAGGTTAAGAGAATGTTCATTTGTGCTTGCAGACCAGCATATTCCGAGATGGCACATAGTCACAGTCATTAGGCCTGAAATAAATGTATGGGGAAACGAAGATAAGAGAAGCAGTGAATAATTACTCTCACTTTTTAAGCTGTGGATTTTATGTGAAATAAAAGGATAGGAAAAAAAAATCAATGTAGAGAAGAGAAGGCAGCATACCTTATTAAGAAATGAAGAAGCACAGATGAGGTAAGAAGTATACTTCACAGGAGATGAGGCAATAAGAGGGATGCATAAACATCAACATTTTATGAAATTTATTTAAATCTTACTGCCTCTGTAATGGATGGCTGCCTGATTGCTCTTTTTACATTTTACCAAGTATTTAGCATACACGTACTCCATGACCCACTTTAAGAAACAGAACAATGACACTATTTTGAAGATGATGGTAGCTGTGATTTCTCTAATATAAGACCTCAGAAACACATATTCAAGAAATATAGGATCTCATTGGGCTATGTCCCTAACTTTGAGTCTTGTAATGAATGGATTCAATTACTTTAGCATTAATCTCATCAGTTGCCATCGATCCGGTTGTTAATCTGCTTGGTCATGTCTAATATGCCAATTGGAAAGTTTTTGGTTAGGGTATAGGAGTGTTTCACATATTAGATATGTAAGCTGTCTTATTCTGAAAGTGTGGAATACCAAATCAATTCACTCCTCCATACCACCTACATTCCATGAAGGACTAGAAAATACAGATGGTTGGAAGTAGCTCAGGAAGACAAGGTAGGGCATGTATGTGTCATTGATAAGGAAGATTAGAAGAGATTATTAAATCAAAATAAATTGTCTTTTGGCTTTTGTATCTATAATCATTCTCTAATCTTTGGCCATGTTATTGAGTCAAAGCAGAGGATGACCCTAAAGAGCTCAGGATTATCTACATTTTATGAATTTCTACTGCCTCTCACAAAGTAACTATTCAGTAGATTATTTTATAAATCAATAAATGCAGTACTTCTCAGGTTCTTCCTGTCAACCTCCTTGGTGATCATATACCAGGACTTCTTTGAATCTGGAGTTTTTGCCTATATACTATACTTGAGACCTTTAATTCACTTTCATAAAAATAGGTGTGAGGAGGACCCCGAATAACAGTTCTATCACTCATATAATAGCCATTGAAAGACATAAAGAATGAAAAATAATCTGAATAATCAGTGGCAGAAGATGACTTCTGTGGGTGGAAAATACACTAACTCACTCTGTTACTTATTGTTCTTGGTCTTGGACTTTATGAAAAGTTGATGAGTCTTAGAGGTGGTTTTGATGGAAGTAGGATATTGGCCTCAGGCAATCTAGTCTCTCCATGCCCACTTCACTAGGAAAACAAACAGAAAAAGTTTCCTTCAATTAAACTGTAGTTTGCTATCCAGAATAACAAGAGTCAATTCCCTGAAAAGAAGCTGAAGGGCATAGGCCATGCAACATTTACACTGGCAGGAGTTAGGCTCTGACATCTCTTCTGTTTTACCAAGACAACCATGATTGGTCTGACACAGAAAGATTCTACAGGGCTTTGTAGAAGAGAGGCCAAGTCTATGCATTTATTATCCTCAACATAAAAAGCTTCAGCTTCTCAATCTTATTTGGACAATTTTAGGATTTTGGGTTTATATCACACTAAAATTTCTTTTTCTTTAGCACCTGCTAATTGATGGGAAAATAATCTTTTCATATTGATGGACTGATTCTTTAATTATAAATGTATTATACACATATTATATAATTGTATCTCAACTTAGAAGACATCTCAACACAAAAAAGGATATATATATCATATTTTCTCAGTAAGTTCAATATATAATTTACAATATAATATTTGACATTTAGAAAGCTTAAATAACCAAACTTTCTTTCAAGAAAACAAGATTTTCCATCTTTTAATTTAGTAAGACAAAAATAACCTAGAGATTTTATATGTGGTCAGCATATTAAATTCAGCTAAAGAGATATTAAAATGTGATCCTAAGTTATACTAAAAATAACCACTTATTTACATCCTATATTATCCCCAAAATACCTTTTAATAGAAAAGAATAATTATCAAGTATATATTCACATTCATATCTCCTCTGTTAGCAATCTCAACTTTTTATTTGTACTTATTATATTGCTATATTTGAAATGTTATTATAACCAGTAGCACCTGTCCTTAAGATAGAATATTTAAAAGTCTGATAGTTCATATTTTGTAGTAAGGAATTTTACTCAGACAATATTTTTTTTTTGTATAGAAACAGGTCTGCCTAAAAATAGAATGCCTTTCATGTGATATATTATTTGTATTCAAATAAAAAAAATTCCAAACAATGAATTTATTACTAAATTTTAATAATGATTCTACCTAATGGGCTTCCTCCTCCTCCTCTTCCTCCTCCTCCTCTTCTTCTTCTTCTTCGTTTTTAATTCTCCTATCAGGTGTATCCTAGTGTAACAAATTTTTTTCTTCTTTCCAAGTAAGGGGTAGTTAACCTTCTGCACTCTGCAGTCTTATATGCCCTGGTAGATGAGGCTAGGGCCTTGTTCTCAAGGCCTCTAGATTATCATCATCCAACAATTTTCTTAGATTCGTGTATCCTCACCCCCAAGGACCAGCAAATGACTACACTGAGAGTAGATGAAAGATAAATACTTGTGCAATTCTAAGAGGGCTTTAATATCTTGACCTCTCAGAATCCCTTACCCTCATTCCCATATAAGCAAATAGATTTTCCTTAAGGGAATTGTCATCCAGCATGCTACCTAGTGTCTTTCAGACTGTCAGCCAGGAAGCCTTCTCCACCCACATTAGGCAAGTGGACTAAGCAACTCTTTCTAAGCAGTTTGAATTTGGAACATTCCCATGAAAAGATGAAAAGTTATTGGAACTCTTTCATCCTAAGCAACAATCCTGGAGAGACCCCTCCATTAGTCCTTCTTCCAACTCTCTGAAGCTTATTTTCCTAAAGAATGGATATTCAACTTTCTTTCTTTCTTTTTTTTTTTGGCTAGGTGTCTTACATTTTATTTGTTTATTTTCTTTTTTTATTAATTTCTTTTATTTATATATGACAATGGAATGCATTACAATTCTTATATATAATGCACAAATTTTTCATATCTCTGGTTGTATACAATGTATATTCACATCAATTTGTGTCTTCATACATGTACTTTGAATAATAATGTCCATCGCATTCCACCATCATTTCTAACTCCATGCCCCATCTCTTTTCCTCCAACCCCTCTACCTTATCTAGAGTTCATCTATTCCTCCCATGCTCCCCCTCACTACCCCACTATGAATCAGCCTCCTTATATCAGAGAAAACACTTGGCATTTGGTTTTTTGGGATTGGCTAAGTACACTTAGCATTATATTCTCTAACTCTACATATTTGCCTGCATATGCTATAATTTTATTCCCTTTTATTGCTGAGTAATACTCCATTGTGTATACATGCCACGTTTCTTTTTTATCCATTCATCTATTGAAGGGCATCTAGGTTGGTTTCACAGTTTAACTATTGTGAATTGTTCTACTATAAACATTGATGTAGCTGTGTCCCTGTAGTATGCTGTTTTTAAGTCTTTTTAAACCAGTCAGTTTCACTATTTTCCTTGCATTAGTCCCAGCGGAACTTTTCTGTTGATTTTATTGTGGAAAAAATGATATAAATTATTTTTAGACTCTTGTTTTCAGAGTTTATGTATTATTGATTATTAATTTTGGAAACAAATAATTGGGCATGTGGTTGAAAACGTTTCCTAGAACCCATAAAGCATACACATAAAATTTCTCTTAAAATGCAAATTTTAGTTGCATACTGGACCATCATTTTAAGAAGTGTAATCTATGTATGAATATTTATTTTATGGTCTTGTAACATACCAGGTAAATTATACTTTGAAATCTAAACCCAGTCTTCTGGCAATGACTTAGTTATGTGCATGATCTAGAATAATCTTAATTAATTAGTTTTTAAATCTATAGGTATGATCTCTTGTCAATATTTGGACTCATCTCACAAAGATTACTAATTGTCTTTCTTGAACATGAAGATTCAGATTCCATAGTATTCTGTAATTTCACAAAAGATTTATGTGTTAGAAAATTATGGTAATTTATAGGAAAAATGTAAAAAATAATTGCTTTTTAGTATACCATAACCTACTTTTAATTTAATTACATAGTGATTGAATTCTACTCTTCTCATTTTAAACTGTAGTTCTCAGCATGGACTTTAAAAAATATTCTTGTGGTAGTTAGACCTATTGTTCTTATCAGGTAGAGTAGGGCCGAAATCTTGTTTGGGTCTGTAGCTATAAGAAATTGACTTCCTATGGTAAAATTTTGAATTTAGATATTTTCATATAGTAGTAATTTTTAGTTAGTAGAAGAGCATATTTGTTTAGAAAAATAATTATTTTAGAAGAAAAATGAAAAGCATTCTAAATAAATTTTGCTGTAGTTCTTATACAAATCTTAGGATTCAGAATACTTATGAACATATAAATGTGAAAACAAATATATATTATGAAAGCCAAATCATTTTTATGTAGTAGATTTCATTTTAAGGAATCAATAGCTAATAGAATCAGCTACTTATTTGAGTCAATATCGAAACCCAATTGTATATTATTAAATAAGAAACAACAGCATTTATAATGGCATGCTGGAGAATCACTTATTCATTTTGACATTAGTGTGTTCATCTACCCAGTTTTCTGATTCCCCTCTAGTTCTAAAAAATATAGTACTTGTGCACACGCACACACCCACATACAAACACACATGGTGAGAGCTTTTTCTGCAGCTTTGAAGTAATTTCCATGACTTTCTCTATATTTCTTCATGGAATTACAAAACAAATGATGATGTCCAGCACTTATCTGGGCTCTGTTCCCTTTCTTTGACAATGAATGGGGGACTAGATATGTTTGGTCCTTCCCTTGGCAGACTCTAAAGCAACTTACCATAAACACTGTATTTACATGCAACATTGCAGTCCACTTTAAACTTAGAGGATGTCTTCAGTTCCTCTGTGTTCAAAAGTTTTGTGATCTGGAGTTTGCATAGAAGTAAATTTGGGAATACCTGCTTTGGATTTTAATTCAGGGATAGTCCTGGAAGAAATCAGGGATGAATGCCTGGAACACTGGAAGGGACAGGACAATTACTTAATTTCAGGACTTGTGTATAAAGGTAAAGCAAGGCTAATGATCCTACTAATTTACTGCTGTGGAAATCTCAACTGAGATTAAAGGTAGATTTTGGTATTGTGTGGCTCTAGTTCACTGGTGAAAATGAAAGTAAGAATGGGTTCTAACAATCCTGATAATATTGAGTCAAACTTGATTTATTAGTGATGCTCTGGTTGTCAAGTTCGGGATTAAATTTTTAAAAAATATTGAATTATTGTGCATTTGAGAAATCTTAGAAGTACTCTTGTAATGGTTTTCATGAATTTTCTCTCAATTTAATCTTTAAGATAATAGAATCAAGTGATTTTTTTCTGAAGTGGATGTAATAATGTATAATTCCGTGTTTATGTGAATATTCTCATTGTCTTAGTCAAATTTTTTGTTGCTGTGACCAAATACTGGAGAAGAACAACTTAGTAGGATAAAACTTTATTTTGGGCTCACAGTTTCAGAGGTCTCAGTTCATAGTCAGTCTACTCCATTGCCCTGGGGCTGAGGTAAGGTAGAACAACATGGCAGAATGGCAGAAGATCTTGTGTGGAAGACACCTGCTTAGCCTATGGCATCCAGGAAGCAGAGAGAGATCTTGTGTGGGAAGGGAGAGATATAGTCCAAGGCCATGCCCCCCATTAACCTATTTCCTTTTGCCATACCTCACATGCCTATAGTTACCATCCAGTTGTTCATTCAGATGTGCCGCAGTCCGGCTGCAGCAAAATAACCGGGGGGTGACGAACAACTTGTGTATGTTGATACAGCAGGAGAGGGAGCCCTTTATTGTAGGACAGGAGTGGTATTTATACATTCTACACAGCTTATCTTAATTAACATAAACTCGATACAGCAGTCAACCAATAAGGAATCTCCACACTCAATGGCTCATAGTCAACCAATAAGGAATCTCCACACTTAATGGCTCGCTGGTGTTACTTCACAAACCACTCCCTCTGGAATTTTGCCAGGCGCCATCCAGACTTGTTTACAGACTCTAACATTTCTCTGGCAAAATGCCAGGCGCCATCCTGACTTGTTTATAGACTCTAATAATTTCCCCTTTTGTTTAATTTAAATAACGACCATAGTGGTTTTTACACAAACACTATAAATAATCTGCTACAAGCAGAAGGGGAGGATACAAAATGCCACAATACCAAGCCAATTGATGGCTCCATGCAAGAAGCCCTCTGAAAAATTATACCAGCCATGACACCGTTAGCAAAGGTACCGAGTTACAATTTGTTGTAGATTACAGTTTGTTGTCTCAGTCCAGGTAAAGCAGTGTCTCAATAGATTAACTCACAGTTCAGGTAAATCACAGTCCAGGTAAGTTCTGCAGGCAGCTAGCTTAATCCGAAGTCTCTTCCGTTTTTCAGCAACACTGGAAATTCTTCCACCTTGGTCTTTACCAACACTGGGACAAAGGCAGGAACTCCGGATGGCTAAAGAAAATCCTGTAGCATTCTACTAAGAAAACAACCTTCTGAATAATTTAGTACATTATCTCAATGTTTTTTACATTTGAAATAAGCATTAATAGTGCTATTACTCATTAGCTTCCAGGTGTGGGAGAACCATTGTAGCTTAGTTATTGGCATTGAAAATGACCAAACATCAGGGACACCAGTAGCGTCTTCTGCTGGCTGTAGTGTGCTGGGCAGCCCCAGATGGCCCTGGGGAGTGTCCCCGACTCAAACTGCTACTGGGCACAGGGAGCAAGAGCCTGCGAGACTGTGCCTCCGGGTCAGGCTGCTTGGAAAGTCCTTGCTGTGCGATGACCGCCTTGCGCATATGGCAGCTGCCGCAGGGATTCACGCACCATCTGGTAACGAAAAGTATTTAGTAGTAGCCTTTTGCAATTTCTTTCTTGATAATCCTTCCTCCTCTGAACTTTTTTCTTCTTTCTGACTAGAGTTCCTGGGCTTCTATCAACACATGCCCTAACTATTCTTGGTTCCATTGGGGTGCCTTCTTTCCTTAGTAATTTACTTCTCACCCCTTCCATATTTTCGTCACAAAGACAATACAATACACCGAGACAAAACAAGACACAAACATACTGTATCGATCTTCTCCATTTTCTCGAAATCGCCATTTTTCCTCTCGCCCTATCTGCCTAGGGACGAGCAGATTGCTCCCGTCCTATCTATGGATGGGCAAAATAACCGGGGGGTGATGAGCAACTTGTGTAGATTGATACAGCAGGAGTGGAAGCCGTTTATTGTAGGACAACAGAGGTATTTATACATTCCACACAGCTTATCTTAATTAACATAAACTCCATACAGCAGTCAACCAATAAGGAATCTGCACACTTAATGGCTCGCTGGTGTTACTTCACAAACCACTCCCTCTGGAATTTTGCCAGGCACCATCCAGACTTGTTTACAGACTCTAAGATTTCTCTGGCAAAATGCCAGGCGCCATCCTGACTTGTTTATAGACTCTAACACAGATGTCAAAGGATTTATCAAGCAAATGGTTTAATCTAATGATAAGGTCAGAGCCCTAATCAATGTTTAAATGACCCAACTCTGAACCTTTCGGCATTGGTGATCATGTTTTCAAAACATGAGTTTTTTGTGGAATACCCAAGATCAAAACCATAACATTCATTTATGTAAACTTTCAGTGGAAATTTATATAATTAATGCATTCACTATTTTAATTATGGGGTGGAATATATAGATATATATGGATATATAGAGAAATCTAAAATTAGGATAATTAGGATATGTGGGGATATGGAGAAGAATCTAAATTAGGTGCGCGAAGACACAATCACTGCCTTCAAGGAGTGTACAGTCCTGTTAAGAAATAAAACTTATTTTATGAAGCAATTAAATAATAATATCAAGAGAGTTTCAAATAACGTATTAAATATCATCAAGGACCATAATTATACATTTCAAACTGTAATTCCTGTGGGCAGAACTAGCCAGAGTTAATTGATCATCTTGAATAATTTACTAAAAGAGTAGAGGAATGTAATTTATCTTTAATTTTCCCACTTAGATCACCAAACCTTTTTTATAACTTAGACCCATTCCTAGGCATGTGGTATGATTAACCCTCATTTATTCTTAGTTTCCCCGCAGCTATATTTCTGTCTCAATGATCCTTGTGTTTTTGCTTAGCTGTAGCTCCCTGATTAACCAGAGGTCAGACAATATAACTAATCACCAGCATCCAGAATGTACCATGGAACATAAGAACAAATGTAGAAAACTCTAAGGTGTAGAGCCCAGCTGAATGGGTTATAGAAAAAGGTGACCTATATTTGGAATCTTAACCAGGTTGGATATGAAATTCCAAATCCTATAAAAAGAAGCAGGCATTTCTATGTACAGGCGACTAATGACTAAGTAAAGAAACCAAACTGCTAGAAATTTAGGACACTGTTTGAGCCCTTCCATTTTAGTGCAAATATCTCTATGTATGTAGACCACAAGATTCTAAGGAAGCAATTATTAGAGAATGCAGGAAAACAATGGTGCTTCTTGGAATGACATACATGTAAATTAGAGATGGTGATTGATATATTTTATAATTAGTTTCAAGAAAAACTTAAAATGAAAGCATATTTTGAAGACTAAAGACATAACTTTCAAATATTGAGTGTTTTACTTTGCGGCACATCATATTCTCTGGAGCTGTTACTGTGTATCTAACAGGGACTATTTCCATATTAGAGCACTGAACTTCAAAGGAGATTTATTTAGTGACCCATCATCAGTCTCAATGCTGTCCCTAGCTGACACTGAACTGTAAACAAAGTTGATTTGCTTTCCCCCTTTCTTCCATCTCTGTCTGTGACTGCTCTTGCTGCCCTTGGGTTTCTCTTTGCACTACTCTCCTAGTTAGGTCTTTAGTTGCTGTGCAGGTCAGCATTGACTGGCAAGTCCTCACACTCTGGATCTGTCTCACAGTCTTCAGCCCAGCTCTTGTCATTGTTTGCATGTCAGAACCTTGCTCTCTGCTATCATGATAAACTAACCCCACATTAACGTTAAGCAGATATAGTGAGTATATGTGGATTCTAAAGGATCTCACTGTGTTGACAATTTGCCCTAATGGTGGAAATGTCAGAGAAGTCAGGGAGTGTTTTTAAAACAAGTGGAACTTTCTGCTTAAATATCTAGAGTTGATGTCTGCTTCCACTACTCAGACCAATGGCGAAGACTGATGAAACTTTCAGCCAAATAACAGACTTATTGAAAGATCATGCCACAATGTCTGAAGGATTAGCTGAAATTCCACTTGACATCCTTGTTGATATTCCCCACTCGGTTACCTGAAAGAACATATTTCCACATGTTCTGATATTGATATGTAGGGTGCTCATTGGTGAGCACCCCTGGGAAGAAAGGAGTTATGTCTTAGCCAGGCTTTGACTTGAATATTTTCTTGAACTTTTTGGGACATTTCGAGAGCTCCATATATATTTACTTAAGTCATGTGTAAGTCAGAAGAGCCAGTTTGGAGGAAATGATACTGCATAAAGAAAATGCCTTTTGCATTTCCACAGCAGTACAGATAAACAGAAAGCAGCCCTCAGGGCTCTGATTTTATTTATTTAATTAGTTTGCCACTGCCATTCATTCTGCGGTTTCACGTGCAATATTCTTACAATTATTGAAAAGTGTCTGTCTAGTCCAGGCTGATGAGCTCAGACTGCTCTCAGTAGAAAAGTAACATAATTACACATGACATGAGAGCCAAGGATGGACAGACATGTATCAGAATACACTGCCATTTCTGGAAACTTCCTTGGAACCCCTTGCCCACATGGACAGGGTCAGCCTTTCCTACATTTCCTGTGTCAGGTGCTCAAGGTACTTTTCAATTATTTAAGGACATATCCTGCTGCATCCTGCTGGAGTGTCCTTTTCTGTTTCTCCTCTCTTCAGATGTCTAGCTTTTGATCCTTTTCCTGCTTAGTAGCACCTCCACTGGAAGGCTGGGTACAGGAAAGAAACAAAGGTAAAATTCAGACAAATCACTTGCATTGTGTGTAGGGTACAGCAGGTGCACTGCCTTCACGCCCAGGAATGCAACGCAGCACTTTCTTCCTATTCTCTTTCCCCAAACTTCAACTTCAAAAATCATCCTTCCTTTAAGCAGACTCTTTCAACAAATTCTCAGGCATTCTTCAGGGCTGCAAGACGCAACTTCTTCCCAGAAATTCTCAGGATGTTTTATAAGTAAATTTCCTGATGTGAATTGGCATGGAGAACACAGCACCAGAGATTAAGATTTGTTTGTCCTTAACCAACATTTTGACCTTTGTAATCCTCAGTTGCCTTTTCTGCTATCCCAGGAGAGAACTTGAATGGTAAAAGAATACATAGGAGATTCAGCTCAACCAGTGTTTATTGAGCATTTATTCTGTGCTGTCACAGAAAACTAATCTGATTTTTTGGTTAACTTTCATTCTTCAATTACTTTTCTTTGCTTCTTTTCCTTTTTCTTTTTAATTTGTACTAATTTTCTTAATTGATCATTTTAATATCAAAAGTAGCATTTGAACCAATAAGAATGTTTAAGAAAACATCTTTAACCTACTTCAGTCTCACCCCTTCCCAATTGTTAGCCTTCCTCAAATAATTAAATATAATAACTTGGTATATTATTTTTCATGTTTTCTTTCGAATTCAAAACATATGAGCATAACCCTGTGGTCAGAAAAGATACAAACATATTTTTCTTCATCATCTCTTTCAGGATTTTCCTCAACTATTTCTGATTTGGTTTGTTTTGTGGAACTGGGCATTCATTGAAACCAGGGTCTCCTACATGCTAAGCACTCAACCACTGATATCCACCCAGCCCTTCTAAAATATTTTTCCCCACTCTTTACCCAGCCACCATGACTTATCAGAAATTCTGCATGTGCAAGTACACTGCTTTATTTTTCCTGTGACATTTATCATTTATAGATATACTATATATTTTATTTACTTGTTGTGTGTGGGTGTGTTTCCCTGCCCACTAGAATATAAATTTCATGAGGGCCAATAATTACATCTGTTTGGTTTGCTGCTATAACTGTGTTAAAACCATGCCTAAGAGAAAGTGCTCAAAAACTATTTGTAAAATGAATATAAACATATTGTAATATATGCTCATGTATATATGTATGTATCTTGGGGTAGTTATTTTGATTTTTTTTAAAGTGGAATGATATTGAGTAAATAAATTTACTGGCATGCAAAATAATCCCACAGGGAGAATACTCATGTATCTAACTCATTTTTTTTAAATTGCATGTATGTGGGGCTCAACATATAGTTTAGTGATACAGTGCTTAGCATGTGTGAGCCCTAGATTCAATCTCTAGCACCAAAAAAGATATATAATATTCCACAATATAGATTTCATGTTATGTTTTACTATTCTGATAGTAAAAGAAATAGTATTTCCATATTTTCTATTGAAAAAAATATAACAGACTTTTGAAAAAATTTCATTGGTGCATTATATTTATACGTAGTAGTGGAATTCACTATGCCATATTGTACATTTCATATAATTTGATTGCTCTCATTCCTTAAGTACCTTCCCTTTCCCTCCTATTCTCCTTGCCCCATCTACTTAATCCACTAATCTCCCTTCTATAATTGTTATTGTTATTTTAATTAGCAAAATATAATTATATATGTTGAGTATATATATATATATATATATATATATATATATATATATATGGTTCATTGTGGCATATTTGTATATGACATACTTACAACATTAACTCTTATTTTTCCCAATAGTTCTGTGAAATAGGTATAGTTTTTATCCTCATTCAGTGGGATACCATAGAGGAAACTGAGGGGTATAAGGAGTCTAAAGAATGTATCCAAGTTACATGTCTACTGAAAGGCTTAGCCAAGATTCAAATTCCAGTGTTTGCATCCAGAGACTGCTTTCATCTATTATGCTGATTTGGAAACTGGGATCTGCTTGTTAAGGTAGCACATATTTTAAGTGTAATAGTTACTACCAATAAAGATTTTAGAGTTTATCTTGTTACCAATAAAGAAATATGTTTCCCTTTATCCTCTTCAAAAATTTGGTGTTTTTATTTATTTTATGAGTCTTCAGAAAATTACAGAAGTAACAAGTTAAAAGAAGAGCTGTTTTGAATACAGCATCAGTGAAGATTTATCATGTGTTGGGAATTCATACTAGTGTATTGCTTTACTAATAGAAAATGCCTATCATTGTACCTTCAGTGAAATAGGAGTGAAAGCTAATTGCTAGTAGTTGTAGTCTTGGGCCTCTAATTTACAGCTAAGGACACAGAGAAGAAGAAATGCATATTTCTAGTAATGAAGCTGATTCTAACTGCCACTGTCCTTGCCTTTAAAAAGAAAGAATGGATAAATGTTGAATTCCAGGGTGCCTTTTTAAAAAGAAAGGAAGGGGCATGCACGACAGCAGAATTATACTGCCAAGAACACATGGGCTGTTGGTGTTTTAGTATTGGGTTAGAAATTTCCTTATTCTACTATACTAAAGGTTTCTAAGAACAAAATTGTTGAAACTCAGTTTATTTTGACTGGACTCAAATTGTGTGAAGGTGCAAGAAGCACAAGATCTTTAGCAAAAGGATCTACATTATGTACAAGCTCTGAATGAGAAAGGAGAAATAATATATTCACTTATAAAAATTACCTAACTATTGTGCATAATTTCTACCCTTAGAGTGACCGACATTGTTCTAACAGAGTGAAACTTCGAGTAAAAGGATTGCTATCACTAATTATTCTGGGGTAGCAGATATAGACATGTTTCCAAAAAAGTGTGATATATGATTTCTCTACATATCCTAGACATCCATTTCTACTTTTCCCACACACATGCCTCAAAGTCTTTTATACTCTGGATATGAGGTGTCTCCCAAAAGTTCCTGTGTTAATGCAGAAATGTTTGGAGTTAAAGTGATTGTATTATGAGAGCTGTGACCTAATCAGTCCAACCTGGTTTGAATGGACTGATTGGTAACTGTAGGCAGGAGGGGTGTGACTGGAGGAGGAGGATCACTGGAAGGATTCCTTTTCCCTCTGGCCCCTCCCACCTCCCTTACTCTGCTCCCTTGCTGCCATGAGCAGAACAATAGCTTTCCTCTACTGGGTCCTTCCCCTAGGATTTCTATATCACCTTGGATCCAGAACATGGGAATCTGTTTTCTCTGGACTGGAATCTTTGAATCCATGAGCCCCAAATAAACTTTCCTTTCTCTAAGGTGTTCTTGTCTGATATTTGTATATTGTATTTGTCTGATACAAAACCTGAGGAAAACAACCTCTACTTGTAAATACATGTTGGATAAATGATTGACAATAGTATATTCCATCTCATTCAATTCTTGAAATCTGTCTTTTCTTGTCTCTATTCCCTTCTCTCATCTGATATTTTTCTGCACTAACATATTCCTTCAGCCCCAAAATGTTATTTTTACTTCTGGTTATTAAGATTATAAACTATAGAAAAAGATGACCTAAAGTCTACTATGCATTTCCTGGGTTCTAGTGGGATGGACCATAGAACAATGATCTTGTCCTCTTACTTGTTCCTGTGTGTGGTCTTTTTCAGTGTGTCGTAATTCTACCTTGTGCCTATTAAAATCCATTGCATGTGTTATTACTAAAATACAAACTCCATGCTGGGCACGGTAGCACATGCCTATAATTCCACTAACCTGGAAGGTTGAGGCAGGAGGATCATAATTTTGAGGCCAGACTCAGTAACTTAGCAAGGCCCTAAATAATTTAGTGAGACCCTGTCTCAAAATAAAAAATAAAAAATAAAAAGGACTGGGGGTGCAGTTCAGTGATTAAGCACCTCTGGGTTTAATCCCCAGTACTAAAAGCCAAACAAACAGCAACAACAACAACAATAACAACAAAAAGACAAATAAAATACAAAGTCCTGAAATTCAGGAAAAGAATCATATCTGAAAAAAATTTAAAGGGAAAGGCAGGGGGAGAGGATGACAACCAGAGAGAGGGAGGGGGAGACTGAATCAGAAACTAAAAGGAAGAAAGAATGAGAAGGCTTTCCTGATACAAGTGATCAAATTCGTCAACCATAGGAATATCAATTCTCCATGCACACATTAAGTTACCGCCTGACCATGTTAAATGAGACCTAAATTAATTTGCCTATAAGTCTGAAGAGAGCCAATATTTGTTTTCTGAAGCAATTATTTGACTGACCTATCAACTGTGAAAATTCCTCTTCACATTACCAGTTGGAGGGGGAAGAAGAGGCAAGTTCTGTACACACAGCAAAAAATTGACCCTTGCCATCAAAGCTCATATTACGGAGAGTGAATAGAAGGAGGGTATGTTATTATTAGGACTTTGTTTTATTTTGTAAATATAAAATAATTAGCAGTTTAGTGTTCAAGTTGCAGGAATAAGAAAGATTAGAAGATGTTCTGGCAATAATTCTGAGTTTTGTGGGAAAGTTGATTTTCTGTATTATTATTTCATCATAAGTTATTTGGAATATCTCTTGGCTATTTTCCAAAATATAAGTAAATATTTTTTATAGTTTATTTACCAAGTTGAGATACTGATTTTAGGAGTGGAGGAATGAGTTATATAATCTTACTATGATAGGTAAGTCAGCATAGGAATTAAAGCATTGAGTGCAGAAAGGAGACACTTCTTCAGAAGACCACTGTTGTAGGACATTTTAGATTCCAAATTGATGCACAGTAGGTTCTTATGACTTGTTTGTTGAGTAAATGAATTTCCAGAACTGCAAGACACACCCATGTGGCATGTAGCAATACAGTGTCTCCTCTGGTTCTTAGGATTATCTGCAGAATGAAAGCTTTGGAGAAGGACCTTTAAGGGGTTTACATTATAAACAACAAATTATGAATGAGTAATGACACCTGATTCAAAAAGGACTGTTTCCTCTCTAAAGCTCCGTGATTCTTAATGACAATTGATAGCAATAAGAATGATGACAAGAATCAGTTGCAAAGGTCCACATATGTTAAGAAACCATAGACTGCTATTAGAACTCCCATTAATATGATAAAACTAACCTTTATAAAACAAATCACATATTCTGAAGTTCAGTGGAGAGGAACCTCATCATGTATATATGTGTACATAAAAATTTAAAATCTCATTAATAGGAATACGTAATAATACAAAGTATCACTCAACCCCTTTCGAATGCTTATCAATGGAGATATGGTTATTTACAATTAAAAGGTCATTTCTCATTTCATAGATTTTTAGTTGAAGTTTTGGATCTAACAAATTTGGATGCATATTAATTTTAACAATTTATAACCCTGATATTTTAACGAATAGAATATTTATTTTGTTTTTTATTTTATCTCATTTCAAAATGCATTCTTCCTTTAGGTGTATGTGCATTGCACTTCATATTTATTTCTTCACCAAGTATGGCATTCATAATAAACACGCTGATAAGAAGCAATCAGTAGTTATTGCTACCTCTAAATCTTTTTTCTGTTTTTTTGTTGTTGTTGTTGTTGTTGTTGTTGTTTATATCACATGAGGGTCCAAGTTTCTCTAGGCTCAGTAACTGAACTAGCAACTAAAAATGCATACATAATTTTAAACACAATTTGATTGTCTTCCTGGGCTAAATAGTAACAAAATATTTTTTTCCCTTAGCTCATTAAAATACACACACACATAATACACACACATACACACATTAAATTTCTAAAAAAAATAATATTACAGTATTTGGAAATTTTGAAAAATAAAAATCCAAAAACTAAAATTATACAAAACAATGAATTTATATCATTTTACAATTTAATATAACTAAATATCCATCCACCTGGCAGTTCCAGGAAATCACTGGAGACATGCTATTCCAATGATTGTCATGCAAATATAGTAGTTAGTTCACTGTTCATTTACAAATAAAAGAAGATTGGAATATCCTAAGTCCTGAACCCTGGAGTGGGGATGTAGCCCCTCTTATTTCTCCAGGTGATCCCTCCTCTGAGGTTGACAGCCACATAGGATTCTAATTTCTTCATTTTTTACAATATTAAAGTTACTTTATAACTATAATAGTAATAATTATGACAATGGAATAAGCAGGTTGATATCACATATGGCTCAGCCCTTATAGGGCCATACATTTCTTTTTCTAAATCATGAGAAATCAAATCTCTTTATTTTGGAATACATTAGCTGCTGTTTAGTTTTAAAGATCCTTTACTCATCAAGCAGAGTAGACAGATAAAGACAACAATTTCATGAGAACAGAGGCCAATCTGTTTAATCCAAGGTACTTAATACAGTAACCCGTGCAGAATTGTGCAATCAGTAAATATTTGTATTTATAGTTAAATAAATATGCAATATGCATACACACACACTCATACACACACACACACACACACACACACACACACATCACATTGTATTTGCTTATGCCTAAAGAAATTAAATCAAGTTCTATGGAATGCCTGCAGAAAGTGATACAGAAATCAGAGAGCAGGGTTTAAATACAGTTTTTTTTTAAAGGGAATGAAAACAGGAGTGAAATAAAGCACAGCTACACCTCCATCCTTTTTTGTTATTTTATTTTAAGACAAGATCTCCACAAGTTGCCCAGGCTGGCCTTGAACTTGCAGCTCTCTGGCCTCATCTACTCTGGAGTAGATAGTATTACAGGCATACAGGACTACACAAAGCCCTAAATGAATTTATGGAAACCTATTTAGCAAAAGAACTGGTCAAGTATTTTTTTTTCTTTTTACTTTTGTCTTGCTTGCTTTTGATGTACATGACGAGCTTATTGCTCTATAGTCCATGACTATCACCTTAAAATTGTAGCACATAAATTCTCCCATATTATCTAGCTTCTTTCTTGTTCATGAACAATGAATTTTTTATTATATCTGTGTAGTCATGCTGTAATTTGAAAATTACCAACCACCAGGTTTATTTGAAGAAAATCAAGTAGCTGAAGACTATCTACCTGCATATGAAAAGAAGCCGGAGCATGCAGTCTGGCTCATCCTGCATATCCAAGCAGTTCAGCTGAACTGCATTCTGTTTATAGGTACACTGTGTTGACCCAGACTACTTACTTGAAGCTGAAGGGCTGAAGGAATTTATGAGACATGGATAAAGCACTTTTTTGTTGTTGTTTTTTGTTTGTTTATTTTTTAGTTTTGGCCACTAAAAATCAGCACAGAGAACCATACTATCAGTAAACCCTTAGTGACCTGAATCTATCGTAAAGACTGTCTATGACCAGCAGTACAGGTCGTTTCATACATGGTATAATGCATTTTACTGACCATGTTGGCTAAACTGGATGCCCTAGGTGACTATCTTGTTTCCATTAAAACACATATATTAGGAAATTACCTGAAACCCAAGAACCTATTTTCTTTACCATTAGAATATAAATAACAAGTGGATGTTGGTGATTATTATGTTGCTCTCAGTTTCCCTAGCAATCCCTCAGGCCAGTCCATGGCCGCTCTAGAGTGGGATTTTTGCTCTGTTTGCATTGCCTATTTTCAGGGTCACAAACCTGTCCTTTCTATAACTTAGGGGCTCTTCAGTGACCTATGTTTCCACTGTGTGTGCTCTACAGCAGATGTCTGACTCTTTAAAGATCCCCCTGAGCAAGATATCTTGTCTTTCCAAATTCATCACTAGGAAAGGTGCAGGAATTTCATATTTTTCTCCCTTCCACCCCAGGGATCAGTGATGGATGGTTAGTAAAGTTATTTTTTCTTCTTCTTCTTTTTTTCCTTTTGAAGATTTTCCCCTTTTGTTTAATAATCCTACATACTTCATCTCTCACTATGTTCCAAATTATATCTCTCTGGTATTGTAAATACTTAAAATAAGATGACTTTTCTTCTCTCCTTCCCTTTCTCACATTTTCTTTTTTTAAAATTTTTTTATTGTTGGTTGTTCAAAACATTACAAATTTCTTGACATATCATATTCCACACTTTGATTCAAGTGGGTTATGAACTCCCACCTTCACCCCATACACAGATTGCAGAATCACATCAGTTACACATCCATTGATTTACATATTGCCATACTAGTGTCTGTTGTGCTCCGCTGCCTTTCCCATCCTCCACCCTCCCCCTCCCCACCTCTCCCCTCCCCTCCCCTCCTCTCTCTCTACCCCCTCCACTGTATAACCCTGAGGGTCTCCTTCCATTTCCATGCAATTTACCTTCTCTCTCCCTTTCCCTCCCACTTCTCATCCCTGTTAAATGTTAATCTTCTTCTCCTGCTCTTCGTCCCTACTCTGATCTTAGTTACTCTCCTTTAATCAAAGAAGACATTTGGCATTTGTTTTTTAGGGATTGGCTAGCTTCACTTAGCATAATCTGCTCTAATGCCATCCATTTCCCTGCAAATTCTATGATTTTGTCATTTTTTAATGTAGAGTAATACTCCATTGTGTATAAATGCCACATTTCTTTTATCCATTTGTCTATTGAAGGGCATCTAGGTTGGTTCCACAGTCTTGCTATTGTGAATTGTGCTGCTATCTCACATTTTCATTTTGGAAAGAATCCATCAATATTGACTCTTGAATCATGAAAATGATCTCACAGTCATGAATTATAGAGTCATAGAATGTTAGAGCTGGAAATGTTAGGAAAGGAGCTAAGTTATATTTCTCTTGTATCCATACTTCCACTAGAGCATGTCTTGGCTTATTGTAACTGCATGAAAATTTTCCCTATGCAGCCTCATATGTTATAAAGCATGTCGTGCTCTTGATGTTTAGGATTTTAATGAAAAGCCCCAAACATCTATTAAATTGACCCCATTCAATCTCTAAGAATATACTGCAGCTATTTTGGCAGCTATAAGAGGTGCGAGGGGGCACTTCCAAATATAGGCCTTTTCTACCAGAAAGCTTAGAAAATGTGATTCGAAGGGCACAGAGATGACATATCAAAACATGTCTTATCTACTAAACAGAGACTTCTCTGTGGAAAAAAAAAAGATATTATCACATATTGGCATATATTTTGTGCGTATTAAACTATCTCACATATTAGCATCTTGTTATAAAGCAGTTCAGATGCTCTACTTTTCCCCTCTTGTTTTACTTAGAAGGAGAAAGTTACTAGAGATGTATAATCAAAAGGAAAATTTGATGTGGATTTTGGAAGTAGAGATGAAGGAATTAAACTAAAACTGAAGAGTGGGGTGATAAAAAACAAAAAAAAAACAAAACAACAACAACAACAAAAAAAAACCCAGGATTTATAAAGGCCCTGAAACCACAGCATACAACCACAGTGTTTTCTGGTTACAATTCCCAATTGCTCTAGTTTCTCCACCTTGAGAGTGAAAAGAGGACCTTACCATTGCTTACCAGTGACAGTGTGCAAACAAAGGATGGTGGCTAGTGTGGCTGATGTCAGGAGTTGTCTTTGAACAACTAATAATTAAAAAATAAATAAATAAAATAAAATAAAGGCACAATGTAAAGTACTAAAAAAAAATTTATACTAAGTCCACCCCATCCCTTCTTAGACACTGTCTCATGACATTTTCATACCATTGCTATTATTTTACATTTATACAAGACTTTCCTATGAGGAAAATTGCATTCTTCAAATGCTAACTCAGTGCCATCCAGGCCCTGCTTGTCATTGTTTATACAGCCAATGCATATTTAACTCCTTTAATCTTTCCCCATAAATACATCTTTCCATTTCTTTCATCATTTCAGAGCTACCCTCTGAACTCTGTCCCATTTCTCAACATATTTTGAGTGTCGAGGGGCCTGGTGCTATACTTTAGCCTTATCAGAGTCAAGGAAGGTGGAAGTCATTTTTCTATATTTTTGCTCTGCTCCAACATAATGGATCATTGTATTTAGTTCAGAATAGAAGCAGCTCCTTTGGCAGCCATATCACATTGTAAACTGATATCTAATTTGTCCTCCATTATCAGCTCCAGGTCCCTTTTCAGCATCACCATTCTCCAGGTCTCTCCTGTCCATTGAATTATTTTGCTCAAGATGTATTTGTTTTCATTTTTCTAAGCTGAATCTCATTTTGTTATTTTTGACTCATGTCACTACCCTCTCGGGGTCCCTTTATATGACATCTTAAGAGCTTCAGTGGTGCCTGCTATACATCTTCAATTATCACCTGAAAAGTTCATTAATGAGTTATTTCCACTGTTTTCTTATCCAGGAAATCATTAAAATAATGAAGCTAATTGTTCTTCTATGGGTCATTTAAAAAGAGATTTAAATAGGACCTCCACTAACACTTCAGTAACCAAACAAAACCCTACTTTGTAATGCTATTTTTACACCTATGAAGATCATTCTTTCTATTCCTTTCCACTTTGAATTATCTGAATTCATTTGAATTACTTCCTTAGTAGCAGTTTGGAAAGTGTACTAATATTTACATATTTTCATAGAGGCTCCATTTACCTATGCATGTCTTGGAGTGATTAAAACAATATCAGTGCCGCAAGTGTTTAAATGTTATTATCTTAGTTACGTGGAGGCCATCTGGATCCCTAAAAGGATCATTTAGATTCTCTTTCCTCCATATGCCACATAAGAAATCACATCAACCTCTCTTGCAAGAACTGATGAGGACGCATACACAGCTTATCAGAAATCTCTCCATTCTCCTAAGTTGAAAGAGCCAGAGAAAATTACAAAGAATGTGTCTAATGCAGAAATCTAGACATGGGGAAATAAAATGGGGCATTGACTTATCCTAAGAATCCCTATGTTCTGAGGTTTATTAAGTAGTCTAATTCTATAGAAATGCTTTAATTTTACTATATAAAAGTCTATTCTATTCTAATAGAGGCTTGGATCTGTGTTTGTATAGACTGTGTGACAGATATTCACTACTTATTTTTATCAGTATAGATGCTATAGTTAATAATAACATGTGTATTTTTTTCTAACATGAATACTACTATCATATGAAAGCTCAGTGATTATTTTAATATTTCAAAAGAAAAAAGAAATCCTAGTATGGGCAAATGTTAGGTTCACTGATCTGGAAAAATTTTTCAATGTATGTCTCTGTGTAAGGATTATGTTGGAAAGGACAGGATCTGGAGTCTTCCTTCCCATTATGATATTGGTTTGACATGATTTGGATGCATTCTACTGATTTTTTTCAAATATAATAGTTTTTTTTTTTTCTCCACTGGGAAATCTTAGGATTTTTTTTTAATTTAGTATAGTAGACAAAATCAACAACAAAAAAAGGCAATAATTATTAACTGCTAACTATGTCACAGGCTCTGCACCAGGCATGTTCTTACTCTTTACCACAATCTTTAGATAAACATTTCTCTCCATTTTATACATTGGAAAACTGGTCTGAAAGGCCATGGCACATGCCTGTAATCCCAGTAACTTGGGAGGCTGAAGCAGGAGGATCGCAGTTTGAGGCAGGCTAAGCAACTTAGGGAGGATCTAAGCAACTTAGGGAGACAGTGTCTCCAAATAAAAATTTAAAAGGGCTGGAAATGTGACTCAGTGGTTAAGTCACCCTGGATTCAGTCTCCAGTACCAAAACAAACAAACAATGAATAAACAAAAAAGAAACACTTGGTTTTCTGAGAGATGAGAGTTAAATCACATAAAATCATTCGTGATTTATTGAATGATAGGATAATTGGGTGGAAAATCTAGAACTATTGTATTCTACAATTCATGCTCAGTCTCAATGCCTTTCAGGCTTTTTAGACATGCTGCCTGTCCTACCCCACAAGTTGGAACTGTACAACAACCATGTTATTATGCTCTAGACTCTGTGAGTAAGGAACATGGGCAGAATGCTATGAGGACAGCTTATTTCTGTTCTATGATATCTGGAATTCAACTGGGAAGACTCAAATCTGAAGATGGCTTGAGGATTTATAGTGACTCAATGAATAGGGAATAAGAACTAGTAACATCTGGAGGCATCTCCACTTAGATTATGCCAGCTGTTGGCTGGGACCTCACTGGGGGATTCACTTAAGGAACCTCTTCGTGTGAACCATAGCAGCCTGAGATTTAGCTGGTGACTCAGGGGCCTGAAGACAAGTATCTTAAAGGAATCAGGTTGAAGCTTCATTGCCTGTTTTGACCTTACCTTGGAAGTCATGTAGTGTCACATCCTCTGTACTCTATTAGTCAGCCATTCTCCAAGTTTCCTCACATTCAAGGGTAGGGGATGTAGACCACCCTGCTCCATGGAAAGTGTCAAACAATTTTCAGACATGTTTAAAATCCTTTTAATACAGTATCAAAATCACCTTTTTAGTGGCTGTGATGGTCATTCAGTGCTGATCATTGTTTTGAAATTTTGATGTGTGTTCTTGAAGAACCCTCTCACTGGTTGTTTGGTTTACTTAACTGTGGTTGTCAACCATCGCTACAAGTCTTCCTCTCTGAAGAAGCATGATAGACCTATCAGTCCTGGAATTTTCTCCAAATTTACTGAAACAAAACATGTAGAAGGGGGACATGGAAATCTGTAGTTTTACCAAACTCCAAGTGTTTCTTAGACAGCTAGTATTACCTAGCAACTGAATTTAATTAGAGTGCATCCTACAAATGGGGCAGTTCTCAAAAGCCTACCTAGAAAACTCTCTGTCCTCTGCTAGTAAAGTTGCTTGTTTTCTTACCTTTTCCTTCTGCCTAGGAAGAACACCTGAAACTACAAACACCCCCTCCACATTTGCAGGAGGACTCCTGAGAGGCTCCTTCCCCATCTTCTTGGTATTGGATGACAGGATTTTAAGCAAAGACTACTGAAGCTGTCACAGCTGGGGGTATACCAGCTTAAAGCTGTTGGTTGACAATCACTCTACTGTAAATGGTCTGCTAGTAGCACCCAGTGATTCAATTTGCATATTTATAACTTGATGTGTTCACAGAACTGCCTCTTAAGGGTGCCACTGCAGCAGCTCCACTCCATTGAAAACATCTTCAAAGAGCCTTGTCAGCTTCCTTCAGCATTCTTCTCAGGTTTTGAACCAGAGGAGGGTGGCAGTCCACAGCTCAGGAGGAACCCTGATGAAATCCATTAACTCTTTCTCCCCTTAGATGCTCATCTCCGAGCTGCTCCCCTCAGTGAAAATGTGAGCACTACCTGAATTGAAACTAAAACAGGAAGGATACTTCTTTTTTACCTGTCTGATTCCCAGTGTTGACATTATCAGGAATTTTAAAGATTACATGTGGAGATGTCTAGATTCCATACATGGAATGGGAGAGAAGAAACTATAAATTTACAGACAGGAAGGAAGAATTTTGAGGATAGAGTACTGTAAAAAGAGATTTCTGTAGCCTTGAGTCTGGAACCTGGTAGTTGTCTTGAGCAAGGAGCAGGTCACTAAGGAGATTGCCATGGGATTTAGTAGAAAAGGCTGTATATGGGCACCCCACTACATTTATCCATGAGGCAAGAAAATTAAACTTGGCTTGCTCAGCTCACTGGACCATCATCTGACCAAACTTCAGCCACTTCCTCAGGATTATATCTGAAGGAGGATAAGAAGTGATGATAATTAAGAATGATGTTCCCCAAATCTTCCTTCAAGTTGAGAGTCTTGGGGGAAAAGGAAGATAAAACAAGCAAAAAACATTGAAAGCTAAGTCACATTATTTGTAGGACTGAGGCAAGGTTGTGGAGGTCAGGATGCAAATAGGTAGCATTTTTTCTTCCCTTCCTTCCACTAGGGTGATCTCAGACTAGGTACAGCTCTCTAGTTCTTTGCAATCCCAGAGGCTTAGGAGGCTGAGACAGGAGGATCTGAAGTTCAAAGCCACCAACAGTGAGGTGCTAAGCATCTCAGCAGGACCTTCTGTTTAAATAAAATAGGACTGGGGATGTGGCTCAGTAGCCTAGTGCCCTAGAATTCAATCCCCAGGACCCAAAAATAAATAAATAAAAATCTAATTCATATGCAACAAACTCCTTGAAGAGATTTATGGAAAATGAAGATGTCTGGAAACTACCTTTTATCTACTGAATCAGCAACTCTGGGTGTATGGGCCTGGAATCAGAATTTGTAACAAATGAACACTCAGATTAAAGAAGCATTCCTGCTATTTCTGATGTTGGGGAGCTGGGAAGGGTCTTGTTAAAGGTTTCTATTAACATACACACACCTTTTCTCTGTCCTTGCTCTACAAGGGGACCCAGGGGCACTAAAAGGGTCATTTGAAGTTGCATAGTGTTAAATGGTTGACCTTTATAAGGTAGTTAGAGTCTTCTTTGATATTAATTAGTTGTTAGGTCAGCAAACATTCTAAAGGACAGAGCTACCTGGAGTGCAAGATATAGTGAAAATACCTCTTTGCTTTTTGGATAAATGTTAGAGATTACATGCTGTATTTCAACACAGTAAAATTGTTTGTCCAAATGACTGCTACATTTCTCTAGCACTGGAAGTAGCAGTGGAGACTGTGAAATTCTAATCAATGTGGAATTCAAAAAAGATAACAATTTTATTATGTTTCTTTTTAAAATTTTCTATTGTGTGAAAATACAAATAACAAGATTTATTACCTTGACTATTTATGAGAGTGTAGAATAGTGTATTAAATATATGCTAATGTTTTAGAACTGTCACTGCTAACCATTCTTCTAACTGTTTTCGTCTGGTGACACAAAAACTAATACTCATTAAACAATAATTCCCCACCAAATTATTATTTTTCTCTGTGATTATAACTACTTATAAATACCTAATGTAAGTGGAATCACACAATGTTTATCATTTTGTGAATGCCTTATTTCACCTACCATAATGACCTCATCCATCTTGTAGCATATCTCAGAACTGCCTTTCTTTTTAAGGCTGGATAATATTCCATTGTGTGTGTATATACAACACTTTGCTTATCATTCATACAGCAATGGACACTTTGGTTGCTTCCATATTTTAGCTATTGTAACTAATGCTACTGTTGTCACAAGAGAAGAGATATCTCTGAAGAAGTGTCCCAGAAGTTCCTAGAGAGAAGGGTAAACTATACATAAGACTGGCAGTATTCTCGGCATATGTGATGGAAAAGAATTGCAGCACACACCAGTCAGAGGCATAGACAGACATTTATTTAGGAAAGTAGGTACACATTCAAGGGAGAATGCTGGTAATTTCAAGAAAGAGAAATGCCTTTGGGGGGTAAAGCAAAGAATACACAATTAAGAGGGTATGTGGGCCATCACAAGAGTGAAAGAGATGTAGTTTGGGGATTCCCAGTTCTTTTTTAGAGGAAACTTGGTGAAGGGTGGGTAGGGAGTGGTTTGTAAGAATGATATTAGTACAGTGATGTCAAATGGGTTCTGGTGGTCTGGTCAGTCTCAGGATCCTTAGGCTGATGTGGTCTTCATTATCCAATCTTAGATAGTGCTGGGAAGTCCTCCAAATTTTAAGTTCCTCAGGATATCATATCTCTCTTTGCTTAATCTGTTTATTGGGGGGAGGGTTAATTAATAGTACACAGGTAGACATACAGATCTCCAAGGAATTTTGGAGTAACAGTTTGGGGGGTGACATGCAGGTAAAAGTAGTTTCTTGTCCTTTCTTTATGTTTCCTTCCTACTTATTTCTTTTTCCTTCTATTCTACCTCACTAGGAACATTAGTGTACAAGTATCTCTTTGAGGTCCTGCTTTCAATTCTTTTGAATATGTACCTAAAATTGGAACTGTTGGACTGCATGTGTTATTTAATTTTTATATTGAGGAGTTGCTATATTGTTTTCTCCAGATTGCATTTCTACTACCAGTCCCCAAGGGTTCCGATTTCTCTTTAATGCACTGACACTTGTTTTTAACTTCTTTTTCTTTCTTTTTTTTTTTAAATAGTAGTCATCCTAATAGGTAAAAAGTGGTTTTATAGTTCTAATTTGCTTTTCCTTAATGATTAACAATTTTGAGTATCTTTTCATGTGGTTATTATCCATTTGTATATCGTTTTGGATAAATATCTATTCAAGTCCTTGTAACATTTTTTTTATTTTTTATATTATTCTAGAGATGAGGTGGTTCTGTATTTATTCTGGATATCAATCCTTGATCTCATATGATTTTCAAATATTTTCTATCATTCTGTGGGTTGCCTTTTAGTTTTGTTGTTATTTTCTTTCAATATACAATTATTTTTCTCACATATCCTCTCCAATTTATCTATATTTTCTTTTGTTGCTTATGTCTTTGCTAATAAATCATGGTGAAATCTAAAGTTGTGAACATTTTGCCATATGCTTTCTTCTAAGATTTTTATAATTTAAGTCATTTTTTCAATTTGAGTTATTTTTTGTATATAATATTGGATAAGGATCTGACCACATTCTTTTTATGTTGATGTGCAGTTTTCTAACTGTTTATTGAAAAGACTGTTATTTCCCCCATTGAATGGTGATGGCACTGTTATGGCTTGGATCTGGAATATTCTCCAAAGTCTTAGATGTTAAAAGTTTGCTACCCAATGCAACAAGTTTTTTTAGGTGGGGTGTTGGGGAAGTGATTGAATCATGAGAACTCAGATATCATCAATTGATTGATATATTGATAGCTGAATGCACTATTAGGAAGTAAACAAACTGTAGACGGGTGGAGCATGGTTGGAGGAATTTGGTTGCTGGGTGCATTACCTGGGGACTATATTTTGACACTAGCAATTTTCTTCATCTCTTCCCACTTTCTGGTTGCAATGAGGTGAATAGCTTTCCTCTGTCATGCCTTTCTGCTAAGATGTTCTCCCTCACCTCAGGCACAAAGCAATGGAGCCAATTGATCATGGACTGAAACATCTGAACCCATGAGCCAAATATATCTTTCCTCCTTTAAGTTATTCATGTTAGGAATTTTGTTAACAATAAAAACCGATGCCAAGAATGGTGGTACATACCTTAGGTCCCAGTAACTGGAGAGGCTGAGATAAGAGGATTGCGAGTTCAAAGCCAGCCTCAGCAAAAGTGAGGTGTTAAGCAACTCAGTGAGACCCTGACTCTAAACAAAATACAAAATAGGGCTGGAGATGGGGCTCAGAGGTCAAGTGCCACTGAGTGCCTCCCCCCAAAAAAATCAAAAACAAAAAAACAAAATAAAACAACAAAAACTGATGTACAAAGGCACCCTTGTCAAAATCATTTGTCCTTACTATCTGACAGTTAATTTCTGGAATTTCTATTGTGTTCAATTGGTCTATGTATCTGTCTTTATGCCAGTGTCACAGTGTTTTAATTGCTGTAGTTTTGTGGTAAGTTTTGAAATCAAGAAATGTGATGTCTGAATGCTAGAAACAATTGAATGGTTTTCTTAAATTTCTTTTTAGATGGATCATTGTTACAGCATATTCAAATGAATTTTGCAGGTTGAATTTATCCTAGTTTGTTTAATTTATTTATTTGTCCTAACGGTTTCTTTAATTCTTTTTTCAAATTAGTATTTAGGGTTTACCACCTATAAGACTGTATCATGTGCAAACATACCGGCAAAAACAATCACATAGACAAATGGTACAGAATGGTATAGAAGACTCAGAGACAAATCTAAAATATCTACAGTCATCTGATCCTTGACAAAGGTATCGAAAATATACATTGGAGAAAAGACAGCTTTTTAAAAAAATGGTGCAGGGACAACTGGTTCTCTCTATGTAGAAGGATGAAACTAGACCCTTATCTCTCACTTTGCACAAAAATCAACTCAAAAATGAGGTAAACCTAAGAATTAGACCAGAAACTCTGTAACTCCTAGAAGAAAATTTCAGCTTTAGCACAGGCAAGAATTTCTGGATAGGACCCCTAAAGTTCAGGAAGTAATAACAAGAGTTAATAAATGGGATGGCATCCAGTTAAACAGCTTCTGAACAGCAAAGGAAATTATAAGAACTGTGAAGAGGAAACATAAAAAATGGGAGAAAATCTTTGCTAACTATTCTTCTAACAAAAAATTAATATCTGGAATACATAAAGAGCTCAAAAAACCTTTACACCAAAAAATCAAATATCCTAATTAATAAATGCACAAATGAATTAAACAGATACCTCTCAAAAGAAGAAATACAAATGGCCAACAAATACATGGAAAAAAAAGTTAGCGTTTCCAACTGTTAAAATAGAACTATTTCTTCTTTCAAGTCTATCAGTTTTGCTTAACATATCTTGAAAGTCTATTGTTAGGTGTGCAAATATATAGAATTGTTTTTTTCTTCCTACTTTCTTGAACATTTTGTTATCATGCAATTCGCTTTTTTTCATAAATCTTTTTGATTTAAAATTCATTTTTTGTTACTTTTGAACTTTTTTTCATCCTTTCACTTTCAACCTATATATGCATTTCAATCTATAGTGATCCTCTTTTGGACAACATATAGTTTGGTCATACATTTTTACAGATTTTGCTAGTATCTATCTTTTGATTGGAAAAGTTAATCCATTTACATTTAAAGTGATTATAGATGAAGACAGATTTACTTCTTTTTTTGTCATTTGTTTTCTATATGTCATAGAGTATTACAACCCTTATATTTGTATTGTACTATTCTTTTATGATTAATTAATTTCCTACAATGAACTGCTTAAATTCCTTTCTCATTTCTTTTTATACATATTTTACATCCATCCTCTTTATGGGGACTATATTTAAAATCCTAAAGTTATAACACTTTAACTTGAATTGATGGTTCTGTCTTTATACAATGTATTTCCTCACGGGTAATTTAATAATTATTTAAGATGCATTTTCTCTTATATATGACATAAATTGTGATGTTTTAAACAAAGTTACAATGATACCAGTGTTGAGACTAATAATATTATTAAAATATGTTAGACTTTTAAATCCAATAAAAAAGTGAAGTTACATTCCATTGTTTTAATAATAATAGCTTTTGTAACCTCCCTTAGATTGCTTTTATTGAGATTTTTATTTCTTTACTTGCTTCATGTTACTATCCAGTGTACTTAACTTCAATTTTGAGGATTCTCTTGACCATTTCTTGTAGGGCAGGTCTAGTGGGATAAATGTTTTTATCTTTTGCTTATCTGAGAATGTCAATTTTTCCAGCATACATTATTTGGCATCCAAAGTGTCTGATGATAAATATGCTAATTTCCTTATTGAGGATCTCATTTAGTGACGAGTTTCTTCTCTCTTTTCCTTTAAAGATAATTTTTGTCCTTGGATTTCCTATCTTTGGTTATACTGTATCTTATCATGGGTCTTTTTGAGTCCATCTTATTTGGAATTAGCGAGCTTTTTGATTATTTATATTCCTGTCTTGTAGCAAGTTTGGGAAGTGTTTGGTCATTATTCCTTCAAATAAGCTGTTTCTTTCTTTCTCTCTCTTCCTTCCTCTCTCCCTCTCATTTACATCTGTAATGCCCATAATGTGTATATTGGTTGGCTTATTATTGTCACACAGGTCCCTTTGGTTTTGTGTATTTAAAACATTTTTCCCTCTTTTTGTTAATTAGGCTTAATAATTTCCATTACAATTTCTTTAAGCACAAAAATTCTTTCTTCTGTCTTTTGCTCAAATCTGTCTCTGAATCTCTGTAGTGCAGTTTTAATATTAATTTCAATTATTGTACCTTCTAGCCTTGGAATTTCCTCATTTTTTTTAGGTTTTCAATTTTTTAAAATATTTAAATTATATTCACACATGATTTTCTTGACTTTCTTCACATCTTTCCTTAGTTTTTTCAGTATGTGAAGACATTTCTTAATCTTTGTTTAGTAGATGTGTCATCAATTCTTTTTCAGAGACAGTTTCTCCAGAAATAATTTCTCCTTCTGATTTTTTTCATTGTTGTTGTTGAGGTTGTTGAAAATTGGATATTTGAATCTCATAATGTGGTAATAGTGGAAGACAGATTCTCTGCTCCCTCTTTCACAAGGTTTGCTTTTCCTTGATATTGATTCTGTTCATTGCTTTTGTTATTTTTCATTACTATGGACTATTTCTATGACAGGGATCAGCCTAAGGTGTAAATTCATGCCTTAGATTTTATTCTGAGCCTGTACCTTTTCTGAGGCATGTTTGATCACTTTTTAGGTTTGTGGTTATATATATGCAATTATTTCTGAGTGTTCTTGTTTGCATTGCCTGGCTCTCAAAAAGGGAAATGAGAAACATGGACTGGGGAAACAAAATGTTGGCCCTCTAAAGCTCTGGGATTTTTTTGAGTGGGAGGAGATAGAACTTGCATCAAGGACACAGGGTGTAGCTAAATTGCCACCTGTCTCTTTGTGCCTCTGTGATTAGAAGCATCAATCAGACATCAAACCAATAATCCCCTATGTTTGTAGGACAGGATCCTTTATTGTCCACCCTATTTCCCATGATCTGTGTGCAATCTGCTCCAAATATGCCAGCACAGCTCACGCCACAGGCCTAGGGATATGGGATGGGTACTTGTTACTGTGTAAAGGGCTGAAATTGACTGAAATAAACCACACTTCATTATCGAAGATTTCCTCCATAAGGCATAGCCTTCAATAGACTTCAGAGTTCCAAAATATTTATATCCAGATAGATAGATTTTTCAGGGCAATTGTTGTCTAGGTGGGAAAACAGATTCCTGGTGCTTGCTGATCTGCCTTCTTCCCAGAATCCCCTCCTATTCGATGTATTTTAATAACCAAACACTGTATGGATCATGTCAGTTAATTGTCTTTTAGACTAAATTTCTCAGAAGGGTTATGTAGAAAAGAGAAATTCAAAGTAGTAATTATTCAGTGATTGGTATGTTACGAGCACTGTGTTAGGTTGTTAAATCTAAAACTTTTCATTCAATGTAAGTAAGCTTAACATTTGTTTTTAAAAAGCATATTGTTGTGTAAGTTAAATACATTCTTTTTGATTATTTATTCTATGCAATGCTATTTTCCCACTGAATCTTTGAAAACAAAATGGAAGTGATTGGAAAACCATAATTTATGTATTCTGTCATTTAACATTTGGGGTGTGATTAAGTACTATGTTTGTTCTAGTCCATTCTTTACCATCATATCATAACATCCTCCTCCAACATATTTGATACATGTACGAATACCTGGTATCATCAGAATTACCCCTGAATCTTGAAATTCTGTATAACGTTCAATTTACATTTTTATGTTAGTGAATTGACATGTCTAGCATTAGAGAATTTTAGATTTGGCTAACATACTCACTTTTTGAGTAAAGAAACCAAAATTCATATTTATTAAGGAATATTTTCCCTGCTAACAATTTTCACTCTTATTCTTAATTAAGGACATCTACTTTAGTTTCAAAGGCTTTCATTAAGCCAGAAAAACCTGATATTCCTTTGACTAAAATTGTTCATAGAAAAAATTATCACTAAATTTGAAAAGATGCTGCATGCGGCCTTCTCCATTTACAGGTGAGATGTCTTCCACAACACTGCTTTAATTTTTCTCACCCTAAATGTGAATAAAAGATGGCTCAAGTTCATTTGTTTGTTGTAGTAAATAAATGAGAAATATAAACTCAATATTTAGCACAGAACTTATTAAAGCTCAATACCTCTTTCCAACTATTATTTAAATAGGTAAGTTTATAAAGTGTTTTAAATTCCACTTACATACAATAGTCTCTTCTTATTTAAAACTACTCTGTAATTCATATATTTTACTAAACCAAAAGTACCGTACCCTGCATTATTCCGAGCTGTGTAACATTTACATTATTAATATTATGAAATACTGACGACAATGAAATTCTGTACTTCAAAGATCTAGAAATTCATGGATTGGGGGCATGGCTTAGTGGTGGAGCACCTGCCTAGCATGCATATGGCTCAAGGTTTGATTCCCAGAACCACACACACACACACACACACACACACACACACACAAATCTAGAAATGCAAACTCATTTGTTTTTTATTTTTTTCCCCACATACATCATGTCATAGTCCTTCATTGTAGAGTTATTGGAGATTTATTACATATTAAATAATAAGAATATTTTTGTCCTAATTTTCTGCAATAAGCATGTAGAAAATGTACATTCATTTTAAAAGAAAAAAATCTTAATGAAAGTTGCTCATATTTGATGAATGAGAATCATCTTATTTTCAGAGCACTGGTCCTGTAATACCATGCCAACCCTTTTCCACTTTCCTTTGGTAAGGCATCTTGCAGATGGGACTTCTTTGTTGACGAGGCACTAACCATGATGCCTATTACTTTTCAGCTCTTTTCATTAGCTCCTAACAACCTTCATTTATAACAACCGATTCCCCCTTGTTCAGTACATTAAATGTTAACAAATGGTTCTCATTTTACATGACAATTCTAATAATTAATGATTATAGAAGCATATTAGGCACATAATGCCAAAATATATTACCTGTAATGTTAATCACTAATTTGTGTTTCTTTTGTACATTGGGAATAGAATGTGGTATTTAGAGATCACAGTAGGAACACACTTGCATTTCTACACCTCTCCTTTTCAATCTTATCCCTATTAATTTACATCAGTGAAGAATTTTGGATTCAATTTTCCAATTTCAGTGTCAGACTTGCAGAAGAGATCTCTGTGGCAGAGAAGAGGAGCATAGCTACAATTCTTGATGGGAAGGGAAGAAGGTGATGGAGGGAAATATTCTTGGCCTAGCATCTCTTTAGTGCCCAAGTGACTAGAGGAGAAAAATCACTTTGTTTGCATGATGGATTATAACTTTTTCTTTCCTCTGGCTTTGGGAAAGGAGGATGAAAGTAGGGGAATCAGCCTGAACCCTTGGGATCTCAGCTAATGAGCATGAAATGATCATGGACAAAGCACTGGTAAAGAAATGCAAGTGAAATGGAGGTGAGAGAATCAGTGCCTCCTAAAGAATAACAAAGTTGAGGAGCTGATGGAGCTTCATAGACAGTCATCCATCAGGAGTCCTGACCACTTATAATGTCTCCACAAAAATAGGACAAGGACAAGAGAGAGTTACTGATGACCTCAAGGCATATCAGCTAGACTCCAGACTAATCTACTCTTCCTGTTAACATTGTTTAAAGAATCATTTTCTGTTCTTTCTTTTTTTTTCCTTTAATCTTTTTTACAATCACATTCCATTATCAACTGAGTGTCATGTCTTAGTGGAAAACATAATAAGCTATTATGTCATTAGGGACTGACATTCCACCTGATACTCAACTTTTCAGTTAGGGTTGGATCTAAAATTCAGTGTGTTCTTTACACTTTATTAAGTTAAATATTTGCAAGATACTTTAATGTAGAAGTAGAGAACTGGATGGAGTTTTTGTGTGTGATAGCTTTGAGGTCTGTTGAAGTGAAGTAATCACATAAGTGAAAGTTATCATAGAAAAGAGAACAGGGCACCAAGATTAGAAGTTGACAATAATAAAATACTGGAGAAGTTAATATTTTGGCAGAGTCCAAAAGAAAGGTGTAAAGAATGTTATGTAACATAGAAACTAGAATAAACTAAAAAAACCTAGAATATTCTTAATAACTTGTGAATACTTTGATCTGTTTAAAAGATAAAATGAAGAAACACAAGGAAGACAAGTATTAGGAATAATAGGTAATTACTGTTGGGGGCCATGTAGGTCCATGTTACTCAAAATGTCATTATTTACATCCTTCAGCACTGACCTCTAATGAAGTGTATTAGGTTTTTTTTTTTCCAGTATTATAGCAAAATAACTGAGACTGGGAAATTTTATAGAGAGAAGAGGCTGACTTGCCTCCCAGTTCTGGAGATTCACGGGCAGTGCATTGGCATTGGTTCAGCTCTAGTACAAACCTCATAACAGATGGTATCACAATGTTAGGAGCAGGTAGGGAGAACAGATCACATGTCAAAACAGGAAGCCAGAGAAAAATGCATGGGTCAGGCTCAGGCTTTAATAACAACATATTCTTTAGAGAACTCATTCCAGGAGACCAGTATTCCATTCAGAGGGCAGCACCCACAATGTCCTAATCACCTTCCACTAGGTCCCAACTAACTCTTCAAGGTTTCTCAAGCTTCCATACCATCACAATGGAGATGAACTCCCAACACATGAACTTTTGAATGACATACTTAAGCTATATCCAAATCATAGCTTTAGTCTTTTTGGAAATGCATATCCTCTGGCAAGAATTACTACATCAAAACATGAATTTTAGCAAGATATATAGGTAATTCAACTTGCACGTTAAATTGTGAAAAATTCTGGTGTAGTAGCTACTAGTATTTTCCTTCATATCTACGAAAAAACAAAACTTGGAAGGCAGAAGCTTCTCTCAACTACAGTTTCCAACTTTTCTCTCTCTCTCTCTCTCTCTCTCTCTCTCTCTCTCTTTCTCTCTCTCTTTTCCTGACAAAGATTGGACTTTCCAAAATACCTTTAGATTCAGTTTTGATTTTGAATTCCTGCCATCTGCCTCTTAATTTCAATGACAATTATCCCCCATACTGATAAAATCCTGGCATTAAAAGAGCTAGGGCATTAAATTAAAGGAAGGTAGCAAAGACATTTTGGAAAATCCTTAGGGTTAATGATAACTATCAATATTCTTTTATTACATGATGATTATCATTGTTTTCTGGATACATTTACCTCACATCAGTCCTATGGAATCATGATTAATTTCCTCATTTTGCAGACGAGGAAACTGAGAGAAGTAATGTCAATTGTAGAAAAATCATATGGCTATGGAAGTAGCTAAATATGATAACTTCTCATATCATTTTCTTCAAGTTGCCCTCCTAGCTCAAGTGTTTACCTAGCTTTAGCCCAGGTGTTTCCTGACACTGCAATGTACTCTAGCATGTTTATGGAACAGAAGGTCCAAGGATAATGGGAGTTGAGAAAGACATGGAGGAAAGTTCAGTCAGAGGATGGTTGAGTTCCACCTGTTCAAAGGAATCAGTGAAATGTTAAAGCAATTTGATTTTTTTTTTTTTTTTTTGCCTTAAACAGTTCTAAAGTGAAACTGAAGAGTCGGGAAAAAAATTAAATTATTTTTAGATTAATTATAATTGAGAATAGGGATCAAATTCTGATGAAAGTGGCCTCAATTTCCTTTTTCCGCTGCCCAGAAGCACAAAAGATTATGCCGTTAGGGCAAAAACCATTCCACTAAACATGGCCACTCTAAGAGAACTCATCTTAACAATCACATTGAAATGTCTATGTAGATCATTTGATTGATTAAAGTAAGAGCAGTCATTTCTTAAATAATTGAGTTGGACATAAAGATTTGACCAAGAAATATCTTGTCCAAATGTGAATCGGTAGAATCATTCAGGTTTTGATCATCAGTTGAAAATGGACAGAAGGGACTTTGAGGCTTGGGGAATCTTGAATGTTTTGGACATGCTTGTTTTCTTTTCACTCTATTTCCTTAAAAGGTTTAGGATACTAAACATCTCTTTGGTTGGTAGAGAGAATGCAAAGATTTTTTTCATTATCAAAATATAGGTGCTGTTTACATGGTAGTCCTCAAATAAGACATCAATCATTGAGGGTTCCAAATAGTTCTATACTCAGTTCTTCAGCACCAGCAGCTCAGAGGCAAATGGTATTAATCATACCCTGAAACACTCCATCTGAAATATATAGGGAGAAAAAAAATATCTGCTGTAAATTCAGAGAATAGAAAGCACAGAAGGAAAAGGGAAATATTCAAGAGATGAGATTAAGAAAGTGGAAATATGGTGGTGAGACTTCTGTTTGCTCTTATATATAAAATATCTTCCAGCTTTGGAAATTCTACCTCCTGTGAGAAATCAAAATCTTCATTTATTTCAAGGTTTGAGGGACCTCTGTGCCCTCATTGAAATCAAGGATGTTGGCTTTTAAGGGAACTATGTGAGTCTCCCTGGTCACCTTGACATTCCCCTCATAATCACAAGAAACCAGTGAGACAGGGTAAGTGTTTATGACTAGGGTGAGATTGGAGCTGAGCAGAGGAAGCTTCAAAAAGTTTTACATATGGCAATATGTTATCAACACTATCTAAGCATAAAAAAACTGTAATGGAGGGCCATGGAAGGTATGGGAGGGGCTGAGAGCCCAGTCTAACCCAGGAAGTGCTAAAAATGTCATCATGGTCCTTATGACCTGTGAAAAGGAAGAAGGGAGAATTTGCAGGGAATGTAATTGACTGTAAATGTTAAATGTTAATCAATAATGCTAAAGCACACATGTTGTTGTAGACAGTCTTAAATAAGACAAGCTGTTGAAGAGAACAATAAATCCTCTCACCTCTTGGGAAAATGCTATTCACACTGAGGTTATGGAAACCCAGCATGACTTGTTCCAAAATGATGAATTCAGAGAAACCAAAGCTTTGTTGTTGTAATTCAGGTGTTGAAGAGCCCAGAAAGAACAGACTATGAATTTAGTATTATGAAAATATTTTTGACTACAACTGTTTAGATGTCTGTGTAAGTCAGGAGTGGGGACTTTCCAAAGGAAAGATGGTAGAATGAATCTGATATAATTTTCCCATGTATATATTGGAAACAACACAGTGAATCCCACCATCACTAATTAGAATGGGATTCTAATTAGAATAAAATGTATTCCATGCTTGGATAATTATATCAGAATAGATTCTTCTGTCACATATAACTAAAAAGAACCAATAAAAAATCACATGTGGGCTAGGGTTGTAGCTCACGGGTTGGAGTTGTGGCTCAGTGGCAGAGTGTTTGCCTTGCACATGTGAGGCATTGGGTTTTATCCTCAGCACCACATAAAAATAGATAAACAAAATAAAGATATGTGTCCATATATAATTTAAAAAATTTAAATCATATCCATTATTCCTGGCTCTCAGGAGTAGGCATTCATTAAGTGTATATTAAATGGGTGAATGAATGGACATCATGCATGATTTTGTGAGATTTGTGGGGAGTTAAGAAATAGTATAGCACTTTGTTTTACAATCAGTGGTATACAAAGAATTGGAGAATGTAAGGACTGCATTAGATGTCACGACATCCTCAGATTTGTTATTAAATAACCTTGGAACAAATAACCTTGCAATATCTCTACAAAGAAAATCGTTTCATTTATAAAGAACTTCAGAAAGAAGCATTATTAATTATGTTTACTATCCAATAGCAATTTCCAACCAGATAAATGACAAAAAATGTAATAAGATAAATAATATCAAAACATGTTTCCAAATGTGAGATGTAGCAGTTGGGTTCTCCTAGTTTTATAAGATCAAGCCATCACTATTAAGGAAAAAAAATACACACACACACACACACAAACACACACTTACAAGAGATTTCTCTTCTTTATGATAAACTTACTTTAAAGCCCAAGGAAGCAGATTAAAACCTGTATGGTAATTAAGCCAATTTTTCTTGGCACAATCTCAATTGTAGATCTTCTGTCCCTTCATTTTCACACATCTAGTAAATTTGGTTCTATTTGTGGTTTGGAAAATTTGAATCCCATGCTTTTAGCTAGCTTAATATAGTTTACAGAAAAGGGGTTAGGAAAAAAGAAGGAAGGAGGAAGGAAAGTGGAGAAGCAGATAAGGAAGGAAAAAATCCTAGAGGGAGAAAAGGAGGAAAAAAGACTGAAAGAAATAGAGATTAAACGATTCAAAGATTTGAATAGAAAGAATATGATTCAATAAGTGGTTAGCAAATTCCTTTAACTTGGTGCAAAATATGTTCATTCATAGTAATTCTTTTCAAATTATTATCAAAAGAAATATTAATCAATTTCAATAATATTGCATGCCCAAATATATAAGGCCTAAATGTCTGGGTAAACAATATGCCTCTAAGTATAACATAAAATAAACATATTCAAATAGTATTAAGAAAGGGATGATGTTTGTATGTGACTTGTGTTCCAAGAATTCATCTACTGCTGATATTTTCTTACATGAAAAAAATTGAAAAAGGCAGAAGCTTGCTTACAAACCCCAAAATACATTAAGTAAAAATGTCTACAAGTCCCTGGTTCAGTTCATGTAAAGGAGGCCTATTTCCATATAACATCTCAATGGAATGGTTATAGCCACTTCAATAATACAATATAATAAAATTTATTTTTATATTAGATCATAAAATTACTATACCAGAAGTCACCAACAATTTATCAGTTCTCAGAGTGACTAGTATAGGAAGCAACTGAGAAAGGTGTAAAACCTCTGGAATGTGTCTAATTATCCCAAGTTATTCACCCAAGGGAAGTCATCTCATGACCCTTTCTGTTGATCAGTTTATGTTATAAACCATATGGGTTGATGACCCTTACAACATAGTTCTGCTTCAGTGGCTAATGTAACTACAGATCTCTTTTATTGCCCTATAAATATCATGTCTTTCCTTGAACTGGTATTGTATTCATCGTGTGTCTTTCTGAAATTATTTTCTAGCATCATTGTTATTTTATATATTGAACACAGCTAAATTGTATGTAAAATAAATGAAGTTTGGAGAATTGTTAAAAGTGACCCCACATCACACCAGGGAAGCATGTTGAAAATTATTAGTACCAAACTCAAAAGTCTAAACATCTCTCAAGAAGTAGTCCTTAAACCAACCTAGTTGGTGAGAACTGGAAAAGAAGGGAAAATCAAGAAGTCCCCTCTTCTCTCTTAGCCATAAGAATAAATGTGTGTGCGCACACACACACATGCATGCACATATGTGTGTGTGTCAAAAAGAACTTATGAAACATTAGAACTGGCAGAAAAAAAAAGTTAAACTCAGAGAGTACTTAATTTTGAACCCAGGTTCCATAAATTATTAACTGTCTGATCCTGGCTAATTAATCCCCCTCAACTCAGTTTCCTAAGCAATAAAAGTTTAATAGTATATCTTCTCAGATGTTGAGAGGAGTAAGTGAGAAATAGCCTAAAAGTCCCTGAGGTGGTACATGCCACATAATTAGCAAATATAAAGGTGGATCTCCACAGAGCAGTCAGGACTGTTCTTTATTCAGCCAAAGTGATTCAGCCTACTCAAATAAGTGGGCAGAAGGACCTTCTCCTTAATAGCTCCTATGCAAAGATATTTTCACAAAGATGTCATTGAAAGGAGTCAGGGATAGGTTTGGAGCAAGAATCTCTTGCATGATTGACTCTAAGTTGGAAGGAAAATGTTCAGCCTTGATGCTCTTGCAATGATCCTAAAGGCAGAAGAGAGAACTCTGAAGGCAGGTGAGGAGGTGGAGTGAGTTTCCTCCAGGTTGGCATTCTGTTCAGGGCTTCTGATGTGCCAGTCAGTGGGCTAGTGCTGCTGCTGGAATGAGGGTGGGAACTGGGTATAAATGGTGACTGGAAAGACAATTTCGATCCTCAAATATGTTAAGAGTGCAGGGAATGGATGAAGCAGGCAACAGGATGTAGAGAGGCAGGTAAAAGTGAGAATAATGGCATTTCAATTTTGTCTCAATGTTCATTTCCTGATATTTTTCTGACCACTATTTCTGAGCAACACAACCAACTATCTGGCACAGTAGTGTGAGAAAATTCAATACTTCTGGGTTGTGCCAACTGTCACATATATTGACATCAGTAGACAAAGGGAGAGTTATAGGAAAGTTTCTCTTGTGTCACAGATTAATGCCTCACTAATGCAATTAATTATTGTCATTATTTCCAAAGGCTGTGACACTGGAAATGCAGTAAACAGTTTTCTTCTACATTTACCTGAAAGGCTCATGTCTGACATCGTTTGGGAGAAGTAAGAGCAGGGGTGTTACACACATAACATATTGTTTTATGACATATGCAAATGTTTGAAAATTTGAAGTAGAAAAAAATTTGAAGTAGAAAAAAATATAGCATAAATTGTAGTCAAAGAAAAAAAAAAACCTGTTGTTTGGTTTTCCATCTTCCCTGGGGAGCAGCTGCTGATTTCACTCTAATTTTAGCTGCTATTGCTTTGAGCTAAACTTTCCATTTTTATTAAAAAAAAAAACACACAACTTTGAGTCTAGAGGATTACAAGCGCCTGTGCTTTTGATTTTTAATAAAAAGCGAGCATTTACCTCTGAACAGTAGCAGCAAGAAAGGGAATTAAACCTGAGGCTAGTGAGCTGACCTTTAGAAGGGTGCCGATCCAGAGGGAGATGAGGAATTTAACACACATCATTTTCTTTTTCATGTACACACTCTCCCGCTAATATTATTTCTAATATATTTATTTAAATGAAAAGTTCTTTGATTTTTGGAAAGTTTTTATTCATTAATGTTTGCATCTCATGGATTAGACACGAGTCCCTCTAAGTGGTGCATAGGCTGCTGTGGAATGTGCATGGAGATAGTGCTGACATAAGTTGTGGAAAAGAAGAAACCATGCCACCATTTCTATACCAGGTTCTCCTGAACAGGGAATCTGGGGTGGTGCCTGACATAGTGAAACTAATCACTCTAGCTGCTTGCAACTGGAAATACACATACCCAAATTGCAGGAAGATCTCATTCTTTTATCTGTTCAGTTTTTTCTTTTTTTTTTTAAATGGAGGAAAGGAAGCATAGTAAATTTAGTCTAATTTGCATTTGACTTTTCTGTAAAACAAGTGTATTCCTGTGGCATTAAATGAATACCACTATTAAAAGAAAAATGGTCTGTGATCCATGAATTCAGTTTACTAATTACTGTTTGCATTAGCCCCCAACCTTCCCCCACTGACAATTCTACAAGCTGTTTTGTCTTAGCAAAGGAACTCTCCCATAGCTAGTGTAGGCATAAAATGTTTAGTCTTTTGAAATTAGCCTTCCACTCCTTTTACTTTTCCCACTCTCCCCACCTGCTTCTAATGGACAGAGTGTCAGCCTAATAGAATAAAGGTAGGAATTTCATGTTTCTATTAAAAATCATCTATAGTTTTAATTCTGTCAAATGGATCACTGCTCTTATAGCGTGTAATTATCTTCATCATCTAAAATGCCTTGACTTCAGAGAAAATATTTAAGGAAGCTTTAGAAAGAGTATCCAAATAAAATATATTGCACTGATTTTTGTTTTAATAAATTTTGTCTTCTTGTGAGTATTAGCATTAAGTAGATGTGTACATTAAATTGTAACTGACTTATGTTTAATTTCTTTTGTTATTTAACTTTTCATGTAATTTTAAGTTAGTTTAAATCATAGCCACAGGAAGAGCAAAACCTCTCTTGGATTTAATTAAATGACAAGGATAGTTGGTAAAGGTCAGGTTGAAATTTGGCTTGGGAGAAGAAAGGGGATTATTGAGTAAAGAATAGCAGTGGGGTACACACTGTGTGGACTTGGAGAATGTCAGCTATGGTCTGACCCCCTTCTCCTGTGTGGAGACTGAATGGAGCACAGATTTTTACAACTATCAATGACTTTCCATGAAACCTTGAGAAGAATAGCTTAATTTCTCAATGTCTGGCTCCAATAGCCTATTATTAAGACCTCCTTCTTTCCATTAATGGGATGTAGGTTGACCAAGATGCTCAAAGGACTTGGCACCTTTTGCATCTTTAAGAGTGAATGCCGTATTACTGATTTTGTAGAAGACACTTGCATTAAAAGGTTAAGTAAAGAGACTTGTGATATCTTAAAATAAATAGATTCTTGATCCAATCCCTCACATACAAATCTCTTTTCCTGCTACTCATTAAAAACGAACATCTCGGACTATCTACTGCCTTCTTTTTCCATCTTAACATTGCGCAGACAAGAATGGACTCTTGCCCTATCAACAGACCAGCACTCTTGAACACCACGCAAATATCCATTTAGCCACAGTGAATGGCCGCATCTCAGCTTTCATCCTCCTTTACTTCAATTTGGCCTTAATCCCTATGCTTGTCACCTCATAGTTTCAAGCATACTTATTTTCTTTGCCTTTCCACATTGCCCTATCCTATTTTCTCCCAACTTTCTTTTCATATATTCATTCATTCAACAGCCATTTATGGTCACCTACTATTTTCCAGACACTTTTCAGGGATGGGGGGAAAGTTAATGAACAAAAAATGGCTCCTAAAACAACATAAAAAGCATAGTGAGAACAGAACCCTGTAGAGAATATAGGGTTCAATGATGCCATGAGACATCTGCCCAGCAGTGATTCCAAATGATTAGTAGTTTCACTTCAGCAACCCACTGCTTCCTGCAACCTGTGATGGTTCCTGATTATTTGAATTATCACATCTCAACCCTTCAATGTTTATTCATGGTCCTGCATCAGATGTCCTCTTTTCACCTGTCAGTCCTTATTTCTCACCGGGTCTCTCTAGAAAAATCTCTGTGACTTTGTTGAAGTTTGTTCCTCTATTGCAAATGACGCACTTGGTCTGTATTAACTGGTGAAGCTGTACTTTTTGTTTGAACCCCATTTGCTCTGAGCACTTAGATTCTTATTTGAATGGAGCACTTCTTCCCCCTCGGCATGCCATTAGTTTCTGCACATGCAATTGAAATTCCAAACTTTAGCTATATGTCATATACCAAAGACAATATGTTCAAGATATGAATTCTGAAGTCAGTGTTCATCATTTACCAAATGAATTATGGTCCCATGCTTCTATTTTCTTCTTGGTAAAATGGAGATAATAATAGTACCTACCTCCAAGAATAATTGAGATGATAAAATGAAAAGATAAATAAATAGGTAGATGATAGGTAAATATATCTTTTTATAATTTATAATAGTCCTTGAAACATAGCAGACACCCTACAAAATGTTAGATGCTATTATTATTTCATATTTACATTTGGAAATAACTGTTCTCTGGGTATATGTATCATTTCTTGCATCATAAATTCTTTAAAGGCAAAACTATCTTATCTTTTTCCTGTAACCAATAGAGAACTATGGGTACTTGTCCTATAAAGAATACTAAATTAACTGATTGAAGTGTTTAACAGCTATTTTTCTTCTGTATGACTCACCCTTATTTCCAACACAGATATGTGGATTCCCCTCACATGCTTTCAAAAAAAAAGAATGTTGTAGTTGAACAAGTTGTGGGTCCAAACTTAAGAAAATACCTGCAACTGGTACTGGAATACTGGGATTTGAAAAAGAATAATGCAGAAGAGACTGGGCCACTGTTACACCTGGGGAAAATTTTTGATTTCTGTAAGAGACTTTGGGAAGAAAATAGGACCTGCATGAATCTTGGGAGTTTAGCAGATAGACTCTGAGAGGTACATATTGAGAAATGAGTAGGGCCAATACAGATGCAGAGGATGTAATGAGCAAAAGTCTGGGGGCCAGCAAGTTTGGAACCATATTTAGGGAAATAGCAAGTCATTTAGTGTAGCTAGAAAGCGGCGTTCCTTTTGGCACATTATTGGAAAGAAAACTTAGAAAATTGGGATGTGTTTTTTGTTGTTTTGATTTTTGTTTTGTTGGTACTGTGGAATAAACCTGGTGGCCCACATACAAATCCCTGAGCTACATCCCTAGCCCTTTTTATTTTTTAATTTGATACAGGATTTCACTAAGTTGCTTAAGGGTTTACTAATTTGCCAAGGATGGTGTTAAACTTGCCATCCTCCTACCTTAACCTCCCAAGCCACTGGGATTATAGGCATTTACCACTGTACCTAGCTTGGAAATTGGGATGTATGCCAAACTCAAGGGACATACTATTTTGAAATTGAGTATCATTCTATTTAAGGGCCAGTGATGTTTTTATCTACTTTATATTGTTTCAGTATCATTTTTGTTTATTAGATAAATAGAAAAGCAAAACCCAGAAATCAATATTGCTTTTTGACTTCAGGGGACTATGGGGATCTTCTTTTCTCTTCAAGGAAAAAAAAATCATTCATTGTTAATTTCCATATATGGTATTTTTGGATGAGTTCAGTTTTATATAAATGTTGACAGTTCTAAAAACAGCATTACTAATGGTCAAGCTAAGCACTGTGTATATCAACCCCAAAGGGCTTCCAAAAGCAGGCAGGAGAGCTTTGAGCAAAAAATGGCTCCTGGAACTATCTTATCTGTCTTTACCGGTTAAACCCATAACTGTATACTACCACAGCCAATTTCCATAGACACCATTGTGAGTTTTGTTTTCCTTCTATTATTTTCTGTTTTACAGAATGGGAGGTACTCTGCAAGAATTCCCCTCTGAGATGCCACACCATTTTCTTTTTAACTTAATTTTAGTATTTGGCACATCATATCATACTATAATTTTTCTGTTTATGCATCTGCCTTCCTCACTGTCTTAGGAACTCTATTAGAACTTTCTTGAAAACTTTGCTGTGTTTCTGGCATTATGCTAAGACTTTTACATGGAGAATTTATTCACCTTCATAATATTTCTAAGAGGTTGGCACTATTATTAATCTTATCTTACCAATAAGGAACTGATGCATAATATGCAAATAATCTAAAATATATAATGAGTTAAGTTTTGTGCATGGTGAGAGATAGGGATCCAATTTCATTTTGATGCATATGGATTTCCAGTTTTCCCAGCACCATTTGTTGAAGATGCTGTTTTTTTCTCCAGTGCATGTATTTGGCACCTTTGTCTAATATAAGATGATTGCAATGTTGTGGGTTACAAAGACCTAGGAATTAAACCAGAGACTCTGCATCTAATAGAAGAAAAAGTAGGCCTTAATCTTCATCATATGAGATTAGGCCCCAACTTCCTTAATAAGACTCCTATAGCACAAGAATTAAAAACAAGAATCAATAAATAGGATGGATTAAAACTAAAAAGTTTTTTTCTCAGCAAAATAAATAATCTGTGAAGTGAACAGAGAGCCTACATCCCTGGGAGCAAAATTTTACCCTTCACACATCAGATACAGCACTAATCTCTAGGGTATATAAAAAACTCAAAAAGCTAAGCACCAAAAAAAATAAAAATAACCCAATCAATAAATGGGTCAAGGACCTGAACAGACACTTCTTAGAAATGGATATAAAATCAATCAACAAATATATGAAAAAATGCTCATCATCTCTAGCAATCAGAGAAATGCAAATCAAAACTACTCTTAGATATCATCTCACTCCAGTTAGAATGGCCACTATTATGAAGACAAACAACAAGTGTTGGCAAGGATGTGGGAAAAAAGTTACACTCATACATTGCTGGTGGGACTGCGAGTTGGTACAGCCAATTTGGAAAGCAGTATGGAGATTCCTTGAAAATCTTGGAATGGAACCACCATTTGACCCAGCTATTCCTCTTCTCAGACTATACCCAAAGGACTTAAAAACAGCACATCAATGTTTATAGCAGCACAATTCACAATAGCTAAACTATGGAGCTAAACTAGATGTCCTTCAGTGGATGAATGAATAAAAAATGCTGTGGCATTTATACACAATGGAATAATACTCAACATTTAAAAAGAACAAAATCATGGCATTTGCAGGTAAATGGATGGCATTGGAGAAGATATGCTAAGTGAAGTCAACCGACCCCCCAAAAAACAAATGTCGAATGTTTTCTCTGATGTAAGGGAGGTAACTCAGAGTGGAGTAGGGAGGGAGAGCATGGGAGGATTAGATTAATTTTAGATATGGAAGAGGGGTGGGAGGGAAAAGGAGGGGAAGAGGATTAGCAAGGATGGTGGAATGTGATGGTCATCATTATATAAAGTACATGTATGAAGACTTGAATTGGATGTCAACATACCTTATATACAAACAGAGATATGAAAAAGTTGTGGTTTATATGTGTATTAAGAATTGTAATGCAAAAAAAGTACATGTATAATGGCATAAATTGACGTGAACATATTTTATATACAGAGATATGAAAAATTGTGCTCTATATGTGTAATAAGGATTGTAATGCATTCCACCGTTGTTATGTATTTAAAAAATAATAAAATCAATTAAAAATAAAATAAAATATATAATGAGATATTGGAGCCAGAATTTGAACTCAAGCTAATTCTAGAGCCTGAATTCAGAAACACATTAAATAGAAATTAAGACAACTGATTTCTAGTTCTAGGTTAGCTACAAACTAGCCAATTGGTATTAAACTATTCCATTAACTTCTGTATGCCTGCTTTTCTTCATGCTTTCTTCATAAAATGGCAACTATGAAACTTCCTGCATAGGATCATTGTGAGAATTAAGTTTTATGATATCTGTGATACAGCCTATATTTTTACTAAAAGCTAGTTTTCCTTTCTTCTCTTCTTTATCCTAAGAAGACTGTGATCCAACGTTGGCTTTTCTAAGACATAAGACATCCAGCCTCAAGCTATGCCCAACACCCCTGGGCCAGGAGATGCTTGCCCTCACTTGAAGGAGGGAAAACATAGGCAATGCCAGATGATTTTTGAGAGGGCAGAAGAACTGGGTGAGAGTTATTGCAACTGCCTCTTCAGTGACCTATGATGGCAGGGCCATAGGGCTATAGGAACAGGCTCCATGTGGCCATGCTAGCTGACGCACTCTCCTCAGGCCTCTCTGTGCTGCTAATGTGAGTTACACATGTAATTATCCAGGCAATAGTCCAAAATATAACTACCAGCAGCAAAGTTTATCAGCAGAAGGACACATTTTGTTTCATGTAACTCCAGCAGAATAGTGTCAAGTGTTACAAAGCCATAGTGATTAACTGAAGAACCAGTTAGAAAGTCCTGGGTAATATGCTGTCCCCATGATCAGGCCTCCATGGTGAAGCACATCTGAGATTGTCGGAAAGAAAATACCCACACAGGTGTTTTTAACTGTTGGGTTCTCACCAGAATGTGCTTTTCTTCCAAAGAATTGAAGGTTAATATTTTTTGTTATTGAATTCTTGATGTCAAGATTATCACTGGAAATTATGTTTCAGATAAAAAATTTTGTCAGAGAGCAATGTCATGGTAGAATGCATGCATTCTGTCATATGTGTTTCCACAGATCAACACACACACACCCTTGCAAAAACAGACTGAATTTGTTTTTTAAAAAGATAATTTGAATAAAATCCTCATTAATATCTTATTGCTGGGTAGTCACAGCTTCCTTCATATCTCAGCATCTTATCACTACAATGAAATACCTGAGGCAATTAGCTTATAAATAGAAAAGGTTTATTTAGCTCAGGGTTTTGGAAGTTTGGAAGCATGACTCCTGCCTGGATCAGCTCAGTTCGGGTAGGGGCAGTGGATGACACCATATTATGGCAGGAGTATATGACTGGACACGTATTCACATCATGAGGCAGGAAGCAGAGAAAGAGAGAGGACATGTGGGGTCCTACAATCCCTTTCAGTTGCACACCCCAGTGACTTAATGATCTCCCACTAGGCCCTATCTCCTAAAAGTCCTACCACCTTCCAATAGTACCACCTTGGGATCCAAGTCTTAACACATGGGCATTCAGGGGCCCTCCACGTCCAGACCATAGCACACCTTCAACTGACCTTGGTTTCCTGAAAGGCATACTCTGGTGTGTATATGAGGCAAGTTTATACCTTTCCTTGAGAATCAGATAGATAGCCGTCAAGTCCTGTATGCTCTGATGTAAGTGGAAAATGCTTGTGAAATTTTGAGGAGGTTAAAGACAAAGGAAATCATAGACAAGTAAAAGTTAAATGGAATATGGAGTTAATGCAGGGGCCAGGGGGAGTAAAGAATTCAGAGTGAAAAAGGCAGCAAGAGACAATGAGCATGCTACCAGCAGTCACCTCTAGCTCTAGGCAGTGACTGGCTCTGTTAAGAGTCCCCAGACTGGGTCTTAGTGAACAGATGCTCATATTTTATGTCATAGGCTCTAGAGAAGTCCAAGAGAAGTTCAAAAAGAGTGAGGGCTACTAAAGAACATTTATAAACAGCCCCTTTTGCCTGATTTACCTATTTCACTGCCATCTGCACCCAAACTCTCAATATAAATACATCTTGTGTAGCCAGCCAGGATGGTTTTTTTGAAATTTATTTTTTCCTCCTGATTGTTTGTTTTTTGAGGGCATGAGAAAAGGAAAATCTGGATGTACAGGGGAATTTAAAGTAATTAAGCAAATGGTTTAGCTGCCCAGATTTATACCTTTTTTTTTTTTTTTTGCTTATTAATGAGAATGCCAAATGGAACTGAAAAAAATATTATTGATTGATAGATTGCATTTATTGCTTTCCCCTTTCCTGAATGGCTTGCTACTCTGTCTAAGGTGAAAATTAAATTAACTTGGCACACACTGATTTTTCTTCATATAGACATTCATTATTGCTCAGAGTCTAATTTTTTTCTACATCATTGTAGCGAGTTGTTTTAGACATTATTTCAGATTCTGCCTAGTTAAACCAAGAGGTATTCATTGTATGAGCACTATTAAAATTACCACTGCTACTACTTTCACTGTTAATACTACTATCTCTACTACAGCAATCACTTGATTTATCAAAAACTCATTGTGTTTTTAGCTGTCTGCTTGAAGTATAAGCTTATTTATATTTTACAACAAACCTTTTAAGTATACACAATTATATGAACATCTAGGCTCACAGAAGTTTTCTAATTTCCTCCAGGTCATGTAGCTAGTAGTAGCAGGGCTGGAATTCAAACTGTCTGTTTGTTTGGATCTAAACCTTCATACAGATCATTGTGCATGGAATAGGGATAAAGTCTGACTAGAAAAAGAAAAGGAATAAAATTAAGCCTTGCCCCCTATTTTAAAATTTAGTGGATAAAAAACCACATGTATAAATAACTTTAATTGATATTGATATAATGGTATTGAATATTCTGAACAGTGATTCTCAAACAATGTATCAGAATCATTTGGGGAATTTATTTAAACCAGATTTCCAGACTGTAACCAGGAAACTCTGGAATGGCACCAAGGAATCTGTGATTTGAAAAATAATAATAATGTGAAATTCTTTACTTATTCTGAAGTCCAGGCAACTTCTAAAGCTGCTGTTAATCTTGCATAGTTGTAGTGATATATGAAAGTGTGTAATAATTTCAACCAGAGATACTGGGGGTTGAGGAATGGCATTTAAAGCTATCTGTATGATTTTTTTCCAGTCTCAGAAATGGCATCATGATTTGTAAAAATAATAATTGTCAGTAACTTTGGAATGACAACTACTAATTCCTTATATTTATATTTTTATTTGATCATCCAGCCTTTCAGGTAACTTGTTCTAGTAATCTAGTTACTATATCCATAGAAAGAAAAACAATTTATCATCATTATTTTTGTTTTAAATTATAACTGTCAACAGTTCACTTAAACAGTATTTTTATGTTCTTTGTCAAGTCACTTCACCTTTCTGAACCCAAATTTTCCCATGCATAAAATGGAAAGTTGGACTAAGTGATCTTAGATTATGAAAATCCATAAATTTATTATCTTTGGGCCTCATCCATTTTAGCTACTCAGATGTCTTGAGGCATTTTTCTTTAACTGGGAAACTTCTTCATAATTCAGTAAATATAGAATCACAACTTAAAAGGCCAGTTCTAGAATAACTGGGATCTTGCTGGGCAGATTTGAGGCTTACATCTGAAAAGCTATATATACAGAAAGCCTAGAGGATCGAAATAGTCCAGAGCATTTCAGAACTGGACAGCTGATGAGTGGGTAAAGGTTGCCTGTGCCTCACTCTGTCAGCCTGTCATTTTAATGAATATCAAACTTATCCATTCGCCAAATTGAGAAGCCAAGGGCCTCATCTTGACTGAGAGCAAGCCCCTCCCAAAAGCTGGCTTCATTCTATGGAGCAGTCTCAGTAGCCAGTTTTAGTAGCTAAAAGTTTCACTCCCACCTGCTACTGAAAGGACTTATATTGCCAGAATTCTGTGACTTCTCTTGTCCTTGATTATAATATACGCGAAAAACTGCCTTGAAAATATAAAGATATTTTACATGATTTACAGTCTGACCTTAAGATGCTCTTGACGGTATGTCTGAAGGAAAAGAAGGAACGGCTGCTCCCAGACAGGTTGAGTTCTTTCCTTATCAGAAGGGTTAAAATAAATATTCTTTCCCTTCTGTGCCTTCCTAGCATTTCTCTAGCTGATAAAAGGGGAGATGTGTGTGTTGGACTGAGAGTTATGGGAAGCAAATCCAAAGAAATGAGACAAACTTTTCTTTCTGCCAGTGCACATCAAGTTTAAGTTTAGAGGAAAGGAGAAGGAAGGATGTGTCTAACAGACAAGGGGGATGACCAGGCAAAGGAGGTCACCAAAGCAAAGGCAGAGATACCTAAGGAAAGAATTTGCCTGCTGGACTAAGTATTGTAGCATTAGTACCAGTTCATTTCTTTGATCAGGTTATTGTAATTGGATGTCATTATACATTTGAATCATCCAATCAAGTTCTTTGTTCTGATTCTATGCTCCCTTAAGCAGTCTGTGGCCACAATGTTCTTCCCATGGTTGGGGGGATAAAAGAGACTGGGCATGCTAAGAGTCTGTGTGGGAGTTTTCTTTCCCATTATAAAATAATAAATTATTATTCTTTTTGAAGTGTTAATTTGGCTAAGGAGCAAATCTAGTTTATATTTGAATTGCATGTGGAAGGGATCTTCACTCTAAACACTGTGACTGGTTACAAATTTGTTAAATTTGTTAAAAATAAATTACATTGGGGCTGGGGTTATAGCTCAGCGGTAGAGCTCGCCTAGCACGTGCGAGGCCCCGGGTTCAATCCTCAGCACCGCATAAAAGTAGATAAATTGTGTCCAACTACACCTAAAAAATAAATATTTTAAAAAATAAATTACATTAAAAATAATTTCTTTATTCTCACAAACCCCATTCCAAGCATTTAAAAATCATATATGGCTTGAGGTTCCTATCTTGAACTGTGCAGATTATTGAACACTTTTGTTTTGACAGAAAGTTCTCTTGGACAATTTTGGGTTAGAAAGCAATTTTCAATCCCTTTCTCAAACCATACTTATGATCTGCAATAACATACTTAGACCTAGCTGTGTCTTACCTTGTCTATAAAGTAGAAGGATGCTGTCAACAAAACTGGAATTATGTGGGCATCTTAATATAATTGCTAATTGATGCTTTATAAATAGAACGGTGAAGAGAGTTTGTATATTTAAATATTAATGTGATTCACTTTCCTGATTTTCATAGGAACACGTTCAATAATTTCAAACATTTCCATCTTTCTAACAATTTCTCTGTACAATGAAGCAAAAGGAAATATGGAAAGGTTGCCCTTAGAATTTTAAAAGAATTATAGATTGTTAATAAATAGAAACTTCTAAATTCTAAATGAGCAAAGCTTTACCAGAAAAAATAATGATGTTTTCTTATATTTTTGTGCTGCCTTTTGGAAATATTCTCACATGCATTTTCTAATTTGATTCTTAAAATAACCCTGCAAAATAGATGGAGGCAGAGTGTGTATTATCATCCCCATTTTATGTGTTCAAGGTGATGAAATTATTTGTTTAAAGTCATGGTGGTATTGTTAACAAGAGAATCTGAGCTTTGGACTCAAGTTCATATTTTCTTCTATTATACTACCCTGTGTCAGTTATCAGGATAAGTTATTATGTTTTAGGACAGGCAACAATAAACAAACAAACAAACAAACAAACAAAAAAGACTTTTGAGTATTTGGAATCGTGAAATATAGACTGAGAATAGTCTTCCTCTAGGTCAAATTAGTATGCCAGAACCTTTGGAAATGACAGGAAAAGAAATCACTATTCCATCATTCATTCTTTCCTGCTTCACTCATACAGGTTGGCTTGAATTCCTGCACTCATCAAGCCAGCATGGACTGAACCCTTTTTGTGTACTCTATTTGCTAGTCTGTAGGGGTGCTAGAGGAACAAGACACATGCCCAACCCTCATCTTGAGGGTCCATGTTCTTATGGGGAAGGAGATACACATTGATTAACATCATGAGGCATAGATGCAGGAATAGGATTTTTAATGAAGTGCTTTTACAACAAAAAGAAAGACATGATTAATTTTGTCTAGAGAAGGATGATCATGAGAAAAAGGCTTGTACTTTGTGTTAGTGATAATGTGAGCTGGATCTTAGAGGAAAAGCTGGATCATAGGTAAATTTTAGAACAGGGGAAGGGTTCTTAGGTAGAAGAAATAGTATGAGCAAGGTTCTATTGATTTAAAACAAGTAAAAGTGACATCATTTATTGTGCTTCCTGTGTTTCAGTCATTTTAAAAATACATTAAGCATCTCTTTATCATTTCTAGGCACAGAGGCATATGTTTATAAATCCCAACTATGAAGGAGGTGAGGCAGTAGGTATAACCAGCCTTGGCAAATTAGCAAGACTGTTTCAAAATATTTAAAAAAAAATTTAAAAAGGTGGTTTTAGGGATGTTGCTCAGTGGTAGAATGATCCTGGGTTCCATCAATAGTACACAAAATACAAAACAAAAATCTATTCATCCTCAAAACATCCCTGTGGGATATGATATGCACTTTACAAATAGAGAGACTGAGTCTCTGAAAGTTAATAAAATTCACTCCAGATTTAATATCAAATAGCTGACACACTCATTCTCTGAATATAACAGCCAGATTCTATGCTTTTAACCATATAATGGTGATAATACTGTATAGTCAATTTTATAACCTGATTTTTTTTCTTTTTATGGTATATCATAAGCTATTTCCCAAGTCATTAAAATTTTCTATAAATGCTATTTTAATAGTACAAGAACTCATCTTATTGATGTATTATAATTTGTTTAACTAGTCCTTTATTGTTGGATATTAAGTTGTCTCCAGTGTTTTCCTATTTTGAATAATAATGCATGACTATTTCTGTGAGTCAGGACTTTCCTCAGAAGTCCAGTCTAGAGCAGAAAGTCCCATGAGATCTCCTTGTTACTATCACCAAGTTTAAGAGCAGTCCCAGAAGGCAAGAACACATACTAAATGCACTCTATTTTGTATTATTCACTTTGGGAATTGTCCCCAGCATAATGAATACCCAAGTTGGCTCCTTCTGAAGGCCTGAATATTTCCAGGCCTCTGTTACCCAGGTAGTATATTCTGAAGGATTGCAATTTAGTTTTAATATTAACCTAAGAAAAATATAATTAAGAAAGTAAATCAGCTGAAAATGTTATTAAAAATCCAAATAGAGATGATCTTTAGATTATCTGCTTTTCTGAATTTCATATTACATTGCTCTGTCCATTTATGAGATTCTTGGCAGTTTTTGATTGCTTTGCCCTAGGTCAAACTTGGCAGAAAGAAATGTGAAGCTTTAGGTTAAGATGAGAGAAGGTTCTTGTTTCCCCCCCACTCCTAAATAAATGCAATTTAAGTTATCAAGCTTCACTTGACCCATACTGTTTGTACATCTCTTTTCATACTTGGTGATGGCTTCCATTTTAAGGGAGAAACCAAGAAATGCTGAGAGTGAAGAACACACACCCTTCATTTCTGAGAGGTTCATTTCCCACTCTGGTTTTGGACTGACAATGAGTTGTAGTTCAAAGGCTACCCTGCAGGGAAGCTCATATACCCTATAATTTAAAGGGCCTCAGATGCCTCTTGGGAGACTTGGTAAAACATTCTATTTAGAGACATGCTTGCTGATATGACATATATTTTTATAGTTATACCTCTTTATTGCAGGGACATAAAACCTGTTTTCACTCAAAATGTGCCTGCTTTCAGAAAATAGGACAAGAGACATGCAGAAAACAGTGATCCTATTATCGTATATTATGACTTTTGTTTTATAGTTCTGTTTTCCAACTCATCTCTTTTCCCTGAAGCTATAGAGTTTGGACAGCAAAAATCTTCTGGATGTTTCTTCCACTAAACCCAGGTATGATTTTCAGGTTACAGACCTAGCACTTTTAAAACTCTCGTTAACTTTTTACCAGCATCAAGTCCTCTAAGTGCCAGTGTGAAGAATCCTTCATGCATTTATTCCCATTAAAAACCATCTAAATAATCAACATTTCAGAAGCACTAGGTAAGTGCTCAGAATTTTGCTACAAGTTGCCAAGAACACAGACATGAATACAGGATTCTAATCTTACCCTTCCCAACTCTTCCAGTAAATGACTATCCCTTGTAGAATATTGTAGAAAGGAACAGGGGCCACCTCTTGATTCTAAACATTGTAATCTGACTCCACTCAGCTCCATTCCTACATCCCTCCCTTCCTATAAGCTGAGTGTTGAGAGAAGTTTTGTTGTTATATCACACTTCAAACTACTATAACTTTTGTTTTTCTTGGAAAGACATTTCCTTCTGATGTCTACACCAGGTTAGATAATTCCACTCTTCAGTATAAATAATATAAAATATGAGGGCAGTTTGGAAATACATACAAAATCATGAAGAAGAGAAATAATATTTTTTTGTGAAACTAAGAAGTATTTGTTTTTATTGCATTCAGATGTTTACAATTTCATATTAATGTTCTCTCATTTTTCTTTGCATGCTGGTCAATTATTTACTTTAACCTGAAGGAGATAAAAGATTATAGCGGACATGGGAAATGAGACTAGAAGTGTTAGTTTGTGCATGAGTCAGCTTCATTTTGATTCAAGAACATTATGGCTCAGACTGTGGGAGCTTCCATCAATCCTTTATTCAAGATGAATGAGGTGGAATAAAGTAAACAAGACAATGTGTGGTCCAAGATTTTAGATTCATTAGAAGGTGTATGTTTGTCCTCTTGTTCTCATTCACATTTCTATTCATTCTTATTAACCCATTTGTGTAAATGCACTGTTCCTTAAATGAAATCTCACTGATATTCCAGTAACTACTATGAACCATAAATAGGATATATTATGAATAAATTATAATGTATTTAAGCACATTAGAACACTGTCTGCAGGGTTTTTGGACCTACCATAGGAATTGAGAAGGAACTTTAAGCTACATGCTTTAAAAAAGGAGGCTGTTCTGTCTTGATCTTTCTTTAAAAGACAAATCACTATATCAAATTAGCATTGAATATCTGGTACCATCTTTAAATTCTAAAAGTACTTTAAGTGGTGTATTCCCTCTTTCATTATACTAGAACCTATAACTCAGCTTATTACCTTCCTTTTGTTACGAGGAACTCATTCAGAATCAGAAAAGTGACACTTCCCTGTTTCCTTTCCATTTTTTAACTTCCCCACCAAAAATATCACAGCATAAGTTTCCATACACTCTACCTCAGCATCACATGCATATTCTATCAACACCATTGCCTTTTCTTGGGTCTTGCTCAGCAGTCACTAGGGCTATTAGATCAGGATTCTTGATATTCTTCATATTTGCAGCTCACAGCAAAATTCATTTCCCCTACCACTGCCAAAGAAATCTTTCTAAAATACACACCTGACCTCATCTGCTTCAAATGCTTTGTTTTGTCTTCATTTTGGATGAGTACATGGTGTGTGTCATACTGGCCCATGCCTCCTGCAGAGGTTCCCCTCCCATAGTTCCCCATTCTCATCCCCATACTCATTCCTCATATTTTGAACTCAGGCATATCTGCCTCACTTGTTTCCTGGTGGATGCCCTGTCCTTTCACAACATACTCCCTGTAGTTTCCTTTGCCTAATCCAACACCTTCTTCACATCTCCATGATGCTAATGTGATGCTTCACATTCATCATGCTTTCAGATACCAGGAGACACCTCCATGTGCATGAGCTTCACTTTCAACCCCAATACCCATATCATTTGTTTTCCCTCTTCTGCATACCCCATATCCATTTTTCTGTGATATAAGTATGTTATATTAAATCTTTAACACATCTGCTTCTCACTTAATTAACTCTTGGCTCTTTAGGGTAGAGCTGGCCCTCAGGATGTAGCTCATAGTTGTAACTCAAAATCTTTTTTGAGTTGCTTAGAATATTCAACCAAATAAACAGATCACAGCCAATGAAAAAATACACGTTATTCACCATGTCACATTTTAAAAGATATTCTTAAGCTTTAGGTGGATACAATATCTTTATTTTACATTTATGTGATGCTAAGGATCGAACCCAGTGCCTTGTGAATGCTAGGCAAGCACTCTACCACTGAGCCACAGCCCCAACCCCTCATCATGACACATTTTTTTAAGGTGAGAATCATTTCTGACCTCTTTGTAATTATTTTTTGGGAGGGTTTATGCCAGTTCTGTTCTGTTATCATACACCTCATAGATTACCCAAGCCATGCATTTCGGTGATACCATTCCTCCAACTTCCTTGGCTGTTTGAACACTTCCATCAGTTCACACTTGCTTTTCACAATGATATAAGGGATAACAGCCCAAATATCACACACCATGTAAGAAATTGTTCTGTGCATCCAGTTGTTAAATCTGTTATGCTCTGAGTATGCCCGTGCCAATCTGCACATACAGATTATTTGCTCTCAGGGTTAGTGACTGTAACATTTTTGATTAACCTCTCCATGTACTTCACAAGCACTTACGCTAGGCCATGTTCAGATCATGAAGATGCTCTGAATCACTGAGATGTTGCTGAATATCTGTTGACATAGTTTTTACCAGTGTGGAATAGTTACACACTCTTCAATTTAAGGGGAGTCAAAAAACATTTTTTTCTTGTTTTATTTGTTCCTCTCCTAGACACAATGGATACTAAATCACAAACAACATTTATTTGAGATTTGCTTATATTATGCTTACATGCCAAAATTTTTCTACTCATGGCAACACACTCTATTATTTGTTGCCAGGTTAACCAGCCTTTTAAAAGTCTACTTCTTTATTGTTTGCAACTTAAAACAAACAAGATGATTCACATCTTTAATTTCTTTTCTAAACTTCAATGACATATAGCACTTTTCTTAAAATCTTTATTTCTCCCTGATATCTTCTACAAGATGCGTGACTTTTGTAGTTTGCTTAATTCAAGTCAAAGAAAACTTGACATTTCACTTACTATTTACCCTCCTTCGGGATAAAGCCAGGCGTTTGTGTGAGATTGAGACGATATCTCTAGTTGTTTCATTTTTCTATGCTCATTGACACACGTTAATTCCAGAATTTATGTAAATCAAAAACAAAATTCCACAGGATATATATCACATAGAATTTAGGATCATTGATAGAACACATTTAGTTTAAAATTCTAGATTTTCTGATTTAGAAAAAGAACATATTTATTTGATAGGGTGACAAAATATGTATGAAGAGCTTATAGACTCATCCTTCCATCTTGCATACCCTCATGGGAATGTTGCCAGTGTGGTGCTACAAAAATGTCAGTCTCCACCCTAGAGTGATGTCAGTTCTCCATCCAGCAATCCACCCATCTAAATATTCTTTTTATTAAACAACTAGTTGTTGATCTCCTACTGTGATCCTTCTATAAAATGCTTTATAAAAGAATGGTTTAAAAAGAAAACAGTAGGTTTGAATGGCTATTACATTTCACCAAAGCAAACACATGGTAAAACACATAGCCAAGCAGACCAAATTAAAAAAAAAAAAAAAACTACTTATATTTTTTAGTGAAAAGTATTTTTCGACAGTCTACAAAATGTTATGGAGTATCTCCTACATATCAGGCACTACGTTAAGCATTCACATGCTATCCTTCCCAATTTACTTTTTAAAAATTTGTTCTTTATAGTTATACATGACAGTAGAATGTATTTTGACATATTATACATACATGCAGTAGATCTTATTGGGATTAGGCATTCTTGAGGTTGTGCATGATGTGGAGATTCACTGTGGTGTATTCATATATGAACAAGGAAATTTATGTCTGATTCGTCTCACTGTCCTTCCTATTCTGACTTTAGAAAATTAGCAGAATAGAGATATTTTACATGCTTAAAAACTGGTTTGTAGAGGGAGGATTTTATAGAAGTGAATGCTGCCATAAATAACAATTCAAAAAAAATTTTAGGGACTTTGAGTGATGAAACCTGCAAACTAGGAAATGGAAAGAGAAGCAGGTAAAATGAGCATATTTGCAGAGGTGCAGTGAGTCACAGTGAAAAATAGGTACTTGTGTATGATTTTGCCTAGGGCCACCCCAGGCATGTTTTTTTGGAAAGAAAGTTTTTCTGAAAATGTCCTGTGATAAACAAACTGACTACTACTTGTGCATGAATGTACTTGGAATGATTACCAAAGCAAATTGACCTTTTCTATTACATTATTAGGTCATAATTATCAGTACCTTCATTTTAGAACACTTCTTTCTTGACAGATTCCCATGGTCTCTACTATAAATAAGTATTGATTTAATATTTGGAGCCCTAAGCAGTGTCTGCTTCAAAGAAGGGAACTTAGCTAGAGGATCTACCTGGGTGATGCAAATGTGGCTGAATTTTCACAATGTCTACACAGTAGCAATCAACCACATTCCTTTGCGAGAACTTCTGACTGGGGAGGAGGGCAGAACTGCATGTTAAAATCAGATTGCCTGTCCTGTCATGATAGATTTGTGTCACGGAAATAATCTTGCTTGCTATCTGTCTTTATAATTTCTAAACTCATAACTTTATACTTTTATTCTATTTTTTTTCCATTCACCTTCTGAAGCCTTAATTTCATGGTTTGGCAAGAATACTTTTTGCTATGAATATATGTATGAGGAATGGGACCCAGTTATATCTCCATTGACTCATCCAAAGAAATGCATAAATCTCAGGCCATTATTGGAAACACCTACTCCTTTCAAGGTGGACAGCTTTCTCAAGAAACCATTTAAGGCTAGAAGTATAGTCTTAAAAATCAGTAGATAATCTACCTCTTTCTAGGACATAAGGATATGATAAAATGTTATTGCCACAATTTCCTATCATCTTCCCCAGCCTGTTTAGTGGATCATAAGTACATGTTCTATGCCTCTGTTGTCAGTTTTATTTTATTTCCTTTTCTTTGTTTTTGGACTTCAGGTACAGAGAATTGAGTTAATGTTTCTCTTAAGTTCATTGTCAATTATCATTAGTAATCAGTTTGGTTGTCAGAGGTTCATATTTTCATCTATAGCCTACAAGTAATTTAATGGTTTATCCTTCCACTCTGGTGAAATTGTACTTTAGGTCTCAGGCTTACGGGTGTAGCTTTTTATTGCATATTTCTATCCTTGGGTTTTCATTTCAATAGATGTATTTATATTGAAATGATCCTGATTATAGGTGATACCAAAATTTTCCCTTTCATTTTAAAATATTAAATAGGTTATTTTAATTTCCCAAATATGTGAAAAATGTACTCAAGATATTAACTTTTCTCATTTTAGAATACAATAATATTCTGAAGCACTGGATGAATAATCAGGTATTAAAATATATTTCTTTCATTTATTTTCTTTCTTTTTCTTTTTAAGTTGAGTTCACATGACCTGAAAGAGTTAAGTAATTTTCCCAAAATGAGAATATTTTTTCCAGAGATTAAATTGGTCTTTTGTCTTGTGAATATCACACACAGACTTATGTGATGAGATGCAGAGTATCATATTCATTTTAGATGTGACAGATCGTTGGCTGAAGTTTAATTGACTCTATGTATGTTACAGATCAAGTCAATGTGAGAGCAGATAATAAATTCTAAGATCCCCAAACCCTTTTCCAGTACTTCCTTTGTGTAATTATTCTGTGGTTTCTTATGTTGCATGCACTCCAGGTTCAAGCCCCTGGAAACAAGACGGAGCTCTCTTTTGCTCTCTGTGATGGTTTTGCAGGGGCAAGGGCATGGAGAACCAACAGCTACTGCTTGAGCAACCAGTCTGCTTTCTTTCTTCACCTCTCTACTAAATGGATGTGATCAAAATAGTGCCTTGGACACAGGAGTCTAAATAATGGGACAGTGTTTCCTTGTGGAGCTCAGTAATATTTACTGAGCCCAACAGCTTCATTTTCCTCAGTTCCTGCTGCCTTAATGGCTGGCTTCGGGGTGGGAGGTGGAAAGGGAGGGGATGAGGAATTGCTGCGAGGGACTCAGGCGACATGGTTAACGGATGGCCTTATTAGAGACACTTTCCCTAGGCCTAAGTGAAGCCTTTTTGTCTGAGTCGGCAGGAAGTGGGTCATTTTCCTGAGCTGTCAGGCTCAATGCATTCTTGACTTGTGGTTGTAGTTGCAGCAAGCTGTTGGTTTCTGTCTTGGCTTTTGGTTCTGCGAGACATGCTAAGGGCCCTGTGTGCCTTCCCAGAGCTAGACTGGACTTCTCTACAGATCATGTGTTTTTCTTCTGAGCTATAGGCTGCTCATGACTCTACATGCCTCATGCACAACCAGCCAGAGTGCGTGATCTCTGAATCTCTGCCTTTAGGCTGAGACCAATAGTGATCTGGTTCAGTGGTTTTTATATCTAGAGTTAAAAATATATGTCAGAGTTTCTAAATCATATACATATGTAGAAATAGCTGTAGGTAGAATAAAGAGCAAGCCAAACTAATAGATGTATTGCCATTATTTACTAAAGTTATAATGAGTAAGATTTGAGTTCATTTAAAATACTTTTGAATTTATAGCACCATTTTGTCACTACGTACTTTCTCAATCATTGGATATGGAAAGAATGACCCTGGTCCTGTGTAGTTCTGCTGTCTTTTAGCAGTGTTTTCATAATATTTGCCAAGCACTTGCTCTCCATCAGTCCTATTTGCAGTATGTGACATGCTGTCTACTATAGGCTCTACCTGTCAGAGATTATACATAAGTGACCTTTTTGCATGTCAGTATTAATCCTTCCTCCATCCACAGCTGGCGTTTTAGATTTCAGTCATTGGTGTTTCTGCTTCTCCCAGTGCTTCAGCTCAAGGTCTGTGGGTGCTCATTCCCTATGGATATTGAAAGGGCAGAACATTTGGACGATGGAGACTGAAGACAACCTGCATCTGTAACTCAGTAAGACTCTGCTCTGAGTCATTTGCATATGGTTGTCACTTCTGCTATTTAAAATTTTTTTTAATGTTTTGCTTCCATTCTTTCCCTACTCCTCATATCCATTTTATTTTTCAAAGTCATAGTGATTGGCAGATAGCCATTTATAAGGATAGACACTGCTTAATGTTGAGAACCTCTATCAAGATACACTGTGTCTGTTCTTGGTCCTTCCCACAAGAACCTAGCCTACGAGGGGGAAACTAGGTATATCAGGAATTAAGCTCATATTTTTAGATAGTCTCTTTGGGATTTAAAAATTGTAAGTGTTTAAGTAAGCCCAACTTAAAAGTTACTTATATTTTCAACATGAAGAAGAACAAGATAAAAAAATAAGTGAAACTCTGCATTGAAATTAGTTTCAAAACAAATAAAGCCTATTTCAATGGGTAGATAAAGGAACACTTTATGGAACTATTTTTCTCCCAATGCCATAGATTAATGACTACAACTTTAAGGATTGAGAAGAGAGCACATAAATACATTCCCCGTTGAACAGTCCTGCTCAAGATCCCTTGTGCCTCTGGATTCTCTCCCAACCACCCCCTTCCTCAGAAAACAGAAAAGTCTCCTAACTTCAAGTTCTTTCCCTTTAGATCACATATATCCCTCAAACATATTCAGACATGTTGGAACCAGCTGAAAAAAACTGCTGGTTTTAAGTCTATGATTTATTTGCTAAAACTGGGCATGATTTTGGGCAGAAAACCAGAGAAAAGAACAGAAGGTGGGTCTCTCCCTTCTGTCAGGTGGCTCTGCAGGGATTTCTGTTGGAACCAGAAAAGAAGAATCAGACAGAAGGCTTCCTTAGCTTCCAAAAGATAGTAAGTCAATTGTTGTATTATATTTTTGGTACCTGTGTCTGAAAAAAAAAAAAGCACAATGGATAGCTGGATGGATTTATAGATAGATTCCCAGGTAGATGATAAAGAGAAATAGAACATAAGTCGAAGCATTGTTGAAGAAGCATGTCTTTTAGAAGATTATTTGCTGCCAGACACGCCACACATAAGGAAGATAAATGAGAGAGAGCCAAGAAGCAAGAAATCTATTATGACCATAGAATTGTGGATTCTGGAAGAGGAGGTGGTGGTCGGCATTTTATCACTGAAGAAAAATAATGAATTTAACATTAGAAAGCATGAGTAAAACTAAAATGCCATGCTTCTAGCCCCCTTTGTGAGCTCAAAGGACACATACTTAACTTCTGAAAAGTTAGATTTTAATTATTTTATTCTTACTATATGTAAAGAAAACAATGTATAAGGGAAGTTAACTGACTTTTATAAATGTATGTACTGAATCTTAGGATAATCCCATGTGTGTGTGTGTGTGTGTGTGTGTATTTCCATTTAATCTACCCAGAAAGATGCCTCTAGGATAATTCTGAAAAGAATAAGTTAAAGAGATTAAAATGTAGCATAATATATGATCAAACCCAAACTTAGCATTTAGATTTTAAAATAAATCAATAGAAAATATTGTATTGCATATTATCACCTATAAAAGAAAAATTGTCATTTTATCTACCAAGGAGTAACATAAAGATTTTATGTATCATATGCAGTTGAATTTTCACGCAGTATTTTCTGTAGGACAAAATGTGACATACTTCTGATGTCTGCTAAGGTTCTCACAACCATTTGTGACCAAGGGTGAATTTCTTTGCCCCTCCCAATGATACCCAGTCCTGAAGAAGTGAAATGATATCCTCAGGATTCTAATGACCCTTGTTAGAAGATTTTTAATAATCCTTGCAGACTTGTTTTTATAATTTCATAACTCCTCATAGTCTTCCCATCATAGTTTCTTTTGTCTAGATATTTCTATCCACATATCTAAACTCTCTCATTTTCAATTCAGATACAGGATTCAGTCCCTTCACTAAATTCATAAGACATTCAGTCCCAGAATTTTGTTATGTAAGTAGACTTTGCACGAAATGGGGGAAGGGCATACTCTGGTTAGAATCCCAACGTCTTTCTTATTATACGTTTTACCTCACAAAGAATGCAATACATATGAGCAAAAGAATCCTACAAGGACATCTAAGACATGGCTTTCCAGTCTGCCTCTGAGACTGTGATCTGGGGTTGTTACTATCTTCTCTAGGTCCATTTTCTGATTAGCAAAATAAAAGATTTTGACTATTTTCCAGATTGTTCATGGTAATGGATTACAAGGATCTCCCTGGCATAAGGGCTGTCTTCAACACTTTTGAATCTCCCAGTGGGTCTAATGATAGAACCTCAGTAGATATTTATGGATTTCATTAAAAGAAATTCTTATTCTGGTATACCTCTGACATCTAAAGAACTCTCTGGGTACTAACTTACTCAGACAAAGCAAATACTGTTATTGTCAAACAATGTCGTTCTTTACTACCCTTTTCAAATTCTTTTTAGGCTGTATTGTTTGTAGGATGTTTTCATAGTAAAGCAAAGCCTTTAGGGTTAAAATATTCCACAAAATATAATAGATTTGTCTTGTCTGATGCACCTAAGAGGAAAGTTTTTACATTTAGAGTGTAAAAACATAATGGGAAATTAGCTAAGGGAGTAGAAAGCAGCTGCATTATCTGTTCATTTCAGGCCCAACTGATTTGGCTTCTCCACACAGGATTTGGCTACAATAATCACACTCATGCTCATACTCATTGAATCATGTGGCCTGAATGGTTCACTTCCTCTGGCACACAAAGAACTTAGCAGGAATGATGTGCTTTATTCTACACTGGATCTTAATGTCCCACCTGAATCTACATGAGCAAATATGTCGATTTCCTAATGTGATATTTTAAATACACAAATGATGCTCTGGGTCTCCTTGTCAATCTGACGTCTGAAACTTTGGGAGTGTGTTATGTTTCTTCACATGGTGTTTCATTTGTGCACCTACATAGCAAAAGACCTCTTTTTTTTTGGGGGGGGGGGGGCTTGGAAGGTCAATATATAACCCTTATTCATTTCTCAATGAATAGGTATCTCCTTTGATATGAGACAATGATTTCTTTATTCCTAACAACATTAAATAAAGAACAAAGATTGCAGGACCCTTTCTACCACCTCTATATTCCTTTACCTTTCTCTCTTCCTAGTATCTAGATTTTGAGCCTGACCACATGATAAAAAGTTCAACTCTATAGAATATCAACACTTACCTAGAATAATCGCACAATGCATTTGAAGATGTAGGAAAAATACATTACTGCAGCTTGCAGTTTTAAAATAGATTAGCTCTGTCTTGTCAGGAAATATGGGTCCATGAAAATCATCCAATATTGAAACACTCAATCTCAGACAGTCAAATCAGCAAGGTATTACTATATAGGAAGTTCTTCCAGTAGAAATAGAAGCTAGGGAAAGGAGGCATTAGTATTACTTCTATTGGGAATTACTTCCATTGGGAATTAAAGTTTTCCTTAGCATTAGCCAGGTGTATGACCCTCTGAATACTTCTACTGGGAATTAAAATTGTCCTTAGCATTAGCCAGATGTATGACCCGCTGAATAGACTAATGAACAATATCAATTCTGGTCACTTTTTCCTTTTCCCTCAACTGTGGCAATATGATCTCAAGTCCTATTTAATCACCCTCCTTCTTCTAGTATTCCATCAATCTTTTGTGTTTGACACATGACATTCTTATACCTCCTAAGACCAGGGGACAAAACTAACTCTCTTAGTTTAGTTTAACCTTTCTGATACTCATTACAATGAGTTGTAATTGAGCTTTGGGAGACGGTGGTTGGAAAAACTGTGCAACTACAATAACTCCTCTGGCCTATAATCAGTGTAAATACTATCATTTCTATTGGTGACAAATAGAACTTTTACATTCTCTGTCCCCCTCCGTCACTAACCCCCAGTGCAGGCTTGAAATTTAAGTGCAGGTTACCTATGATTTTTGATGTTAATGGTGAAATGGCTACCCCATAATATCTCATGTTAGATATTACCAACAGAACATAATAATTAACCTCTGATTCATAACATTTCTTAATATTTAAATTTAAATGGAAATCTAAGCTTGTAACATTGTATGTTACTTTTAATACTTTGAAGTACAATAGGAAACACTGATTACTATAATGCTAAAATCTGTTATGAATAGTATTTAAAAATCACTGCCACTATGGTAACCAAAGAAAAAAAATCTTTCTTTTTTTAATGAGGATTTCTCTTTACTGCAGATTGATTTTCATATGCTTTTATTCATTTCCTATAAAATGACTTTTCTAAAATAGAAGTGATTATTTATTGTGCTTCTTATTTCTGAATTCTAGAATATTCAAATGCTTTAGCAAACTGTAGTAAGACTCAGCAATCAACATTTGCAATAATTACAGAAAAATCAGGACTCAAAATTGCATAAAAATATTATTTCCCTGAACATTGTCATTTCAGCCTATTTTATGAAATTCAAGCAATAACAATCACTAATCTTCATGTGAATAATCCATTACATGGAATTGTTGTGGACAATGTCCAGCTCAATGTCAAGTGGTTGCACCTCAACTGCCTACCATGGGGTCTACATTCTTACATTGTTTTAGTAGGCACATGGACAAAATGTATAGATTCAAGATGATGATTGTTTTCTATTCTGTTGTACATTTAGTCATTCATTTATTCATCCCCCAAACTATAGAACTAAATAACCAATGAAGAAATCATTATATACTGAAGATGTTGTGTATGTGTCTAGCTCCAAGTTTATGTTGTAAATCACCCAAGAAGAGAAAAGATGTGCTTTCTAGTGTGTTTGTGTGTGCATCCATTCAAAATAATACAGAGAAATACCTCAAAATATTAAAATATAGGACGATTCCTGTCTTACTCCCATCTCAGAATCCTACTTTTTACTTTTAACCATTTTTCTTTGCATTTATTATGCTGATAATTCAATGTCTCACTATAATGCTTATACTATTGTTAATAGATTTATCAACTTTATATATTATCTATTTTCTTCATGGAATAATAGGTAATGATTTTGCTCATCAAACCATCCCATAATTTTTCTAATATGATTATAATTTTGAATTCTCTTAATAGTCACCTTTGTGTGAAGAGCTTATAGCCAAATTTAAACTTCTGTTACAGTTTTATTCCATTGAACCAGGGACATTGTTTCTCAAATTCAAAATACTTAAATTTCTAATTGTTTCTCTAGCTCGAATCTCACCTTAAAAATGTATTTTAATGCAAAAATAAAATAAAGCATTATTTTTCCACATTTGAATATATCATCATAGTTTGAAAAGCTTTTCAGTTGGGGCACAGTCTTTATAACAACTGATAGCCACTATTAGATTAAAAATGAAGGAGTATCTATCTATGGATATTAGCTACATCCTTCATATTGTTTCCTGATGTGACTACAGTCTGACAGCATTCAGTAATAAGTACCTCAAAAGAGAAATCATCTTGGTGGCAGAACCAGTAACAGTGGCCATCCATAAGAGGTATACTGACCTCAGAGAGTATAAAACAAAATGGTGTAAATGAGCATTCATTAGAGATATGATAGTGCCTACAAAAGGGTGAGAATGTTACAAATGAGAACCTATGGGCTGGTATTCATTTATGACATAGAAAGAAAATGGAGAGTTTCTGCCTCCTTTTGTTAAGTTTTACACACACAAGGGTTTAAGAGGTAACCTTCCCATAGGACATGGACTTTAAAAGGTTAATGTGATAGCCTTTGGGTAATTGTACATTTGTATTATTCTAAGCTTTAGCCTTACTTGCCCTTAGGTTCGCTATAGTTTGAATGAATACTTTTAGGTCAACAGAGAAATTACGTGAGCAAACCATTTAAACTTGTGAGCTTCAGTTATCTTCCCTGGAAAATGAATGTGGAGAACAAGATAATTTGTGAAATGATTTTTTTGGTGTTAAATTTTATACAGTGGATCAGAAGTCAGGAGCCTAAACCATTAATACTGAGGATGAAAAAAGGAGCTATAAAGAAATTCTTACATTTGTAAAGGCGGCTATAGATTATAAACTCAAACGGTCTCCTTGCCCTATTGATTTCTCAGAACAACTCTGGGAAACACAATGGGTGCATTTGTCCAAGATCTTATATTTAAATAGTAGCTGAGATGAGATTAGAAACCTGTTTTTCTGTCTCCTAGTAAGGTTTTCTTCTCACCTTCTGAGGTAGGAACACACATGCATACAATGTCTTTCATCGACATTAAAGATTTATTTATATAGGTATGCACTGTTTGTGTCCTGGTATCACCATTTTGAGGATTTATGGTTGGCATCATCTTCTTTTCTTTCTAATACACTGCTGTTTCATAGTGAGACTCAGGATTAAAGATGAGTTGACTTGATGCCCTGACTATTAATATCTTAGGGAGATTAGGATCTTTTGTCAGCATGATATTATTTCCTACTTGTATTTAATTATAAGTTGTATATTCTATTTAAACTGCAGAAATGAAATAAATAAAAGAAGTAGGGGAGATTATCAAAGATAAATTTTAAATTAACTCACTGCTCTGCAGGTCAGAAGAAAAGAAGGCCTCTCGTATGAATATCTTTTATGAGCGATGTCATTTTATAAGGAAAGTGCTCACAGAAATCGTATATTTTAAAAGGTGACAAACTATAGGTCTTTTCAGGAATTTTATTTATCCATTTTTTTTAAACTAGAGTCTGCATTACAGTCTGCATTACTTTTTCACTTTGAAAAAGATTACTGAGTGGTGAACTTAAAGCCTTAAAATTTGCAGGGATGAGGAACAGAATAAGAAGAGCCATAAAGAGCAAAAGTAGTCAAAAGAGCTGTTCCCTGGCAGCTGCTCTGCAATAATGGGAGCTCTGCCAGGCACTTTCATACGTGAGTCAAGGACTATTTTTCCCAAGAAAACTAGATGAATGTAATTTCTGAAGTGTGGTCTACAAATGGATGTGTCTACTTCACAACTGGAGGCCTCTGCCAATGTTTCAAGTACCTTAGAAAAAGTATTAATCCATGGTGGGTGCTGAAAGTTACAGAGAGGCATCTGAAACACCTGGTCCATGAAGGAGAAAAGAAAGAACACTGAAGCCTTCTTATGGATCTGAAGTAAGCCTTTGGATAGATCCCTATCCCCATGTGTAATTCAGGTCATTTCTCAACCTAATGTTGGTTGTAACTAATCAGTTGAAACCAACTCATAATTAGAATGAACCATCTCTCATGGCTTCCTAGAATGAGCAATTGAAGACACCTCAGATGTCATCTAGGCAGAAGCAGTTATTTTGCAGATGAAGATAATGAAACCCCAGGAAGTTTAGTGCCTTGCCCAAGGTTATGTGGGATTAAAGCCAGATCATATAACTCCTAGGCCAGTAGTTTTGGCCAAATTGAATATAATCTATCCATATGATGAAACCATATGAAAGAGTCCTCAAAGGCATAGCTCTGCCCCCAGAAAATCTAAGTTGCTCAGTGTTTTCTTTACAATTATATTTCCAATCTACCTTCCAGTTCTGTTTCCAATATACCTTCTGCCAACACTAATTACTTAAGTACAGACTTTTAATATAGAGCATATATGTAAAAAGAGTAAGTAGGCTAGATTCAGTAAAGAGGCAAAGAGAAACATGCTTAGCAGGGAGAATGACCTGAAAAAAGAATTAAACATGATAATTTCGCTGGTGTCCTTAGTATCCAGGGCAAAGACTAAGAGTTTCCTGTTGGACTAAATGGGTGCAAGAATTTAGAGATATAAAAAAGAATCAAGATATGAGGGCTAGGTATATATCTCAGTTGTAGGGTGCCTGCTTAGAATGTGTGAGCTTTTGATTTGCATTACACATGTGTGCAAGTGTACACACACATACACACACACACACAGAGAACTTTTTTCTTTTTTAAAGTTCAGTGTCGGAGAAAAGGTATCTTCAATGAAATTGCAAAGTTTAGATGTGACTCTGAGTGCAAGTAGAGTTTTTTAAAAAGGGAAGTGGCCTATTGTTATTTAGATTATTTCTGCAATAGCAGAAAATAGGATTGATTATATCATGGAGAATTTCAAGGCATAAGAACCAATTAGGAAAGTATTTTATGTCCAGATAATTTTGCATAAATCTTCAGGAACATGATAGGAAGTTTTCAACTCATAGGCTTCAATTATTTATGTTTACTCATTCTTAAATATGGTACAGTACAGGCAGTAAAAACTTAATATATCCATCATATCATGTAGCAAGGGGCAGTATACAAGGACATGTGATTCAGAAAATCTGACACATACAGTATTTTTTTACAAAGTAAAATGCTAATTATTCATTTCTTCCCTTCCCATGAAAATCACCATAGATTGTTTGAATTGGTTATTTTTATATTTGTCTCAATGAAGGAGTTATATACCTAACCCAAAGATGCTGTTCTAGTGTCCATGAGATCAGGTGATGTGAAAAACTCTACATATTACGGTAACTCATGACTTGCTAATCAATTAAAGTATTGCCTCTGTTATTTTTCTAGGAAATATGAGGACAGGCTATAATGAAAAGGGAAGATTCAAAAAAAAAATGCAGAGATCAAGAGAGGAGGGGAGAGAGAGGGAGAGACCAAGAGCAAGAGAAAGAGAGACAGAGAGAGAGAGAGAGAGAGGAAGGGAGACAGAGATGTATCAAGTAACTAGTTTATACAGCTGCCTAGTCTTCAATAGATTTTTAGGCAAGGTTTAGCTTCAATCTTTGCCTGTCTTGATGATAAATCTTCCTTTCTTAAATTAGCCAGAATGAACCTCTCTTCTTTGTAGCAAACTGATAAGTATAATGAATCAATTTTTTTATATTGTCAATTGGAAAATTAAAAACAGTGAGGTTTGAGTTAGAAAGTAATATTTCTATTAGAATGTGCATCAAGTGAATATTGGGTGATATTTTTCCACTCATAGGATTTTGCCATTGAATCCTTTGAACTTCAAAAACGTCAAATAGAAGATTTTTCTGACTTGAAGTTAGGAACTAAAAGGAACAAAATGCTGGGTTTTGTGGTGCAACTCTGTAATTCCAGCCATTTGGGAGGTTATATGGTGGTATGCATCTGCAATCCCAGCTACTTAGGAGGTTGAGGCAGAAGGACTACAAATTAGAGATCAGCCTGGGCAACTTACTGAGGCTTTGTCTCAAAAATAAAATAAAAAGCTTGTTGCAGTGGCACACATTTATAGTCCCCTGCACTCGTGAAGCTGAGGCAGGGGAAATTCAAATTTAAGGCAACTCACTGAGAACCTGTCTCAAAATTTGAAAAAGTACAAAGAGCTGGAAATGTAGCTCAGTGGGAGAGTACCCAGGGCATCAACACCGCCCCCCCCCCCCCGGGAAATCAGTGAATAAAACAAAATCAAACTAAAAATAAATAAATAAAAAAAAAGGACTGGGGATGTAGCTCAGTGGTCGGGTGTGTCCCAGCATGCATGCAGCCCTGGGTTCAATCCCCAGTATCAATAAAATAAAATAAAAGGAACAAAGTAGCAAGATCGAGGAAATTGATCACTAAGTCAGTGGGTCTTCCTTCAGCAGCTTTTGCTTCATCATTTGGCTATTGATTTAAAAGGACATTTCCTTAATTGTGTCATGACAAACTAGGATATCCTATAAATGTTAGTGGACATTCTGTTTTCCTGAAAAATAACATCTGTTCTAAGTTAATTATGGGTAAGAATTGCAGTTTGAACAAGTAAACCAAATTAAGTGAGTTTCCTGAAAACAAAGACTTTTACTGAAGTTCTGACTTTTTCATCTTAGAGTTCCCTCAATTTTTGAGAAACATTTATTCATATTACAGGGAGATAGCAGGCCTGATTTTGTTTTCTCTCTCCTAAGATGGTGAGTTCTCTTTTCTGTTAAGCTGTCTCAGATGGCTATCCATGATACTGATTGTTTCTCTCATACAATCTTATAAAATATAAACAAATAAAACTCACGATTCTCTGTGTTTAGTTTGTCTTAGTGCACACCATATTTTAAACTAAGTTGTTTTAACCCCAACTAATAAGCCCATGTGATTTAAGACTTGGGAAAGCACAGATTTGGTTTTACTATGTGTGAAATGTTTAAAGGTTCATAGAAAATTGGAACTACTCTTCATTTATACTTAAATGAATTGTCATACTGTTTATTTGTTTTTCTCTTCTTGATCCTGACATGCCTTAAACACTAGATCATCTTATGAAAGAGTACAGCTATGGTTCAAGGTTCTCTTATGAAAGATATTCTACCAGGTGGTTTGGGAGAAAAAGAACTTTCTCACTGCCTTATGCCAGGAAGAAGAATCCTGCTGTGCCGAAGACCCAAAAGATCAGAGCAGCTTGGGAAAAAAAAATTAGCTACCACATGTTTGGAGAAGTTGGCAAATTGAAACTCTTGGTATTTTCGGGGCTTCATCACAGGAAACCTTCAGACTTGGTGAGGGTGAGAATAGCATAATGGAGTGAAGTTTTCAATCTGCTTTTTAAAGTTTAGAAGATTTTAAAGATTTAGAAGTTTTACCAACCTTCACTCTACAGATCTGTAGTGGAGAATCAATAACGTGAAAATAACCACATGGGAAATGATGAGCACACATTTTAATTTATTGCTGGTGATGATGCTGGTCAGAGTAGGGCACAGGCTAAACAGCAGTTTTGCCATTTCTCCAAAAACTGTTCTGTGTTGCCCACAAATAGATGCCTCCTTTCATCTGTCGTTTCTTTGAGAATTCCTTGCAGAGGGAAAAACAGAGAAAGCAGAAGACGCAAAAGGACAGGAAAACAGGAAGTACATCCAATCCAAAGAGAGTATGTGCACCTCATCCAATATTGCATTAAAAAAAAAAAAAAAAACTGTTTTCCCCTGCCCCACCCCCAGAAAGACAAAATAAATGAAACCACCAAGACCATAGACTCTACCTTCACCCTCAAAGGATGAGAAGAAACATATCTGCTTCTTTTACTTGTTTTACTTGGTCATAGTAGCTTACATAATTCTGCCTTCCTTCTGGGGAGGAACCCTATCTGTTCTATCTCAAGGTCAAAGTTATTAGAAATGGAGTGGAAATATCACACTTCCTGAGTCTAAGCCAGCAGGTCTGGAATTACATAAAGTCTGAGGCTTGTGTAGTTTTCTTAGCTAGGGAGGCTTCCCATTAACACTGTGGTTGAGGGCAAACTATGAGCTCTGTAAGAGCAGTCAGAGAAATCTGCATTGTGAGGTGAGTGGCTGGAGCATGAAATGATCCCACTGAAGGTGGGACTTTCAGATATGAGGGTGATGAATATGGTACAGTTAGATAAATGGCCACTGCTTTCAGTTGCTATCTTTTCCATCTGATAAGGAAGGGATGTTTTAGAATCTCTTCCATAAGCTACATTCGGTTTTTTTTTTTTTTTTTTTCAGGCTTATTTTTCTAGTAGATTTACTTTCAGAGTCCTTAATATTTTAAGTCTTTAACTTTTTGTCTTTGGAAAATGTTAAATCCATCAAACTATAGTAATTGATAGAGCTAGATATAGTGCACACAAAGAAGAATAAACCTTTTATAAATAGCTGCTCCTCACCAATACACAGCACCAATACTATGTGAGAGCCCGATTATTATGCCCTCAACCCACTTTGATAGAGGGATTTGTGTGGATTGTAAATTAAGGCTTCCTGCTTGGTAGTACATCTTCTCTTATTACAGGGTCATGTTGGTAGAGCTTTAGGTGAGAAAATTACAGAGGAGCACTAAGCAGTTCTGACCTCACCTCCTTAATGCAAACAATCCCACACCAAGGTGTTATCTCCAAACACAAATTTATAACCCTCCCTGTGTGCAGCACACTATTCCCCCTTTCTCATTCTGCACACACACAACACACACAAACACACACACACACATTGTAAACTTACCATTTATTTAAAAAAGCAAATGGCACATAAATATCTAAAAAAAACTTGCAAATTTCATTCAATTCTTGTTCTGAGTAGCTATTACAAGGCAAACAGTGAGAGACTGGAGTGTTCCATCTCATTCCTTGCTGGGCAGCGATAGGATATGAGGGAGTCACCGCTGGTAGAGGCAGCCTTTTTTATAAACCTTTTAAGCCTTAGTTACTTTTTTTTTTATGTTACCTTTCTAGATTATCAACCTGGTATCAAGGTAAGGAAGAAAGAACAGGGAAAAATCTCTGGTATTAATACTTAACCTTAGGTGCTTGTGCAATAAACTAGTTAGATACTAAACTTGATATCATTTTTTTTTAATCCCAATTCCCTATTTTTGCATGGTACAGATGATTTATGTTACTTTTGAACTAAATAGTTTAAAAATCACTAGTCTTTATTGAAAAATGTGATACCAATTCCTCTGCTAATCAAGGTAAATGAGCCATAGTCAGATAGATGGAAATACAGACCAAAAAAAAAAAAAATGAAAGAAAAGGAAAAAAAAATGCTGGGGGATGGTGAATTAGAGGGAGAGAAGTGATTAAAACCACAGAGGCCTCATCTGACTGAGGACATGAGCCTGAAAGAGAACAGCATCGCTCTGAGCCTGAATTACTGTGAGAGCTGCGTCTTTCCATCATTTTTAATGGAATGTTATTAAAGACAAATCTGGAGTAGTCAACCCTTCAGTGCTTCCTCTTAATTTATTTATTTCTGCAGAAGGAAACCCTGTTAACCCCAGCAGATAATATATTCAACAGCTTGTATCCATGGCAAGGTTGTTTCCTAAAAATTTTATGGGATAAATTTAGTTCAACATTTGCACATATTTACACATGAGGTCTCCATTTCAAGGTCTTTGGCTTAAGTAAGAAAGTCATTCCCAAGGCAGGATGTCTGCCAGGGCTGCAGAGTACATTCCATATGCATCACAAAGCTCCCCTGTTTCCTAGGACATGAAAAGGACATTGCCTCAAATGCCCCTCTTCTCCTCTTGGAATTTCAAAGTTAGGCTGGGACTGCTGGGCACCACAGGAAGCCTTCTATAGCTAAGCCCTCTGGGTCATGTCTCAGACCTAGAATGGCTCCCCCACAGTCCTTGCCCTCCTTTTTGTAAGCTCCAGAGATGAAGCCTGCTTTCCTTTTTCTCTTTAAAAGAACTTTACCCCTCCTATCCCTTTCCCCAGTGGAGCTTCTATGGGATAGCACATACACTGCTCTATCTCCCAGTTCCTATTGATAGACTCACATAAATGTGCAGCCCTTTTCTTTTCTTTCTTTTTCTGGGGTGGTGCTGGTGGTGGGATTTTACAGCTAATACTTATGTGCAGTATGGGGTCGGGGAGGGGAGTGAGAGTAAAAGGGAAACCATTTATATTTACCTTCTATTGATATCTAGTTAAGTACTACACATCTGACCTGTTTCAGAATACAGGGAATGTCATGGAATGGAAGCAAAGTTACTATTTTCATGACTTACATTCTAGTGAGAGAAGACAAGGCATAGTATCAGTTGATTTTTAGAGAAATTCTAGGAAGAAAATTGAAGCAGTAGAAGGGCTCTAGGGATGCAATTGTTTGGGGAAGTGTGTACTATTTTAAAAAAAAATACACATTACTCAGGAGATTATATTAGATCAGAGTCCTGAAAAGAGAATATAAGCCATGTAAAAATTTGGGGGCAAAGAATTCCAGGAGAAAGAAAAGAACAATCACAGAGGCCCCAGGGCAGAGACTAGCTTGGGTTTCCTGAGAGGACTGGCAGGCTCACCAATGTATGTAGAGGAGGAAGGCGAAGGTGGAGGCTGGTGGTAGGTAAGGCTGCTGAGATAGTCCACATTTTCTCCTCTAGAGGTATAGACTAATGGGAGTTGGAGTTTTATTCTATGTGCCTGGGAGGTCATTGCCAGAAAGTGATGCAATGATTGACATCTGAAAAGATCATCTGGTACAGGTAGAGATGAGGATGCTGAAGGATGTTCCCAAACCATGCAGCCCATCTGGGGCTGAGTCAACCCTAAGGATCCTTCTTTGAAGTGGCCCTATCCAGGAATAGAGGATGTGGGTCTTTACTTTGAGACGAAAACTGTTGCTTTCTTTATTTCTTCTGGTATTTGTTTTGGAAAATAGCTAGACTGTTGAGCCATTTACTAAGCAATAACACTTTATTATAGCATAAAGAATATTTGGAATACATACTTGTCATGGCTTATTAAATGTTCATAACTATCATATTTTATGTTTCTTCAAATAGTACTGATGAACAGATAACTAGGTGTTGTGCAATTCTGAATGGGCTTGATTAGTTTTGAAATTATTTGGATGTCAGATTGTATTGATCATTTTAGAGGGACTCCAAAGAAGTGGTCATCTGGGCTCTTTGCATTGGAACCCATGAGATAGAAGTGACCTGCTGATGAGCTGGTTTATATTCAGCAGTGTGACAGCCATGGAGAATTAAATGCAGAATGTAGTGGCGTGTGTATGTATAAAATATTGAATGAAAATACATATATACTTACGGATGTACCTATGTATATGTGTGTTCACACACACACACACACACACACACACACATAATCTTTAGTAAATTGAGTCTATATATTGAAAAAAAAGTTACCAACACCAGAGAGGATTGAGGAGGAAAGTTCCAGTTTTCATTAGGTAAATACTGTTACAACATTTAGCCCTCAAAAAAGCCATATTTACTTACTTATTATTTTCTATTGTTTTGATTTCCATAATCTCTTTAAAATTTATTCACTGGGATAGTTTTCCCCTGTCCTGCCCCAGAATTTTCTGGACAATGTTAGGTAATAAAAACCTCTTAGGTAACTTTAAGCACTAAGCACAGACTTGATTAAAACTTAAATTGTCAATCTCCATTAGTTAGTTAATAGTTTTCTTTTTATTTAAAGGTTTCTATTCTATCTCACATTAAGGTCTACTTTAGTCAAGGAAAAGAGGGTACCAGCTTCTTTCTTTCACCTTTCCCCTCCTTCCCAAGAAATAGCTACTTTTTTTCCCTTTTATCTTTTTATCTTTTGTGTGTGTATTATAATAATTATATGTAAATATTTGTATATATATTTATATATTGTTCTATGTATATATATTCACACATATACATACACACAAATACATACAATGATAAATATTTTGAATATGTATATTTTTATATTTATATGTTTATATCACTTTATGTCTCTATATATATATTTATGGATTATATATATATATATATATATATATATATATATATATATATATATATTTTGAATCTTTCACTTGGAGATTTGGGAGGAGGGAAGAGAGGTGAGGAGGGATGGAAACAGTTTATGGATACTATCATAAGACTATATGTTAAAAAAAGTTTTTTAGAAAAATTTACAGAAAATGCTTAACTCTTTCTCTCATGGAAACCTGCAGAGGTTCTCAGGAGATCCCTTCCTTCTCAGGAAAACTCACCTGCAGGTCTTTTTAGCATACTGCATGTATTCCCTCTTCCAGGGATGTCTGGCTCCTTCTGAAGCCCTAGTAATCCAGTTCTATGATTTCAGCTGATTTTTTCTTAATCCTTCTTTCTTCTACAGGTTGATCTATTTTTCAAAGATCTAAGAGTCCCTCATTTTGGCTCTCTGCCATGTGAGACATATGTCTAATATATAGGAAATACCCAAAGATCATTGGTAATCCTGTGGAATGCATAATGTTATCACCTTGTCTTAACTCCATCTTTATTTCAGTCCTTGCTATTCTGAGTGCTCAAGCTGAAGTCAGGTAAATATCCAGTGTATCCCCCAACTGAGCATAAAGCTCTCTTAAGAGTCTTGTTGAAGCTTGTCTTTGGATGACTGGAGCCATCTCCATCTCCCCCTGGGAGTAGGATCATGGCATAGCCTATTCTCAAGAGTTTTCTTAACATATCTCTCAGTTTTCTAACCATTTAATTGCTGTTGATTTATTTTATCTTATTGGTGATAGGTTCCACAGTCTTCTGATAGGCTTTAAACATATTTTGTCATGAATGCCTTTGATTTTTTAAAATTTAATTTTATTATTAATCATTATTTTGGTATTTGATGTCTCTCTGCACCCCCTCTTCCATTGTCAGTATCCATTCTCAGTATCCCCTATAACACATAACATATTGTTTCTCAGTTAAAATGACCAAGGAAATTGTCCTTCAGATTGCTTCATTTATTGAGGAGCCTTGCAAATGATCTAAATAGGCTATAAGCTTTACCAAAATGTAAACTGTTTATTTTACTTCACCTAATTTATTTGGATAGATAATCCTCAGAAGGAGTATGCCTGGCTGTCTCTACAGGCAGTTGGCCTCTGTCTCATGATTTAATTGCTTTGAAGATATTTCTGTCCTGTAATCACTCTCCTCTTATACCCTCATTTCTACTAATATAAGATTCTTGATGTCCAGAACATTTACTCTGAGTCAGAAAACCTGAACTTCTACCATCTCCATTTCCTCACTCAACACCTCTAGGGTTTATTGCCTATAATACAAGATCTAACTTCTTTGAATTTTGATTTACTTGTTTGTTAAACTTGGGGTTGTCATACTGATTAAATAAGATGAACATTTAAGGGCAATAGAAGTTTTAAAGTGGTCATCAAATCCAAGTTGTCATGAGAACCACTGCTATTATTATTACTATAGCCACCAGGACCACAGTCTGGCTAAGGGAGGAGAGCAGAAGGATGTATCTAGATGGTGGCTAGCTATTACAGAGTAGTGATGAGGTCATGGGTAGCCACAAGCAGGAGGACAGCAATAATCACCTTGCTAGAAGAGAAGCAGCAAGGGAAAAATGTACCGAAAATGGCTTTGACATGAAGCCAAACCCAGCATTGCCATTGAGTTTTCCATGGGCTGTCTTGGCTGAAAGCAAGACATTAGTATCCATTTAGGTCTCAGTGTCAACTGTAAAATGGCCACATGCCTCTCAGATTTCATAGGAACACCACTGGGATTCCTGAGTACTGGGGAGCCTTCTATTGATCAAAAGAGGTACCACGACATTCTTGGCTTAGCTATGTACGAGAACATTGTTGTTGCTATTGTTCTGGAATTGTCTACTTAGCATACAGTTAAAACCCACATGGCACAAGATTTAAGTTGCAGTCACTAAAGGCATCTATATGTATACAAATATTGTGAGATACAGATTAAGGAGCATGAAAAATGTACCCTCATTACTGCTTTACTCACAACATTGATGGAAGTTATATCTTTTAACTTCTGATTTCACAAAGAGGTGCTTATAAAGAAAGAACATATTAAGAGAAAAGAAATGTTACAATGACAGACAAATATTGATTAAACTACATTTAAAATAGAGCTATTTGCCACTGGTTAAAATAACAGATTTTTTTTTCAAATCCCCAAATGATAGGCTATTAAGCGTTGACTTACAAAGATATATTCTGGATATTCACATGGTTTTCTTGCCCTTGTAAAACTGAGTATGGGGGAAACAGACTCTAATCCTTGCCCTTCCTTAACTTCTCTGTTCATCTGATCCTCTATTCCTCCTAACATCAACCCAGAGTGTCAGAAGTTCAGTTAAGTCCTTCCCAGCATGAGCTCTGTTTTCTGATCATGGAATTTTATCAAAATTATCCTCATTTTAGTGAAAAGTGAAGATGTTTTTAAAGAGCATCTTGATTTTCTTATAGAAAATAAACAAAGTAGCAGTACATGCATAATCACTTAAGTAGCATGCCTTTCTACAATGACAGTGAAGCTTCTCATTGCTAATGTCAGAAGGTTAATTAAGGAAGTTGTTAATGTGAAGATGGAGGTATTCAGATTGGCACCTCTCAAGACCTAAGTGTGACTATCACTTGTTGGTTAGTTCTAAACAATGTCTTAGACAATATGGAGACATACCTAGTAGTCACAAAAATTCAAAGTTAAATGTAGAAGGGATAATATATGGAGGACAGAGTCCTGTGATACTCAAAAGAAAATTGTCTTCCTCTCATAAGATATAATTAGTGGCTTTTAATTTAACAGAGAAGTTATTCACCATGAAGAGGCACAGCCTTAGATATGTATCCATGCTAAAAATAATAGTAATAGCATCTTATTTTGGGGGTAACATTTTATATTTTACAAAATTTTTCCATATTCACATTTAGTATTATTACATCTATTTTTTTCAAATGATGGCTTAATGTACATTCTGCTATGTCTGAATCTGACAATTGAAGAGATAAAGTGTAACTCCTCTGTTTGCGTTCATCAGCTATGATAGCTATCATTCTTTCTCATCTAATTACAAAATGATATTAGTCATGAATATTGAGGAAATGGACTACTTCACCAACTTTCTTAATAAGTACTTCTCTTTTTTAATTTTTATTTTGTTTATATATCTTTTTTTTTAATGTGGTGCTGAGGATTGAACCCAGTGCTTCACATGGGTGAGGCAAACGCTCTGCTACTGAGCCACAACCCCAGCCCAGCACTTCTCTTTGAAATCAGCAAGATGTCAGCCCATGTGAAACTTGAAAAATAGATTGTAAGCATTTCAAAGGAGATAGAACTTGCCCTCATCTGCTTCTGTTTCACTCAATTTCCATGCATCTTTAATATCAATTTTTTTCTCATTTCAAGCCTCCTCAAAAATCTCTTCCACAAAATACCCTTAGTCTACTTCCCTTCTCTTCTCCCTCCTTCAGGAGTCCCCCAGGTTTCATGCCTGAACCATTTGAAAGCTAACAACAGTTTTACCACATCTGTTTTTTTCTTTCTTTCTTTGTCTTTATTATACCTCTTCCTTTTACTTTTCTCTTGTGTTTTCTTTTTTCTGTGTTCAGTGACTTCCAGTTTAGTGAGAATGGAGCCATTTCTTTTTACTCATTAGGTAGGGGATTTTGTCCGAAAAAAAAAATATTATATTTTTCAGGGCTTTTCATGAGAAGCGGCATGTGTCATTCCCAATTCACTCCTTGAATGCGTTTTGAGTGATCACTTCCACTGGCTAGAGAGGAACAAAAAGAATTGTGAAAGAATGAAGTAAGGCTATCGAAAAGAAAGAGAAGCCACTGGGCAATAGTCAGCCACCTAGCAAATGCTCTCAGCTGCCTTCTCTTGTAAGTGTGCCATATTCTCAAGAGATGTTTATTTTCAAGTCCATGCAAGTTTATTTAGACACTCCAGGCCTAAGTATCATCCAGTAATACAGCATTTTGAAAAATTCCTGGCTAGCACCATGGAAATGGGTGCCAATACTGGGTCTCTTTTCAGCTGATCGAATCCTGACCTACAGCCAAGCTACTTTAGGAAAGGAGAACAGTGTGGTGCATATTAATTGAAAGTTCCAGTTACCAACCTCTTGAAAATGCCCCTCTTTCTCCACTTAAGAACAGAAAAGAAAGCAGAGGAATAGGACTCAAGGAAACTGGGTCCAGTTCCCACCTGGTCTACTCATGGGTCATATGATCCTGAAATACTTCACTTCTCAGAGCCTCCGTGTCTTTATCCCTGGCGTAAAAATGTCTGCCATGCTTTCCATACAGAGCTGCTGTGCTGAAAAGCAATATGGTTTAGATGAGAAATATGATAGCTAATTTGCTATTATATATTCTTTTAATGCTGTCATCACTATTTTTTCTTTTGGTGTGGATGTTTCTAGTAGACTGTGTTTTGTGTTGTTATACTATGACAAAAGGTTAGGATTATCACTGATAACACTAATTTTTTTATTAAGTATTAAAGATCCTGGGCTGGGGTTGCAGCTCAGTGGTAGAGTACATGTGAAGCACATGTGAAGCACTGGATTTGATCTTCATCATTGCATAATAAATAAATAGGTAAACAAATAAATAAAATAAAGATCTGCTATGAATGAATGTCTATATTCTGACTAATCATTCTGAGTAATTACACATTTCTGAGTGATCCACTTCCTAACCAGGATAAGCCATAAATAATGGTAAATGCTTAGAATTCATTCCTGACATTTATTAAAACAGATGACATTAGAAAAATGGTAAGGGCAGCTGATCTATCAAGTATATACAGAAATCATTTGCAGCAGAATCCAATAATCATTAACTTTGGAGTTTGGGGGAAAATGCTTACCATTTTAGATGAAATGTTCATGTACCATATAAAAACAGATTTCCAAAATTCAATATGGATAATATATATTCTGCAGTCTGCAATCTACATGTAACAGTATTATTGAACATAATTTTATTTCTACAATAATTACAAGCAATAAACTATAATAACCAAGAATATCATTTCTTTAGGCAAGCACATAATTCTTTATAAAAAACATGAAAAATTTATATCACTTTCCAAGATTTGAGACGAGCAGAAGCAAAAATCCCTGCAGAGAATGTTTCACAGGAGACAGATGCAATTACTAATAGGCTCTCTGCTCTTCTACACCGGGTCTCAGTCGGACTATAGTTAACTAAAGACATGATATTTACATGTGGAAAGAAGTCCATGTTCTGGGAAGCCAGGAAAGCTAGTCTAAGGACATGCTGTCATTTTGAAAAGAGCTCATTAGAAATCAGACTGTTAGTGAGAAGGAGATCATTCTGCTGTAGATAGTGCTCTCTTGGGATTCTTTCTCCACTGGAAGAGACACTTGTGACCAACAGTTTATTAAGGCCTAAGAGTTATTGTCTGAGGACCAGGCAGTAGGCTCCCTCACTCTTTCTATGTTCCCTCTCTACCTCTTTTTCTTAAGGACACATAAACTTGGATATAATTTTAAAAGTCAGGATTAAAAATTGGTGAAGGCTTAAAAGTGACTCCTGTTCAAATTGTCAAGTGACAGGCAAAAGCAAAAAAAGAATCTTAATGAAAATTCTCTTATGGCAAAAGTAAAAACCAGGTACAAAATATCGTTGAGAGGACTGGGGATGTAATGTAGTGGTAGAACATTTGCCCTATGAAGGAGGCCCTCGGTTCAATCCTCAGTACTGCGAAACCAAAAACAAATAAACCAAAAATAATTTGCTTTCTTTCTGCTTTACAAAACCGTTTTGTAGAATGAAGTCTCACATACATTCTTCCAGGTCATCAAAAGAGCAGGGTTTTCCTTGGCTGCCCCTGGAACAGGTGACTGTAGCTTGGAATAGCCACCTATATTCTTTGAGGCAGATGAGTTAGTGTTCTTTGGTTAAATACAAAAGTATTTCAAAAGACAGTTAATTGAACACACATCCATTCTACTTTAATAAAGTTGTATTTGTTGTATATCTACTCAAAAACAATCTATTGAACAACATCCAAGTGCCAGGCTTGGTGTTAGGTGTTGTGTTTTAACTTGATTCAAACCAAATATGAGTAATTTTGTCATTGAAGGAGCTAATTTTGCTAAGTATTTGTGCAACAGTACAGAGGTTCCTTTATTCATGGTCACAATTATGTCACCACAGCAGTAACCCTCAGGTAATTCAAATCAGCTAAAGTTAAATCTGCAACTTAGAGGTGAAAACAGCCATAAGTGTGCCCATGTCTCCCCAGAGACCTCTCTCATCCTGATTCTTTCTGCTTTACAAATTCCTCCATTTCTTTTGTTTATTTCCCCCATCTGAATACATGTTCCTGTTTGGGTATTTTGCAGATGAGTATGATATCATGAATTGAGGATAATAACTTCAGGTGGAGAATAAGCAGTAAAAAAAAATGGTTAATAGTTTCATTTAAATGTCCTTAGTAGTAAAGAGCAGGAAGAGGAAATGTAGACAATATATAATCTAGTTGCTGAATTATTTTCAAATGGAATAATTTGCAGAGTTCCACAGAGTGACAATAGCTCTCAAATCACACAAAAGGAAAAGCTTATTTCAGCTTCTGGGTGTGTTTGTGACTTTTTTTGCTCCCCAAAGCTAGAATTGCTCTGATAATCAGCACACAGAAGGTTGTCCTGCTGGGACTAAATTATAAATAAGAGAAACGTTCAGCACTCTCCAAGGATTTTACCTGTGGTAATAATGCTTTCCATCTTTAATACACTTCACTTTTATTATAGGATTATTGCTTTCAGCCCCTCTCTCTAAATGTGCAGTTTTGTCAGCACAATATCTCATATAGATAAATAACATTAAACAGGATTACAGTGATTATTAAACATTGTAGTGACATCTTGTACATCACAGTACTAATACCATGCAAATGCCCAAAAGGTAGGACAATGTATTATATTAAACAGAAAACAGTTTTCTTCTTCTAAATGATAAAAATAAGAATTGACTGGGTCCATCATGATGACCTATTGGTGCCTTTGCACAGGGTGAGCTGTTGCCATGATACCAGGCTGTCATTACCCCTCTGACATATTCAGGTGAGTAGGCAGACTATGGTTGTGCTCTAGCAAATATACAAAATCAAGAAGAGCAAATGAATTGTTAAGTGAAAAGCAAATGTTGAACAGATGAGACAAAATAGCCCCAGAAATTCTCCTACTTAGAGTAGTGCTACATATATGGAAAGTTCAATATATTATTTGAATCAAGATATATTGCCTAAAAATAATTAGATAGTATCAGTCCATGCAAGTCACATGAAAAGTCTACTGGTGCATGATAATATGTTTCTGTGTACAGGTCTAATGTTGTTTGATTTCTCTTATGAGGGGCCAGGTTTCTGATGATTCCTCAAATGTTCATTGAACCACAGAACAAGCTTCCCAAACTGCAGATTCTTCAGTTACTACTGCCTTTACTAACATTTCATGAGTACTAACTTGTAAGTAAGTATGAACTGTCAAACCCTGACCATCAAAAACTTGGTAAACACAGGTGCACTGGAGTCCTAGCCATTTCAGAGCGCCTCCTTGGAAACTGCTGGGCATGAACCCATTCTGCCATGGACATTCTGCTTGACTGCCTCTTAGCAGATTATCTAGAATGCTTTCAATAAGAATCACCCTACTGGGAATACTCCACATGGTTGGACTGACTCTATTTCTTATGGATTTTCTTTACGAACTTCATCCTTTAAGTTTAAATCTGCCATAAAGACCCTGTTCCTATAGTAATAACTTGTATATCCTTTATTCATGAGACTTCCCAAATTTTTGAACTATGATTCCTTTCAACCTTAACTAAGGAAAAGTTATATTTAAGTTCTCTATGTTGCCAAACCATGCATAAAACAGATTGTTTTTTTTTCCAGATGTCTATTTTTGAGGGTTTTAAGAGGTACACTCAACCCTAATATTAAGAGAGCAGGTTTATATAATTTGCTTCTTTCCAATCCACAGATATTTACTAGTTATAAATCATTCTCTGTTTACATCGTTTTCTCTCAAGTTAAAAAGTCTTAAATTGCAGAGCAGTTAGTATATAAAGAAATATGTCCTTAAGGTCATCCAAGAAATTGTCTGTTTGAATGCATGAAATCAATTAACTCTAATATTGAAATAGCCCATCAAAGCCTGGTTATCACTAAAACCTTTTGTCCAAGTTTGTTTTTCTGTCTCCTCACATGTGTGTTTATATGTAGTTCAAAAGCTTAAGGTTTATATAACTTCACCCATTGTATCTTTCCCTGATTTAATTCCGTTTAGAATGATATTATCACTTAACTGTAACTTCCACCAATTTTTTCACTGGGGAACTAATGGAAATGTTTCATCATTTTAAACCACATATAAACCACAGCTATGAGTTGTCAGGGAGAGGAAAAAACCTATGAATTCAGCACCTAGTATGTGCTCAGTAAGTGTTTAAAATGAATATCTGATATTAGTACATGGTTAAGATCTTTGTTTTTTTGTGTACCATATTTTAGGCATAGAAAGGTTGGTACAAAAAGCAAGCAAAGTAGACAAATAGCACAGTGGTATTGTTCAAGTAGAGTTTAATACATAGAAAAGCAATGGTTTTATGAACACTGCACCCTTAGTATTCTCAGTTTTGGAGATCTCTTGTCATTTCTTTATTCTTCCCTTATGTAAGTTCTAATAACAGAAGTAGCAAGATGATTTAGAAAAAATACAACTACAAGCTACATAATAGAATAACAAGTATTTTTAATCATATTCAAATGAAAACTTCATGTTTTCTATATTCTGGCATGTAAGCAAAGTATGCAAATTTGAGAGAAGCTCAAAAGCAGACAGGGGGCAATGTGAATTTTGAAAATAATTTCTTAAATGTGATAAGTAAGGCAAATAAGCCTTTTAAAGTCATTCGTAATGAAGAAATGATGTTTAATAAGAATGCAGAAAGGACATAGAAAATAACAGAAAGGAGATAGAGAAGAATCCTAAACTTGGAAGGACACTTGATGTCCATCTGTCTGACTCTCAGTCCATGATCAGACACCTACAATTCCACAATAGATAGTTAGGACCCTCTGAAGAAGACAGGAGAAAGAGCATGAGAAACATACACATATACATATTCAAAATAAGACCATATTCCACATTCCAGAAAATCAGTAATTAATGTTTTTGTTCTTGGGCTGATACTACAAACCTACAAATATTTGGGCATTCATATTTCCCTTTTTCAGGTGGATGCCTACCCTGTCTCTTGAGATGAATCTTACCTGAATATTCTACTCCTTTTGCCTTTCTTTTTTCCAAAGTGGAGGTGGGTTTTCCCCAATTGATGGAAGAAAAAAAAAAGAAAGAAAGAAAAGAAAAAAAAAAAGAACTAGATAGTGTCTGTGACTGGTCAGAGGTTTTGCAGCAAATCGATTCAGAAGCCAGGATGAGAATGGGAAATCATGGGCATCGTTATGAAGTGCTGCTTAGTCAAGGATAGGGTAAGGTAGAGAGAGGATTGATAAGACAGCAGCTTGGCTGGTGTAGCAGATCACACAGGAACCCACCTTTGATGTACAGATAAGTTCTTCTCTCCTGCTTATCTCTTTTTGAAATTATTAAGTGCTTTGATGACCTTTTGGGAAACAATGAGCAATTCTAAATAGTGTTTAAACAATGAATGACAGCAGTTAATAACACCAAAAAGGGCTCAGGGAACCTAAGGGAACATATTAGCATGTCATAAAGACCTCAAAATAAACTCACCTGTTCTGCAAGGCTGTTTATATATAAAAAAAAAAATGTTGCTTCCGAGACAAAGTAAAAAACTAAACATATTTTTTAATAAAGCTAAGACAGTTAAATCTAACAACAAACCAAAACTTTAGTCCCCCCCCCCACAATTATGTTAGTCTTTTTTTTTTCTTAAAAAAAAAGAAAACTACTTATTTAGGACAGATTCTTATACATACGGCTTGGCATTATTTTTGTGTTCTGAATCTGTGCGACCCATAATCAGAGAAAATAAAGTATTATATAAGTGATATATAGTGTACTTATACACTCTACATTTCTATCTTTATCTACTATCTTTAATAATGAAACCAAATCAAAGGTAAGAAAACATAATGATCAATAGAGACAAAAAATACCAATGTATATCAAGGTCTGTGTTTAAGAATTATAGAGCAAAATAAATTATGTTAATTTTTAATTAAGAAATTGTAACTCCTCATTAGCCAATAGACACCATAAGGCTACCTTGGGGAGCTATACTCAGCTGCTACCCTGGAGCTGTTATTCAGGATAAACAAGTGCAATAAAATTATTCCAGGTAGCCTTTCTACCAACCAATGAGACTTATCTTGCCTGATGACAGAACACCAACTCAAAGTCAAGGTGCTATAGTTTTTGTTGTTGTTGTCTTTTTTTCCCATCTTTCTCTAAATATTAAATTACTGGTCTCCTTCTATCATGGCTCAGGACTCTGAATAAGTCTCTGTCCTTACACAAGTACTTCACTGGGCAGAAGGGTTATACACAGATGAGATTCCTTTGTTTGTTTTTGTTATATACATACTTACTTGTTTGTGAGATTGTAATGTCATGAGAAATATGCATAGCTAGGTGGTCAATGCTACCAAATACAAAGAAACAAAGAAAAAGAGCTCCGTAATTCCAGCTGTCTTTACATCTGTGACCTTTTCCTATACTGACATTCCTAAAGTCCAATCCTCATATCATCACCATTGATTCTCCCTTCCAAAATTGCATGCCAGCCCATTTTTCTCCATGTACAATTCAGATAGAACACATAAGCATTCCTTTTTTGCTTTCTTCTGTCCTTAGTTTCTAGTATTCTTCTCTTAAAGCTCAAGAATGAAAGGAGTAGAAAGGAGCCCAAGAATAAATTTGCATGTCATTGGATTACTCTTCCAACAGAACAGTGATGAAAGTGCAGCCTCTCTTTTAGACTAACTAAAACTTGGCACATTGTCCCTCAGCGAATTGTGTTTTATGCCCTGTCCGTGAAATAGATTATACTTCTATGATATAATGTGGGAAATTTCAAGAGAAGGGTTTCCATTTGTTTCCCACTGCTACTTGAGTGTTCTTGTTCAGTATTCCTAGAGCATCTGGCCCCGACTGTTTAGTAACATAATCCTGTTTATTGTTACTTTTCAACTGAAGAAATCTAAAATTTAAACAAACTAATAAGAGGAACCGAATTATATGTAGTCCTAGCAATCTTAAGGATTTAACCCCTCCGAGTCTGATTCTTCTTCTGAAAGATTAAAAAATAAAAAGACAAAACAACAGCAACAAAACCTACAGTTAATTTATACTTTAGAGAGTAATTTTGCAGCTAAAAAAATATGGGAATAGTATGATACCTTATATTTGCATGCTGAAAGTAAACTTTGTCATATGTCAGAAAAGTTGGCTTCTATGGTTTCATTGTTTTAACTCTTGGGTTCATTCCCTTCATGGCCCTCAGCCCTATAGAGTACAACTACAGTAACATCATTATCTTAAATGTACTTAGGCACTCTACATTTCTCTTTTTAAGAGTTCAAGGAAACACTCCTAGAATGTTAGTTATGAAAGGAATATATAATGTATCCATTTCAATCTTCTAATTTTATGTTTGAAGTAATTAAAATCTGTGAAGGTAGGTTCTCTCTGGGTATCAGAGCTTGGTATCAACACAGCTTGAATTATACTTGGAATTTCCCTGACTTTAATCTGCTGTATTTTTACTGCTTATCATATGTAATGATTCAAGTGAGGTGTTTGGTGGTATGTGGAAAGGCTGGATTTGCCTTAAAATCACCTGCAACAAGACACTCTGCATTTGTAGCTTGAATGAGATAAATGGGGAGCCCTCATAAAAGTCACAGCTCAAAGATTTCCAGAACCTTCCAATATTCTATAAAGACTAAAAAATTCCTCAGCTAGACCCAGTTGTAGGGGTCCAGCAATTAAATTGCCCTGATGCTTCTGGGGGTACATTATCTTGGAATCAACTTAACCAATGTCAACTCGAGATGTTCAGAAAATAATCCATTGCACGTTTTAAAGTATACTTGTACAATGTGTCAGCAATTTCCTTGCCTTAAACAATGAGAGTAATGAACCTGAGTATGTACAACAGTTATCCCATAGTAATTAGTAGTAGTCTGTTAATAGCATCACTCTTCACTTTCCAAAGTGTTCTGGTTTAGATGATAAATTATATGATCAACTTATTGATATGGTGGCTGCACAATCCAATAAGCTCACTGTTAGTCGGAGAGCACAATGGCACTGGACAGATTAAATTTGGCCAGCACTTACAGCAAAGCCATTAGGGTTAGTGATTTTCATTCATTAGATCATTATGCTATGCTCAAACTTTAGAAAATGTTCATTGGGTATTGTGCACCAGGCAATATATACTGTGCCAAGTATCCAACAGTGAGTATAGTCGTAAGTACTTTCCAAAGAAGGATAGATTGTAAATGTGAACAAAATATATCTGTGTTGCACACTATATTTAACACTTCATAAAAGAGACTGCCATTAGCATTATACAAGTGAGGGAAAGGGCTTACAGATGCTTCGTTTCTAGCGTACTGCCACATAGCTTGTACAATAGAAACACTGAAATTCAAGTCACCAGTTATTAAAATCTTGTGCTTATCCCTTTTGTATGTTATCTTGCAGGCAGTACTGATAGACTCATTTAACCACCTCAGGCTTTGAAAGATGGAGGGTTGAACAAAGGTGATGATGAAAGGGTGGACCACTGCTTCACCTAACAGTTTCCTGAGCTATTTGACCCCACACTAGGAAGGCTTCTTTAGACCTACCAGGAAAATGATAAGCATGTGGGTATACTAACCAAAATCTCATGGCTCCTGGGCCCATCAGCTGATCTGATATTACATAGATTCTCCCATCTGTTTGGACTCATCCCAAGAAAATTTCCTTCCATTTATATTCTCTACAGAAATTTCTGCCTCCTGGTAAGAAGGCAGAACTTTGTCCTCCCTCCTTCAAGAGAAGTATACTATTTCTTTAAATGTGCAATCATTTCTAAAATTATTAAAAATTAAGAGTACAATCAAAAGAAACAAAAATGAAAGAAAGGAAATAGGAAAAAAAAAGAACTTGAGAAATCCTTAAATACACACAAAATATTGAGATCTATCCACAAAGGAGATATTCTATGTTTCCCATGTTTCACAAAAAGCAGTGCTTCTGTCTGATGTCCTTGCAAATTGCAGCGTTCTAAGGACGTTAAAGAAGTGTTGTGACCCTCTGGACTCCCTCCTACTCCTCAGGTAATATCTGAGAAAGAAGAACCGAAACAAAACAAAAAGCAAAGTCAAGCCTTACAGGAAGGGTAGTGTATGAATTTATGTTTCATCTTTGAATTACAGCATAGAAAAAGAGTTTTGGTGGCCAGGCATGAGGGGCATTCATAGCTCTCGTATCCACTCTGCTTATCAAGGATTTCTCTTTAGCATCAAGTATAAGAGAAGATGGTGGGCTGGGGATGTGGCTCAAGCGGTAGCACGCTCGCCTGGCATGCGTGCGGCCCGGGTTCGATCCTCAGCACCACATACAAAGATGTTGTGTCTGCCGAGAACTTAAATAAATAAATATTAAAAAAAAAAAGAGAAGATGGCAATATCTTACCAACGATACACCACACACACACACACACACACACACACACATTTTGAAATAACCACTACTGTTAACCTCAGCATTGTAAGAAGAAACTGAAAAAATGGATGTTTTAGATAGAGTTAGATGCATATTACAGAAAACTCAAATAAAATGACTCACATAAAATATTATTGTTATTTTCCTTTTGTGTGAAATAGTGCAGAATAGATATCCATGGATGAAATTATATAAGAATTGTCCTGGTGTATCGTTTTACTGTGCCGTCTTTACTGTATGATTTCCATCCTCATAGTTTAAGGAAACTTTTGGAGTTCCTACCATTATGTTCACATTCAAACATAACTACATGGAGGCTCTCACACCTACATGGAGTCACTTTATGTTGACTTTTATTTATATTTCATTGGCCATTCCATTTGCAAGGAAGGCTGCAGCCTGGAGATTTTTTTGGTAGATTAATTGCTTCATTTCATAATATAGATATTCTCTTGTATAGGAAGAAGGGAAAAATAAATACTGAGTTAAAAAACAGTGTTCTCTTCTGCAGATGAAGTGTGTGTGTATGTATGTATTTCAGTGATATATATATATATCTATACACACACACACACACACACACACACACATATATACACACACACACTTTACCACAGAGCTATACCCAGTACTTTTGTGATAGTGTCTCACTAAATTGCTAAGACTGGCATTGAACTTGTGATCCTCCTATATCAGCCTCCTGGGTTGTTGGGCTTAGTGGCTTCTGCCACTATGTCCAGCTCAGATGAAGATTATACTTTTATTATTAAAAATCACATGATGACTGTAAAATAGATTTTACTAACATAATGAGCAATTAACCAAGGTAGTGGCTGTTCTAGTGACTGTTCAAGTAATAGATGCCAAATGCATGGTTCCCATTCGTCAGAACCATTTCTCCTTCTTTGACTTCCATTTCTATTTTTACAAAAAGTAAAGCACTCTCCCATTCACTTTGACGGCTAATATGACATTGTTTTAGTTTTTTTCTTTAATGAGTACCTTTCATATTCTGGATACAGCAGGCACCAATAGCAAAAGCTGCCATACCTCTCTTGCAGTGGCTCAGTACGTGGAGTGGGAGTATATTCTTCCTGCTCTGCTTCACAAATCCTTAGTTTTAACTTTCTACTTTGAGACAGTGGTTAGAGACACTATGTTCTAGCAGCCTACATGGGTATGATTATAGTGCCCTCTACAATGGGATAACACATGTGAGGTGCCAGGTGCTAGCAGATGCCTGCTGCCCTGGAGAGGAACATTTGGTGAGAGTTGGTCACCACTATCCTTGGCATTAGCATTGGCATTGTTATCTTCTTGCCTCATGCTAACATTCCTGTTTGTTGTTTGTCATCTTTTCCACAATCAGATGCTAGTAATTCTATGTTATATGATTACACACACACACACACACACACACACACACACACACACACTTGTGGTTTCCATTTTGCTTCTTTTTCTGTATCAATTCTCTTTTCTCTAAATACACTTCTCTGTATGACCCTGACCCCACTTCTATATGAAATGCCAATCTTTTCAGACTATCTTTGGGGACTTCTAAACTAATATACTCAAATCTGGACAGTGGCATACATATAAGTAGCTGATCAATAGTTCACTTCCCATATCCTCACCTCCCATTGCTGGGCCCACCAGAAATAATAATGAAAGTTCCTTGTTTATCGACAATACTTGACCATGCACTCTGCACACTCTGTGCTTGCCTGTAAATCACTCAGGTTTTTATGCTCTTTGTTTCAGCTCAGGTGTTGCTTTCTCTGAGTGATTCCCTTGCTTGACCTTTCTGCCCTCTCTTAAAGTTCTTGGCTCACAAGTGGCATAATCAATTCCCATCTCATCATCATTAACTGACAACTGGAAATCCACAACCAGGTGAAGGGTAGAATAGAAGCCCATGTGCTGTCACAAATGCATGCTAGATCTCTAATAGCTCATTAGCATACCATACACAAGCATCTTGCTTTTAATTAGTTACGTGGTGTGATAGTTAAGTAGTATTTCCCTGCAATTTCTCCTGTGTGGGGAAAGAGAGAGGGAACAGGTTGGATAGAGAGGAGAATGGGTGTTAAAGGTAAGTATAAAGCTTTAAATAATTTTGACCATGGGGACAAAATATAGTCAGCAAGCTCTCAAGTCCAGAAAATAAAATACTTTGGTTATGTTCTGTAAAACAAAATAATGGAGACAAAAGACCTCCTCTTTTTATTCTTGCTGGTATTTAAAGAAAAATAAATTTAAAATTTAAACCAAGGATTAAAAAAATACGTAAATAAGAATGCAACAATGCCTTTTGTTATTCTGTCATTTTGGTAGAAGAGTACAGCTTTTGTTAGAAGACTGGTCCAGGTCTAGAAATTAGGGGAACAAAACTGCCAACATCATAAGTCGACTAAGGAACCCTAATGGGATCCTGATGTTTCAACACAGAAATATTTCTAGAAACCTACAAGTCTAACTGCCCCAAGATGATTATATAGTTAAATCCTATCCTTTCTTCTCACCCTTGGGAACATGATATGCCACCTCTCTGGACAGGTGACATACTTTAGTTTAAGGCAAGGCAGTGAGGGAGAAAGTGCCCTTCTGATGAAGTCTGTCATCCTGGAACAAGTGTTTAGGTTACTGTGGTCAGTGCAGCGGGACACATAAACCAAAGCCACGTGCTGCAGGGTACATGTGATCCAATGTCTCCTGATGAGGAAGCAGATGGCCAGTTATGAGCCTTCTATATGCAGCTTTGAAAAGTTACTACATCATCAAAAGGACAGATGTAAACCTGTTATGATATAAAGCACCAAATGCAGTACCACATTGAGTCTTAACGGCCATAGAGTCCTTTATTCTCTCAAAAACCATATGTACTTCCAATAAGGGCCAATTAAAAAAAAAATCCAACATGCATGGTGGCCTTTCTTTAAAAGGCCCTTCCTCAGAAGAGCAAGAGTAAAGTCCACAGCTCTGTTGTTCTGACAATATGCTTTTTCACAAGATAGTGTTATAAAAAATGTATATGGTCTTTGTCACCCTTGTTCCTGGCACACAGCTCCTCAAGCCCTTGGGATTTCCTGAGGAATAGAGTGTCTTTTGCCCAGGAATGACAAGCCCCTTTTGATCATATCTTAGTTTATGCTAATAAGGTAATTTAGGTTGAGCCCAGCCTCAGGATAGGGCGGCTCATCAGAAAGACCAAGTGATTAAGCAGTTGGAACTTTTCACCCCAACATAGGGAACTCTGGAAAAGAGGGGCGTTGGTGCTAGAGTAGAAGCTGTTGTAAAATTCTTGAACTAGCAAGTTTGATGAATTTCCAGGTTGGGGTTGACATACATGTTGAGATTCTGGGAGTGCAGTTCACTTGGAGAGGTCTTGGGAGCTTTTTGTACCTCTTTTCTGAGTTATCCTGTGCACGTCTTTTCTCTGGCAGTCTCAGAGTTTTTGTTTGTTTGTGTTTTGTTGCTTTTTGATATTTTTTTAGTTGTCAGTAGATCTTTTATTTTATTAATTTATTTATATGTGGTACTGAGCATCGAACCCAGGGTCTCACAAATGCCAGGCAAGCACTCTACCACTGAGCCACAACTCCAGCCCCTCAGAGTTGTTGTTTATCATATTCTGGCAAATAAATGTGAAGCATTTGCCTGATTTTTGTAAGCTATTCTAGCAAATTATTGAATCTGAGAAAGGAATCCTGGGAACTCCTGGCTTTTTAGTAGTCAGCCAAACTTATAGGAGGCCCAGACTTATAATTGGCACCTGAGGTGGAGCCAGTCTTGTGGGACTGAGCCCTTACCTTGCAGGGTCTGATGCTAACTCCAGGTAGATAGTGTCACAATTGAATTAAATTATAGGACACCCAGCTGGTATCTGGAGGATCAGAATTGCTTGGTGAGGAAAAACACACATCTGGTGTCAGAAGCGTTATGTGAGTTTAGAGGGAAAAGAATGTTTTTCATCAGACGTGTCAAAGAGGATTGTTAGTAAAATATGTGCAACATTATAAATCTATTTAAAAATGGGACACTATTCTCAAACCAATCTTCTTTGACTGAAAATCAATATACAGAGAAGCAGCAATATAGGTATAGCATATATGGACATTAGAAAACTATTGTTAAAGCTCCAGGAATATTGCCAAAGAAATGGGTGATTCTAAAATAGAGACCTGGAGAATGAATGGCCCGAAAACAGAGTAGGACTGGTGAGTCCATTAGCTGCCCATCACTGCCATTATTTCCATTTTCTTCTCTCTCCTAACTCTCCATCCTTTCCTAGTCTGGTTTCCTTGACAGACACAGCAAAGCAGAAACACTGAACACTCTCTCTTAGCTCCTGTGAGCCTCCTGAAGAGCCTGGCCTTGGAAAGTGAGCTGTGAAGCAATTGATTGGGCTGCCCTAGAGCCATGACTTGGTGTCCTGGATGCCACCTCCTCCTGCATATGGGAGTGTCACAAAGCTACTTCTTTGCCCAAGTCTGGCAAACAATCAAATCCAGACAATTCTCCAACTTGAAATAATGTCCAGACTAAGAATGTAATCTGAAAGAAGAACTGAGGGAGGACTTTCTGATATCCCTGTCCCAGGAGAGGACGCATTTTCATGAGTCCCTCAGAGACAGAAAAAGAGATCAGGGGGTCAGCAGAATATACTTAGATTCTTCTGCTTTTATTTGGTAAGCTGACATACCTAATTAGGGTTCTGCTTTTAGTTGATGAGCTGGTACACCTAATTAGGGATTTGCTGAACTAGCAGACAACATAATATTAACAGGTGATACTTTAGCAGATAACATAATATTAACAGGTGATATACTTCTCTTCAACCTTAAATGGCACAGACAGTGGCAACAGCCAAGTGCAAGTACAGGCTGATACATAGTCTTGTTTCACTGCCAGCCTGTGTGGCACACCATTGTTTTCAGATGGAGCCTTTTAGAGATGATCTGTATTTTTATTTGCTCTTGGTTCTCATTCTTGGAAACAGCTGAGTGTACACCTTTGTCTTTTGAGTAAAGAACCCACAGATGACACTAAAATTTTTAGCAAAAGTCCTGACCTCACAACCTCACTGCCATATTTTCTTAGAAGTCAAAGGATGCAAAAACAAGAGTACAAGTTTTTCTATGCAGGTTAATCTTAGTGGCTGCAATCATTGTTTGAATTGAGCCTTATAAATGCAAGGTCACAGTTTTACATCTGGGCTTTAAAATGTTTTTCCAATAGAAGCAATATAAAAGTGTGTGCAATCTTGATATGTGTCTCATATGTGTGAAGCTGAAATTATTATGTAAACCTGCCATTCAATATATAGTTTCTTACCAAGGATACATCACTATAAACATGTCCATCTTTCTTTTGGTAGGTTAATCTGTTTGTACAATTGGGTTCATAGGTAGTTTGTCATGACCACTTTCCTATCTCTATCCTGATCACATTCTCTGTTGTCTTTGTCAATCACAATTTAAATGAATGATCCTATATCAACATTATTTTTCTTCCTGTCTTATAGAGTGTTATCTTCACTTTGATCATCACAGAGTAGACAAGTTTCCCAGTAAGGATGGGTATAATGACAGAGCTCAACCCAGAAAATCTCTCCCTAAAAAAGATTTGCTTTAAAAGTCTACAAAACATGATCATTGAATCTTCTCACAGGGTCAGTTTCCATGAACACATCTTAAATCTTCCATCCATCCATCTTAAATCTTCCCTCCCTGCACCTTCCTTACAAGGGTCCTAGAAAACTATTCTAAGTACAGAAAGTTGCCAGTTATGCAGCTTGCCTTGATTTTGAGGATTTCATGCTTCCCTTGTGAATGTTGTTTCCTTACTTCTCTTTGTTCTGACACACATGATATCCTCTTGAACTCTTTTCCTGTTCCCCCAGCAACAGGTGCTGAATGATTCATGCCCTGAATTTACTGCCTCCTTTTCTATGCAATGTTGCTTTCTTGATATAAGAGTCTTAAAGTTTTAGTAGCTGTATATTGCGTACACCAAAAAAGTGCCTGCCATCTATCAGCAAACCACAGCGAACACCAGAGTGAACTGAGATTCGTATGCTTCCAACCCAGAAGCCCAGAATCCTAGGGGCTTGAACACCTTGTACTGACAAAAATGGACAAAGCATTCAAACAAAGAGATGCTTTTGTGTAAGGATTCAACACCTCCCATAAGATATCAGGGATAAAATATATCAGCATTTGTATCATTTATTACCTAAAACCAAAAAGCTATCCCACCCCCCAAGAAGGCTGGATTCTTTGTATGTCACAATAGAGGATTTATGATTTTATTTTTTCTACTTCCCTCATGTTTAAAATCAGTATGAGACTCAGCATTACCAAGACAATAACAGCAGGCACAACAGGTGTTTGCTATTGATTCTGTTTGCCTAGGCAATGGAAGAGAGGCCAGAATGCCTTTTCTTTTAGCACAGTAGTCCTTGCATTTAGTCTTAACTGATTTAAAATGACAAATAAAATATGAGTATTTCTTCCTGAATTGGGGTTAGAAAAATGATAAGCAAATGATAAAGAAGGGGATCCATTAGACTGATTGGGGAAGTAATTTAGTATTTGTAACCTTCTTAAATTACTCTTGCGTTATATAGATCACTCTCATAGAGTATTATTTTCTTAACTGATCTCCCTCTGTCTTCTCTCTCTCTAAATATAATGCATACAATCACTCCTTTCTAAATTAATATCTATTAATGTATATTTCCAGATGGAGAATGGCAACCTATTCAAGTGACAGAGAGACTGACCTAACTTAGAGCATTTTGGAAAAGAAGAGTTCTAAATTCTGTGAACCCCTATTAGCAAGAAACTTCTAAAGAATGGAGTCCTTAAAAAACTTGGATATACGGCACTGTTCTAATTTCCTAGATAAATAATTTTTCCTCAACAGGAAATAGTGTAAACCACAGATAACTTGGAACATAGCAAGACTGGAAAGAAATGGAATTCAAAGCAGTGAGAAAGACTGAGATAAAGTGGAAGAATGCTATGAAGAAGAGAGCATCAGATGACAGCTTTCTAAATAGCAGGGTGACATACTGATAATTCAATGTGATGCTAAGATAATAAAAATGCATAAGAGCACTGGCCTCATAAACAGACACATGCTATCACCAAACAGGGAAGCTGCAGCCTGTAGCTCCTGTTTATACAGTAAGGTGAGACGCTATCTAGCATCCATCCCCCTTCTAGGTTTGAGTGCCCCAGGATCAGAAAGATGCTGATAACTAGAAATGAAAGAAAAAACCAACAACAAAATGATTAAAGAACTTTTGGATGCATGCAGAAAGATTAGAAGAATAAAATAGCTCTAGTTTCCCTGTGATAACTAGGAAGGAATATGCATGATCACTATCTACAAGTGCTATATCAGAAAGTTATAAACACTAAGGTGGCAAAGGAATAATTTACAGTACTCTGATACCAAGGTGTATGTGGCTAAGGGTAATAGGATAGAATTACACTTCACAAAGTATAATATGAAAGCGTTGGAATATGTTTTAGAAAAGTTAATTGTGCACAAACTGTTTTCCATGCTCAGAATGTTAATCGGCTGCATACTCCCCCAGGTGATGCATAATCTTGCTCCTCTTTCTCCATCAACAAATGCTGAAGGAGAAGTGCTTCACTGAAGGCCAGATCTCCTTCCGGAAAGGATGCCTGGGATATTGAGTTTTGGACCCAGGTTCTCTTTCTCCTACTCCAAGCCACACAGGCATGCTGATTCCCTTTAACCTCTCTGAGCCTTACTTATGTTGATCTCATTTAGGCTAGAGAAAAAGGGAACAGAGTTTGGAACTGAAGACATATTGCTACACCCATCAAAATGACTTACCCCATGCAAATCCTCAGCCTCTCAAGTGATCATCTATCCCTGTAGCTGTCTAAATGCCATTGCGAATGACCTGGATGATCATGCTGCAGTTTAAAAGAGGATCCAAAGATGATGTACTGAGATTTTGAAGACATTATTAGAAACTCTCTATATTTTTTATTGGTTCATTTTAGTTATACATAACAGTAGAGTCCATTTTGATAAAATTATACAGGCATGGGATATTTCTTATTCTTACTAGGGTCCCAGCCTTGTGGATATACATGATGGTGGGATTCACTGTGGTGTATTCATATATGAACACAGGAAAGTTATGTTAGATTATTTCTATTGTCTTTCCTATTCCTAACCCCACTTCCTTCTCTTCATTCCCCTTTGTCTAATCCTTCGAACTTCTATTTTCCCCACCCCACCACCTTATTGTGAGTTGGCTTCCACATAGCAGAGAAAACATTCACTTTTATTTTGATCTTTTATTTGTATTTTTATATATCTTACACTTATAGTATATTAGCATAACTTATACTATATTGGTATAGCAGTTCATACATATTATTTGAAAATATACATACATATAAGAGATCATGTGTTCAATTAAAAAAAAAACTTTAATCTGTTTTAATATGGAGGAGAGAAGACTCCTAATATTAAAGACACCTATCACTAGGTGGTCTCAATAAATATCTAATGAGATAAAGTGAGTTTTTTTTTTTTTATGCCCTTTGGAAAGTTAAATATGCTATACAAGGTAAAGAAGGAGCCTACCGAAAATGTTAGGAGGAGAAAAAGTTTGTTATTCCTTTCCATGGAAAAAGAACCACCAAAGACTATCTTCTTGAATGTAAATGAAGATTTGACCCTACATGTGAGGCAAAAAGAAAAAGAAAAGAAAACCTGAAATGTAAATTTTCAAGCAACATCTCATACCTGGGAAATCACCAGTGGAGGATGAAGAAAAAGGACTATAGAAAAAAAGGAAAGAAGAAGATTGAAGACGCCTGGCATGGGAACAAAAGAACATACAAATCACATTTTATCTGAGAGTTTTAACTACTATATCTGGCCCAATGTCTCAAAAGTAAGCTAAAAAATGTGTTTTGAGTAAATGCGACTGATTGAGACATGTGCTTAGTTGGTAAAGATAGCTTTGGCATTTTAAGTCTGACAAGCCATCAGATAGATAAATGTATGTTGTGAAATCTATCAGCTCACTGCAGAGCAACTAAACAATTTTGAAAAATTTTGTTGTTTGAGTAACTGAATATGTTGAACAGTATTATAGTACCAATGAACTGATATGTATTAGTAAAACAGACAATTATTGAGTAGAATAAAGCCAAATCTGATATCTACATATTTAGTGAAATAAGAAGAGAATAACTGCAATTGTGTTTGAGGTTTCTTAAAAAGAAATTTCTATTAATAGTTTTCAAAAATATGAATACATAACCTTTTGCTAAGAAAGTACAAATTTATACAGAGATATCATTTTATTTCTGGTTTTTTTTTTCCTATTGAGTGATCTGTACAATATAACACATGCAATAAAAGATCTTTTTAAATGCATATACTCAAATGAAAATAGTAATTCTTTTTTTGCTCTTATGTATTCACCATCAGAAAGAAGAGGTAACATGATTTTTTCATATAAATTCTCTTGGCCATTACTTCTTCATTGATTCAAACTATAGACCTGCCTGTTACTTTGAATATGATGCATTTATTTGAAAGAGATTTCTATCACTTGGTTATACTGCACAATTATAAAACATAATTTTTAAAAACATCACTTTCTTCTGGCATTCTGTAAAAAAAATCATATAATTAAAAAGAAATTTGGGAAAAATTATCCCTTATACTATGTTTAGTACCTTTAAAGATTAGAGTTCTCAAATATTATTATTAGTTTCTTAATGAATATTTTTACCCAGTCAAACGAAAAAGACAGAAAGGAATGGAACTTCCATATTTAAATGTTGTTGATAATACTCAGATAATAAAAGATATTTTGAAAATTCAAAGCAGATGGATACAAATGGTAGAAAAGATTATAATGAGGGTTAGAAAACTATTTAGAGAAGACGGATTTATCCTTAGGTTCACTCATTAGTTTTATAGAAGGCAACCATGTTAAATTTAGTTTGGGAGACCATAGAATTACACATTCTTCATCCTTTTATTAGAAGGAAATACAAGGCAGGAAAACAAGCTGAAATCAGAGAATTGATCAAAAGCAAGTAGGTTGACAAGTTAGGGTCAATAAGGATCAGTTTAAATTCCTCCCATTTTACCTGTCATTTGCCAGGGTATTCATTTCATATTGTTAATTAATATTACTCAGACTTAATGAGGTACTGCAAAATTTTGAGTTATTAAGGAAAGTTAAAATGTGTTTCCATGTTTACTAAGGAAGCAAAGAATACTCTTCAAAAAAATTCAATAGAAGAGGAAAAGCAAAAAAGACACCAAGAATAACTGACATTCATTTAACCTCTCACCAATTTAAATAGTATTTATAGCATACCTACTATTATCAGAAATTTTATGGGTAATAAGGTTACAGAGATAAGTGAGACTAAAATTCTCCATAGGGGTCATGGTGTTTAAACAATTAGGAAAATGACATCACATTACAATTCTACAATTGGAATGAATTCTGTACCAAATCTAAGCTGATTCTGTTTAGCTGCTATTATTTGTTTTGTATTTGATGGTTAATATTTAGAAAAAGTTTATATCTTTATATAAGAAAGTGCAATAACACCTTTTTTCCTAAAATTAAATTCTAGTGCATAAAATTGTCATACTACAGTGCTTTTTAAATGCTGTTTAAAATTTGAGCCCTGTGTGACTACTCAAGAAAATTATCTGAAGAAATTTGGAAAGCAAAAAAAGCCAGAAGAGAAAGGAAATAAGATTAAGAAGAATAAGAGAAAACAAAAAGCATATATAATAGAAAAAAAAGCTTTATATATTGTGTTTGGGGTCTCTCAGTTCTTCGCCGTTTAAGATTCCCTATCCCAGAAGGAGGGAGATTCCCTATCCCAGAAGGAGGGATAGGGAATCTGTTCATAGAAATAGTACACTACATTCATAAATGTGTACTGATTTCATCTGTATGTCTGTAGAAGTTTTCTGGGACCTCTCTGCTGACCAGGAAACTAGGGGACAGGAGACATGACTCTAAAACTGGTAGACAGCTTCTAAACTCCTGTCTCTATTTAAAACATAGAATCCACACCATGTGTACTTCCAATGAAGAGTTCAAAGCTTTCCATGGAAATTATGCCCTGGACCTTGACCAGAAGCACCACCATCATGGTGTTGGAAAGCAGGTCTCCCAAATTACAGTAACTCCAGATATAAAAAGTAGGCAAGAAGTGCTTGCTGCTCTAGAGTACCGCCATTGAAAAATGTTTGATAGGGCTTGGTTCCTACTGCTATGGAAGAGGAACCCCTGCCACTTGTGAAAATGACTCCATGGATGTCAGAATCTGACCCTTCCATCTCATCCTGTCTCTCTCGGAGTGGAGAAAGTGATGGATGAAATGGATCCAATTATTCCACTTTAGAGAAAAGTGAGATGACAAAGACATACAGAAGAAAGAAAGAGACTATCAGCCATAGGAGAAAGGGTCAGATTGTATTTGAGATTTCATCTGGGTTAGATGTTTTAGTCAATTTGGAACTTTTTACTCTCCACCCTTTTCACACTACCTTTGTGGTTATGCTGCTTGTCATTTCAAGTAGATGCATGTTATATCATGTATTAATCATGTCATTAATGGATTGTTCTATTACTCCCTCCAACCAATTCTTCAACTTCACTCAAGCTGCAAGTCACAATATCAAAAATTAAAGATGAAAACCACCTGCAAGGTCATAGCTTGTCCCTTCTCCCAGACAGACTGAGGAAAACCTTAGTATTTTATAAAAGTGATATTCATCTTTCCACACTGGGGTGCAAAAAGGTCAGCCCCAATACACTTACCTTTCTGGTAGGTTTTGCACAGAGACAGGCTTTAAATGCACTAGGGGAAGCAGCTTTTGCTAAATGTTTTATAACGTGTCAGGAAACCTTTATCGAACATTTAATCCAAAACCTGGCTTTGAACCAGGGAGGCATACAATTCTGTAATTAATTTTTTTTACCTTCTTTTGCTAATCGCTGATAAAAAGCTTAATTCTATTAACAACTCGACTTGACAAATTGCACCGCTCAACGGAAGCGTTTAGAAATTAATTACTCATTTTATTGCATTAGATCGGATAAACAGGGAAAGACCAGCAAGAAAAAGGAAAACCCGAAAAGAGGGAAAATTGTCAAATATAAACAACCCATTGGTGTCTGACTATTTCCATTATTAATCAATGGTTACAGATCAATAATAAATAAATAAAATAAACACCCAAACCTCTCAGTACCTTTCATTTAAGTGTGGTTTCACCTCTGGGCCATGTTAATAATACAATTTTCTTTTTCTTAGAAGCACACATTTCCCAACTAAAACCCAAGTTGATTTGGATTCCTAGAAGGCTTTCTTGTCTAATTGTCTTAGAAGCTCAACTCTAAGACATTCTCCAATGTCCCAGGAATCTCTGCATGGCCTTTGGAGATTTAACTAAGAGTAGCAAATTGCAGCAGTAGTTATAATATTGTGCCACTATAGTATTAAAAATGGGAAGAAAAAAAATTAAATTGGCTTCATGTTCACTTCTCTAGTTAAAGTTAAGTGCTCAAACACTGGGAAGGCCATATGCAAATTTTATGGTTTTTTGTCTATAAATATACATGTTTGGAAATGACTGTTGAAAAAGAATTCTGGCACATAATCAAATTGTGCTAGTTTGTAGACTCTTATACTGTGCCTGCTGTAACCAAAAACTTTCATGCTGTAACTAACTCATCAACAAATTCATCTTTAAAGCATTCTGCTCCTCCTTTCTCTTTGCATCTCTCTGACCAATATTTGTTTTTGTAACTTATGGTAAAATATAGTCACACTTTTAGACTTTCTTCTTTAGTTAATAGTGCACTCAGTTGTTCAGTTCTTTTCCATTTCAGTAGTTGTGTCAGTAAATAAATATGTTACTGAAACAAACATCATTCCTGGGATGGTAGGTGGGTCAAGAAGAGGAAGGCCTTGGCTTAAAAATTCGAGTATAGAAGTATTCTGTAAAATAACATGGAAATGTAGAGCAAGTACGTATCTCCTGTCTCATGTAGAAGTACTGTATGCAGACATATACATTAGATGCAAGAGTGAAAAAGTAGGGCTGGGGATGTGGCTCAAGCGGTAGCGCGCTCGCCTGGCATGCGTGCGGCCCGGGTTGGATCCTCAGCACCACATACAAACAAAGATGTTGTATCGCTGAAAACTAAAAATAAATAAATAAATAAATATTAAAAATTCTCTAAAAAAAAAAGAGTGAAAGAGAAAGATGCTTTTCTGATATCTGGCTTCAGTAATTTGTGAGAATTTGAAGAATTCAAATTCAAAGAATTCTCCAATTTGAAGAAGCATAGGGATAAGTCAATTACCAAAAGTCCACTCCAGGCAAACAGACAGGGGATGTCTGGGAGACTGGATAGCATTGACTATGAAAATCAAAGAAAATCAATATTCTTGACAAAGTTAAGAGTTTTTTTAAAGGTAAGATTATATAAATATACATTATGGGTGAACTGGAATTCTGGCAACCTTCTTGGGGAAATAGTGTGAGTACTGAATTTTTTTCCCAAAAAAGTTAAAACTAAGAAGCAAAACCACTAAACACATTGTAGTCAGAGGTTTCGATCAACTCATTGGTAGAAGATGGGATTTTCTAGTTCTGATGAAATCAATGGTGCTTGCTTAAAACTTGAGTCATAGCAGAACTGTATTATGATAGAAACTGAAAGGAAAAGGTATTATAAGCAGGAACAGGGGTTGTTTATTCCGGAGAGGCAGGACTAGAGAAACACACCCAAATGCCACTTTTACTTTGGGCCTTCTTCTCTGGCTTCTACTCCCGCCACTTTCTTTTCTTTTTTTTTTTTTTTTAAACATTCCTCCTTTTCCTTCTCCTTCTACCTTCTTATTTTATTTTTTCCCCATTAAAGTCTATTCACTTCCCATTTTTGTTCTGACCACATTATGTCATAGTTCTTTTCTTTTTCTGAAAAGCAAGTAGGCAGTGGTGGAGTTAGGTTCTATATAAATCTATGTGTTGCATGAATGAATACAGGAACAATTAAATATACTCCTAATTTCTGGATGGACTACATGTTATAAAATGGATACATAAGTTTTATCATCAGTACACACACATGCAGACAAGGGAATATACAAAATTTTCTTTTCCCTAGAAATACACGTTTTCCCTCTAAAGCCCAAATTGATTTGGATTCCTAGACGGATTTCTTTTCTATTTGTTTTAAAGCTTCCCCATCCTACATTCTCCAGCATCTAGTTGTAGGAATCTCTGTTTGGGGATTTAACTAAGAGTAGCAAATTGCAACAGTAGGTATAATATCATGCCACCATAGTATTAATAAATGGGAGGAAAAAATTTAATTGGCTTATGTAAAATATATATATACATATATATGCCTATAAATGCATATATATTATATATGTATATATATTTTTTACCACCTCTGTGCTAGGAAGTATGAGAGACTTGAGATACCATATGACATATACTGACCCATATTCTCAGGGAATATACCATGTGTATTCAAAATATATTGATATAAATTACTCAATTATACTATTATATTGTGTGCATATGTGAATATATAACAACAAATCCCACTATTGTGCATAATTATGCACCAGTAACATAAATAAAATTGCAAAAAAAGATAAATGACCCTTTAGATTAACATTAAATTTCTACATAAAGGGTATGTGCAGTCAATACTGGTAAAATAAAAAAAGTGGAGGATGAACATGGAGTTCTAAAGAAAGGAAGTAATGTGAAGATGCACCTAGTATTTAAATTGAGAAGAACTTGATGGTCTGAAAATATGTGTGCATTTCATAGGATGTTAGGGTTATTGAGGAACGGAAATGATCTTACTGGGCCCTTTTGAGGAGTGCTATTGTTCTAACCTTTTAACACCTTGAATCAAACTGCCTCTGTTCTGTTGTCCTGTCCCGTCCTTAATTATAAATTTACAACTTTCGTAGTTTTATTTAATTTTTGTTCCTATTTTGATACTTCTAAGTTAATTGAAGCAGAACCACTGCTGATTTCTGATATAAAACAACGAATGAAAAAATCTCACAACTGCAAATAGGATGTAGGTAGGCCCTCTTGCAAAATAGCTTCAGCTATGGGAACAAGTGAGAGAGAATTGTTAAGGTTTATTCCACTTAACATTATCTGGAGCTCTTTTCTCTTGCCTCTACAGTCTTATTTTGGGTTGCTATAAATTGTCATCTGCAAAGATGTGAAAGATAAAAGACAAATAATAGTAATAAAACTATGCTGTATGTATCACATATATGCAATGTTCTAGAAAAAAAAAATGTGTTTCTCTGGGGAGTTTAGCTGATGTTTACAACCAACACAGGACTCTTTGTTTGGAGATTGGATGTTGTTAATGGAAAATACCACCTCCCGTTTTCTGTATTTCCATGGGTGACAGCTGATTACTATAAATCACATTATATGGCTGGTCTGTATGTGCAGATGGTGAAGGGTGTTTTATTTCTGCATTTATTCAATTTGAAAATGTATCCGTTTCTTAGACCTCTTGCAATAGTAACATATTAAGAAGATCTCTAGCCCTCCTTTTAGGAGGAAAGCAGGGGAAGGGCTGATCCATATCCTGTGCTCCATAGCTCTGGTAATTCTCCAAGACTGGAACAGCTTTGGGTCTGCTGGCTTAGCTCAAAGTCATGTTGATTAAAAAATTCTGGAAAGAAATAGATTGGATCAATATTTAAGGCCTTTTTTTTTTTTTAAGATGGTCAGGGTGTGGGACAGTGTAGACCTCTCTCTTTGTTAGGAAGTACTTATGCTTTCAACACCTTGTAGTCTGCCTCTAATCTTTGACAACGGGTGTTATAAAGTCGGAGTTTGTTGTAAAGCAGAAAAAAAAATCCTTAAAGTTAAATTGAGGGTGATATTTGTGGAGCCAGAAATGGAGAGTCTGTTAGGTAGGTATTTACTGAAGTAAAGGTCTTCCTTGAGTTATTTCTATTCATGATACTAAAATATTTTCTTTGGAAAAAAAATCCAAAGTAATTGTTAAAATATCTGGTCACTTAGAATCACAAGGACTTATACAATTGCAAGAGCCTCTAGAAATGTTCCAGGTGAACATCACTACCCTCACCTTTTGATGTATTTCCATGAGCTATTGAGAGAGGTATCATGAAAAAGAAAATTATGATACAATTTTTTAACAGCTTCAAAGCCTGGATAAGCATCTGTTTTTGCAGGTCACTGGTACCTGGAACCAATTCCTTTATGACTAGTTTAAAATATATGGCTTAAAAAGTATCTCTTTATCTGCACAATTGATTTAATAAGGTTCTGTTCTTGGTGTGTGAGATTCCTGGGTTTTTTCTCTACCACATCTGAATTGTCCCCAGTGGTGCAGAATACTCGGCCAACTGTCCTGCCCTCCCAAGTATGTACCATTGGTGTGGCCCTCACATTTCCCTCTTTGTGCTTGTAGACTGGGTATGCATTTGTAGACATGGCACAGGATTGACTGTGTATACAGAGCCACCAAAGTCTCCGTATGCTTAGAACAATTAATGTTAATGTTGTTCCTAGCTAGCAGCAAGAAGAGCAGAGAAACTCCTAACGAGGGCTGACACAAGGAGAAATACTGGCTTTTTGTCTCTCTTGTATGTTAAACAATTCATGAGGTTTGGGGTTGACTGAGACATTTAATAAACATTGGCTGCTTGGGCTGCCTACAGCTGGTGATTTGTCACTATTGGTCAAATATATGAGAAGCAGAATGAGTTTTTCAGCTTTGACGACTTAAGTTTTAACAAATAATGCTATTTACCATTCATTCAAATTTGAAGGCACAACATGCTTTAAGTGATAAGTACTAGATTTGGTATGTATAAACAAAAAAAAGGCTACCATAAGATGAAATTAAAATCTTAGCAAATTGAGATGTTTCACAGGATCTAAGCACTGGAATTGTTTTTATATGTCATTCAGCCCAAGTTCCCACTCTTTATAAGAATCCTCCTGAGTAATATGTCACTTATGTATTGTTGCTTGAGCTCTTTGCCTTGCCTCCCTCAGTTCCTTTAAAGAGCTGCCCTCACAGTCTTGACATAAAGGAAATGACTCAACTGCTCTATTTTGCATATACTTTAAGTGTGTCCCCCTGGGGTCCATGTGTTAAAATCTAAGCCCTATTGTGAGGTATGAAGAGGCTGGGAGTTTGATCTGGCTCTGGTGTTAGAGGTGAGGCCTGGGGTAGTGATTAGGGCTAGATCAAGTAACCATGCAGGAGACCCCAGGATTGTACTTCTGATGGCTTTATCAGAAGAGCAGACACCACAAGACAGACACATAGACACAAGCCTGCTCCCTTTCACTTGCCTGTGATAGCCTGTACCACCTTGGGACTGTCACAGCAACAAGGCCATCAACAGACAGTGCCCCTCTACCTTGAACCACCAGAATCATAAGCCAAAATAAACCTCTTTTCTTTTTAGAATCCAGCCACAGATATTTTGTTGTAGTAATGAAAATTTGATTCCTATACCACTCAACCTGCACTATCTTATCTCACCTGCCTATTCCTGTATTTGTACTGTCCTTGCTAATGAATTCACCTACTTTTAATATGACTAACCTCATGGCTTACCCATTTTCTGAGTAACTTTAGCACCCGTGACCAACTTTTGTTACACAGTTTTTCCAACAAAAGGTGAAATTGAGATATTTGCTGTTGCTTTGTACTAACCATGGCCTCCCCCCAAAATCAGCACTAAACTTTGTGACTGAATTAGCAATTCAGATTCCAGAGTTTATGAAATTTGAATGAGGTTTTCATCAGAGAAATCATAAGTTAAATTGCTGTTCAAGTCAGATGTTTCTACCTTAAATTAACAATAATTTATTCCAATCATTTATTGTTTCAGCTAATCTGTGTAAATAGCAGGGACATATTTTGTAAAAGGGAAAACTTTCTTGAGACCATATATTTTAGTAGCGATGCTGAACATATCTTAACCAGAAGGGGATGGAACTTATAGTAACAGATGTGGACATATGGACAGTTAACCTTCTGCCCCTTCAAGGGATTCCAGCCAAGGAATGAGTCATTCATCCATTCTCTGAACATTTTGTTTCATCTCTGAGTTAGATAGGCATGTGGACAAGCAATGAGCTTGCTGTTCCTTTTGTTTTTTCAAATAGTTTTATTACTAGTTGCTCCATTCTTGATAACAATTTTTGTTTAATTTCTATACAGTAACAGTTCTTTCTTAGATTGTTTGTTGTTTGAAGGAATGAATTGAAAATGAGTGGAAATCAGAATACAGTGAAAAAATCCCCTGATAAGGGAGGTGTAAGCAAATGCATAGTCATTGTGGAATCATTCTTCTTGTGTAGCTAGAAAGCCCCAGAAACTCATGGTACTCTGGGTTTGGCATTGTATCTCAGGCAACAAAGATGTTGCCTTGAAATAAGTGCTCATAGGGAAGATAGCAAGACTGTGATTATCTGTATTTAAACTAAGATTAGGGAGGAAATACAGACTAGATGTTGCTGCCAAGCATTCTATCATTTACTTTACTGAATTGAATTCTACATGGCACAAGTCATCATTCTGGGGCAATAAAAGGCATAGCATTTAGAAGATCTGGGTTGTTCTGTGCATTGCTGTAAAACAGCTGAGTGATCCTGGCCATGTCAGTTACCTCTCTAGATCTCAAGTCCATTGTTTATATATGGGTTTTATAGGGCTCATGGGGGAAATTAAATAAGAAAATGTACTTGGAAGCATTCTATAAGTTATAAATGCTAATAGAAGTTATTGATAGTACGATTTTTTGTCAATGATAATATCTGTGAACACAGTGAACCTGTGCTATGGATTTATACTTGTTCATATCTCTGGTTAAGTGTGATCCACAGGGGTCGGTTCTGATTTTCTTAAAACATAATGATTTTATGGGACTCTTCTGGATCTACTTACTAATTTCTAGAAGCTTCTGAGAATGCTATGTCCCAAAGATTAGGTAGACAACTTGCTTTGTCATGTAGGTACCAAGGTAAAAGCAATATCAGATACAGGGACACAAATGAATTGTTAACCCTGAAGTCATGGAATATTACTTTAGATACATGTTGGATCAATACATCCCCCTGACTTTCTCAATATCCAAAGTCATTTAAGTTTTAGTCCATTTAAAAGACATGATGGGGATTGTGTACATTTCAACCCCAAAGACATACACACAGACTCGTGACTATATGTATTCACAGGTATCTTTGGCCTGGCTTCTTGCTCAAGGATCTCCCATGAGGCATGGACCAGGGGAAGGTTGAAGACCTACCTAAGTAGTTCCAAGTGGCTAGGCTTAAAAATGAGCAGGTTAACTAGGACATAGAGCTCAGCCATATCTCCTTAGCCGGACTTTGCCAAGTCAAGCTTGTATCTACAAATGGAGGCCTGTGGACTAAAAGGCTTATGCTGACCCATAGTTCTTGTCCAGATGATATCATGGCAGCTTGGAATGCCCTCCTTTCCTTCTTTAGATGTTGAAATCCCACTTATCTTTAAAGGCCCTCTACGCTGACAACCTCTTGCCTTTCTAAAGCCATTTATAACTTTCCCCAAAAGTATAGCAATCCTTCCCTGCTCCCAAGTGAATTAGTTACATGTGCATAAAGCTTTCTCTCTGATCTTTGAGCTTCTGGTGGAAGGATATGGATCCTATCTATAATGTTGCAGCTATACTATGTAGCATATGACCTGGCACAGAGCTTGATAACTTCCACCACTCAGAAGATAAATAGCATCACCTTTAAAGAATATGTCCTGCAAAATGTCTTCAAGGTCACTGTCCACTATATATTATTTCTTAAAATATAGTGATTTTCTGGGACTCTTCTGGATCTACTAATTTCTAAAAGCTTCTGAGAATGGTATGCCCCAAAGATTAGGTAGGAAACTTGCTTTGTCATGTACTCTCCTGCCATTTCTTTACTGGACAGTGTAACTCGAACCCATCCTGTGTGAGAGGCATTTCAGTATTTTGTTTTAACTTGAGGGAAGAAGTAAATTAAGTCAAGCTCTCTCAGTTGGGTCAATTTAGCCTGACAAAAATTCCCATAGGTCATGTTTTTATTGTCATTTAGATTTAACTTTGTAATTCATTTGTACTTTAAGTAGACCAAAAAATGAGAGATAGACCTTAATTACTAATGTCTCTTGTTTCTAATTCCATATTTGTTTCCAGGCTAAAATTTGGTTTGATATTTCCCCTTGTTTTCTTTTTTTTTTAAACCTTTTTTTAAATTTTTTTTTAGTTGTTGATTGACCTTTATTTATTTACTTATATGTGGTGCTGAGAATCGAACCCAGTGCCTCACACATGAGAGGCAAGTGCTCTACCAACTGAGTCACAACCCCAGCCCTGATATTTCCCCTTGTTTTCTATCCACAAAAATACTTTTCCCTGAAGTTCACCCACTCATAAGTTTACACTCGTCCCCAAACATTTTCATTTCTGTGTCATCTACTTTATTTCCACAATTTCTTCAAAGCATCTCTAATATCTTCATAATTATATTCTTCTATGCCATATTGGGCAAGATTCTCATTCCCAAGTCAGCAACATACCTCTTGATATGTTAACATTTAAAAATATTTCTTAAAACTATTTATTAGTGTCTCAGAGGATATCAGTGTGATATAACAGTTTGCTTTATTCACTCACCAGAAGGAGGGGCATTAACAGAAGCAATTTAAATATTAGTTAATGGTCCCTCCCAGAATTATACTCTCAACTTTCATATTACTTTGTCAAAATCAGAATTTCATGACCAATTTGTTATGTGTACCTGAAAATAGGGTGTCTAAGTGAAAATATCATGAATTGTTAACACCAACCTTTTCTCTATAATTTCACCAATTTGTTTTCTAATCATATATCCATTTCTTGACCATTTATTAGGGGGAAGATGACCACAGTAACACAAAAATCTGGGGATGGGAAAGTTGTTTTGACTCTTAGAATGTTCTGAGATGAACATGATCCCCACCTCTATCTGGCCTCTTTTCTGTCCTATCACCATCACTACCAGGACATTTATAAAACACATGAAAATCTTTCTGTCCTGTGGGTGTTTTGCATCTTTAGAGCTGCTCTCCATTTGTCACTAGTCCAAGTGTTCACTCAGTGCCTCTCCTACCCCACCCTGCTCTATGTATCACTTTGGATGTGACACAGGAGACCACATCCCCTCCTTTCTTGCCCCAAGGTGCTTATGAAGCTCAAAGAATGACATGCAATTGGGTTGTTTATCACGGTGCTGAGAAATGGAAGGATGGCATCGCTACAGGAGCAGATGGCACTGCACGCTTGGCATAATTTTCTCAGACAAACTAGGACTAGGGCTGTGAATACTGGCATTTGCCTGCTATAGTCATTCGCATTAAAACATAACAATGAAAATATGGTTGTTATGCAGAAAAGGTATGGAGATTTTAAAGTACAGGCATTTAAGTGTTGTGAGTTGCACTCCTGACATTTTGTATCAAGCAAAATTTTGTAGATGCAGAATATTTTTTAAAATATCTATCCATGTGGCCATGTACTCCCATAAATATACTGGGGCAGTGATTTATCATAAAATCACATTTAAGCGTGTAGAGAATGTTTGAAAAAGGAGAAAGAAAAAAAATGATGGTAGAAAGAACATGTTTTCAACTCTGGAAGCTAACAAAGGTGTGAAAAAGAAATATGATGTGGAAATGGGACATTGAAATGGCCTTGTTTAGAAAACTTGAATTGAGGTTCTACTACTTATTAACTGGGTGATTTTAAGCAAGTCAAACCTATATGACTTATAGTTTTTCTCATGGTGGAAGTGAAGAATTTGGATTGGATGGTTTCTGCCATTTCTTGCAATTCTAATATTCTTTGATTTGCTCTTTCTATGGGAACAAGTGAAGCAACAATGCAGGCCACCTACGTTTTGGCCTACTTTTGTGAGTTTTTTTTTTTTTTTTTTTAGTTTAAAGAATCATGGAATGAAAGAAGAAAGAACACATTGAAAAAGGCCAGAGGGCTCAGTATGCATATCATTTCTGAAGTACATTCCATTTTTCTTTCTTTTCTCCCTTTTTTTCCCCTTTGAATCAATACTTCTGTGCCTCAGTTTTGATTTCCTTTGAGAAAATGGGAGAACTTCCAGGAAAATGGCTAATGTCTCAAGTGTTTGAATTAACTAACTTATTTTTTTATTCATTCAACAAATTCTGTTCTAGGCAGGTGGTAGGCTACAGGGATATAGTGATGGATAGGATATGTTCCTTGCCCTACAGGAATTGAGAGTCCAGTGGTAGGCATATAGACTATACATATAAGAAATGTGATGCAGTAGTGTTACAATAAAGCACAGGGTACAAAAACAATTTTGTTAAGGAGATACAGAAAAGGTGTCACAAATGAGGTTATAGCAGGTTGGGGGTTTTGAGGAATTGTTATAATTTCTCCAATGAAGGAAAAGCACGTTTTTGCTAAGGGAACAGTACACATTAGAATGTAGGGTCATAAAATGGTCTGGTGTGTTTGGAGAAAAGTGAGAAATTTTATATATGGCTTGAATACAGAGCATAGAGGAAAAAGAAAGGAATTAACAGCTACAGGGAAAAATGGACAAGATTTCAAACAGCTTTGCATTCCTGTCAAAAACATTTGATATCACCTTTTAGGTAACAAGAAAACATGAAAAACTAAATATCATGATCAGATGATTTGTTTTATAATATGCATGAAGTTGCTAGGACAGTCATAACAAAGTATCACCAGACTGAGTGAATTAAATAGCAGAAATTTATTGTCTCACAGTTATATAGGCTAAATGTCCAGGATCAAGGTGAAGGCAGGGTAGATTTCTTATGAGACATCTCTTTGTGACTCATAAATGGCCATCTTCTCCCTGAGTCTATGCATTGCCTTCTCTGTATGTGTGCTTCTGTTTGAATCTGATTATCTTATAAGAACACCCGTCATATTGATTAAGTCCTATCCTAATGACCTAATTTTAATTTAATGACCTCTTTGAAAACTTGATTCCCAAATATAGTCACCTTCTGAGGTAACAGCCTCAATATATGAATTTGGATGACACACTTTAGTTTATAACCTACAGCTATTATTTTAAGGTAATATAAAAGAGGTTTTACCCAAAAAGAGGCTGAATGCTCAGACTGTTTGAAAGAGTCCAAGAAGAAAAAAAAAAAGTTAATGACCTCAACTAAAAGTGAATTAGGGCAAGTATATTTCTGAAATAAAATCAACAAAATGTATTTAACTGGTTGGATATTAATAAAATAAGGTGTTCATTGTTTATTCATTCATTCAGAAATATTTATTAAATACCAATTTTCTGTCAGCAATAAGTAAGTCTAAATTTTTCATTTTGGGGAGCCTATATTGTAATGGAGAGGGGATAGAAAACATAGATAACAAATGAATTACAACATCTTGGTGATAATAATGTTCTGCAGATTATTAATACAGGATTCTGTGTCATTGCCATGGTATAGTAGTTTTAGTTGGTATAGTTAGGTTAGTGTCACTGAGGCAAAGGGGTAAATGACATGAAGGATTAAGCTACCCAGGGTTAAAAATAAGAATATTCAAAAAGAAAGAAATAAAAGAATATACCAGACAAAAGGAAAGGCTCTTATTTTGAAACTTAAGTTGGTGAGGAGAAAAGAAGCAGAGGATGTTTGGAGGGGAAGATGTCTCTATTGAGGACACTGTGGTGGGAGGACACACACTTGCCTGGGAGGCAGCTGAAAATATAATTGTCTACATGTGGAGGAATGGGGTCAATGGACACAAATTTGGAAATAACCATATTATAAAGGGAAAATGAAGTGATCTTATAGTTTAAAAAGAGATAAAGTAGAAAATTTCAAGGAAAGAACCTAACTAATATAAAACTACTGTCAGAAGAGTTGAAAGAGGATAAGACCTAAGTCCCAGATTATCACCGGACTCCAGCGAGAAGGAATAGAGTACTTCCTCCAGCATAAGATGAATAAACCTCTAAGAGTTTGAGTAGAAGGAAGGGAAGTTGAAGAGGATTTTATTTATTTATTTATTTTCTTACTTACTTATTTATTTTTACCTATAGCCTTTGCTTTGAAAGTGATGGGGATATGAACTTTGAAGCAGAGTGGTAAACATTTATGAAATCTTCCAGAGGAAAAGCGTAAGAAAATTGAGTAGGGAGAAAGAAAGATGATTTATCAAGCAACATAGACAGTTACACTGAAATCAGGTTACCCTGTTCTGCTTTTCTACTTGTCACAAGGTTTATAATTAAGAATACAAATTTCATAATTATTAATTTTCTAAAAACTTTAATAAATTAAGTCTGGCTTTTAAATAAGAAACAGATATCCAAGTAATGGAATGTTAGATGGTATTTCCATGTACACCTCTATATCTTCTTACCACATCCCTGTAAACATTTAATACAGTAAAAATGCTATTTGTGAAATAAATAAGGGTTGCAGGTACAAAGTACTCTTTTTTTATTGCTGATGATCTTCAAGCTATATGGATACAGAGGAAATATATTGTGTCTACAAGCAGAAGAATTCTTGAACCCTGGTTGTTTCAGGGTACAAGTTCAAAGCTACAACATGCATCAAGAGATTAAGACTATGAGAAATTAGAAGTTTCCAAATATTTTATATTTTGGACCTCTTATAGGTTATTAACTCCTATTTCAACTCAGGCATTGACAATTTGCTAACATATGGAAGATGAAAAATGGGGAAAAACAAAGAGTGAGAGAGAGAGAGAATAACCTGCTTCTTTCAATGCAAAAGAACTGGTCAAAGCATTGTTGGTCCTCATATTCAACCTCACACTGTCCTGCTTCTGTCTTTGCATTGGGAGGTTGACCCCACCGACTTTGAATCCCAGGGATAAGCTGGTCCTTTACTGGTATCTAGGAGGCATGGTAGAAAATTAGAGAGTAGGAGGAAGAGACAAGCTGGAGTCTTTCTCCGTCCTTTTTGTCTCAGATGGTATTTTGGACTGCTGCTGAATCTCTTCTCTGATTCCAGATCCCAGGGCAGGCTTTCATGGTTCCTGGTTTTGTCCTGGATTGAGGCAATACTGCTTCCTTTGTTCGCATCTCCAACTACAGACTTGGAGTTGCTTCCTGCAGTGACTGATCACTGCATCCCCTGGTTGACTTCTCATCTTCTCCCATCATCTGTTCATCAAATTTATACATTAATTGTCTTTTCTTTTAAGAACTCACAGGGTGTTATGTTTCCTTGATTTGACCTTGACTGAGTAAACTCAGTTACTTACTTTAGAGTATGGGATACTGATATTTTAATCTAAATTGGAATAGAATTCAATAACCATTTGGAGAATTATTTATATCTGAGAGGCAGGACAGAATGAAAGTGCTAGAAATATTCCTTAGAAATCAACCTTAGAATAATTTCTTTTGTGTGTGTGTATTAAAATTCTAGTAAGATAGGTTGAATATGTTTAGGCTACAAAGAGCAGTACACAAGGAAAACATATTTATTAGAGGAAATACGTAGAACCAAAGCTTTAGAACAAAGAGGCAGGAAGAGAATAAGTATTTGGAAAGAATATGTTATAATGATTAAAGGGTGGTAGAGGAAAAAAAAATAATCCAAAAGAAAGAAGGAATAATGGGAAAGCAGGGGATCTAGAAAAGAAAAGCCAGAGTCTTTTATAGAAGAAAAGAGATGGAACTGAAAAAGAACATGCCCTCATGGATGCTGTCCCACTTCCTAGCACCACTGAGCCTTTCTAGAGTAGCCAGAAAGCTTTTTAATTTCAGTTCATGACCAGCGTTTTCCTTCCCCCACTATCAACCTGCTAATGCTTTTCTAATAATTACCATTTTTGAAACTGTTTTGGCTGTTAAAAATGTTTCTTTTTAATAAGCTGATTAAAAGAGGCTGCTTATTAGCATAAGCTCTTTGCTGTTCAGCCCTCTTCCTAATTAAAAGCACTCATCTGTGGAGACCTCGATTTTTACCTTCTCTCTGTGATGGGCTTTTGGATATTTTTCCTTGACAGTTTGTTTTATTTTGCCTTTCTTCCTTTTGGTAGTTTTCTGTTCCTATATTCCTCAGAGATCGAAGCAATCGAACAAAATAACACACGAGAGGGAATGTGCCGTCTGAATGTTTGAGGGAGGAGTGGAAAACACACCCACAAGGTTGAGTCAAAAGACAAATCCTACTTTCATAGGAGCTGAATCAAATTTCCAGGATTGCAAGTTGCCAAAGGTGATATATAAAGATGAAAGGTGATGAATGCCAATCTCTTATTTCTTTCCTAGTGTGATATCTTCAACTCCCTTAGGTTTCCCTTGGAATGTTCCTTCTATAATAGTGATGGTGGTGAGAGGACATATTTGGAAGTTTCTCCTGATACCCTTAGAACACAAAGTGATAGTGGTGATAGGTACTGATCACAGATGGTCCTTATGTCTGTGGCTAGGCAACTTGAGAAGTAATTGGGACCAGAATGGTGTTATTTGTGTCCTAACTTTATTTATTTTAATATAAAGAAATATATACATTAAGATTTTTTGCATAAAGAAATACTAAAGGAAAGGTAGTTTGTATGAAGCATGATTTAAAGGGAAAAAAAGAAAAAATATGTGTAGGTTAAGGAAAACAAATTTTATAAAGATGACATAAGATTTCTTGTTCACTAGGCCTGGTGTATTATTTAATGCTTAGCATTATTTGTTTTATGGACTCTTTTGAGACTGATGAAATGATTGCCTTCTCACTTCTGAAAAATAAATATAACCATATTTTTTTCTTACAATAATTTGGGTCTTACAGATTGTTTAAAGTCTAAGAATCTATGGATCTACAGTGACAGTACTCAGTGCAACTTCTGTAACTGATCCCGCCAACCAAATGGGTTGTTTTTCCCCATTTGGCTTTATTCTGATCTTATGCTCATGAAATTAACTTTTTTTAAATTTTTTATTGTTGGTTGTTCAAAACATTACATAGTTCTTGACATATCATATTTCACACTTTGATTCAAGTGGGTTATGAACTCGCATTTTTACCCCGTATACAGATTACAGAATCATATCAGTTACACATCCATTGATTTACATGTTGCCATACTAGTGTCTGTTGTATTCTGCTGCCTTTCCTATCCTCTACTATCCCCCCTCCCCTCCCCTCCCCTTCCCTCTTCTCTCTCTACCCCCTCTACTGTCATTCATTTCTCCCCCTTGTATTATTTTTCCCTTTCCCCTCACTTCCTCTTGTATGTAATTTTGTATAACCCTGAGGGTCTCCTTCCATTTCCATGCAATTTCCCTTCTCTCTCCCTTTCCCTCCCACCTCTCATCCCTGTTTAATGTTAATCTTCTTCTCATACTCTTCGTCCCTACTCTGTTCCCACTTACTCTCCTTATATCAAAGAAGACATTTGGCATTTGTTTTTTAGGGATTGGCTAGCTTCACTTAGTATAATCTGCTCTAATGCCATCCATTTCCCTGCAAATTCTATGATTTTGTCATTTTTTAATGCAGAGTAATACTCCATTGTGTATAAATGCCACATTTTTTTTTATCCATTCGTCTGTTGAAGGGCATCTAGGTTGGTTCCACAGTCTTGCTATTGTGAATTGTGCTGCTATGAACATCGATGTAGCAGTGTCCCTGTAGCATGCTCTTTTTAGGTCTTTAGGGAATAGACCAAGAAGGGGAATAGCTGGGTCAAATGGTGGTTCCATTCCCAGCTTTCCAGGAAATCTCCATACTGCTTTCCAAATTGGCTGCACCAATTTGCAGTCCCACCAGCAATGTACAAGTGTACCCTTTTCCCTACATCCTCGCCAGCACTTGTTGCTGTTTGACTTCATAATGGCTGCCAATCTTACTGGAGTGAGATGGTATCTTAGGGTGGTTTTGATTTGCATTTCTCTGACTGGTAGAGATGGTGAGCATTTTTTCATGTACTTGTTGATTGATTGTATGTCCTCCTCTGAGAAGTGTCTGTTCAGGTCCTTGGCCCATTTGTTGGTTGGGTTATTTGTTCTCTTATTGTCTAATTTTTTGAGTTCTTTGTATACTCTGGATATTAGGGCTCTATCTGAAGTGTGAGGAGTAAAGATTTGTTCCCAGGGTGTAGGCTCCCTATTTACCTCTCTTATTGTTTCTTTTGCTGAGAAAAAACTTTTTAGCTTGAGTAAGTCCCATTTGTTGATTCTAGTTATTAACTTTTGTGCTATGGGTGTCCTATTGAGGAATTTGGAGCCCGACCCCACCGTATGTAGATCGTAGCCAACTTTTTCTTCTATCAGACGGCGTGTCTCTGATTTGATATCAAGCTCCTTGATCCATTTTGAATTAACTTTTGTGCATGGCGAGAGAAAGGGATTCAGTTTCATTTTGTTGCATATGGATTTCCAGTTTTCCCAGCACCATTTGTTGAAGATGCTATCCTTCCTCCATTGCATGCTTTTAGCCCCTTTATCAAATATAAGGTAGTTGTAGTTTTGTGGATTGGTTTCTGTGTCCTCTATTCTGTACCATTGGTCCACCCGCCTGTTTTGGTACCAGTACCATGCTGTTTTTGTTACTATTGCTCTGTAGTATAGTTTGAAGTCTGGTATCGCTATACCGCCTGATTCACACTTCCTGCTTAGCATTGTTTTTGCTATTCTGGGTCTTTTATTTTTCCATATGAATTTCATGATTGCTTTCTCTATTTCTACAAGAAATGCCGTTGGGATTTTGATTGGCATTGCATTAAACCTATAGAGAACTTTTGGTAATATCGCCATTTTGATGATGTTAGTTCTGCCTATCCATGAACAGGGTATATTTTTCCGTCTTCTAAGATCTTCTTCTATTTCTCTCTTTAGGGTTCTGTAGTTTTCATTGTATAAGTCTTTCACCTCTTTTGTTAGGTTGATTCCCAAGTATTTTATTTTTTTTGAAGATATTTTGAATGGAGTGGTTGTCCTCATTTCCATTTCAGAGGATTTGTCGCTTATATACAGGAATGCCTTTGATTTATGCCTGTTGATTTTATATCCTGCCACTTTGCTGAATTCATTTATTAGCTCTAATAGTTTCTTTGTAGAGCCTTTTGGGTCTCCTAGGTATAGAATCATGTCATCTGCAAATAGTGATAATTTAAGTTCTTCTTTTCCTATTTTGATGCCTTTAATTTCTTTCGTCTGTATAATTGCTCTGGCCAGTGTTTCGAGAACTATGTTGAACAGAAGTGGTGAGAGAGGGCATCCCTGTCTTGTTCCAGATTTTAGAGAAAATGCCTTCAATTTTTCTCCATTCAGAATGATGCTAGCCTGAGGCTTAGCATAGATTGCTTTTACAATATTGAGGTATGTTCCTGTTATCCCTAGTTTTTCTAGAGTTTTGAACATAAAGGGATGCTGTACTTTGTTGAATGCTTTTTCCGCATCTATCAAGATGATCATATGGTTCTTATTTTTAAGTCTATTGATGTGGTGAATAACATTTATTGATTTCCGTATATTGAACCAGCCTTGCATCCCAGGGATGAATCCTACTTGATCATGGTGCACAATTTTTTTGATATGTTTTTGTATCCGATTCGGTATCAATGAAGTTCTCTCCTCCGCTGCTTTCTTATGACATCAGATCTCAGAGGGACCCCATCTCTGCGGGCCAGCCAGGCTGCCTTGGAGTCTGCTCTTGCCAGGTCCTGGGAGCGGCCAGCTCACCGCCCCCTCCTTGGTGTCAGAGTAGCCCCTGAAATTAACTTTTAAATTCAAGTTTTTCTTCTCCTTTAAATAAAGGGGTGAGATTTTGCCAATCATATTTCATATAAATGTTTAGTTTTCTTGTACATTAATAATACCGATTCTTTCTTCCTGTCTTTTCTTGCATCTTGATAGTTTGAATTGACTCCCTCCCCTTCTTGACCCTTTGACCTCATCTGCCACCATTTTATTTTGGCTCCCAAAAAGCAGGAGATAAAGGTCCAATGACATGATACTTTTTGGAAACCCCAAGAAGCCTTGTTTCCATATATCATATTAATAACATGCATGAGATATATTTGTTTTTTTGTCCAATAAAGGCTTCATATTGTCCAGGTCACAAGGGAAAGGTGAAAGAATATTTGTTTCTCTTAACAAATTTTGACTGGTTCTCAGAACTATACTTTTTTATAATAATCATCAATCATATAATTTGAGAATATTTTGTATGTACAAAGATTTTACAAGAACATGAAAATTTCTTATGGTATATGGTAAGTAGTTCATATATAGCTTAATACACATACATTGTGATAATAAAGATGAAAAAAAAGTACAAGGAATCAATGATATCTATCTAGTCTATGTCCAAAAAAAGGGGTTATCTGTATAGTAGTTTGTGGACCATAAACTTGTTTACAGAAAGAAGCTAGAATGTAATTTAACTAATTAAATCTCACCTAGAAACGGAAGTTCAGATAAGACTGTCTCCAAATTCATGTAGAAGTGACATTGCAGGTAGCGGGCTATATTTGTTCTGTATTGATAACAAAGGTCAGAAACAGAGTATGAGATAAATGGAGGGGTAGAGTAGAAAGATCAGAATTCCATAACACAAGTAGATACGACCAACAGAACTATGATGGATTTTTTAAATAGTGAGCTTCTACCTCTGGAAGACATCAAGCAGAGGTCAGATGACCATTTGTCAGGATGACTGTTAAATATATTCTGCATTTGGGTAAAATAAAAATGAGTTCTAAAAATCATCCTAAATCTAAAATGTATGACTCTTCTAAAATAATTCTATTCTGTAACTATCTCACCAGTAATGAGGAGGAATGAGGTCAGTTTTTGCTGTTTAATCCTTTTGTTACTCCTAGGCTTCCTGCAAATTAATTTATCTGTTAAGCTTCATTCATTTAAAATTTTAAGTTATTTTTACTTAGGGTATAATATGTTTACTTATTGTATCAACTAATATATTTTCCAGTATTGTAATTTATTTTATGATTAATTATAAATTTAAGAATAGGATCCCTGATTTTTCTGTTTTAACTCACCAATCTTTTCTTTCCTTTTTTTTTAAAAAATGTATGTTCTAGATAGTATATTCTAGTTTTAAAACTCAAGCTATAATTCCAAAGCCTTGTGATCTATGAAGTCACTTCAGTTTTCTATAGATTATTAAGAGAACTTAATGAATACAGAGACACATGGCTAAGTGAGTATATATGTGTAGTGTGTCCCTAGTTGACCATTCAGTAACATATATTGATTGGGACCCCAAGTCATCCCCTTTACTCTCCCCATGGGAGACTCTATATATTCACAGTCCTATCGTGAGGTCAGCAACCCTCACAGAAGAAAAGCTGGAATAAATTCCCTTTATGCTATACTTCTACTATCACTGGTGTCATGACACAAATGCTTATGTGCTGCTGATATTTCTAAAGGCATAGCTGTGCCTAGCCACATGGAGAGAACTAAGCTGAATTCACTCTCGCCTCATGAATCATCAAAACATTGTCAGTTGGATTATGGTTAGAGGATGTGGTCTTGATGATGCATAGAATGATGGGAAAATAAAAGCACAGAACCCAGTCTGCTGCTCAGATCGCAGGAAGAATTATTTCATAGTTCAATTGAAGAAAAAAAAAGAAAGGCAGAAAGAAAAAAATAATCATTTCACTCTAATATTGAGTGCATTTCCCACAGAAGTCAGAAAATACCAATACAGATTAGATGTCTTTTCAGGTTTATCTTAATTAAGTTTAGAAGAAGGGCAGGTGAACTGGAATCTCCTGGAAGCTCTGATTTTGTTAGTTATAGGCAAAAGAGTTAATAGACTGACATGACAAATGGACAAGGAGTTATACTTCCATTTTAAGTGGATGTATATGAAGGTGTTAAATAGCTTCTTTCTCTTCCCAATTGTTAGAGTCTGTAAACAAGTCAAAATAACACCCGGCATTTTGCCAGGGGAATGTTAGAGTTCGTAAACAAGTCTGGATGGCGCCTGGCAAAATGCCAGAGGGAGTGGTTTGTAAAGTAAGGCCAGCAAGCCATTAAGTGTGGAGATTTCTTATTGGTTGACTGATGTATCTAGTTTATGCTAATTAGATAAGCTCTGTGGAATGTATAAATACTGCTCCTGTCCTGCAATAAACGGCTCCCACTCCTGTTGTATCAACGTACACAAGTTGTTCGTCACCCCCAGGTTATTTTGCTGCAGCCAGACTGCGGCACCCAATGTCCCCCTTCATGCAGACAGCACTCAAGCTGTGAACACAGGGCAAGTGCTCCACACAAATGAACTCAGAAAATGCTGACTAACCACAGTCACATATGACTAACTCTCTGCAGTAATCAGGATGGGTACAAAAGTGGATCATATTTATGTAGGGATATTAAAAAGGGCAAGCAGGGTGTGGTGGAACATACCTGTAATCCCAGCAACTCAGGAGGCTGGGGCAGGAGGATTGGAAGTTCAAAACTAGTCTCAGCAATTTAGTGAGGTCTTAAGCAATTTAGTGAGACTCTGTCTCAAAATAGGCAGGAAGGGTAGGGATGTGGCTTAGTGGGTTAAGTACTCTTGGCTTCAATCTCTAATACCAAGGGAAAAAAAAGTGGGGGGACAAATCCCACCCCCCCTCAAATTACAGCTATTTTATGTTCCTGTTCTAAAATCAACAATTTTTCCAAAATGTGAGGTACAATCAAATTTTGATGAAATGACTGAACATCCTTGATTAGCCTATTGAAGGACCAAATGTTTGGTGCATCTTTGAGGAAGCCAAAGACCTTGCGATGGGCAGGGGAATTCTACTGGCGACTGACTGCTCAGGTGATCATAGTAAATACATTATGTCTCTAGAAGAGATTCTCAACCTGGAATGACTTTGCCCCTTCCTTCACCCCAGGTGATATTTGTAAATGTTTACAGACATTTGTGGTTATCACAGCTTGTTTAGGGATGTTATGCTCATCTAGTGAATAGAAGCCAAGGATGTTGTTAATTTATAGGACTGTTCCTCACAACAAAGAATTGTTTATCTCAAAGTATTAATAGTGCCAGGGCTAAGAAAACTGGCTTGAGAGGTTTGTTTATACCGGCCTTTAGATATCTGACGGCCCCCGTCCTCTCTCTCTCAATTATGAAGTGTACAGGAGAATTTGGTTTGGGGTCTCATTCAATTCTGCTAATTAAGAGCATGTGTTTTGTAGGTGAATGGCTTGGTTTCCCTTCCAGTTAACAAGATCTATGAAATCTTGACATTTACTGTCCTTCCAAACCTCAGCTTCTTCATATATAAAACAGGACAGCAGCATCTTTAAGTATTATGGTGAAGATTTAGCATGAATATAAGCATTCAGTAAATTGTGGTGAAAATAAATAAAAGGGAGAGAAATGGGTATCTTTTTTTTTGAGAATTTTAATATTTATTTTTTAGTTTTTGGCGGACACAACATCTTTGTATGTGGTGCTGAGGATCGAACCCGGCCGCACGCATACCAAGCGAGCGCGCTACCGCTTGAGCCACATCCCCAGCCCAAGAAGTGGGCATCTTAATATAAAAGTATCTCTGTGTACTTGGCACCATGGTAGGAATATTATTCCATGCTTATTCTTCCTCTTCTCCTTCTTAGTATTTTTCAGTATTGGGGAGTGAACCCAGAGCCTGATATGTGCTAGGGAAATACTGCACCATTTAGCTACATCCTCAGCCCTTCATTCTATGCTTCTTTTCTTTGTATGTACTGCTAAAATTTCACACTCACCTTAAAGGGAAAGAAGAAATTTACCAAATTACTACTGATTTAAATAATATGCCTACTTTCCAGAAAACTGAACAGAGTTGCACATACTAAGATTAAAGGAATATACTGTTTATGGGTTCTATATGTGCTATTACTAATAAGGGTGTGAGAATCACATTAGTTTTGCTTCAGTATTGTAGTAGACAGTGGGTAGTAAAGTTTATTAGCATGTTAAAATAGGCTAGGCCTTGTATCCAACTAAATTATAACTGTATGGACATGTTTTCAATGTCATCATCAGAAAGTCATCTTAATGTATTCAGTTTTATCTTCCAGACTTTGAAATGGCTTATTTTAAACATTATATCTGAATATATATATATATATATATATATATATATATGTATATATTGTTTAAACTATAGAGGCAAAGCATTTGGGAAATAAAAAATGACCTTATAAATCTTCTAGTATAGCTCTTTTGTTTTGCAGATAAAGAATCCAAGACCCATCTAAATGTAGTGACATATTCAGTCTAGCTCAAAGCAACATCTGTCTTAACATTTCTTGAATTCATATATTTCATCTCATTCAAATATTTCAAGATAAGGAGATCTAAACAATGGACTTTTCCCTAATATTGTATTACAGACAATATATCGGCTCAAAAGCTGTTAAGTAAGTATTAAATAGTGTACAATTACTTGTCTAGTTATAATCATCAATTGCTGTCCTTTTCAATCCTGGGGGACCTTTTCATTATACCTATTTTAACTTGGAACTAGTAAGAAGCCAGTACCCATCATTATGTCATTTAACACCTCAGAAGTGAAGTGAAGGTGGGCATCAGCTGTCAGTGAGTCAAGATAAAGGCCAAGGTTGAACTAAGCATGGAGAATAGTTTTCTTTATTTTTTAATTTTTTTTTAATTTGGCATTCTTTTCTTTTAGGTTTAATGTGAATCTCAAAGCAGAATTTCAAAACTATATAGTCAAGCTTTTGTGCTAGCCATTACTGAACTGGAAATAAATTCTTTGCCCAATTTTCTAACAAGTATAACTCAGGTCATTTTTGTTTTATGTGTTTTATAGAAAATAGCCCATTTAAAAAATAAATGAACAATTTTCAGAAAATCCAATTCTGAGCAAAATGGGCCTCTTGAACAATAAAAATATATTTTGAAAAGGAATAGAATGAAAACAAAAATTTCACTACACAGATTTTCTTTTCTTTTTGTATCCATAAATCAGGCTTTTTTTTGTATGTACCTTTGCTTTTGATGATGATCAATATAAAGTGTAAGGACACATCAGGTGTAAATGTGCTATCAATCTGTACTATCAAGCAAGACACCAAATAGCATTAACTGAGCACTTACTACACCTTAACTGATATGTTCACATATTTTAACACATGTGTGAAAGACTGGTGTTTGGAAATGAAATCTGAAAACTGAAAAGTAAAAGCTCATGTTATTTTAGTCTAAATCCCATCGTATCTAGGTTAAGACATGCAGACAAGATTTAACCTTCAGTCTTTATTTAAGTGTAAGAACAGAATATAGAAGTCACAGGAGTTATGCAAGAGTACACTTTTCTCTGTATAGTAAGGACATATCTTGGATTTATTCTGATCTCTTCAGAGAAAAATAAATGTTGTTTTCTTACATAACTATTCTGGGTAATTTCATCAAATAACATACAATACACCAAAAATAATCGTGATACATAGTATGTATTTAAATGCTATTTTCCTTTCCTTTACTGACATAGGATTACTTCACTACTACATATGAAGAAAGTTTTAGATGGGGTTGTGGCTTAATGGTGGAGCACATGCCTTACATGTATGTGAGACACTGGGTTGTATCCTCAGCACCACATAAAATAAATAAAGGTATTGCATTTATCTATAACTAAAAAAATGTATTAAAAAAGTTTTAGAGACTAAATTATTTCAGGCTTAGGGCATGATAATGGTCTCTTTCTTGCTCTCTCCACCCCTTTCCTTCTTTTCACCTCTTCTTCCCTTTCTCTTCTGAGTTCTACATTTCTGTGTACTCATGCATGTGTGTGTGCGATCTCAGTCTCCTAGAATATTTTTTTATGCAGAAATGTAATTGTGACGCATTAAAAATTATATGTTCATGGCTGAAAAGCTTGGTGGATGCTGATTTAAAATCTTTCTTCCAGGGCCTCTCAGAGTATTTAGTATCTCTATAAATGTTCTACATTTTCTAAAACCATATTTTTGTTTAAAGTATACCAATGAATCCACATGTTGCATGAAACATGATTTGGGAATGTATATTGCACTTTAAAATTAAAATTGATGGAAAAATAACTGTTTCCATCTGCAGGATCAAGAATCCAGGTACTCATATCCTCAATCCAATAGCCATGGATTAAAATTTCAAATGAGGAAGACAAAATACATTTCATTTTTTCTGAAAAGAACTTGCTTTTGTTATCTTTCAGCTAATATTTTAGAATAATATTTAGTTTAGAAACTATCAGGTTCTAATGTAGCCAGCTCTAATGCTAAGTTTGATTGAATTTTAAGCAAGAATAATTTTCCTTTGGTGCCAATAGTTTTTATTTTTTAAATAAATAAATAGATGAATGAAAGAGTGAATGAAGTCCCCATGCTGGTTCCAATGTCCTTCACCATGTCTCTCTTTTGCCAAGTTCCACTTTATTATCTATTAGGCAGCATTTGGTCATTTCATGAATTATTCTCTGTGTATTTCTGTTCATTCTTCTTTCTTTTAACATTCATATCCCAAGAGAAGTTAAAATGAAAAATGAATGAGCCTGTATTCTCCAATCCATAGGATCTGTGATCATACCTATGAAAACTGAGGAAAAGCCCCTATTCAACACACACACTAGAAAAAGACTGAACTGTTACAGGAAGCATATGCATTGAGACAGAATATGTCCTGGGCAGGCAACTCCAAGATCCCTAATATCACTGTATTTGTTTCTCAGAGCCAAGTTGGAAAGTCTTTGCGCCAGTAGCTGTGAAGGTGCCAGCTGCCAGTCAGCAGTTCTTTGCTTGAACCAGATTGTAAGTCCAGCACTTCAAGTAGAGAGTCTGTCACCAGGAGAATTTTTTTTGCTGCTCACAGAGCATGTCGTTATACCTTCTGGAACAAGGAGGGGAGACACAAGTAAACCATGTGACTGTTCAAAATCGAACTGCAATGTGGAATTCATAGAGGTCATAGGATATCAGTAAATCTCCTTAAACTGGTAATTTACTATCATTTTTATTCCGGCCCATTTTCTCCTACATTGCTTCATTACTTCAAGACCATCTTTTCTTATATGATAAGTATAATCTGGTCCATCATTTCTTAATTAAAATGTGGCTGCACATTTTTTTTTCTTGCAAGCTTTTAGTGTTCTTAATGACAGCCTCCTCTTCTACAAGATTCTAAGGAATGATCAAAAGCAGCTAAGAAAGAGATAAACTGTGCATTTTAGCTTTGTCAGTGCCACAAAACATGACAGTACATTGACACACATCATAAAGGCAGGTTAGGGCGGGGGGAGTCATTAAATAAATTTCCCCTGCTTACTAATTCCTTACAAAAGTGTCAAAGGAATGTTTCCAATTGGTAGCGACTTCTCTCTAGTTTCAGTACTTTGACGGCTGCTCACAAACCCATCTGACATCCTTCAAAATCCAGCTAGGTTCATTTAACCTAATAGCTCTACTTTCTCAGTCTTTAAGACCTGTGCTCATCTGAGACCAGGTCCTTCCTTGCCTCTGGCAGCAAATCTACCCAGCTGCTTTAAAAAAAAAAAAATAGAAGAAGAAAAGGTAAAGAAAAACTCCTCAAACTGTCCCTTCTCAGGCTGAACTAGTTGGAGCTAGGATTGATTTTTTCTCACTTGGAAATTGCAGATGCTCCTCAGTCAAGACCTTTATAAAACATCTGGGCAAACTCCATAGAGCTGATCTGGCTGTCCATAGGCTTCCCATCTTGATATTGCATGAACCAGGTGAACATTTTGTCTAATCATCTTAGGCCAAAGGGAAGTTTTACAAAACCCTCTGTACAAAGAAAACAGTTGCCCTGTATCCACAGGCCATATATTCAGAGACCTCCAGAGGATTCCTGAAACCTCAGATAACACCAAACTCTAATCATACCATGTTTTTTTTCCCTATACATACCTATGATAAAGTTTAATCTATAAACTAGGCACAGTAAGAGATTAACAGCAAGATATAATAATAAAATAGAACAATTATAACAATATACTGTAATAAATAAAAGTTATGTTAATGCAATTGATCTCTTTCAAAATATCTCATTGTACTATAATGACATGAGATGACAGTCATATGAGATGACAGGATGTGAATGATGTAGGCAAAATGACATGTGTTAGGCTACTACGTAAGAGCTTGAACACATGCACTACAGTGCTGGGGCAGATCATCTTAATAACCAAGGAAGCTGCCATGTAACTAATGGGTAAGCAGTATATATAATGTCTTGGTATATGTAATGTGTATATATATATATATATATATATATATATACATATACCATCTTGGTCAACTCAGAGTAAGGGAAATCATAGCAAGTGAAGTGCAGATAAGGTGGAACTACTGTACGGATGATTTTACTAAAAAGAAGGAAAGAAAGAAATCAATGTTGTCCTTAAGTGAAGTTATCTAACTTTCACAATCTGTAAGATTGAGAGGAAAGAAGAAATAGTCATATAATCACACTTACCGATTTCTTGGAAAATTGTCACCTGGTGATGCTGGTGAAGTAGCCCCCAAATATGGAATGGCTGTGGAATTTGGATGACTATTTTTAATGTTTATCAGAGATTATTTGAAAGCTACCAGCTTCTCCTCTTTGATACCATTAAAATCCATGCAGAATACTGTTAATGTGATGTGTGTTTCTGTATATTTGTTTGGTACATGCAACAAAATTCTGACTTTCAAAGGTGAAATGTATGATTCCCCTTTATAAGGTGTGAGAACATGTTTCTGGCTACAAATGGAATGGAGGCATATCTGAGACATAAGGCTTAACCAGGTAGAATTTCTGAAGTGCAAGAATTGATAGAATCCTAAATAGAATCAGAAGAATCTTCCAGATATTGCTAGAATTCCAAAGACAGCCAGAGAAATTCAACCATTATTTACCTGCTCACAGTATAAACGCTTTACTGGCAACTGAGAGATATAAAGATGGCATATTCTAAGCTGTTGTGAAAATTCTTTTCTCCATAACTGTGTTCTTTCTACTGCCCCTATTCTTTGGTTCATTCTCTCCATGAGGTCATTACTGACCTAGGCCCATGGTGTCTCTCATTTCAATTGGACTTACCAAACATGTTAGTCCTTAGTTAGTCATTTCTAAGTGGTTTTTACTTAGCATTATTTCTCTAGCATTTGAGTGCATGAGTTCTTTGGAGAAAAGTGTCATAATTTTCACTGTTTCTGTGACCTCCCGGAGATCCTAATGAAGTCCTAAGGTATGTACTAGGATCTCATTAAGCCCATGTTTGTTGATTAATGGATCACAGTTCCTTTGTGACATTTAGCACATTACACTGTTTTAAAAGAAGCTGTAGCCCTCAAATAGAAGTTGAAAGCTAAATTCAGAAAAATCGGAATAGAGGGCAAGGAACTTGGCTCTTCCTAGTCCTTGGCTTTGGAATGGAAGGAATCAGATTTTTTCACTCAAACTCTATTATAATCAATGACTGAATTTGTCAGGACTATCTCCTGTATAAAGAAGCAGACCTTTTCACTGAATCAAACTTAAAATAATAGCCATCAGATCTAATTAATAATAATATAAAAGCCAATTTCACAGTCCATTACTTCAAGCAGTCTAGTACATGAAAATTAAAGGGGAGGGTCTTAAACAAACATGGGCGTTCATGTTTGTGGTCTTCACAGTGACCCATAGCCAAATCAAGGGAAAGTGTAGCTTCGGTCTCTTCCTTCACCAACTGATCATTTTTGGCTTCATTAACCCAGACTCTAACACAAAGCATGGAGTCAGGAGAAATTTAAAGCCCGACCTCCTCAGTTTGCTTCATTAATAAGGCTACAAACTCTTCAGGTTCCTCCTCCCCCGCCCTCCACTTCTCTTTCCGTTTCGTTGAACTGAAGGCAATTCATCTCATTTTAATTAATTTTTACTTGCAGCATTATCACCCTGAGTATAAAGGCAAAGGCAAAAAGTTTTTTTTTTTTTTTAATTACAAAGCTAACGGCATTAATTACCAGCACAGTAAATGCATCGGCGCACCAAAGCCAAGTGGGTTCCAAGGAGCTGAGGCAGCAGTTGCTGAACATTTCAACAGCTGGAAAGGCTTAGTCACAAAGGAGAAACCTTTCTATGGTAACAATATGAAGGCTGTCTTCACACTGATTGAGCCACTGTTTAATTGAAGGTGACATAGCCTAGGGACAAGGGAGAGCACTATTGCATTACAGTGAAAAGGTTACTCTGAGAGCATCTCTCTGGACTCCCTGCTGGGTCTACTGTCAGACAGGAACCAAAAAAATCAAACAAGTTTTGAACTCTATGAACCATAGCACTATAGTATGTCTGAATATAAAAGCAAACACCTTCTTTTTACCATCTACATAGTGTTTGCTGTTCTATAAGAAATAATCTCATGATGTGCTAAGAAGCTGAAACCCAGTACCTGATACATGGTTAGAGAGGATTGGCCAATGATGAGTTTTTCTAGACACCAGAAATTTTGCATATTAACTGGACAATGACAGGAAAGGGTTCTGCACACAAGCTTGAAAGACTTAATAAGGCATCACAAGACAGCCTGCCACTGCTCAGTACCTGCATTCCCCCAACTTGTATTTTGCCACCAAACTGTCACCAGGAGATATCCCTGTGACCTTGTAGACAACCCATAGAAAAGGTGTACACTGTTTCTGCCCCAACATTGCTTTATACTTCTGCCAAACAGTTATGCACAAATCTGCACATCTAACTTTTGATAATTTCCTCCCAATCACTTTTCTTATTTTCCAAACATTTCTACAAGATTGTTTATGATCCTCCTCTCCTACTACCCACTTCACTCTAATTCAGTGACTTTCTCTCCATTGCATTTTTGAATCAGTACCTAATAATCTTTAAAAATGCTTCTGAAGACATACCTGTGCCACTTGTGAATCTGAAATTATTTAATGGTAAAAGAGAACTTGGCTTAAAATTTACAGAGGCCTTGAAAGGGTACTTCAATCTTTTTCAGAAACTATCAAAGATTTCATATCTCTGATCCCTTTTCAATTTTGCCTACTTTTCCAATGTGTGAAATAATAATATATTCCAAATGGCTTTTTAAATAATTGTGATATATTAATTAATTGTGTCATAGTGATATTATGTAAAAGAGGTGTTTGTGGTCTGACAGATGAACTTAACAACAAATTATAAATGTGTTTCAACAGGGAAAACCTGCTCCCAGGTCCAAATGACTGAAATATAAGTGTACTTTTAGAATGCAAGTTTTGTATGTTGGCACTTAACTGTACATATTTAGTTCAGGAGTTCAACTGAATGACATCTAATAGTAAATCAAAATCTAAAATAAGCAGGTATTTCCAGCTAATTTTAGTTCTATGACTTTTATGTTGAACTGAATTCACATTTTATTCATTAGTACTATTATGACTTCTAGATTTGCCTTTATTTTTCTTAAATAAGTAAATGAATCTTGTGTTCTTATTTGGGGGATTTGAGAGAAAGCCTAGTGTTTCTGCTCATTTTTCTCTGAATATCTTAATTTGGTAGAATACGACTATAATTCTCCCTAAAGAAACACTTTCAAGAGAAGTTCTGGTGTCTGTTGTTTTGCAAAATTCCAATGAAAAAGCTTACAAACCATAATAATGAACAACAATCAGAGAAAATTAATTGTTGAATTTATTTCAATGTTTACGAAATATGACAATTATTTAGCTTTGAATTTGTCAATTTTGTTTTACATTTTTTAAAAATCCAAGTGGGTTCACTGATTCCCTAGAGCAATGTGATATGAGTATATGTTCCCCAAGTAGTTCCTAAAGTTATTTGAAGGAGCCTGTGGGAATGCTGGATGAGATATTGAATATACCACCTGCTCTCCCTAATGCCTCCAGGTTCCTTCCTGAGTCAAGAGGGGATTAATGCTAATCTCCTTGTATAAATTCAGGCAGGCTGCTTTTGGTACCCACATTTGATTTATTTGGCATGTTATCCACATGACAGTATTTAAAATTGCCCCCCTCTTCTTTGACCATTTAATAAGAACAAAATGACCACCACTATGTAACAACTGATGGAGATCATAGCAATATCCATAGCTATGGTGTACTGAGCATGTCCTCTATATACTTACTGCTGAAATTAATCTGTCTTCAGGTCCATTGATCCCCTGTATCAGGTATACACTCTTACTACTCCCATTTTAGATATAAGGAGATAGAGATACAGGGAATTAAGTTCTTCATCAAAGATAATATGATTTGTAGGGATGAAACCTGGAATTGTCTAGCCTCTTATTCTAGAACCAAAATTGTAACTATTCTTGTGGTACTAATGAGGGAATTGTGCATTTGGGGTTCTCTTCCACACTGGCATATCTGTAAAGAAAGTTTACTGAATTGTTTAGTCTCAGCACCATTGACTTATCATGTAGTACTATCAAAGGAGATTTTATGAAGGGTGGTCTGTTCCAACACTTTGCAACCTCTTCAGGTAGAGTTTTGGTGAGTTAAGGAATAATTATGGACCATATCAATAGGGATACATTTTTAAATATTATTTTTATAGAATAAAACAAGAATGGTGTGTTCTCTCTCTCTCTCTCTCTCTCTCTCTCTCTCTCTCTCTCTCTCTCAACAGGATTTATCTAATTTATAAGATAACTTCTTTATGGCCTAGTTTAAACTTCCTTTTAAAAAATAAAAATAAATCAGCTTGTACTTACTACATACAAACATACATTAACATGTTTAATTGAAATACATATATGATTAATATGGATTAGTCAAATGATAGAATGCTTCATTGACACCAGATGGAGGCATCTCTTCCCTATGTGAGCTGCAATCCATAAAATCCAATATAGTGGCAGAGGACAGAGAGAAAAATAAGAAAGAAGGAATGTGGTGAAAATAGGAAAAATAAGAGTTATGGAAGGATAAATAAAAATAGAGATGGAGAAGAGGAAGAATAATTCTTTTCTCAGAGAAAAAATAGTTTGGACTGAAACATAGTTATCAGATGTCAGTGAAGTAAGGTAAACCTGCAATTATATATGCTGTACATCATCCATTTAACATATATTTATTAACCACCTGATAGGTATCTGGTACTGTTGTAGGTATATAATAATGAAAAAAATGATATGTAACATAAAGCCATGTAAGGAAAGTAAATATTAGGACACAAATATTTAAGTACATATTCAGATTAGTGCCATAGTGAGAATGTAACTGGGAGATGTTTCTGAGATTGGTGGCCAAGTAAGACTAGACAAAGAATGGATAAATTGAGACCAGAAAAATGAGAAGACTCTTTTAAGTAAGGAGTAATACAAGTGAAGCTTAGTAGATCTGATTTACAGGCACATGAATAGGTTATATTTGAAAATGTTCATAATGCAGAAAATTAATTTCATGAATCCTTAACAAGTAGCTCTGATGATTTAGATGCTTCACTATGAATGGGGGGTTTGTTTGAGAGAAATTTGGAACACCATGGTAAAACCATGGCTCACCCTAAGGCAGAACCCCATTAATTCCTTGTGTGATACTGATAGACATAATCAAGACAAACCACTAGTTGCATTTTCTGGGGACAAAACAAACAATGGTGTACTCTTATTTGAGTAAATTTGAATTTGTTTGAGTAAAGGGAGAAGAGAGGAAGAGCTGCAAAAGGCAACTCAGTGATTATATGTGGATTGGCAGTCAAGAGGGAACTTGTGGAACCTAGTTCTTCAGAATCCACTGTTGAAGAGGTCAGAAGAGGGAATGTTCCTGATATAACAAGTTGACTATGTGCTTCTTGAAGACCATCTGGTCTACATTACACACACACACACACACACACACAGAGAGAGAGAGAGAGAGAGAGAGAGAGAGAGAGAGAGAGAATGAACAATAACCCTTGAAGGGATTCAGCTAATGCATAGTTCTATGAGTATATGGGCCATAAACAGATGAAGAAAAACCAATACTAAATGTCACTGGCTCCAGACAACATGAGTTTCTGTACTCCTGGGTCTTCAGTGATATTGTAGTAATCAACAGGTAAGTTCTATAGGCCAGAGAGATGGTTTCACGGGGAGATTATTATGACAACAGCTTCTGTTAATAAATGGAACACATTAATGGCTCTGTGTCTTTTAGCAAATATCAGCAATGGGATAAAAGGGAACCAAGAAGCATCAAAAAGAAAATTTCTTTTGTTGGGATCATTTTCCTGTAGAAGGGAAGTAAATGGCAGTTTGTCAAACTTTGTTCTTGCTCCTCTGGGATAGACAATTTGCTCTTTTCTGAAGCTGAGGGGAGACAGGCTGTCATATGCGGACTTGACCATAAAACCTGAGATTGACACTGCCTGGTGCCGAAAGTCCAGAAGCATAAAAGTAGGTTGGGAGAGGACTAGGAAGTTCATGGTTGCTGTTCTAAGTAGAAATTTATCCAGTTTGGGAGAGAATAGAGGTAGAATTTGAGAGAAACCTATTGATTGTACACTGGTTAAATCAATAATTTTAACCTGAGGAAAAGGAAAATTTGAGGAGGTACTGTGAAGAGCTTTCAGTTTGATTTTGAAAATCAGAAAGAGAGATGCATAGAGCATAGTTGTGAAAAGATTAAATAAGTCAGTCACTCATGCAAAGGAAAATTATGAGGTTTAGAGCTTTTCTTTTAGACACTAGAAGATGATTTGTAAAATTAAGTGTCTACTTGGAGAACTGATTGTTATTTTAGTGAAAGAACCAAACACCACAATTTAAGAGAGTTTAGACGAATATTTACTTTCAGCATTTTATTTTTTTCCCAATAAATGGAATAGAGACGATATTATGATAAATTTCCAAATATCCAACCCGAGGTTTAACAGTTATAATCACTTTGCCATATAATCCTACTTCTTATGATATGTTTTAAAGTCAATTAAAGATGTCATATTTTACCTCTATATAATGACATCCAATTAAATATATTTTTCTAACTAGTCTCAGTGTCATTATCACATCTGATACAAATAGCAATAATTCTGATATTCCTTAATACCATCTACCATTAGGTCTGTAACAGTTTATTAGGGTTGCCATAAAATAGCACCACATACTGGGTGGATTAAAGCAGCAGATTGGGAGACCAAAGTGAGAAATCAAGTTGTGTTGATGATATACTTCCTCTGAATCCACACTTTCCTCTTCTAGCTTCTGGTGACTTGCAGAGATCTTCAGCTTGTGGCGGTACAGTATACTGCCATGTTAGCTCTGTCTCTTGTTAATTCTGTCTGCCTCTGTTATAAGGAAATCAGTCATTGGACTTACAAACCACCCTAAACCCAGGATGATCTCATCTGGAGATTCTTTCTTACATCTTCAAAGAGCCTACTTCCAAATAAGGTCACATTCAGAGTAGTGGAACTTAGAACTTGCACCTAATCTTCTCAGGGGCCACTGTTGAAATTTTCAATATTCAAATTCCCTCAAATATCACCAGAAGGACCATTTACAGCTTGTTTGCTTAAATTAATACAAAGACTCACTTATTGGGCAAAGTAAATTATAATCTGAGATTATGTGTAATATTTATATCTTCTATGCTTTTTGTTTCTGAACAGTAAAAATACTATAGATTCATTGATGTAACACACATTTATTAATACTAAGCACTTACTGTAGGCAAGAGAGAGTGTATCCTAGGGACTGGTTATATGGTGGTGAGAATACAGAGTCACTCACATGCTCACCCCAAGGCTGGTACTATCACAGACCTTAATGCTGCTTCAAGATAGATGAGCTCAAGGACCTCACATTCAGGGGTAGAAGAGGCCTATTCCATTGGGTGTGTCTTTTGACCAATATAAAGCTAAGAAGCCTTTTTCTTGGGTCACAAAATTTTTGTCATGTGTTACTTCTTTGGTTACATGTTAATAGGCACATTATAGACCAGAATAATCATTAGTGAGTTAGAAAGTGAACAGACTATGAAGATTCAGAAGAAAAACATTTTTTAGACTCAGAAAAATATATCCCCTTTATCAGTTTGTCTTTATTTATTTTTTAACCAAATATTTATTGTGTTACCTAGTTGTAGATTCTTCTACCAGATTACATTACAGCCAGTGGGTTGAAAAGTTATTATAAGAAGAAAAGGAAGGAACTGAGGAATAATCTATGCTTTTAAAAAATGTCCATAGAAATGTGATTTTTTTAAATATTGCTGAACTGTTTCTTGGATGAGTGATGCGAATGACTAAGTAAAGAAGTCTTATAAAATGCTTGTGGATCTTGGGGTGAAGGGTCTAATTAAGTGAGCATTATTATTTTTATTATTTCCTGGGCATGGTGTAAAATAATTATGGCTGGATAACAGGAATAGTTGTTCCTTGAAATAACTAACTCAGCAGCCTACTAGGGAGGTTATGATCTTGGACTTGTAAGCTTGGTTGAGTCATTAAGTAACAGAGAGCACAATCTAATTAAATTTGACATACTCACATGGGGAATCATACCCACAGGTAGTTCTGCAGTATGGAACTTTAGGAAGGTTTTTTTCTTTTTCTTTTTTAAGAAAAGTTCATTAGAAATAGACGGAGGGGAAAAGTTTGAAAATGAAAATTTATGAAATCTGTGAAGGAACCACTTTAAAATATTCCCCTAGAGGAAGAATTAGAGCTGTGAAAGCATCAGACATTTCCAAAGGGTTATACAATCTTCTATAGAGTTTGTATGCACAAAGGGTCAGGCCTCAGGCAGCAACATTGTGGGACTAGAATCACCATGAACCTTAAGAAGACACTCATGTCATTAAATACTGTCAAATTCAAACAGGTATCATTAGGGAACTTGGCCTGTCTTATTTTGAAACACATGTACAATGGTGTCAACATTAAATACAATCCTAAAAGAATCACTCATAATATCATTGCTTTAATAAAACTCTTTTGCTTTTTTATTTAAATTTCTTTCAATATGAATTCATATTTTATATGGTTGAAATACTAAAATGCAAACCATTTTCTAGCCTGATTTTCTACTTAAAATGATATCCTAAATATTTTCAATACTTTTTATATTCTTAAATATTCTACCTTTAAATGGCTTATAATATTTTAATGAATTAATAAGCCACAGAAGATCAGGGTCTTATTTTTGGACATTTACATTGATTCCTAATTTTGATCACTGTAGAGACATTTGCAATTGATTTCTGGTTATTTAAAAACAGTTTCTGGTATAAGTAAGTATTCAAAAACTATTTGATAAAGAAAATACCATTATTTTTATCCTTCCTTGGCTAGAATTACTAGGGATGTCATTCTGATTTTGGAATTTCTATTACTTATCCACTAAAAGTTTAGACTTTTAGTGCCACCAAATTTTATCAATACGTTTCAGTCTCAACCAAATCCAATATTCATTTTATGTTAAGCATTTAAACATTAATGTGAGCTAATCATTTTTATTTAGCTTGCTTTGCATTTTGTCTACTACAGTAAAGAAGAATGTTTTACCCTTTGTGAATTTTATGCATTTTAAAAAGTGGATATTCATGGGAAAACCACAGACATTTAAGTGCTATTTAAAAATGGGGAGAGGATGAAAGGTGAGAGAAAAGAGCATCAGAGACATGAGAGATGTTAAACTCTTCCGCATCACCCATCCTGGCCTCTCTAAAGTGCTGCACATTGGCCTTTCTTCTCTTTCTTTCCCATTCCCGGCTCTACACTCTGTTCACAACACCAAACTCTCAAGCACAGCTCTTATTTAACAGACTTCACACCCAGACCAAAAGTGCAGCCAACAAAATTAGGATGGAAAATTATGTTTAAGCCTTTTCCTACTCACATTTAAATAGCTAGATATAGGAATGCATTTATACCCTGAAAGGGAAACTTAAAAATTTTAAAATGAGCACCAAATAAGTGGTTATTAAAAAGTAATTTCATCCACGGCAGGTGAACTGTCAGCCCATTGGATGCCAGCACTGTGGAAGTAAGAATGTATCTAATTGTTTTTTTTTTTTTTTTTTTTATTAAGAATAGGCATAACATTATAGAAAGTCAAAGCTGGAAAAAGTCTTAGGGATCACCCTTATTTTACAAATGATGAACTAGGTCCAGAGAGGCAACGTGATTCTCAACCTGTTAGTGTTGAAATCAGAAGCTGAACCCAGATCAATAGGTTTGTAAGTCCCCAACTGTAGATTCTCTCTTGTTCCTGCAAAGAGAAGCAGCCACCTACACCAGGTGATGGAGGTGAAGCCATGAGGTGAGTAGTGTTCTCACACCTATAAGTAATAGATGCTCACCAACTCTCTAGAATGACTCTCACACTGTGAATCTGTGATCAAGAAATCTTTAGGGAAGATCAGTATAAAAAGATCATGTCAATGTTTAGTCACCCTCTACCTGCTCACACACCCCCCTACACACATACACACACTTAAGATTACAAAGTGTTACACGTGGAGGTTTTCAGATGCTTTCTGCAATGTTATGTTTCCTTGGAATCTGACCAGGGTCAGAGTGGGGGTGAAGGGAATACGAAAGCAGAGCTTTTTCTGGTGCCTCAGTAGTCACAGCTCTGTCATGGATCTCACATACCCAAAATTTGTGTGACATTTGTACCCATGATGATTCTGCCTCTTTCATACAAGCAGGTATAAAGACACACATGGGCATGAAGTACACATATGTATATGGAGATTGCTGATAGAAACAAAGCTATCATATGCTACAGAAAAACGTGGAAATTCAAATAAGTGGAATGGCTGAATGTTCTCCTTAGCTAGTTAGGAAGTGAGGTGGGAGAAGGGAGGGCTGTCATTTCAGATTCTGACATTTGAGAGCCAAAACCTGCCTCCATTAGTTTATCAGACGTGTTGACTTAGGGAAGTATTTACTTTCAGAGTCTCAATTTTCTTGTGTATAAAATGGGGTGGATTATATTTTATATAGGTCTTTTTATGATAAAATGAAATAACATAAACAAGTAGCTTATGTATTTGGAATAAATGCTTGCATTATTTTCATTGTTTCCCTTTGTCTTAGTCTCACAGCCAGGACTGGAACCTTGCTACTTGAATCCCATTTAATGCTCTTTTGACTACAGAATGGCTGCTTATTCTGACTATGTCAGAATTGTTTTCCTATCCATCCTGCTTGATTACAGCAGTAGATAAGTGGCCCCCAAATCCCTTATCTCATTCCTCGGTTCCAGTTTGATAAATACAAATCCTGAAACTCCTAAAGGTATGATGTTCGAGAATCCATAATGGCTGCTCCGTAATACAACAAATCCTGACACATGATTGGAATAAGGAATAGGTGCCTCAAACTGCCTACCTTTTCTAATGCTTGGCAACACAAAATGCCCCAAAGTCCCAACACTCCCTTTTCCAATGACTGATAAATTATCCCCCATTATATATTTTCCCATCTTTAGCTTCAGTTCTAATCTTAGCTCCCTCAGTCACTTGTCACTCTTCCTTTGGATTTTTGTTCCTATTAAAGGTGTATTTTCTCTGTGTGTTTGTGTGTGAGTGTGCATATCATACACACATAATGCACATTTCATATTGTATATATTTGCATATATTATATATATATATATTACATATACATGTATGCATACACACACATATATACACATAATACATATGCAAATGAAGGGCAAAATAACAAGAAACGTTATTAAAGTGTATGTAGTTCTAATTCCCCACATCCTCATTAACATTTATTGTCTTTTAGCTTATGAGAATAGCTGCTCTGACAGGTGTGTGGTGAACCTCATTGTAGTTTTGATTTGAATTTCTCTGATGAGTAGTGATGCTGAACATTTTTTTTATACCTGTGGGCCCGCAGTAAATCTTCAGAGTAAATGTCTATTCAAGTCAATAGTCCATTTTTAAAAATCTGGTTATTGGGTGTGTTTATTTTGAATTGAATGAATTCCTTACGTATTTTGGTGTAGGTTTGCAAATACTTTCTCCCATTCCATGGGTTGTCTTTTTACTTTGTAGAGTGTTTCCTTTTGTATACAGAAAAATTTTCAGTTCAATATAGTCTTACTTGCCTATTTTTGTTTTGTTGCCTGGACCTCTTGGACACTGTTGGTGGGAATGTAAAATGGCACATCTACTATGGGAAACAGTATAGAGTTTCCTCAAAAAGTTAAAAATAAAGTACCATATGATCCAGTTATTATTATTTCTGAGTACATAAGAAAAAGAATTCAAATCTGAATTTCAAAGAGAAATTAGCACTCCCATGTTTATTATAGGATTATTCACAATCACTAGGTGTGAGGACCCACTAAATGCCCATCAACAGATGAACAGACACAGGACTTAAACATACAAAAAATGGGAATACTATCCAACTTTAAAAAAAAAAAAAAGAAATTCTGCAATATGAGAAAACATGGATGGCCACTGAGGACATTATGGTAAATTTAATTAAATACAAAAAAAGCAAGTACTTCATGAGTCTATTTATATGAGATATCAAAAATAATCAAATTTATAAAAATCAAGGAGTGGACTGTTGGTTGTCAGGGACTAGGGACAGGGGTAATGGCGAGTTACTAATCAATGGGCTTGAATTTTAGTTAAACAAGATAAATAAGCTCTAGAGCTTTACTGAACAATATGCTTTAGACAACAATAATGCATTGTCTACTTAAAATCTGGTAAAAGTAGAACTCATGTTAATTTCTGTTACCACAATTAAATTTTTTAGACTGTATATAGTTTTTGATGCTAGAACTCAAGGGCAGAAGCATAAATTTTTACTGATAAAATCTCTGAACCCATTCAGAGTAAATTAAAAATGAATTCAAGGGCTGGGGATATAGCTCAGTCGGTAGAGTGCTTGCCTTACAGGCACAAGGCCCTGGGTTCTAAGCCCCAGCAACACACACACACACACACACACACACACAAATGAATGCAGAGGGGAAATGCAGCCTACTTAGTAGTGAAGAACTTGGTCATGAGATTTTATAAGTAAACTCACACAGGACTGCTGGGCACAGAGAAGACCTCAGTGCTGTACATAAATGCTGGAAATGAATTTGGTAAATCTATATTTAAACTGTTGACAAGTGAGGAGAGAGGATAAGGGAGATTCGGTAGAGGCAAGGAGTCTTTTAAGATATATAGCAAAATTGTGAACATATTCTGGTAGTAAATAATCAGAAGAAACCTACTTTCTGTACCTTATAAATAGAGCTTATTTTGTAGAGCATGCAATAATCTTTGCATTCCATAAGTAGTCTCTACAGGTAGGATGTTGACTTTTGAATCATGTTATTTCTGTCTTGTTCTGATTCCATCATAAGTTTGTATCTTCATTCTTTTTGCTCCAGTCTATGAATCTGCCTTTTCTAATGTCTATTGTGCCCTCCCATTCTTGGAAGATGACTACATACATGTTCCTCCTCCCCAACTCCCCACATTTTGCCCCCCTTCTTCATTTCAGACTTCACAGCTACTGCCTTTCTTTATTGCCTGGCTGTACAGTAGCAATTTCACATATTGAAAGAGTTTAAAACTAGACATGTTTTATGCCAAGTTTTAAAATGCGCTATCCTTTCACTGGAACAACAGTTGGGAATGAAGCCTCCCTCAAGCCCTGTGAAGGACTCCCTAGGTTTTGGTCTGACCTGGGAACTTTTCAGGGGTTCCTGTGGTCCCCAATGCATTCCCTATCCCAGCAAGAATGCAGATGCAATCAAAGTGGTATGAAGGTTTGGAACAAAGGTGCCAGGATTAGAAATGCTTAGTTTCAAGCATTAATCTGAGCAAATGGCTTACCCTTTCTAATCATCAGTTTTACCATTTGTAACTGAAGATATTAATACCTTCATAAAACTTTTATGTGAAATAAATAAGAAAGCACAATGTAAAATGTTCATCATAGTTCGTGGCATATGGTGGCACTCCAAAATAAGTGAAGATAAAACTATGATTCAGTGTACTTTTCTCATTAGACTGTAAATTGCTTAAGGTAGGGACTGGCTCTGTGTCAGTGTAGAACATAGTAGGCATTTAATTGATATGAAAGAAATACCAGATTCCATGCATTTGTGAACAAATCATAAAACTGGAGCTCATGGGATTAGGTAAATTGCTCAAAGGCAGTCATTGTTAGAAGAGCTAGAATTTGACACAGATATATTTGATTAGATGTTGCCATTCTCTCTTTGATAATGTGACTGCTTTCATCAGTTTCTTCAGTTTATGAAAGGTTATCTCTTGCTTTTGCAAGCGGATTGTCTTGAGCTATATGGGGTTGGTGATGAAAACAGCTATAAATCCTTGGGACTCGATATTAAACTGTTTTGGCTCAATTACCTGCATGAATTTATCTGTTTGGTGAAGGTGTGGGCTCATACCACAACAGCCACCAGCAGTGAGAATTAATCTCCTGAGTCTTAATTAAAACAGTCTTTGGAGAATACAACTGCCTCAGGAAGTGCCAGAAATCTCATTTGAAAGCTTCCTGATTGTGATATTTCCAATGTCATATTGCAGATTCAAGAAACTTGGGTGTTTGGAATAAGAACAGCCTCACTCTTAGTGCTTATCTTAACCAACAAACCATCTGTTCTTCTTCCATCATGGTTTTGAACAGTACATAAGAACAAGCATTCCTCTTCCTGTCCCATTTTGCATCCGAACATGATCTATTTCCAAAGTAGTTTATTTCTCTCCTTTCCTCATCAAGTAAAGCAGAAACTAGCTGTGAATATTTCAACAGAACTGAAATAATATCCACCCCTTTTGAATACCTCCTCTCCAACACTTTTTAAATTTCCTGTTTTAAACTCATGGTTATTTCAGGGAAGTATTTTTTTTTTTTTTTTTTTTTTTTACTATTCACATCCAATTCATTACTTTGCCTGCTAATTTTGTTTTTCCTAAACAGTTTCTTGTATCTCTCCCTTCCTCTTCACTTCATGCATTATATTATTACAACATTTTTCCCCACTAGATTCTCCTATGTTCATATTATCTCATACAAGATGTAAGAGTAATTGGCTTTAGGTATTAAAGCAGTGCTGCCAGAAAGAATAAACTAATTTGATCATGTGCTCTATTACAAGATGTACAGTACTTAGAACAAGGACAGTGAATGTCACTTTCTTCTCTGTCCTTATCTGAACATACTTAGAGTATCTGGATACAAAAAGACAGCAACAAACTGAAAAAGGTCCATTGCAAAATAATCTGGATAACTACAGACCTGAAGTCATAGGAGGTAAGGGGTAAGCTTAAAATCCTGAGAAAGTTTATTTGAAACTAAAAAGTTTAAAGGACATGACAAGCCTAGATATAAAGGGATGTTATATAGTAGGAAGTTACACTTGTTTTTCTGGCTTTTGCATGATAAAACTTGAACCACTGCTTGGAGAACATGGATAAGTAGATTTTAGATTAATCTCAAAAATAATTTTCTATTGTCCAAAGTTATATAAAAAGGAGTACACACCTGGGGGAAGTAGTCACTTTTCTGTTTAAACAACTGATGCATAGTTATTCCAGATTCCATAGGTCATATTCATGTACAGGGAAGGTGAATAAACCACAAGATCCCTGGAGTCCTTTGCAATGCTGTGTATCTGATTCTACAGTCATTCAAGCCTTGTGATTCACCACTTTCTTACTGAAGCCTTTTTGTATCAATCAACTGCATTATTCTTATATACCATGGTTTATCCTGATTACTGTTCCATTGCACATATATAGCCACAGTCTAGACAGTTCCTGCCCATCATCTTGCTCAAAGTCAATTCAAGGAATCTTCTCTATGTAAACTTACCTTTTAGATTGCATGGTAGTTGGATTAGTTAGGGTGCAGGCTAACTAATATGCCAGGAAGACAAAGAAAACAATCAAACAAACACAGGGACCGAAATGCTATAGAAGTCCATTTCCTCTCAAGTAGTGGTTCAGAAGTAGGCAGCCTAATGAAAGTGGTTTTGCATCTCGATTGATTATCTCCATCTCTGGAAATCAGCTATTGTTCTCCTTCTCACCTTATAGCCTCAGGGCCTAAAAAGGTGCCTAGGAAGTCAGTGCTTGATAGTTTAAACAGCAAACTTGAAGTGGATGCATGTTTCTGGCACTTACACTGAAAACTGGCCTCATGTTTACACTCGACTGCAAGGAAGACACAGTTGAGGAAGAGAGTCTCTTGAGTGACCAAGAACCTACTAAGAATCCATTATAGATGAGAGAGAGAATGGATATTGGAGAATATCCCAACAGTTGGCCAAAGCAACCCCTCAGCAATTTTCTCCTTATTTGTTCCTATACTATTTTTTGTTTGTTACATTTTATGACAGCAAATGTTATAAACTTCTTCAGGGCAGGAATAATAACCCTTATTTTTGATCCGTCTATGCCCCGTGTGTCCAGTATAATACCCTGTACATGTCGAGTTCTTAGTTAAGTCTTCACTGAATGAACAGATGAACAAATAAATAAGGATAACCCAAAGTGTCATTTTAAAGTCCCATTAGCATTTCTTGGAGAGTTTGGTTATTTTATTACCCTCTACTTCTTCTAAGACTTTAAAAAATATTTAGTCACAGTCTGTTGAGATTCAATATTTCTCCTCTTTTCATTATTCTTTTTACTGTGTGGGGATGACTCTGTCATGTCTATTCCCTGCTAGCTCCTTCATATATTTTTAAAGTCGCATGCTTACCCTTTAAACGAGAGCACACCTTCTAAATAGAAACTCAGGGCCTTATGCCACACAACAGAACTTATTCTTGGCTTTTCTGCAGAGGAACATTTTCTCACAGGGAGATCAACAATGCACTTTCACTCTGGGCTAGAGTTGAGGTATAGGGCAATTGGTAGTATGATCAGTTGTTTGAATAGGACCTGATCTGCAGAGCTGAGCTTAATGCACACATTAGTTGAGATAATTATAACCTTTTTTCAAGTTTTATTTTGAACCATAATTTTCCATCAAGTTCCATTAAAAGTTTAGGGATGAATTTGTATGTTTTAAATTTGTGGCTCTTGATCTATTAATAATTTCATCATCCTCTGGTTTTTCAATATGAATTCTCTATGTTTTAAAATGTCCCACAATTCTTTTTGTAAAAATAAATTTATTCTGGTAAAAACACTGACACTGACAATTTTTTAAATGTACAATGTGTGGTTGACTGTAAGTACAGTGCTGCACAGCACATAGCTAGAGATTATTCCTCTTGCTTAAGTGATACTCTATGCTCTTTGATGAGAACCCCCCCCCCCTCATTCCCACACTCCCAGCCCTTGGCAACCTCCATTCTCCTCTTTGATTCTCTGAATTTGATTATTTTAGATACTTCATGGAAGTGGAATCATGCAGTACTTGTCTTTCATGGCTGGTTTATTTCACTTTGCATAACGTCCTCCAAGTCCATCCATTTTGTCCCATATTGTGGGATCTCTTTTTAAAACACCGAGTAATATTCAATTGTATGTTTATACTGCATTTCCACATTTTCTTCATCCATCCACCTGTTATTGGGCATTTAGTTTATTTCTAAGTCCTGTCTGATGTGAATAGTGCTGCAGTGAACATAGTAGTGCTAAGAGCTCTTTGAAGTCCTAATTTCAATTCAAAATAATATAGGTGCTATGGAAAACATGCAGTTTTCACAAAAAAAAAATTAAAAATGGAATAACCATATGATCTAGCAATCCCAATTCTTGGTTATATATCCACAGATCTTTTAAAAGGAGACTTGGTAATGGATAGTGAAGCTTCAGGATCCTTGAATATAGTTTTTAAATGTATAAACTAAAAAGTAATTCATTGCAAATTCTTATGGTACTGGGATTTCTCACTTAATGACAAGACTAGCAAGCTAAATTCTTTATATAGGTTATACTTTTATTGCAGTAAAGCAACATAACTCAGTACCGTAAAAGGCCAATAAATCATTTCCTTGCAATCTGCTGTCTCCATTACCTGCTACCCCAACACCTGCACACAGGTTACACTCATCCAATTGACATACATGGAAGGATGCTAGAAGAAACAAGCAATTAGGCAAACTTCTCTAAAGCTTATGTTGATGATTTTTGTAAGCTTTAAACATTAGTTAGATGATCATTAAATGCTTAAATAAATATTTGTCGTATCTAATCAACTCAGAATGGTGTTTTTGAAGCTCATTTTACTTTTGTAGTTTCTTTGAAGTTGTATTGTGTCTTTAAATAAAGTGCTTTAAATTAAATCTCAGCTTAATAGAATAAATGGCAAAAGCAAAATTATAAAGTGAATATGCTCAGAAGAATGTCAGTCTGTGTAGACTTGTTTGTCAATTAATCCCTTCTTAAGTCTGTTCAGAATTGACTTTTACTGTTATTCTGATCTTTGTCAGGAATTATTGTAGCATTAGCATAAAGGGGTGGGGGAACCTTTCACTTTTAGCATATTTAAAATGTGTTGAGATGGTAACTCTCCTCAAACGTGAGTTGTTTTGCACCTAGGACTGAACTTTGTACATTTTTCCAATTGGCTGATCTTAAGCATTCTCTCAATTCCAACTCCATTTATTTGATATCACAGCACACATGGTTCATTATTTTCCAGAAGTAGTAGACTGTGAATTGCCTCATGGCTGCTCAACAAACTGTGTCAAGCAATAAAATCCTGTGTCATTGGATTGGGTATAAGCCTTCTTCCTTAGTATTCTTTTCATAGTCTTTATCACAAAAGAAGCTGATTGTAACCTGACTTCTCTTCTATTACATGCAGGGAAGCACAATCAGAATACGGACACAAGTTTTAACCCATGAAACCAAGGTTTCCAACCATCAAGTTTCTGCTGCCCATCCTCACCTTTGTTTATTTCTGAAAGTAAATGGGGAAAGATAGCATAGCTCTCATCGAAAAAGAAGTGATATGGGTCTCTTTTTTTTATTTTTTGAGATGAACTCTGACTAAAAATTACTTTAAAAAATATACACAGTAATTGTACATATTTATGGAGTAGAGCATGATCATTCTATACATGCATATGATACATAATGATAAAAATCAAGACAATTATCATTTCCCTGTATTTAAACTTGCATAATTTCTTTGTGTTTAGAGCTTTCAATTTCTTCCTTTTAATTCTTTATAAAATATGGAATAAATTGTAAGCTGTAGGCACCCTACTGTGCTGTAGAACATGAGATCTTATTATTCCCAACTGTATTTTGGTGCCCATTATCCAACCCTCTTCTCCTTTCCTTCCCTTCTCTCCCCAACCTCTAATGATGACTATTCTACTCTCTATTTTCTATAAAATAAATTTTTAGCTTCCATGTATGGCTGAGAACATGTTGCTATTTTTCTGTGACGGACTAATTTAGTTTCTCCCATGTTCTCACCAATAACCTTTTTTTTTTAAAGGTGGAACAGTATTCCATTATATATATATATATATATATATATATATATATATATATATATATATATATAAAATATATCATTCTCCTCCTGTTTTTCTCCACCATCTTCATTAACAACATCATCATTATCACAAATAAAATGTAGACATGTTTACTCTCAAGCAGTTTCCCATCAGGGGGACAGTTTTAGAAAGGTAAAATCCCAAAATGTATTTGTTGAATTTAGGATCCCAAACTAAAGACAAAAATTCCAACTAACTGGTTGATCACTGTTTGCTTTTCTCTGGTCTTTACCTTAACTCATCTTAGTTCTCCAAAATCAAAGCCTCCTTCTGTTCCCCACACATATAAACTTGGTACACACTTACTAAAAGCACAGTAACATAAAAGATACTGCTATTTGAGTCTTACTGGCTTAAATAATCCTACATATTCAAAATGATTAAAAAACTGCATTCATAGGACCAAAAGAAATTTAAAATCAGCACAGATTTTTACAGTGGAGTAGAACATTGAGAAGGTATTTATATAAAAATAATTGATAATATCCCACTCCTTGATCTATGCCCAAAGGACTTAAAATCAGCATACTATAGTAATGCAGCCACATCCATGTTCATAGCAGCTCAATTCACAAAACTAAACTGCGAAGGCAACATAGATGCCCTTCAATAGATGAATGGATAAAGAATCTGTGGTATATATACACAATGGAATATTACTCAGCATTAAAAGAGAATAAAATTATGGCATCTGCAGGTAAATGGATGGATTTGGAGAATATCAAGCTAAGCCAATTAAGCCAGTCCCCCCCAAAACAAAGGCCAAATGTTCTCTCTGATAAGTGGATGCTGATCCATAACTGGGAGCAGGAAGGTGTGGGAATAAATGGAGGGACTTTTACTGGACAAAGGAGAAGGTAGGGAGGGTGCATGGAGCAGGAAATATGGTGAAATGAGACGGACATCATTACCTTAGGTACATGTATGACTGCACATATGATGTGATGCTACATCATGTCCAACCATAGAAATGTTTTTAAGTTGTGCTGCAATTGTGTACAATGAATCAAAATGCATTTGGCTGTCATATATACCTAATTAAAATGAATAAATTAATTTAAAAAAATAAACAAAAAGTTAATTGATAAAATATATCTATTCATGATAAAAACATTTTTTAAATTAGGATCAAAGGAAATTTCCATACCTCATAAAGAAAATCTCAAAATTTTAGAAGATCTTTAATGATGAAATTTATTCAGTAATAATACAAAGATGTTCTATATCATAGCATCTCACTGAAAAGCCCATACTCAGCACAACAAAACAAGTAAAAGAAATAAAAGACTTGAAGACTGGAAAGCAAGAATAGGAATAGGAAAAAAAAAATAGGAAAGCTCTTCCTATTTTTATAAAATATGGTTCTCTACATAAAATTAGAGGATTTATAAACTATTAGAAAATACCAAAACAGTTAGGAAAGTGGTTGGCTGCAAAAATCAATACACAAAAATCAATTGTGTTTGTATATTTCAGCAACAAAGAACACACATTAATGTATCTTCTCTTCTGGTACCTTGAATGGTACTTAACTGGAGGCTTGGATGCTTATCTTGCAGAGTAGGTGAAGGTGAGGGGACTTGCAGCCATAGACAAAAGTAGCAGTATTCTGGAGCAGTGCATTAGGGGAGTAGGAAAGGCTTTCTGGAATAGGAATTACTGGAACTAGCATTGAATATGTGCAGGAATGAGCCAAAGAAAAGAATGTGGCTGGGCGGAACAAGGGGAGTTCTGGCTAAAGTGCTAAGTAATAAAGACATGGGGGCTAGGGCAAACACTGAATTGCAAGAACTACAGAATGAATAGAAGACCTGAGTGGAGGAGGTGAGTTTATTAGCTTGTCAGGTCACACACTAAGTAACTTCCTAAGGGGGAGCTCTAAAGTTCTCTAAGGATGGAATGGAAACTCATGGTGTTTATGCTAATTAAAGATGAAAAGCCAGCACCCTGTATAGGACAGAATGAGCTTATTGGTCTCCCTGCATTTGGTTAACAGTCATTTTTTAAGGGTCAGGGAAGGCTTCAGTCAAGGTCTGAGAGTGGGGGAAAGGAGTCACTACAAGTTCAGGGAACTTGAACAGCTTCAGCTAGTTAGAGTGGCATTGAAACACAGCATTTCAATTCTGTATCTCCTGGGTGAGTGAATTAGTAAGTTGAACAGTTTCCTTTTAGAAAAGTAAAGAAGAGTGACTGGATCTACGTCAGAGGCCTTTTAAGGGGTCTGCTACCCTGTAGGCAACAGGGACTCACTGAAGGGCTCCATAATAGCATGGCACAGACAGATGTTGCCTCAGGCCAGGGCGCTCTGGCAGCCAAGCACAGGAGGGTCCTGATGAGAGTCACAGAGATGAGGTGACTATTTGTGATTCTTCCAAAGAGAAATCAATTTACTTTTATGAAAAGACACTAAAGGCACAAAGATGAGTAAGACACCATCCCGCCTTTCTGAGAAGTGTTAACATTTTGAATGTTTGGATGCGCTTGGTGTAAAGAGGCAAGGCTGTTTTTAAATCTGTACTGGCTGGTGCCGCCTGAGCATTACCAGGGCCTAAAGGGAGGCTGTGCTTTGGAATGGCAATTAACAGTCTGGGCACAGGCTAGGAACCAATGCATGCAAATGAAAAACAAACAAACCTGAAGGTGGGATGGAGAGAGGGAGGAACAGGGGGGAGGGACAGGGAGCTGATGAAACAGAGAACCCACCCATCCGATGAATTCTTCTCTGCTCTCGCTTTCAAACTGCACAGGGTTGGCTAAGCATGCACCTCACTTGTTAATCTCCTTTTTGCATTCCTGTTTTTGTGGCTGTCAGAACTCCATATTATGCAAATTGGGCTTAAGCAATTAAGGCAATAATGTTTCCCTTGAAGAGTTTGACAAGGTGGTGGGAGCTTGGGCTGAATTTCTCAGACAGGAGCTTGGATGCTTATTTACCTACAAATAGAAGAGAACAAGAAAAGGGAAAACACTGCAGCACCAGGCTCACCTGAGCCTAGCTGCTGCTTTCTCTTGCTTTTCCTTGGTTGCTTTAGAGAAGAACAAAGGGTCACTCTATGGCATTAGTGGGTGGTAAATTTAGAACAAATGAACACTTTTTCCCAAGATGTCAGCTTTAACCTGTTGAATTCACAGCTGCAGAAGGCCACTGAATCAATTCCTCTGGCAGGAATTTCGAGCAAACTGGGTGATTTCATGATAAATAACATTTGAAGTCACAGGGCTATGTGTCTCCTGCTTAGGGTCATGAGCTGATTGTCTGCAGAGAAGCCAGGCCAGAAAGCCAGAGTTTGTCTGTGACAAACTGAATTGTACAGTACATGAGAATGACACAGCTACTTTCTTCCAAAAAAATCTACTGTTGAAAGGAAACCAGATAAAATGCATTGGACTTTGAATTGGAAATAGTACATTTCACATTTCTATGTACGAGGAATGATACCTACGTGATGCTACCTTCAATTTGAGCTTGGGGCTAAAAACCCTTCTCTTACAGCAGTTCATACATTATCCCCCTTCTAACACTTATGTGATTGAAACTTCTCAAAATGTCAGGGTGTCCGTAGAAAATGGTACCCTTTCTCTTGTCTGGCATTTAATGTTAACTCCCCAGCCTTTTGTTAATTGGTCAACAAGTAGTTAAGAAATACCTGCTATGCTTGTACCATCATGTGTATGTGTGTATGTGTGTGTTGGAAAAAGTGAGGTTGTACACAACAGTAATAATGTATCTCTCCTCACCTCCTGATTTCTTCTACATGCTTGCATAATTTTCAGATTCCCTCATGTGCAATCATTTGTCAAGCATATTCAAGTTCCTTTTTTTCCCAAAATATAAGCTCAATCACCCAATATCAACACCTAAACACCAATAAGTATTCCCTTAACTTCCAAATTTATCTGAGTATAGGAAATGGTTTCTGCAACCACTTTCTTCTTTCCATAAACTCATCAAAGCACCAATTTCTTACCTATGTCCCCTGAAATAACCATTGTTGTTTTTTAAAGTCTCCAATTAAATAATATTTGCCTAATTCAGTAGAGTTCTCACTCTACTCAACTAGAGTAGGACCCTCCATATTGCTAGCCTAGAAAGTTCATCTTCCCCTGGCCGTTCCTAGACTACCTCTCTGTCTGAAAAATTTCTCTTCTCATTCTACTCATTCATCCATTTTCTCACTTGTTCATTCATTTATTCTGGTAGACATGCATTTAACGTCTACTCTGTGCTGAACACCGTGATGCTTTAGGACCACAAAATTAAATAAGATACAGTCCCAGTCTTAAGAAGACTTTACTTCAGTGGGGATAAAATAAATGCATATGGACATAATACAGCAAGTTCTATGTAATGCTAATGCAAATGAGGCACAAAGGCAGAGAAAAAAGACACATCACTGGTGGGAGGGATATCAGGAAGGCATCTTGGAGGAAGTGACAAGTGAACTGTCTTTTAAAGTTGGTGTTTTGTTTGTTTTTTTTTTTTTTTTTGGTGGGGGAGGATGTACTGAGGATTGAAACCAAGAGAGCCAAACCAAGATTGAAACCACTGAGCCACACACACCCCAACCTCTTATTTTTTTACTTTGAGACAGGGCCTTGGTAAATTGCTTAGGGCCTTGCTAAATTACTGAAGCTGACCTTGAATTTGCTATCCTTGTGAGTCACTGGCATTACAGGTGTGCCTCACCACATGGGCTCTAAGTTTTGAAGTTTTAAGAACAAATTGATCATAGAGCACTTAAAAGTCAGCGTGGCCAACTTTTCCTGTCAACCATTTTCCACTTGGCTTCACCTTTCATGTAGTTTTTACCCTGAAAAAAATACTGATAATTCACAAATATCTCAAAGCTAATTTTTCTAGCACTCTAATTTTGTTATAGAAATTTCCACCAAGATTTCTAACATCATGGTGGAAATTTCTCTTAATCTCCTTCCCTAAATAGCACACTGAAACATCATCTCTTCTGAAAAACTCTTTTTTGTTGGAGTACTCAATCTTGGTTAATAATAAACTCTTTCATTCAGTCACCAACACTTGGAAACTGTGGAAGAATTCTGAGGTTCTCATCCTTCTCCCTTAACCAACATTACACATTAGTCACCAACTTCTGGAGGTTCTGCCTCCCAAAGGAACATCAGATCTGTTTTCTCCCTTTTAACCTCACAACTGTAAGCTGCGGTCTTCACCATTGCTCATCTCCCTGAATTTAGCCTCACAGAAATGCTCATAAAAGACATGCATGCCTTTTTTTTTTTTTTTGGTACTGAGAATTAGACCCAGGCCTGCTTCACCCCTGAGATGTATTCCCATTCCTCACTAAGTTGCTCAGGGCCTTGCTAAATTGCTGAGGCTGACCTCAACCTTGTGATCCTCCTGCTTCAGTCTCCAGTGTTGGTGGAATTACTGGCAGGCACCACCATGTCAAGTAAGTGCAAGCATTTTTAGCATTTCTTTTAAAATTTGTATTACTTTTTGATGGACCTTTACTTATTTATTTGTTTATTTATGGTGCTGAGAATCATACCCAGTGCCTCACACATGCTAGCCAACCACTCTACCACTGAACCACAACCCCAGCCCATTTTTTTTAAATTTGCTTTAATTAGTTATACATAGCAGGAGAATACATTGATATATCATACATAGATGGATATAATTTCCCATTTTTCTGAGTGTACATGTTGCAGAATCATATTGGTCATGTAGTCACACATATACATACAGTAATAATAATGTCTGTTTCATTCTACTATCTTTCCTATCCTCACATCCCCTCCCATAACTTACCTCTACCTAATCTAAGGTAACACTATTCTTCCCTAGTGCAACCCCCCCCCCCTTTTGAGAATTAGCATCCACATATTAGAGAAAACATTTGGCCTTTGGTTTTGTGGGATTGGCTTATTTCGCTTAGTATGATATTCTCCAACTCCAACAATTTACTGGCAAATGCCATAGTTTTACTCTTCTTTGAAGCTGAGTAACATTCCATTGAGTATATATACCACATTTTCTTTATCCATTCATCTACTGAGGGACACCTAGGTTAGTTCCATAGTCTAGCTATTGTGAATTGAGCTATAAACATTGATGTGGCTGTGTCACTATAGAATGCTGATTTTAAGTCCTTAGGGTATAAACCATGGAGTGGGATAGCTGGGTCAAATTGTGGTTCCATTTCCAATTTTCTGAGGAATCTCCATATTGCTTTCCATAGTGGTTGCATCAATTTGCAGTCCCACCAGCAACACATGAGTGTACATTTTTCACCACATCCTCACCAACAGTTTTTGTTCCCTGTATTCTTGATGATTGACACACTAACAGGAGTGAGATAAAATCTTAGAGTAGTTCTGATTTGCATTTCTCTAATTGCTAGAGATGTTGAACAATTTTGATATATTTATTGATCAATTGTATTTCTTCTTTTGTGAAGTGTCTGTCAGTTCCTCAGACCATTTATTGATTGGGTTATTTGGTTTTATGGTGTTAAGTTTTTTGAGTTCTTTATATATCCTAGAGATTAATGCTTTATTGGAGGTGCATGTGGTGAAGATTTTCTCCCAATCTGTAGGCTCTCTCCTCACGTTATTGTTTCCTTTACTGAGAAGAAGCTTTGTAATCTGAATCCATCCCATTTATTGATTCTGATCCTAGGCTAATATGGTGAAGATTTGGACCTATTTTTTCTTCTATTAGGCATGGGATCTCTGTTCTAATACCTAAGTATTTGATCCACTTTGAGTTGATTTTTGTTGCAAGGTGAGAGATAAGGCTTAATTTCATTTTGCTACATATGGAATTCCAGTTTTGCCAGCATTTGTTGAATAGGCTATCTTTTCTCAAGTGATTTTTTTTGGCCCAGCTCATTTTTAGCATTTCATTTTGACTGTTTTCTTTTCAGCCTCATCCTTCCTCATTGTTCTATTTATCTCATGCATTTTATCCACACCAAATAGCTCCCACTTACTTGAACAATTTCTGTTTGTATCCCTATGCCATTTATGACACTTTTTCTTCTCCTGCAATAACCTTTACTCTTTTCTCCGACTGGAGAAATTTAACTTATCCTTCATGTTCCAGTTAATTGCCATATACAGTTTATATCTATACCTATGTAAACCGAACTATGTTTCATATTATAATCACACAACTTTTCATGTATTTGCCACTAGACAAAATGTCACTGGGAACAAGGACTGGATCTTGTATCAGTGCTCAGTAGCTTCCCAAAGAACATATCTGTAGAAGGTCAGTTTGCATACTCTGGCTCTGTTTTCCACTGTTCTTCTGAAGAACCAGAGATCTCATTATTAAAAGTAATTTGAAATAGATAGCTTGACACTAAAATAAAGGGATTAAGACTATAATGACAGGAAAAGAGAACAATCCAAATGATTGGATTACAAAATCTGCTGCCCTGCCTTGAAAGTAGAATAGGGAAGACTCTGAAGAGTTGGCACAGGGCTTTAAGCAATCTTTAACTTAATATGCTGAGTTGAGAGAGTTCTAACTTCTCCGATAAAGCTGAGTAAGGTAAGTTTGTATACTTCAAACTAGTTTGTAAACTATGATTGCCTGGTGTTGTATTTTTTTTTTTTTTAATGATGTCTGCATCTTGAAGCAGCTGGCTCTGTGTGAACTTTGGAGGCGAGATGTCTGGAGGAGGTGTGACAAGGACAAAGTTATAAATGTCTTATCTGGATGCTGCATTCATGCAGTTCTTTTGTTTCTCTCCCAAAACCCATCCTGAAAAAAACAAAGTACAGAGAGAAGGGTAGCAACAGGGAGTGGGCAATAGAACCCAAATGGTGTGTGTGTGTGTGTGTGTGTGTCTGTGTGTGTATACATGTGTGTGAGAAATGAGTGGGAGTTTCTGTTTTTGTTTTACAGCTGAGGAGGGGATCCCCTTTTATCAGAGACTACTGCTAAACAGCATTTATCATTTGGAAGAGAACTTTAAATGGACTCTAGCCTCCTTTTTGTTTAATGGACCTTTAAATAGGTGCACAAAGATTGGCCCCCCAGGTGAAGAGAATAACAGAATGAGAAATAGTGACAGTGAATAACCTAGCAATGAGATACTTTCAGGAGTTAATCAGCAAAGTAGGGAGCTATCCAGAGAATATGAGGGAACCCAAGAAGCATATGATATCTTCAGTGCCTACATTCAGGGTACTCCCAAAAAGAGGAATTCTGGAAAAAAGAAATAAAATGAGTGGCAAGGTGAGACTATAAAAGACCCATACTCTTTGCCTCTTTAACATTGTACCCAGGGAAAGCACTAGTTTTATATTTTGGCTATAAATGACGAGATAGATTTCCAGAGGAGAAAAATTCCTGCAAGATTTTGTTTCTAAATTCTTTCTCTGCCATCACGTTCCCTACACTTTTTATAGAAAATTGAAATTTTTATCCAAGTAAAAGAGCTAATAAAAATCTCTGGAACATGAAAATTATTGCTTTTATAGTTTATCTAAAATCAATATATCTAAAACCAATACATTACTTCGCCTTGTCTACTTGAAAGAGGATGCTCAAATATTTCCCTCTGACCACTGATATATTTGCATGAAATGAATGGGTTTAGTGGAATTCTCATCAACTGACTTGTTGACTATATATATATATATCAATACACACTATCAATACATACATCCATATATATATATATATATGGATGTATGTATTGATAGTGTGGCATTGTATTAGGTTCTGTGTATAAAAAGAGGAATAAGATAATTAATATTATTGAGAAGAACTTACTAGAACCAGGAATTATTCTAGTTGCTATAATAAGATAAAGCCTAACACCAGTATTACTAAATATTAAAATTCGTCCCCTTTAGTAGTTCCTAATAGCCTCCATTAAAAGTAGCATCTCAAAATTTAGGTAATGATCCCTGGCTATAAAGATGTAACTGAATACTCTTGGAAGTCCTTGGAAGGCAGTGGAAACATGGGGTGAAAGGAACTGACATCGTGGCTGTATCTGTTATGCAAATGTTCATATTGCTGAAATATGGGCTTTGTTCCACCTAGCAAACTATTCCTGCAGCCATCATTTCTAACAGTCAACAGCATTCTAGTTTCCTTTATTAGGGCAATGGCTCTCAAAACTTAATATGTATTAAAATAAACTAAGTGACAGTGAATTTGTTTATAAAATAGATTATTGGAAGCAACACACCAAAGATCAGTGTAACTAGAGTAGGAACAAGGAACAATCTAAAATTGTTGACAAGCAACCTCAGTGATTCATGCATAATTATTTATGAAAAATACATTGAGAAACACTATTTTAGAGGTATCCCCCTCCCAATTTTTAAAGACCTCCCTCCTGTTATCTTTTGTTTTTCCTTCTGCTTTTACCACAAATGAATAGGTACTATTAGAGGGTTGCTATTTCATCTTTCTTCTTGTTCATTTTGATCCTTGTTCATGTTCCAGACAATAGCAATTGTAGTAGATTATATGCTGATATTGATTTATTGTCATCTCAATTTGGTAAAAATTTAAACAAAACTGTTTAGAGACATAGTTGGATAGTACATATTGACTACCTAATTATATTTGTGGTATATTGATTAATACTATTATGACAAAAATATTTAACTAGAAATATTGAAACAGATTTAAATAACAAAAAGCCTGAAAAAAAAAGACAATTGGGTCAGGTGAAGATAAAGCCAGGAAAAGAGATCACTCCACTTTTAAATAAAGAAAATTAAATACAAAAAAATGTGTTACACAGATGACGGAATTTTGATAAGCCAGGCAGAGGGTACTGAGGCAACCCAGGAATGAGCATCAACTGGAAAGACTGTGAGAGGAATCAGGGTGACTGGAGCTAAGGCATTGATTTGCAGAGGAGACATAGCCACTGCCAAAGCAGTGACCAAGGCCAAATAAAAGGAAGACAATACACTGGCTTTTCTTCTGCCCTTCCTCTGATGTTCCTTCAGTGCTTCTCAGTGAACCAACACCCTTAATAGGGAGCCTTGGAAATGCAGCAGTGCCAGTGAGTTCTACAGGGACTCAGAGAAGGGGAGGGCTGAGAGGGCTCCTAGAGAGATGGGCCAATGGAGGTATATATTCCCTCTGATCTGCTTTCATTATTTACCCAAATGTACTTGAGTGCCAAGCTAATTAGCTTTGCATATCTCTGGTAATCTTTTTATCTTACCAAACCTGTATCTTGAACAAGTACTTATTTGGAGTCTAAGGCAGTGATTAGAGAGGAGAGAAAAGGTGGGGATGGGCTTACATTAGCACTGCAGTTTGATTCAATGGAAATATGGTGCTTGAGTTCCACAAGGAAAGTAGAAAAAGAAGATGGCTTTTCTCTGCATGCCTATTTCACTATCTGTATTGTCCTAGACTCTTCTCTGTGTTTCTCTCTAGGTCTCACATGAGAGTCATGTGCATTTGGCCATTTTGATCTTTTTTATCCTATTTAGGCAGAATGATGTTATAGCTATTTCCTAATGACCATCACACTTCACATCTCTTACCTCTCCTACTTTCCCCACCTCTTCCCAAAGTGATGTGTTTTTACCCTGACCTACATCTGTCCTGTAAGAGGGGAATTGCTAAGCTTTAGGATGGCCAGTCCAATTACACCTTGGAAGTAGCTACAAATGGTTTTGAGCCTTGTGTCTGAAACTTAGCATGATTTGGCAAACACCTGCAAGACTTAGAGTGGGTGTGGGATTGAACTATAGTCAGCAAAGAGAAGACCTCTGTAGAGCAGATGAGAGTGTGGCATTTAATTCAGTTCCACTAAAGTCTTACAGTTACTATTTTGTGGGTTTAGTTGGGGTTTTAATGTTTGCTTTTGTTGTTTTTTGTCCATCACTTCACCTCGATATTTTACATATTTAGAAGTTATGGGCAAAAAAGTTTTAAGAATATCTTTTACATTTGGGGATTAGGCTTTCTAGTCTTCTCCAGCTTCTGTTTGTAACATGAACTTGAGCTAGTTCCAGTCCCAAAATAAGGCATATTGTTTCAAAATAGGATCAGCCGTCATCTAGCATGGCACCTGGATTACAATAAACATTGTATTTTTGTTTGCAAATAGACCTCTTTTTCCAAGGTTCGCCAAGTCTTTCAGATGGGAGCCATTTCATTTAAATCTGAATTTTTTTTCTCATTACAAAACTTTCCCCAAAGGAATGCTTTTATATAAAATTCTCTAATAAAATTAAAGATTCCGAGGCTTGTGTGACATATCTATTGTGACATGTGACTCTATAGATGAAACTCTGAGGAGGATCCTTCCTGAGTTCAAGTTCTCCAGTTACCTGAAAAACAGAAAATGAGGAAATTAGGCATGGATTCACTTTCTTTTGTGTGTGTTGGGGCTGGGTAGAGGACTGTCTGACTGCCCTGAGTGTCCTGTTTATCTTTGAACAAATCAAACAATTCCAAGTTCAGCATGCTCTCTTGCAAAATGTAGGAAAAGTGACTTTAGTTCATGTTTTTAATGAGGATTTAATGAGTTCATGTATGCAAAAGTGCCTTGTAAACAAAGAGACATTACACAAATAAAGATATTAACATTAACCTCATCCTCATTTTTAATTGCATATGAAACTCTTCATCTACCATAGGATTGTTTCATCACAGTGCAGTGGTTGGCATATCACTACAAAAGTTATCTAATTAAGTGGTAGTTGAAACACCTCTGGTACCAGTGTAATCCAATTACATTTACCAAGTAAAGGAAATTAGTCCGGAAATTTAGTCTGCAGCTTGGACAGCTCCCTGCTCATCAGCCAGCCTTTCAGAGCTGAAAAGGTCCTTAGAGATCATGGATTCCAATAGCCTAATTGCTTCATAAGAGAAACCACTGGAAACCAGGAGAGAATAGCATAGCACTAACCATGAACAAAGTTTTAGCAGAAATGATTTTCAGAGGGGCAGAAACTCTATTCATTTTCCTATGTTTGTTGACTCATCCATTTAATTCTTTCTTTAATTTTATGTTTTTCTAGGCTTCACTTATTGATAATATTTTCGTATTCCTTAAGATCTTCTAATTCACCTTCTCTAATCCCATTCCCCCAGCATATTGGTGGATAAAAGGAGAGGAAGTAGAAAAGACAAAGACCCTGGCAGAAAGAAGGAAAAGGAAAGGTTTGCTGAAAAAGATGGAGAAATTGAGGGATTAATGGAATACAAGGGTTGGTGAAGATGCCTGGTCACAGAAGCAAGTGATTAAGAAAATGGAGTACCAGGGTTTAGGGCTGATTGATATGTGATTTCACCTCTTAAACCTGCTCCTGGGCTGAGGTTGTGGCTCAGTGGTAGAGCACTTGCCTTGCAGGTGTGCGGCCCTAGGTTTGATCCTCAGCACCACATAAAAATAAATAAATAAAATGAAGGTGTTGTGTCCAACTACAACTAAAAAAGAAATATTAAAAATAAAAGAAAAAAATCTGCTCTTATTCCATTTATTCCAGTTCTTAGGTTTATTCCTGTCTCACCACCACAATGAGAGGTGGTTCCCAAACCACCCCTCACAGATAGTTAACAATTCGAAAGCTGTGTGTAAGCCTTTGTTTGCCTCATGAATTATTGTATTAATTTCCAGTACACTGACATGTGCTCTCATGGGTTTAATAATCATTAAGCCACACTAATATTTGACTTTCATAAATAATACCTTGCTGTAATAGGATATTTTAAACTATTTTTAAGGTTAGTTCATGGTCTATTATCTCATTTTTCAACCCTGTAATTCATAAATTTAGACAGATATTTGTATCCCTGACTTAGAGAAGCTGAGGTTTGTGGCTAATATGTACTTTACTGAAGATCATACATCAAGTTAATGTTTAAGTGCTGCAGGAGTTAAATCTTGTCCTTGAACCCAGTAATCAAAATATGGATGGACAGGATCCAGGGATATTATTTGTTTGTTTTTGGCATTTGTTATTCACTAATCATGAAAACTTTCATAGTTCAGAAAACATGGCGATTTGGGAACACTTAGATTTTATTTTTATTTTTGATTAATATATATTAACTGTACATTTTAATGCAGTTCAGTCTGATTTTTCCACACATGTGTGCAGTATACATTTATCAAACCTAGCCTCCCTTTATGCTACTCACCCCAACTTCCAGTCATCAGTATTCTACACTCATGTGAATTATTTTTTAAACTTCCCTACGAGAAAGAGTACATGTGGTATTGTCTTTCTCTATCAGTCATATTTCACATAACCTAATGTCCTCCAGTTCTATTTTACTGCAAATGACAGAGTTTCATTTTTTATGGCTGAATAATATTGCAGGAAGTATGTATGCCATTTTCTTTATTCATCTGTTGATGGCTACCTAGGTTGATTCAGTATTTTAGCTACTGGGAATTGTAATGTAATAAATATGGATGTGCAAATATCTCTACTCGTCCTTTGGCTATATACCCCAAACTGGGATAACTGGTTCTGATAGTAGGTCTGTTTTTAGTTGTATTTACTTATTTATTTTGAGGAACTTCCACATTGTTCCCCATAAAAGTTCTTATAGAGGTCTCTTTAAGGTTCTGAAATAAATCATTGACTAATTGCAGAAATACCACACGGGAATGTCAAGTCACTAGGATGGCACAGAAAATCATTCAAGCTAGCAGAGCTATATCAGAAAATCAAAATAACAGTGAAAATGATTTCCATTTCCTGGGCCAACTGTTGTATTGCCTTAGGACTCAATGAGGCTGGCTATAATCCAAAAATTGAGTGGAATTCTCAGTTTTCCAAAATTGTCTTGTCCCTCTGTCCCCAAGGTTCTTAATCTTCTTTGGACTGAAGACCCATTTAAGAAGCGCAGGGGAAATTGTGTAGTCATAAGAACTCACACAATAAATACTTCATTCAATATCAGGAATTCATAAAATTCCTAAAACCCATCTACATATCCCTTAGAATTGTGTTTCTTAAAGAGTGTCCCTTAGACTATTTCATTAGAATCTTCTAGGCTGCTTGCTTATTAAATGCAGATTCCTGACTCTCATGCCAAACCTGTCAAAGCCATATATATGAAAAGAGTCTATGAATTGCATTTATAGCAAGCAATGTAGCTAATTCTTACAGAGACTAAATTTCTTTGTTCTTCTGTTTGCCCCACCAAACTTGTTCAAGATAGGCTACCTATCTGACTCATCATAAGCCTCAGAAGGCACCTAAGAGTGGTTCTCTATTCCTAGCATCATCTGAAAGAATATTCTAAACCCCTAAAGAAGTCCTGTTCACAAAATGTTATGATCTCATTTATTACAAAGTTCTGCTCATAATAATAGAAAATATTACCTTCCTTGTAGTTTTCCACTGTCCATGACTCATACACTTTTCACATCTCCCACTGGTTTGGAAACATGAAGCCAGCATAGTAAAATGTGAATGAGGCAGTCCTGTTTATTCCCATTAAAATGCTGGTACATACTGTTTGTTTATCTCCCTCTGGAAAACTGTTAGTGTTGGAGAAAATAATAATAAAAAAAAAAGTCTTAAGTGTTGACTCCACATTTTCAGGGCTTGATAAGTCCTTCTGAGTGGAGCACTCTATCACTTTTCTCAGCGGGGTATAATTACTCATAACTTGAAGGTTTTATCTCTGGACTGCCTGTAATAAAAAGGGGGGAAGAAGAAGGTAAATCTGTCATTCACTGAAAGTATAGATTCTTAATGAAGTATCACGTATAATGGTTTGAGTCTCTTATGTGCCAGTTACATAGTCTAGGATTTGGAGTGAGATGAGGAGATTACCCAGCAGATTTATAAGGATTTAGAAGTGAAGAAATTTCTTTATGCATCTCTGTATATATGTATATCTTTGTATGTGTTTCTACTACTGTACCTGGAGCTCATCTTGATGTCTGTTTTGGCTTTTGAATTTCATATTTCTTTTATTCAAAATATAAACCCTTCTCCATAGTTCTCTGTTAAAAAATAATTATTTCTTCTTTTTGTTCTGCTTCTTCCTGTCATCTTTCTTATACAGGCCAATGTCCCTTATACTCAGCATTTACATGGGGTGTCTGATGTCACCACATAGGACACAAAGTAGAAAAAGGAAACTGAAATTCTGTATTGATTTCCAAAAAGAAAAAAAAAAAAAAAGAATCATGACTCCCCTCACAAAAATATAGGATAGTTAAAAACTCACACCAAAAATTCTAAGAAAACCTTGTACTCTGGATCCAACAGATTTAGAAGTTTCTGGGTGCTCTGGTTACAAGCCTCATGTCCTGTGATTCCATTTCTGTTGAAGACATTCTCTGGTACTAAAGTGGTTTTGCCTTTGGAGATCTAAAAAAAAAAAAAAAAAAAAAATAGGCTTGTTCTCTGGGATGGTGGCATTGCTCAGACATTATTTCCTGAATGTCACCCAGACTCAAGGGAAGCCTTGAAGTGTAGCATTTGGCAGTTTCATCATGGTGTCAATATGCCCAATGTGGTCATTTGAGAGGCTCTGCGGTATCTGTGCAGCATTTCCTCTGATCTCAAAATTTCAACCTAACTCTTAACAACAGAAATTGACTGTTGTTCCTCTCTATGTAGGAAAAATTTTTCTTTAGACCACGTTTTATGTCTCTCTACTTCATTTAGGCTTCCATGGAAATATCAGCTTAATGCATGTCCAGTGAGATGCCTTCACTGCCCATGATGAATCTTTATGGAAGTTTTCTTGAACATACATATAATGACTTGGAACTATATATTTACTTGCTTGATATCCATTTCCCCTTCTAGAATATATGCTAAGAAATTAGATATCTTCCTTATTACACCTCCAGAATCTAAAATGAAGCTGGCATGTAGTAGGTGCACAGAAATAATTACTGAACAAATGAATAAAATATATGATTAAACAGTAGCCATGAGATGCAGACTGCAAAGACCACACTATTCTGAAATTTTTAAGCTTTTAGTGAGAAGAATCCACTAATTATTATGTTATGCCTTACTCATTTCTCACTCACCTTTGAGCTGAAGCATCTGTTGCATGTATGTGAGTTTTGTCTGTTAGACTAGGTGCCTCTTAGAGAAAGGTATTATTGACCATTTATCCCTGAATTCTTCAGGCCTAGAATATCATAGAAGCTCAATGGATGAACTCAGCTGATTTTCTTCTTTTCTTATCCCTTGCTTTCCACAAATTATTTGTAATACATCCTTAAGTTAGAATAAAAGGGGCCTATGTGCATCCATCAGGGTTACTAAGAACTTGCAAGCCAAGAGAGAGACTGCATTTTACTCCACAGATCTTTTAGAGGAAGACTAGAAAGTCACTGAATGAAATAAGTTTGGGTAGCTTTCAATGAGAAGCTTCTGGAAGGCCTGGGGCGTTAGACCAAGGAGGAAGAAGCCCAGAGACTTAACAGATTAATGGCTTCTATGGGGCTTTCCCCAGGAAAGAGGTGGATACCAAGCATTCCTAAGTAGGTCATAGGGTATATTAGACTTCTAATCAATGGAGATGCCCAGGATAGTCTCAAAGTTAACTTTTCTTAGAGAGTGTCAGGAAAAGGTGCAATCCTACCAGGAATTCCTTTTGAGGCAGTAGATTTTCTATGTCTGCTTCTCCTTTTATATGGCAGGATCACAAAATGAGGCAAAGAATTCCCATTAGCAAGTGTTCAAGATGGGGAAGATACTTGAGGACAAGTAGGTATGACATTTGACATCAGCAAGGGACACCAACAGACTTGTAAAGATATTCCCCCAGAAAACATGCAGCTCTTTTTATGCGTTAGAATGATTTGCGTGGAATTTAAGAGTATACCCCTGGTTACGGTATGGAAAAAAAAAAAAAAAACAATTCTGAGTGTCATGTACCTTTGGGGCAGGTGTCATGAAGAAGTGTATGCTAGGAAAAGAGGAATGCTGTGGAAGAGGCAGAGGGAAGTAATTCAATAAGTTACTGTGCAGTGTCTATGAAGAAAGAGTTTTTCTCTCAAGAGGGAAAGAAATAGGAAGAACACAAAGCTTTCGTGTTCTCTTAGTCCTTGACACTTTGAAAAAAATGTACTGCTGACATTTTGAGGTAATAGAAAGATCACTATAATGTTCCAAGAAGAGTGGAAAGCAAAGACCAGGCAAAGAAGGAAGGAAAAAAAAGGCTGTTTTATTTTTTTTTTCTTTGCTTCTCTTCCTTCTTCTTCTTCCTCCTGCTCCTCTTCCATCTTCTTTTTTCCCCTTTCTTTGAGAAAGTTGATACCAAAAAGCACCTTCCATTTTTCTCCCCCCTTTTGGGCCAGGATTCCATTTGTGATTTGCTCTAAGCTGCACAGATGGATATTGGCAGTTAGGGCTTGAATCCAGGAGGTATTTGGTTTCTCCTTAAGCTGGTCTATTTACCATTGTACTCCGCTAGATTTTTCAGCCAAATTCATGTAGTACTACCTATATACAAAGTGCAAAATGGAAAGAGTGTGAAAGGAACCAAACAGTTGATCTAGATCTGGAGAATCTAAGAGAGTTCAAGAAATTTAACTTAGGAAAAAAATGAACATAAAGACACAATATACACCCTGTGGTAACAATTATTGTATCCGAGAACATGTACACCATATCCAAGCCCCCAGGTTTTTCCCTGCTACCCCCTCTACCATCACTATGCAAAATATATTCCTGACTAACAAGCCTGTCTTTTATGCTGCCCCAGTTATGCTCAAAGCCACAGACTAGGGTATACTGAGAGCGATGCCCAGCTGCTACAAAATTTGCTGGTCAGATAGGTTTGTTTGTTTGTTTTTGCTACATGGAGGGATACAACCAAATACCAAAGACAAAAAAACACAAATGGAGATGCTAATTCAAGTCTTCTCCAAGTAAAAAGAGATTATATGGTGTAAGAAGCAACAGTGTAGAGAAATGGATTGCAGTCTTCTAATTTCATTGAACTAATTGTGAGTCCTTGAAGCTTAGTTTCCTCTTTAAAAAATGAGGGGTTATGTCATGATGCCCTAACAGTGCCAATGTGATATAATTAAGTCTATTCAAGAAATAATCCTTATCTTGATTAGGTAAATAGGACTTGATTAATTCCACTCTGATTAACCACAGCCTCTCAAAATGTCCTAGAGGTTTCTACCAATTCACCATTTTCTCCCAGCAGAAATGAAAAGTGCCCTAGTATCCCCGAGATAGAGATCAAGCCAAAATCCAAATACTCTAAAACACAAAACATTTCCACAGATGGTTGTGGTTTGTCTTGTGAATGGGATGGCAGTGGTCAGGATAAGATGATGGAGGAAAGGGGAGGGGTAGGTGTAAAAGAGGGTTTCCTTTGAAACATCAAAAAGACTTTATACATCTTTTCTGCCCTTTTATAAAGACTTCATCTGGCAGCCAGATTGCCTTAATGGTCTGCCTAAAAAGGCCCACCCTCGCCTGCCATAGCCAGGCACTCACTCTCAAGCTTTGCTCTGCCTCTTTGATGCTGTCACATGTCCTTCATTTTCCACATTTCATTCATTCTTTGCCTTTAAGCTACAAGGATAAAAGTGCCTGGCATTAAAAAAAATCAGCTTACATTTTTTAAAGGGCCAGACATTTCATGCAGCCTTTGATTTCCTTCCAGGAGAAAATCATTACTTTTTCTTTAGAGGAGAAACCAGAGAGATTTTTTTTTCCTTTTCCTTTTTCTCCTTCTTACCCTTCACCCAAACTTCCCCATTCTCTGCACTAAGTAATAGCACAGAGTGTAGAGCAGGAAAGGGCTACAGAAATAATTGTCTCCTAGAACACTGTTCTGCCATGACAGTGAATTAAAAAGCCCGAACATTCATTTACTGCTAAACAATGACAATGGATAATTAGAATGCTTTAAAGCACTGCACTACATTCAACATCTGTTAAAAACATTGGTGGAAATAGCTCTTCTTAAAACTAGGTGATGTTAAGGGGAGAAGTTAGCAGATAAAGCATAATGCAAGCATAATGCGTGTGGCCTGTAGAATCTATAGGGATGTGTAAAAGGGGTCTGAAGCAGCATGTGTGAAGGAGGTTATAAATGAAAGTAGGGTAAAATCCTTAGAGCACATAAGAAACACTAGAGGATAGAACTGCTACATGTGGAAATACTCAAGTAATAAAATGTGGCCATGGGAATACACATGACACCATCACTCCAAAAAAAAAAAAAAAATGAACTTGACCTTAAAGTATGGAGAGACACAGACCATCAGTAACAAGAAGGGGCGGCACTTGGCCTTATCTGGAGGTTCTGAATATCTTAATGCAGGGGAAAAAAAAGAATCAATGAGTTTTCCAGATAGGATAAGTGACTACATTCTCTACAGCAGGTGTTTAGACGCAAGAGAAAAGAAAATGTCTGGAGATGATCCTTAGATTTGAACCAGAACTAGTGCTGGGGATATGAGTAAATGTGTTATTAAAAAAAAAAAAAAATCACAAAATTCTCGAGTGAGGGGGAAATGAAGAAACCTATCATCAAGTTATTGAACTTCAGGAAAGGAAATTGTGCCAAAATGTGGGAATTGAAAAAAATAAAAATAAGAAGGGAAATTCTGCAAAGTTCAACAAACCATGAAGAATCTGGAAACATTTAAAATACCTCACTAGAAATTCAGGATAAATATATTCTGAGGATGAAATAGACAGAGGACTTGTAAAAGTAAAACAAGCTAGCTGTCTGAATAACCCACAAGGTCAAAGAATCTCTTGTTAGAAAGAGGAAAAAAAAATCAACTACCAACAGAAAGCCTCAACCATGCCAGATTTGAAGGAAGAAGGCACTCAAAATGTACCAGTAACAATCTTTCAGGTCACTGAATCTGTTAGAAACCAATTGTATCTGAAGCTCAAATAGGTTCACATTTCAAGGGAGAGAATTCTTTAGTGAAATTAAAGAACCATTTAATCATCATTAATGAATAATTTGATGGTCAGTGAGCTTAGGACAAAAAAAAAAAGAAAAATCAGAGAGGTTGATTAAAACATTGGCTTCCTTTATTTATTAAATAGGTCAATAAATCTCTGAGTAGCACCAATGTTCCTTCAGAGTAATTAGATAAATAATGACAAAATCACTGGCTTTCCTATTTCCACACTAGTCCTACTAGTGGCGTGCATAATGAATGTAATTTAGAAAATGTTTAAAAACCTTCCTTTGTTGAGAGAGAAGCAGCGAGGCAAGTGCTCTACCACTGAGCTACAACCACAGCCCTCTTTATGTATTCTTAATATTAATCCTCTGTTACACAGATGGGAAAAAAAATTCTCCCATTCTGTAGGCTCTCTCCTCATACTAATTTTCTTCCCTGTGCAGAAACTTTTTAATTTGATGCCATCTCATTTACTAGTTCTTGATATTATTTCCTGAGCTTTGGGAATTCTCTTGAGGAAGTTATTGCCTGTGACTGTATGTGGGAGTGTGAACTCTATGTTTTCTTATAGTAGTTGCAAGAATCCTGGTCTAATTCCTATGTCTTTGATTCATTTTCAGTTGAATTTTGGGCATGGCCTAGTTTCATTCTTCTACATATGGATATTCAATTTCCCTAGAACAATTTGCTTAAAAGGCTGTCTCTTCTTTTTAGTGCCTTTATCAAGGATCAGATGACAGTATCTGGGTGGGTTTGTCTCTGTATGCTTTATTCTCTTGATCTATGATAATACCTTTTGTTAATAGAAAAGAGGATTATAGGACATCTCTGGAAATTAGAAAATATGTAATATTTAGGACAAATACAAAGAAGTTCCACTTTTCATAGTAGATTTTAAATGTTAGAGATTTTTATCTAGAGATTGTAGACACTAAATATATAAATAGTGTAACAAAAGACATATGTGTTCAAAGATAGGTTTTTAGTGATAAGTGGAAAAATATGAATGTTCAAACTTTAGCATAAGTTTGAAAACCAGGACTTCTCACAACTGGTTTAGAATTTTACTTTAGTTTTGTTATGGGGGCTCAAATTCACAGAGGAATAGGGGAAAGCTATCAAGAGAAGATATGACTAACACTATGAAATGTCAAAAATATTATTTAGTGAAGGTGATGAGGACTTTATTAATAAATAAGACTAATTTATGCATATATCCTCCTCTGCAATTCATCTTCTTAACTAATCGCCAGCCTTTAAATTATGCTATGAAGTCCAAAATTAGCCAATGATTTTAGACTTATCTCCAGCTGTGTAGTAACAACATAATCTACTGAAACATAAAAGGGTGATATAGTGTTTTTCCATAGCTTAATAGATATGATATATGTGGTATTGTAATAAATGTTTGATAGGATAAAGATAGATAATAGACATAGAAAGATAGATGATAAGTAGGTGGGTAGATAGATAGATTGATCCATTATAAAGTTACATGGTTAAGAGGTTGTATTCCAGATAATGTTGATGGATAACTCATATAAAAGATTTGGAAACCAGGAGTCTGTTGATTCATCTCTTCAAGACTAAATTTTATTTGGTACATTTATTGTTATAGTTGAATGTGTGGTGTCTCCGAAAAGCTCGTGTATGAGACAATGTAAGGTATAGGGGTGCAAAGATTGGGGTATGAGAGCCTTAACCCAATCAGTGAATTAATCCCAGGAAATAATTTGGCAGTAACTGAAGGCACATAGGGTGTGGCTGAAAAAGGTGGGTCCTTGGGGGCTTGTATTTGGGGTATATATTCTGTATCTAGTGAGTGAAATATCTCTCTTTTTTCTAATTATTTTTGAGCCACTTCCCTCCAACACACTCTTTTGCCATGATGCTCTTCCTCACCTTGGGCCCTAAGAATTGAAGCTAGTTATCTATGGACTGAATCCTCTGAAATCATGAGCCCCCAAATAAACTTTTCCTTCTCTAATTATTCTTATTAGGTCTTTTGTTCACAGCAGTAACAAGGTGACTAAAGCATTCATATTTTCTCTCTTTTTCTCTATCTTCCACTCTTCTTCCACTTACTTTACCTTTACTTTTATATGGATGCATCTGTCAATATCTGCAAACATAATTCCCAAACCTCTCTGCTATTAAATGAACACTACTGTCTCAAATTTCACATTTTAAAGTCACCTCTAAATTTCAGTTACTTTAGTTCAAAGTGTCTGATTGACTCTTGTCTCCCCTTACTTTCTAATTTTCTTACCTAATCCTATGAATTATCATTTGAAACTATACTTTTCAATTTTCCTCTGAGGTTCGGTTTAACACAGCAATCAAGAGTGCAAGCTCTAGCCAGGTTTAGTGGGATACAGATTCTCCTGTAATCCCAGTGATTTGGGAAGCTGAAGCAGGAGAAGGATCACAAATTTGAGGCCAGTCTGGGAAACTTAGAGAAACCCTGACTCAACATAGTTTATAAAAATTTATTTTAAATGATTAATTGTTTTAAAAGAACAGTGGATATAGCTAAGTGGTAGTTCCCCCTGGTTTCAACACTAATTCAAAAGGAAAACAAACAAACAAACAAAAAAAAAAAGAGTGTAAGCTCTAGAGTTAATTGCCAAGGTTTAAATTCTTATGTTTCCACTAAGATTTGTCGAGTAATTAACCTCTTTTTGTCTCTGTTTTCTCATATGTAATCTGAAAATAATAGTAGTAAACAATAGTAGAGTTTAAATTAGTTGAAGCATGCAATACTTGATAAATTTAGCTACTGCAGCTACTACTGATGGTGATAATGATGATGATGGTTATGATGAAGATAATTGTGATGATGATTATGAGGAAGGAGACTTTATTGCCTTCTAATCATTTCTGAGGCTCACCCAGTCTTATAAGGGGTCTCCCAGATTCTGTATTCTATTCTTTCAGGTTTAACCTTTGTACTTCTACAAAGTTTATACTCAAAAGATCATCTGATAATGTTTTCCTCCTGTCAAGGATTTACTGTACAGAATGGCTCGTATGTCCATAAACAAGTATTTTAAGAGCCTCTAATACAGAGATTCAATCAACCCAGCCCCCTATTACTTGCCTTCTGCTCAGAGACCTATTTCCCTTTCCATCTCTCATGTGTTCTACTAGTTCTTTCCTGAGTGTATTCTAGATTTTGGTGTATATTTTTCTTTTTTGCTGTTCTTATTAATAATGCTCTTTCATCCACCTTTGATATTATAATTTTTTAGGGGGGGGTACGGTGTATTGAACCCAGGGGCACTATATCCACAGAGACATACCTGAGTCCTTTTTAGTATTTTATTTAGTGAAAGGGTCTCACTGAGTTGATTTTGGCCTCTCTAAGTTACTGAGTCTGGCTTTGAATTCACAATCCTCCTGCCTCAGCCTCCTGAGCTACTGGGATTACAGGCGTGCAACACCATGGCCAGCTTTACAATTCTTTTATTTATTTTTAATTTTTTTTAATGTTACAATTCTTTCTATGTCTTCTGGGCACAAATTTTTCTCATCACTAAACTATAACAATGATACCAATAATAATACTAAAATAGCAACTGTCATTTATTATTTGGATAATAACAGCATATGGGAAATTCTAGCCTCAGAGGTCAATGCTGTCATTTTCATCAGTTTAAAGATAAGGAAACCTAGGCATTAAAATGACCCAATCAAAAAGTTGAGACTGTTAGGTGTACCCAATTCCATTGCATTCCAGGGCCCATATGTTCTCACTAACCCATTACCTGTGTACATATTTATTTCTCCTGATACTCTCCTCTGTTCCCACAAGCAAAATGCTCTTCAAGTTCAAGGTCCTCCTTGTACATATCTTGCAATAATTCATGCTGTGCCTTCCATACAACCATTTGAATAATTGACTTTCTGACCAAAAAAAAAAGCACTGCCCAATGTATGTTTGGCCATGCTGGGCATGAGATGCAAGCATATTTTGTTTCTTTATATTAAATTTGGGGAGTCTCCTTAAAAGAATATTGTCTATGAGTTTAGTTTAGTTTTACTTTTACTATTTAATCATTCTGTCCCTAGACATCACATAAGATAGTCATATGTATCTCTATATAATATATATTATATTATGTATATCATATATAATATATATTAGCCATATATTTTATATATATATATATATATATATATATTACATAACATATAGTATATATTATAACTCACATCTACTTAAATCCAAAATCCATTGATAACACCAAGTTTGGTTACTCAAAGGTGCTGCTGATAAAAGGTATTTTATTTTATGGTAATATAAATATGCTGATCACTATTAGATTTATGTTGTTACTTCCCCAATCCCCATGTTCTTCATTTGTAGATCTCGCTCAGTAAATCTACAACAGTCACTGTGATGTGAAGACATGAGCCTTTCCTCTCTGTATTATCAATGTGTAGCAGTGTGCCTAGTATAAAATAAAAGCTCAAGTGATATATATTGTTGTCAGCATATATAAACATATATATTGACCCGGCTCAACACCCTTCCTCTATCTCAGATTTAGTTGGAACTCAGACATTACAATTAAAAAACAAACAAGCAAAGAATAACCACAAAAATACAGGTGAATAATTTTAGTGCATTTTATTCCCATTCTATTTCAGAATGACATTAGGGAAGACTTTATAGCATCCTTAGCTTCCCTAACCTTTCCTCTACTCCCTCTTCATATGCATATGCACACATCTTTCCACAGGTTCAGGTGCCATCACCATCTCCAGAGCATACTGTCACAGCACTTCTGATACTTTCATTGCTTGCTTTGATTTTCTGGCTCTTCTGTTAGACTGTAAATTTCACACAGCCTGGACTATTTGTTTTGTTCACTGCCCTGTTTCTCATGCCTGCCTAACACATATGAAGTTCGATATATTTTTAATGAAAAATTGATTGTTTTAATGAGCAAATAAATGAGGCAATTAATTTCTAGAATGTGATATCTATTTGCCTGTAGAGAATATATTTTATGAAAAGAACCTTAGGAATCACTGAAATAGTGCCTTGTGGCAGTGGTATTAGAAAGCATCATTTCCTAGAGGGGGGTTCATGAATGCTCTTGGACTCAAACAGCATCTACAAATATATTTCTATGGGAGAATGATTTCCAGTTCCATTAATTTAAAATAACTTTTTAAACATAACACTTTTGAGGCATACCTGCACAGATCAGGCTAGTAATTCCCATGGAGACTGAAACACAACATGTTCTATTCATTTTTAATAAAACATGTATCTTTTCATTTTTAAATTTTCTTCCAGGATTGCTCCACAACAATGGTTCCTAGATGCAATCATTGGCTAGATTGAAACACAGTCACCCAGGGAATCTTATAAAAATACAGATTCAGGAGTCCTACACAAGGAGCTTTTCATTCAAAAAGTCTGGTAGGATCTGCAAATCTAAATTTGTAACCTAAGGAAATCAGATATGTACCCAGTTGTGAAATCATGCTCTTCAGCCACAGTGGTTGAGGAGAGGAAAGGGGAGCCTGGTGCTTGAGCAGTAATGGCTATCTGCCCTAGTATATTGTGTAGAGCAATAAAAATGATTTGTTTGAAAATGCCTTGTGAAAGTATGGCTGTCAGGTATTTAGGACTATGTAAAAGATTTTACTTTTTGCATCCATCAGACTAATGTTATCAGCATGCGACCTTTGCAAGGGTCTCTGTTACTGTCTGTGAAAGGCATACTTAGATGCATTTTGTGTACCTTAAGTCATCACAGATGTAAATACTCTATGTAGATTTGAATTAAAAAATAATTATACCAGTTCAAAACTCATCATCACTGTCTCACTTGGGGCTGAGAAGTGGTGCATTATGTATTGAGTAGCAACTTTCTCTTTGAGTTAGAGGTCTGTCCTATATTAACACACCACCAGTGAAGGAAGGATCAAGGGAGTTTTAATGCAATGATTTGAGTAAGTGTGTTCGAATTATTATAAGGAGGTAATTCTAAATTTTACAGATAAATTATAGTGGATGAAGTAGGGTAACTGGGAAATTTTTACACAAATGACAGACCATTAGTTAAAATAATTCTTTAGAGCAAAAATACTATGAAAATTAACTTGGACTGTTCTTGGCTGATCTTTAACAGCACTCATCTGCTGTCTTTTATTTGAATAGATCTCTTAGTATTCTACAAATAAGGTCAATGAGTCACTTCTCTCATCCTAGGGATGTGACCATTTTTGATGTAAAAAGAAATAGCTTTTTAACATAGCACTGGCCCAAACAATACCAAATTGAAACTATTATACTCTCTTCAAATCTTTAGAGGAGGTTTATAATAATAATAATAATAGTTATGTTTTTGTGATGTTAGTTGATCAAGGGAGTTTAAATGCTAAAGATATGATTCAATAAAAAAAACCATGATCACTTTTGTATGTGCTAAAATAATTATCCTATAAAATTATTAGTTGTCAAATTCAGTCATATCTTGTATTTACTCCTTCTCCTTCCTCAACTATGAGGACAATAAACTTATTGCATCATAAAATGATTTGTGTGGCTATATACCTTTTTAATTTTTTTTCTTTCACTGTTTATTTTCTTCAATTGCAGAAAAACTTTTATGGATTGATGATACACAGTGGAATTGTTAAATATAGGTAACTAACATCTGCATATTGCATATGTTTTGTCATTTTTGTGGTGAGAACATTTAACCTTAGTCTTTTAGAAGTTTTAAAGAATATATCATCATTAGTTATAGTTACCATGCTATATAATTGATCTCATGACTTTATTTTCCTATCTGACAGTAATTTTATATTCTTTGGTCAACTTGCCAATTGCTCCACCCCCCAACTTTCCTGGCCTCTGATAATCACCATTTTCCTCTCTGATTCTCTGACATAAAACTGTTTAGGTTTCTCCTATAAGTGAGTTCACTCAGTAATTATCCTTTTGTTTCTGGCTTATTTCACTTAGCCTAGTGTCCACCAGATCCATTAATTTATTGTCATAAATTTATTGTCATAAATTTCAGGATTGGATTAATTTTTATGACTGAATAGCATTTCATTGGTGACACATACCATAGTTTCTTCACTATTTATTTATTTATGTACACTTAAATTCATTCCATACATTAGCTATGTTGGATAGTGCTGTCAGAAACATGGGGGTGCATCTTCAACATGCTGATTCCATTTCATTGGGATGAGTAGGATTGCTGGATTATAAAATAGTGAAAATTTTAATTTCTTGAGGAACTTCTTTACTATTTCCCATAATGACTACACCAATTTACATTCCTGCCCAACAGTATGTATGAAAGGGTTCCCTTTTCTTCTCATCCTCACCAACACTTGTTATCCTTTGTCTTTTGATAATAGCCATCCTAACAGAAGCGATGTGATATCTTGTTGTGGTTTTGGTTTCTTTTCCCGGATGATTACTGATACCAAGAATTTGTCATGCATCTGTTAGACATTTGCATGCCTTATTTTGAAATATATATTCATGTTTCTTGCCCATTTTTACATCTGATCATTTGTTTTCTTGCTATTGAGTATTTTGTATTTCTTATATATTTTCAGTATTATTCCTTATCAAATGTGTAATTTGTAAATATTTTCTCCCATTCCATAGATTGTTTCATCACTCTCATTTGCCACTCCCAAGTGTTTCAGTTTCTATAAACTGATATCTGTCAATTTTTCTTTGGTTGCCTATCCATTTGCAGTCATATATAAAATTTTCTCTTCTATAACCAAGAGCAGTCTTCAATTGCACTACCCATGTTCTTCACCCTCCCAGAAATTTTTCTATGGAATAGTTCTTTTCTTAACCATAATCAGTATTCAACATGTTTAACTAATTTCTAATGGTAACTTTTAAAAGAAAAAAAAATGATAATATAAAACACCTTGGAGGGGCTGGGGCTGTAGCTCAGTGGTAGAGTGCTTGCTTTGCACGTGTGAGGCACTGGGTTTGATCCTCAGCACCACATAAAAATGAATAAAGATATTGTGTTCATCTACAAAAAAAATTAAATTTTAAAAAATGAAACACCTTGGATAAGAAAGCTAAACCTTCAAATCTTCATATTCCTACATTTGGATAATGTACTTTCATACCATTCTATATTTTTCTTGTCTTTGCTTTGTAGTTAGAGTCATATGTTCACTTGAGTAATTATTTGTATAATGCCTGTTGCTCTAAGTGCACTATATTTTCCATGACAGAGTCACATCTGTATAATGTCTCACTGCGAATGGCACCTATATATTCATTGTGCATATCATCTCTGACATTCTAGAGACTGAGAATGCTGTTATGATCTTAAAAATATTTGCCATTTGAAAACATGATCTCCAGATCATTTGAGCCTATGCTGTTTGATATAATGATATTACAAATATGTTAGATGTACTTAGAGTAAATAATATTCCTTTGGTCAAGTTTAAGCTAGCTATTTTTTTTTAATTATATAAAGAGGCTAGGAATTCAAAAGTATTTCTTTCTAGTGGCAATTAGTTGGGTACAATTTTCTGACATTTTCCTGACATTAATATCCTTGGGAAGTGTCAACATGTTCACCTAATCAATTATATCCTTTTGAACCCTTTCCTTCTTCTTAAACTCATCTTCTAACAGTCAGGTATTCAGTTTAGACAGTTTTCCCATGGGACTGTTGGAGTACAAAAGTTATATGCCCCAGCTTTAGTACTAGTGCATTTCAGCAGGGGGACTTCTCAAGGAAGCAGAGCTAGATCAAACTAATTCCCAGAGATGTCTGTAAAGGTTTTTGTGGTTTGTGGGGATTGCGGTGGCAGCAGGGAGCTGCATAAGCAGGCAGAAAGAAGTCTTCCTCTGGCAGTCCTTGTTTTCACCTGCCTGATTAAACACTTGTAGAAACTTTAATCATTGTATGATCATAGGGGTCATTCTTCAGGAAAACATGGCCACTAATGTCCACAGACTTTTTTTTATTTTTATTTTTTAATAATCAAAGTTGTGTGGCTGAGACCCTTCTGAAGCACTGGAATAGAACACATTCTTATAGAAGGTAAAGTGATTAAAATCCAATATGATAAAATCCCGAAGACAGAGACTGCTATAGGAGAGAAACAGTGGAAAGAAAAGACAGTGAGAGTAGATTGCACTTGAATGAGCTTAGGATAGAAGATTTTATCAAGATGGCACTGCAGTTTTGTCTAAAACTGCACCTTACTATCTTCTAGTTATTTAATTTTAAAATTTATTTATTTTTGTGATTGTCTGTTTTGGAGTCTAGGATAGAGAAAGAGATGAGAAAGTTGGCTTATCTTGGGCTGCCAAGTGACAAGAATGTTCCCTCCCCCTTTGGTAAACCATCATTAGGGGAGCAGAATATCAGTTATCTACATGTCTTATCCCATCCTCTTCCTTCTTAGCATTCATAGTATCCTCCCTCTAATGCATCCTGTCTTTCATTCTTTCTCTCCAACTTCCCTGGTTTAGGTAAAAAGATCTAAACTTATCATTGCCTCCTAACTGATCTGCCTGCTTCAAATCTTTTCTCTTTTACATGCATATTTTCAGTGTTTTCACATTTAAAATGTAAACTCCTCAATCCAATGTTCAAGATGGCCCATTGATCTAACTTTAGTATCTCTGATAAATCCTTTTGGTTGTCTGCTATTCTAGTATCTAACTATAGAAGTGTGATCTTCTAAATCTAGATTTTGAACTTTTACCAGTCAGAGACAATATTTTATTGCCTCTTACATCCCCTTAGTAACTAGGATATTATTTTCACATAGTAAATGCTCATTGAATACTTGCTAAATAAATGGATGAATGGATGGTTTTCAGTGATATTTTTGAGGCCAATCTCATCTAGGTTGCAAGGAAATCTGATAAAAGTGCTTCCTTCTCTTTTTTCTCCCATGAGATTAATTTTTATATAAACTTTCATGAGATTTTCTAAACTTCTCATCACTGGATAATTCTGAGAAGTGGTATTCTATTTTACTTTGTTTTATTTGTACTCACTTGGTTTTATTCACATTGTGACATTTCACTTTGTCAATTGCAAACAACACTCCTTTGTCCACATTGTTAGAAATCTTAGACCTATTTTACATTTATTTGATCTCTAGTGGCCTGTGTCTTGCCTGCCTTGTGAGACATTCTTGTGTATAGATTCATGTCCCCTCCTTTACCTTCCATCTCACTCCTTTGATTTTTCACTTGTTCCCCTTATTACTTATAAAGTGTGGAATCCAAACAATCCTTATCCTAAATCTTCAGGACATATTACCATCCAGAAATGTCAGCTGTGGTAATTATTGCTCCTTTCTATAATCACTGTTTACACAAAGCTGAAACATGAGAATATAAATACTGTACTTTAGAACTGGACTAAAGCACTCACTGACTCTTTCCGGACAATGGCTATAAACTGTCCCAAGGACCTTGAGTGTTACAGAGATCTCAATATGCTTCCTATGAAAAGAGCTACAATTTTTGCCATATTTGCTTTTATCTCTTTTAAATAACTTGGATTCCAAGTATGATTTTATATAAGAAATATCATGCACAACAATAACATTTCCAAAGCTTTTTTAATGAAATAACTGGGTTAGGAATATAAATACAAAATTATGGAAACCTGGTACTAAACTTAAGCTATTCATGGGATCATTGGAGATTTCTAACATTCATTTCTGATTTTTCTTTAGTATCCATACTATCTGAAGGTGACTTATAGACATGAGATGTTTTTACTCTCTGCTCTTTTTGGTAAAATCATCACACCTACTTCTCCTTTAAAAAAAGGGCACTAAATTTATTCTTCCTCTGAGTATTTACTGACTCCCTCTATGTGCCAGATATTACATATGTTGCTAGTTATAACAGCTGATTAAAACAAACAAGCAAAAATTAGATATGGTTTCAACATCATGTAGTTTATTATCTGGTAGAGATATAATTTTGATGACAATAATTTCTAAAATTAACAAAGAACCTTTGGTGGCTTGATTGATTAGTTAGTTGTCTGCTTATTTAGTTGGTCCATCATTTCATTACTTTGACAATTAAAATTATGGCAGCAGTTGATGCTGGACAAGGTAATGCAATAGTGCTAATTGTTCTTTAGTAAGCAATAGTCTTTGTTAATGCTGCATTGGGTTCCAATTTTAAACATGGCTGTCTACTTTTATATAGTACTATGGTTAACCTTTACCTTCCATTTATTCTCTTCATAATTTTTCTGTGTATTAATACATTCTTACCTTTTTTGAAAGCAAAGTTTATTTCTCACCCATCTATGAATTGCTCCAATCACTACTGCTTCTACTACAATTTTTGCACATATACGGTACTCAATAAAATGTCTGAAAATGCCAGTCACTCTATTCTGGCTCTGCTGGTGAGGATAATGTTTAAAGTATTGCAGGTATTTTTGAGCCTCTTACCATGCTCTCTCAAGATAGAGGATTAATCTTATCAGAAAAAAGTCTATCAAGGGTGTGTGCACCAAGTAAAGGGTTAAATTGGGTGACCTCCAAACATTCTCCCTTTTAACTTTTATAATGCTATGTTGTTGCACAAAGGTGCAGAAAAACAAGTTTGGGTTTAGGTGTTAGGCTTTCATACCCTTCAGTGAGATTTTTCACTGGAGTTACTGTAAGTATTAGCACAATGTTCTTTGCATGGTACCAGAAGTAGGAGGAACCCTGGCTTGCCTCCTAGCACAAAATGTCTGTATCATGAGCCACCCTGCAAATACGTCAGCTTGCATCAATAGGACACCAACTTTGACCCAGTCTATTTTATTCTAAAATCATTAAGAGAACAGCTCTAAATGTGTGTGTGTGTGTGTGTGTGTGTGTATTAGAGAGATAAAGAGAGAGAGAGAGAGAGAGAGAGAGAGAGAGAGAGAGAGAGAGAGCAACAGAGAGAGTATTTGTGTGTACAATTCTATATGGGTATGCATATGCGCTGCACAGATGTTCCCTCTTTATTTTCCATGGGCATACACCTCTCATATGATCACTTGATCAATATTTTTTTTTAATTTTTATTGGTTGTTCAAAACATTACAAAGCTCTTGACATATCATATTTCATACATTTGATTCAAGTGGGTTATGAACTCCCATTTTTACCCCAAATACAGATTGCAGAATCACATCGGTTTCTCACTTCCCAGCATTGCTTTCGTAGAGTGAAATAAATTAGTAGGCATGTCTTTGGCTTTTCAGAAAATAGCCTAAATAATGAAAGTTAAAAAGTAACTACAGAATCATAATCCTACCTGTCCTGAGTCTAATGCTGACCTACTGTGAGAAAAGCTTGATCATGTAGGTTAAATGACAGACAGTTCCAGTGGAGAACATACTGGTTAGTGAAGAATTCTTGGAATTTAGATATGTCCTTTTATAGATGGCAGGGCCATCTGAGAATATAGGCTGTAGACAGGTTGGCATAAACCAATGCAGAGCCAGGCGCCATGGCACATGCCTGTAATCCCAGTGGCTTGGGTGGCTGAGACAGGAGAATCCTGAGTTCAGAGCCAGACTCAGCAATTTTGAGGCTCTAAGCAACTCAGTGAGACCCTATCTCTAAATAAAATACAAAACAAGGGTGGGGATGTGGCTCAGGGTCAAATGCCCTTGAGTTCAATCAAGAACTCAAAGAAAAAAAAATGCAGAAAGCAGATAACAAATACATAATCTGGTATTTGGGTGTGGTGGCACATGCCTGTAATCCCTGTGGCTTGGGAGGCTAAGGAAGGAAGATTACAATTTCAAAGCCAGCCTCAACAACTTAGTGAAGCTGTAAGCAACCTAGTGTGATCATGTCTGAAAATTAAAAAGGGTTGAGGATATGATTCAGTAGTTGAGACTCCTTGGTTCTATCTCTGGTACCAAAAAAAAAAAAAAAAAAAAAAAAAAAAGGATCTAGGTGATGACAAGTGGGTTAAAGCAAAAGTCTCATACATGCAGTCAAGTTCAAAGACAAGGATAGAAAAGAGTAACATATGAGCAAAATGATGGTGATTTCGAAAGGAAGATGATTGAGCTTATATGATGTGACAGGCAGCAAGGAGCCACTCAATGTGATGTGGACGGAGTGAATCCTCTTTTGAGATTCACTAAGGTCTATGTAGAGGAGAAGCAAAGACATAAGAAAGTTATCTAAAAGGTAGTCACAAAATTCTCCTTATGATGTGAAAACTTTCTCATTATCATGGTTATAGAAGTGAAGGAGGAGGGGCAAATATGACATATGACTGAATTTGATGGCCAATAGTTGTATAGGCTAATTCTTTGGGTGCTTTTCAGTGAAGTTGTCATATTTTCTTTACTGAATAATTCATCTGGTCTATGAGTAAGGCAAAAGAGTGAGTACAATAAAAGACACAGTAGTTATAATTGCTATTTTTATAATATCCCTTTTGAGATGTGAAGAGAGAATAATAGTGCTAATGTGGTTTTCTATAGTCCGGTACTATGTTGAACAACTATTACTTTTTATCCTAAGGTAGCTACATTCCCAAAGATGGATGAGGTGATACCCAAGAGTATGGCTTGTAAGTGTATTTAGATTCAGCTCAAACAAAAGACACCCTATGAAAGCAAGTTGTCACTATCAAGAGTCCTAACAGGGCTGTTTGTTATTGTTGAGTTAGGTTGTTTATAAGAACTAATTGCAAAGGTAGTTCATACTGTAGTCATAAGCTGTAAGAAATAATCTTTTGAGTTGTAATATTAAAAATGTCCAAAGGCAACTAAACAGCTTTTGGAAATAAATGAGACTGCTTTGATTTTTACCTGTGACAATGCACAAATCTGGCATTTTCTGATTTGGAAAAGTTCTGAGTCTGGAAATTAAACTGTCACAGTTGAAAAGTATGGGAATGTGAGGACCAAAAACTGTTTAATCAAAGTGCTGGGTACTTTTTCAAAAGGGGTAGGAAATAGATTGTCCAATAACAATGTAACTGTGTGAAATGCATCTTCGGAACAATGAGAGATGGAAGATGAGGAAGAAGGCAAAAGACGCTGCAGATTGCTTCCCCAATTGTAAATGAAAAGCAATGCTTCTCCCCTTTTCCATTTGATCTGTTATGCCAGACATAATATCAACTGTTAAATAAACTATATTTTAACTTTCATCTAAAACATTAGCCTTTTAAATGCTTCTGTAAACCACTGATCCAAATTCTTGGTGCTTCAAAGTCTTTGATTCCAAAGGCATATACATTATAGAAATCTAGTGTGTGTGTGTGTGGGGGGGTGTATTTGCACACCAGTGTGCATGTTCTATCTTTGGGTTTAACTACATCTATCCCTGCTATAAAGACAGTGGTAACAGAAAGCAGCAAATGATAATTTACACATCTTTTAGCTTCTAAAGTATTAGTGGGCATTTGAACTTGGACTATAAATTCTAGAGTTACTATTAATGTTTTAACTAACAGATCTTTGTTATCTGCAATTTGGTCAGCTATTCAGCCATTTAATTGATGAACTAAAAAGGCCACAGCATATATCATGCTCTGCTGTACTGAGGTTTGGGAGAAGCAATTAAGGGAAACGTAGTGGGATTTACCCAAATAGAGGTTGCCTGTGCTACAAGAAGAGGTCCATTTTCTTTTATTCATTCAATATTTATTGAATGCCAGTCTATACCTAGCTCTATTTTTGTGCTAGGATTCCCATGATGAATACAATACTCATAACCTCAAAGAACTTTCATCATAGAAAGAAGAATACTCACCTGCACTTTCAGACAGCATAATATTCACGTATGTTGAGATAAGTGGACCCTAAGCATTGTGAGTAATTAGTCAGGAACGTTCTTTACAATTTGCTTGACTCTGTGTCTTATTTGAGAAGGGAGGACTCTTTTCCCTACTTTCAATCATTTCCCTTTGTATTTTTCAGTATGTGGAGACTTTGTTCTGTTTCCTGTCATGAAGAGGGGGATGAAACACTTCACTCAGCAATGCCAATATAAGTAAACTGATCCTCGCTCTTAGGTTATTGAGCAAAGCTTGAATCATGACACACAACATCAATAACACTAATGATTCTGGAAGCAAGCCTTCTTGAGAGAATAATTGAGAGCAACAAGGTGCTTACATTTCTATCCCAGATCCTCTTAACAATATTGCTACCATCTTCCTTGGGAGTTTTCAAATGCTCTTAAGCCTGGGTTTGAAGTTGTTTTTATCCTTACTGTATTTTCAACTCTCTATCACAAGCTAAAGTAAAAAATATCAGTTGTTTGGAGAGAAACAATATAAAAAAAAAAAAAAACATTCCAGATATTTGTATTCAGTTCCTATGGATATTCTTATCTCTAGCAGAAGTCAGTCATGGATGTTTTAGGTTAAAGGAGCCCAAACCTTGCAACTAGAAAATGTAAGTAGAAAGAGAAATGTAAAATAAAAAAAAAATTGCCAAATGTCAGCTTTACTTCTCACCAGTTGTCTCTGGTATAAAATTTTGTGGGCAAATTTGGAGAGATTGTGAACATATGAACAACCAGCTGTAAAGGGTGCATGGTCAGAGGCCATATCTTCTTTTGTCACTGGCTTGTACCTAGATATTTGCCCAGTGACTCACCAGGAGGTAGCAGTGCAACTGATATTTGTTGAACCGACTTGGAGTTAGGGTATGATAACTTTATTCTGTCTGACTCGCGCTTGTAGTCTTGTAGTTACATGACCGTATGCATTTGTCAAAACTAATAGAATTGTGCACTGAAAGAATAAATTTTATTGTATATAAAGAAAAAAAATCATGTATTCCTTTTTACTACATTCCATGCAGTCTTTTTTTGTTTGTTTGTTTTTTCTGGAAATTAAAATGAACTAGGTAGATGCTGTGTTAAATTCCAAAGAGACACAGATAAATAAATGATCTCCGTTTATCTTCTATAGGAGTTGGTTCTCTCTTCTCTGCCTGCTCCTTATAGTCCCACCTCTTATGGTTCCTTTTGTTGGGACCTTTACTGGATCATGGTTCCTCAGAGGACAGGATTTCCCATGGGTTCTGGTTCTTTGGGCTCAGGTATGACTCTGAGATAAAGTGAAAGTCTTATATCCATGATCAAGTATAACAAGAAGTTTTGCAATTTACTAAATACTCCCCAATGAAACATGTTCCTAGTCCAAACTTACAGGTAAAAATGAAGCCATCAGGTCAGGCTCATCTACTGATTAGTTAATTGATTTTGACTTGTGGAGAAAAGCGATGGGATGATGTTATTAAAATAATAAAAGCAGTGATAAGAGTAAGCATTTTTTGAGGATCAGCCTTGCTTGCCTACTTAATACAATTCAATTTTGTTATATGGTTTTCATTTTCTCACACAATTCAATGAAATGTGACCCTATCTCCAATTAATTTCTTCTGATTAATTAAAACCAAAACAAAACATAGCTAGCATTTTGACTTTTCTGTTACTTTATTTTTGACTTTTGCAGATTGAGAAAAAAAAAATCCAAACTGAATGTTATTTAGTTTTGCATACTATTAAGTATATGCATACTTTTATTATATTGACTTATTAATAAGGAACTTAAAAACATTAATTCCTTCCAAATGTAAGCACTGTGGTAAAGCACACAAACACAACAAATGGATTAAAGATTACCAAGGAAGTTGGCCATGTGATTATGATTTCTCACAGATGAGGGTTAATCGCACCAGTTATCAGTGGCAGTGTCTGCTATCAGTAGCGTTCACAGCCTGTTATTGGGGCACTGGCCTTACACATACTCACATTCAATGTTTTAAGTGTACTGAATGGTAGGTTAAAAATGGATGAGTCTAGTTTCACAGTACCCACAGTAATCAATAGCCTGAGTGGGGAAAAAAATAAATTAGATTTTATAAATCTTTTCAGATGAAAACTTCAGTGATTCTTCTGGTCCTATAAAAGAATGAAATAGGTTTAAAGAAATAGAATTGTCTTTGGAGAATGTTCTTTTAAGATGGGCTTCTTTTGAAGGTTATAAAGGTGAGTTTAATTTTTGAAGAGACTTTGTCATCAACAGTGAAGGCTTTAGCAGTAGGGATCATTCTGGTGGCATTCCTGGCCTCTGGACTTCTTGAGTGTACTCATAAGAGCTGTGCTGGTCATTGATACATCCTTCATACTGGCCAGGAAGGAAGGAAAAGGAAATGTTGCTGGTGTTACTGGAGACAAAGGCCCAGGCCCCAATGGTCCTTACAGACCAAGCTATAACATCCATCCCAGTATGCCAATCAAAATGACGAACACTGGTGAAAAGCAGGAAAGGAACTTTGATCAGCATGATCATGCTGGGAAGAACATATATAGGGTATAGTGACCAAAGATATGTCTGTAAGGGACTGAATGAAACTTTGAGGATTTACAGAAAAGGAGGACAAAGGCACAAGCTGGAGGCTTTCATGCCAGCAGGTTTGTATAGCTGGGAGAGTGGATCACCCTTATCCAACATGGTCTGGTTGATCATTATCTCAGGAATGGATCTGTAAAGTTCTGGGAAGGTCATCATTTCTTGAAGAGATAATTTGGATCCCATTGTGAGATCATTTGCTCATATTTAAGGGACAACCTTATTTCCATCCTGGGGTAATTGCTCCTGATTAGGGTTTGGAACCTCATCATGGGGTGATCTAATTCTGCAAGCCTTGTCATTGTTTAGGGGTACTTTCCATTTTTGTCACAAAGATGGTTATCAACTATGTAGTTCCTGGAATCCAAGGTTATTGCTGAAGATTGAGACAGAAGACAAAAAGTTTAAAAAGCAAATGGTGGTTCCATTCCCAGATTTCCAAGGAATCTCCATACTGCTTTCCATATTGGCTGCACCAATTTGCAGTCCCACCAACAATGTATGAGTGTACCATTTCCCCCACATCCTCGCCAACACTTATTGTTGTTTGTCTTAATAATAGCTGCCATTCTGATTGGAGTAAGATGATATCTTAGAGTAGTTTTGATTTGCATTTCTCTAATTGGTAGAGATGATGAGCTTTTTGCTTTTATATATATATATCTGTTGATTGATTGTATATGCTCTTCTGAGAAGTCTCTGTTCATGTCCTTGGCCCATTAATTGATTGGGTTATTTATTTATTTATTTATTTTTGGTGCTTAGCTTTTTTGAGTTCTCTATATACCCTAGAGATTAGTGCTCTATCTGGGAGGGGTAAAAATTTACTCCCAGTATGTAAGCTCTTTGTTCACCTCACAGATTGTTTCTTTTGCTGAGAAGAAACTTTTTAGTTTGATTCCATCCCATTTATTGATTCTTGGTTTGAATTCTTGCACTATAGGAATCTTATTAAGGAAGTTGGGGCCTAATCCCACATGATGGAGATTAGGGCCTACTTTTTCTTCTATTAGACACAGAGTCTCTGGTTTAATTCCTAGGTCCTTGATCTACTTTAAGTTAAGTTTTGTGCATGGTGAGAGATAGGGGTTTAATTTGTTGCATATGGATTTCCAGTTTTCCCAGCATCATTTGTTGAAGAGGCTATCTTTTGTCCAATGCATGTTTTTGGCACCTTTGTCTAATATAAGATAATTGTAATTTTGTGGGTTAGTCTCTGTGTCCTCTATTCTGTACCATTGGTCTACCTAGTCTGTTTTGGTGCCAATACCATGCTGTTTTTGTTACTATTGCTCTGTAGTATAGTCTCTCTCCTCGGTCTATACCAAAAAGTCTTAAAAACAGCATACTATAGCCACATCAATGTTTATAGCAGCACATTCACAATAGCTAAACTGTGGAGCCAACCTAGATGCTCTTCAGTGGATGAATGGATAAAAAAAATGTGGCATATATACACAATGGAATTTTACTCAGCAATAAAAGAGAATAAAATCATGGCATTTGCAGGTAAATGGATGGCATTGGAGAAGATAATGCTAAGTGAAGTTAGCCAATCCACAAAGACAGATGCTGAATATTTTCTCTGATATAAGGAGGCTGACTCATAATAGGGTAGGGAGGGGGAGCATGGGAGGAATAGATGAATTCTAGATAGGGCAGAGGTGTGGGAGGGAAAAGGAGGGGGCAAGGGATTAGCAAGGATGGTAGAATGTGATAGACATCATTATCCAAAGTACATGAATGAAGACATGAATTGGTATCAACTTACTTTATATACAACCAGAGATATGAAAAATTGTGCTGTATATGTGTAATAAGAATTGTAATGCATTCTACTGTCATTTATTTTTTTAAAAAATCAATAAAAAAATAAAGACAGCTCCCAAACCCACCCCCACCCCCCCAAAAAAGCAAATGGCATCAGAAAGGGACAAAGTGGAGCTGGTTATGTCAGTGACAGGCTCCTCCTTAGGAACAGGGTTTGGGAACTGAATTTGTGGTGACCACCTCCACCCACGTGCGAGCCCTTGCCTAAGTTCACCTCTTATATTCTATCTACTTGTCCAGATGTAAACTGGAAAATAAAATATGTCTTGAGGAATGACTGTTGCACCTGTAGGTAACTAGGGGCAGTTAAGATGAAAAGCAATTTTAAGTTTTGTTGTTTCATGACTTTTCTTTTCTTCTCATCCTTATCCACAACCTAAGTTTAGAGATTGAAAATGTTCAGTCAACAAATTAGTTTACAGACTCACATCTCTGTGGTTTTCAAAACAATCTTTGTTTTAAACAATAACTATGGGTAGGTGAGTAAAAGATAAGTAGAGTGAGGGAAGGGAGTAGGGATTGGGGAAGAGGAGGGGAAAGAGAGGTACTGGGGACTGAATTATAACAAGATATATTCCATGATTTTATAATTATGTAAAAATGGATTCTGCTGTCCTATGTAACTAAAAAAAGAACCAATAAATAAGAAAATAATAATTTCCATTTTTTTTTTTTTTAGAAAAACTGACAATAGTAAGAAAGCAGACTTAGATTTAGTGTTTAGAGATATATAATGAATCATGGTGTGCTTTTTGTTAGTTAAGAACTTTTTGTACAAAAATCTGATCCATATTGGCTTCTTGATTTCCCCTAAGCATTAACCACTAATGATGAAATTTTAGGCTTCAGTAGGGAGAGGTCCATGTAGTTGAAGCTGCCCTACTCCATGTCAACATATAGGATGGGGGCAAAATATATTGCAAAACCAGGGGTATCCCAATCAATCTGTGTCAGACTCAATAAATTAAATGCTCAGGGATCAGATATGTGCAGAGAAAAAGCAGAATAAAATGCCTTCCTTACAAGACTTTTGGGGGACATTCTTAGAGGTTGTAAATGTCAAAATAATCTCATTAAAATTTTACATCTTATCTCTGGGATGAATTTCTATCAAAGAACAACTTGGCAGTCATGGAGAGGGGGTGGATTGATTGGAGCATAACTGACAATGAGATGATGATGGTGTTTTTCTCTCTCATTTCAAATGTAAATGAAGGTCCTTTGATTCTCTGGAAATGCAGCCATAGTTGTGCCTCCCACCATGGCACAGAGAGATGCCCTCCAGGGGCAGCATCTCATAATACCTGACAGACCATGGGTCAGTAAAAACATAACAGCTCTCAGTGTGTATTCCCTGAATCAAAACAGTACTGGAGGAGTCTTCTGTATTTCTTAGAAAAAGGAAGAATTTGAACAATTTTGTTTATTTCCAACAATATACCCTAAAAGGCTTTTTAAAAATACTTGAGGATGGGGCTGGGGTTGTGGCTCAGCGGTAGAGCACTTGCCTGGCATATGCAAGGCCCTGGGTCCCATCTGCAGCACCACATATAAAATGAATATAATAAAGGTATAAAAATTTTTAAAATAAAAATTTAAAAATAAAAGTACTTGAGGGTGTATAGTTGTATTTATCCTAGAAATGTGAGCTCAGCCTGCTAAGACTGCCAGGACAAAGTTGTCATTCTTTCTTTGATTCTACCCTTCCACAGCCCTTTGTTTTCATCTCCTGGCTTCACACTTGCTCTCAATGCTCCTTCACTCAAAGCTACATGCTTCTTTTCCTGATGATCCTGCCTGTATCCCTACTCTGCTTTTGGTCTTTTTTTTTTTTTTAAATTTTTTATTGTTGGCTGTTCAAAACATTACATAGTTCTTGATATATCATATTTCACAATTTGATTCAAGTGGGTTATGAGCTCCCATTTTTACCCCATATACAGATTGCAGAATCACACCAGTTACACATCCATTGATTTACATATTGCCATACTAGTGTCTGTTGTATTCTGCTGCCTTTCCTATCCTCTACTATCCCCCCTCCCCTCCCCTCCCCTCCCCTCCCCTCCCCTCTTCTCTCTCTGCTCCCTCTACTGACATTCGTTTGTCCCCCTTATATTATTTTTCCCCTTCCCCTCACTTCCTCTTGTATGTACTTTTGTATAACTCTGAGAGTCTCCTTCCATTTCCATGCATTTTCCCTTCTCTCTCCCTTTCCCTCCCACCTCTCATCCCTGTTTAATGTTAATCTTCTTCTCATGCTCTTCGACCCTACTCTGTTCTTAGTTACTCTCCTTATATCAAAGAGCATGCTACAGGGACACTGCTACATCGATGTTCATAGCAGCACAATTCACAATAGCTAGACTGTGGAACCAACCTAGATGCCCTTCAATGGATGAACGGATAAAAAAAAATGTGGCATTTATACACAATGGAGTATTACTCTGCATTAAAAAATGACAAAATCATAGAATTTACAGGGAAATGGATGGCATTAGAGCAGATTATGCTAAGTGAAGCTAGCCAATCCCTAAAAAACAAATGCCAAATGCTTTTGGTCTTTACAAATGCACACAGATTTATCTCTGCCCTGTATATATACTGGCTCTGCATACTCACTCTGTATGCAGGGATAAGGACCAGGAAGTGTTGAGAACAGAACATTCCACAAGGTATTCTATGGGACAGGGACAGTGTGTGTGTTGGTCACTACTTACATCTCTCACTTACATAACTTACACAGTGATCGGTACATAGAGGTATTCAATGGATTGATGGATGGATGGACAAATTGAGAGGAATATGGACAAGGTACAAAGGTGATACCCTCTTCATATGATCCAGGACCCTTTCTCATTTCAATTTATCTTCATATGTTTGCACATGGACACATCTTTCTCTCTACCCTTTTTAAGAAGTGGATTTGTATAATAACCTCTCAGCCCAGATGATGTTATTAAAAAAGATGTCTTCTTTTGCAAGCAATACAACTGCATAAATTACAGGTGGAACTGAATAGATTCAGTGATGTGACATCAGGTCACAGGACTCAGCAAATGGACTCTAAATGTCTATAGACTTTTTCTCTAGTAGCAATGACTGTGTGTCATTGGAGCCTCTGGTCAAATGTAATTGCAAAAAGATGCATGCATAATACATACATACATAAACACAGTCACACACAGCCATATGTTGGTGGTATTTTATTTGTGCTGAGTATCTGTAATTGCTTAGGACAATACTGTAAGCTGAAAGCCAGTACAGCATAGCTTCTAAGAACATAGACTGAGTCAAACTGGGTGCAAATACTACTTCTGCCACTTACAACTGAATGTCTCTGGGCCTCTGTTTCCTCATCTAAGAAATAGGAATGATAATAGAACCTACCTCCTAAGTTTTTTGTAAGGGTTAAGAAGGTGAGTATTAGAATTTAGAACAGTGCCTGACTCAGGGCATGTGCTGTATTAAGGGCAGATATGATAAGATACCTGGGGGCTTTCCAATGACTGAAGGCTTCTGCAAGTGTTTTTTTTCCCTCCTAAGTAAGTACTTACTACTACTTCAATACATCATTCATTCATTAATTCAGCATGTCATTGAGCAATGGCATATGATAGGTACTATGATGACAATCACTAGGGATGGATAGAGGGTAAAACACAAAAGTTCCCTGCCTTTAATAATTGTGTGTGTACACACACACACACACACACACACATACATATATGGAAATTTGTGTGCATTTACATACTTAAATGCACATATGTGTACCTGTATGTATATGTGGTATATATGGTATATATGTGTGTGTGTGTGTGTGTGTGTATCTCACAAGATGTTTGAGATAATTTTAAAGGCTTAGCAATTTTACAATAGAGCTAAAAGAATTGGAAGCACCTGTGTGGGGTGGGAAGGGAGCTGAGAGCTCAAAGATAAGAAGCCAATCATGCACAGGGCCAGAGGAAGATATTCCAAGGATCAACACTGCAGGCTTCTAGTGATAACGAACTTGGCATATTGTTGCTTGAGAATGTGGGAGGAAAGAAAGGAAAACAGATGAGACCCGTGGGGTAGAGTAGTACAGCTCACTAAGTACAGCCTGCTCTGTTCACACTTCCCTCCTCATCAAAACCAACCTATCAGGTACTACTTTCATTTTGCTAGGCACAGATAAAGCCCAATTTTTCCTTGAGTATCATCTGCTCTGCTCTTTGATGGATTTCTGGAAGAAATATATATATATATACACACACACACACACACACACACATATATTTATGACATCTGCCTATCTTTATCTCAACTTCTGATTATTCTGGTTTTAATCCATCTACCTAATTGTGCTTTTCTATTTTCTTTTTCTTTATCCTCCAATTGCTCCACTGGGTGGGGGGTCTGGAGGGCAAACACATTCATTATGCTGCCAGCAAACAAGATAGAAATCGCACTGCAGGGGACAAAATTAAATTTACAGCTTTCCCTTGTACATGTCATAAACTATTGATTTAACACGAGAGGAGAAAGCTGCAATGATGAGGCACAACTGCAAAGCAGAGCTGGGTTCTGACTAGGAAGAGGTCAGCGGGGACTGCTGACAACCTCCACCCAGGCATCAGAGAAGAGCACCTGCCCCCAGCCAAAGTGGCAAGGAGGCTAGATTGGTCTGCATGTGGTGCATGCAGAATTTCAACCAGGACCATCCCTGTGAACTTTCTGCCTGGACAAAGCTTTGAGTGACCAAGATGTGGAAGGAAGGTAGTCCATTCAGGAAATGCTTACATCTTAAAGCTACTTGGTATCTTTTATAAAGTTACAACTGAGGATTATAGCAGAGAGGCAGGTAGATTGTTGCAGGTCATCTAATTCAAAAGTAATAGGTTAGTTCTCTTCCTATAGGAAGCCTTCCCTGATACCTAACTACTGGTTGAGGACAGCTTCCTGCATGCTTCCTAATATCATGTGCTTGACACTGAGGCTATTCTCCATATCACCCTCATGAAGCTAGGCATTCCTTGAGGACAGAGAATGATTATGTTCATACTAGTATCTGAAGTGACAAGGAGAGTTTCTGACACACAAAGCCCCCACTGTATGTATTGGTTGAAATAGAGACCACATGTCAATTTCATATTAGATCAGACTTTATAAAATTATCTTTCCCACACCCAGATCATCACCTTGAAACCTCTTCTTTGTCCTCACTTATTTTATTTAGTATTTTGCACAATTCTTATGTGATGGAGTCAGGAGTGAAAGGGAAGGAGAAAGGACTAAGTTTCAAAGGCTTAAAGCACACAGTTGCTGTATCCATCCTGAGAGGGAATTAGTGGATGTTAAAAAATCTGTGAAAACCAGATGCTACTCGTTAACTGCACTTTGAGTCAGTAAATACAACAGGGATTTAAGAAGCACAGTGCATAGTTGGGTTAAAAAACACTATTATCTAACTTACATATGAATATTTGGCATATGCATGATTCAAAAGACTCAACTCAAGCTGAGAAGTTAGCGGGCACAATGTTAAAATACAAAATAAACACAGTAATGCTTAGAAACCTTTCCTAACAGACTTGTACCTTAGCTATGGGTCTATCTAGATAACTCAGAGACTCCCTGGGTTGCATGTGTTATTCTTATTTCCAAACATGAGACTATGGTGAAGACTGTAAAGTATATGTGCATGGCTCTTTTTTTTTGCTGTTCCTTTTCTTTCCATTTTGATGTTATCCCTCTGTCTCTAAACTCCTCCTTTTTTTACAGAGACTGGAAATTTCTAATCACCGGTTGTTCCCACAGCAAGCAGCAGGTTCAAGGATGGGGGAACATGTAGGCTGATGGCCAACTCATAGCAGCCACAATTGATCCTGTCCAGGGAGCGTCTTGAGAGGGAAAATAAAACCTAGAAATCTTTCCAGAACTAGAGGGCACAGAGATTTACCAAAGCTGAGGCATCCAGCAAAATTATACCCTTGCAATGCAAATAAATAAATAAATAGATAAATATTTTAAACTTTATAGACAGAAAGAAAATAAACAGAAAGGTAAAGTTCCATGAGCAGAATTAACACACAAGCCAGAAAATACTAGTGTTTATTTTATTTTATTTTTAATGAAATTGGTAAACCTCTCTTGAGCAATTCCTTAGAAAGATGGTATTATAAACAAGGTATAGTGTGGTGTAGTAAAATGTGCCTGGACTTAGGCATTAGAAAAGCCAAAATTTTAATTCTGAATCTACTACTGATACATTATATGACTTTAACAATAGGAACTTCCATTTCTGCACCAATAACATGCGACAATCAAAATAGTTAGGCCATCAAAAGCTCATAAACTGAGATATGCAATGTAGAAGAGAGCTTTAGAAAACATTATAATAGGGAATAATTTCCCAGCTCTGGTTGCAAAGTGAATCTTTAAGAACAAAGTTGTGAGCTAACAGAGCCCTCACCATACCCAACCATCATCAGGGAAAGATTTAAAGTTGTTGGTTCCAACATTTCTTTCTCTCCCTGTTTTCAGGCCAGGACCAGTGTTCTAGGGGAGGCTCTCCTAGGATCCAGGCAACTTCCCCAAGCTACACAGGTCATGGAACATTGTCAGTACCAGCCCGGGCGCAAGAACATGTATACAGCCAGTCACAGAATTTCTAAAAACAATTCTCTAAGACCGCTTATTACCAGCCACATGAGGTTGTCTAGGATTTTAGTTAGAAAAGCTGTAATTTATTATAGACTAGCACTAGAATTCATTTTCATATGCCAAAATGCTAATGTGAATGTGCAGAAAGAACCTTTGTCTCTAGGGGCAAAGGAGGCAGCGGATCCATTAATGTTCTTTCTTTTCTGCCCTACTTCCCCTTCATTTTCTTTTCTGCTTGGGGGTGAGTTATTTTGACATGATTATGCACTCTCATCCCCCCCATCCAAATCCACTATTCCCCACCCTTGCCTGCCAATCTCCATCTATTTAGGCTCTGTGTATGTATGTGTTTGTGTGTGTGTGTGTGTGTGTGTGTGTGTGTCTGTGTGAAATGCGCACACGTGCATTTCATAGTTTTTCTATGTAAATGCTTCCCCAAAACAGGTCCAATAAAGACAAAGCTTTCCATCCCTGTGAAGGCTGACATAGGAATTCAACTACTTTTTGAAAAGGAATTGCTGTGTCATGTCTTCTTGGTAGGTGGACACTGTGCAATGGCTCTTTGATTTAGAATATTTCTTGGCACTAATCCCATCCATGAGACAGTCTATAATCTCAATTTCTTCTGTCATGGCTTTCTTGGCAGTCAGCATTCCTAGTATTTGATTAGGAAGGGGAGATCTAAGGGTTTGGGGAATTATGTAAGCCCATGACAGGGGCATTTTAAACATGGGTCCAGGTTTACACACTTGACCTGGTCAACCATAGGCAGAGCAGTCATAATTATGAGGTGGCACATCGTCTAATGGCATACCCACTGTCAGGTGTTTGGTGAGTTGTAAGTATAAATAAGTAGAGGTAACCACAGACAGTCCTTTTAGTTTACCCTTTGACTTTGGCTTTACTTGCCATTTACAGACTGGTATAGAAATAAAAAATGTTTACTCTGATAATTCTGAGTGTTAATATAAAATAATACTGCTATACTTACTCATGATTTAGATAGAAGTAGTCTGCCAAAAATGGCATTGATGTTATTCTTATGGAGATGTGTACAGTATTTCTTGCTTACTTACTATGATCATGAAAGATAAACAAAAAACTTGCAGGCTCCTTGTCCCAAAATAAAGTATATTCTAAAGTGAACTCATATGGCAGCTACCAGGCACATGTGGCTATTCAGACATTTAGTAATTAAAACTAAATAAAATTTAAAATCAGTTTGTCATCTGCAGTAGTTACTTTACAAGTTCTCAGGAACCAAATAGGGTTAGCCACTACATCACCAAATAGCACATATAATGAACATTTTCATCATTGCAGAAAATTCCACTGGAAATCTCTGTGAGGAATTATTTCTCCAAATGTGGCTTGTGAAGCAGCTCCCGCTTATTAAAAATACAAATTTCTGGCCTCATTCAAAGTCTTACTAATCAGAATCTCTTGGGTGTAGCCTTGAAATATGCATGTTAACAAACCTCTCCAATATTCATAATGAGCAATGACATTTGACAGTGCTTCGTGGAGTATGTCTTCATGTCCAATACACTCATACCAATCACCAAAATATTGCCAAACATATTTTATTTAAAATAGTCCTTTCCATTGTTTATTTCTACTTTGTTACCTTTTATGTCCTTCTCCTTTGAGATATGTTTTCCCTTTTTGTTTTTAGATCATGAACTAATTGCCATCAGGACAGTAATTACCAAGTGAATTGGTTGAAGTGATCAGCAAGAATCTTTATCCCCGCTATTGCCAATGACTGGGGCATCAGCAATCATAACTAGGGAATAAAGTGCTGAACCCGGGAGGACCCAAGGAAGCAAGCTTCACTGCTGGTTATATGTATCAATAAAATTTCCTCTGAAAGCCTCATAAATCATGCAGCTCCTCAAATCTTCCGTGATGCCCTTTTCTCTTTTGTCAGTTCTTTGACTATTTCTGTCACTCTACGTTATAAAGATAGGTAGAATCTCAGTTTCAGGGATGAAGGGAGTTTTAGAAATGACCTTCCCTTCCTGCTAGAATTTTGTTTGTACCATCACAGAATGATCACCTAGCCCTGAAGTTGCATACCTGCCTTGTCATAAGAATCACCTTGGATCTTGGGTCTGGGCAGTCAAAAAGATCCCCAAATGATTCTGATAATCTGAAAGATTCAGAAACCACTTATCTGAGCTATGACTGACCACCTCCAGTGGACCATATTGAACCTTCTTCCTCAGGCTGCCCGCCCAATTATCACCAAATCCTGAAACAGTCCTTCCTTAGGAGAAGTTGAATTTGACTTTTGAAACATCTATGCACAGGTCTCAGTGCCTCTCTTTAAGGCTCCACAGGGTACCTAATTTTCCACCTTTCACACAATGCCTTTTTCCACTTGAGACTACTGATCATATTTTTCCAGAGGCTTCCTTTCCTTTGGTTATATCTGAATTGTGATTTGCTTTCTTTGTTAACCATTCCATTTAGGTATGGAATTGTGTCATCTCATCATACTTGCCTCTGCTTCCAAAAAGCTGCTATTTTACTTATATTGTTTTAAAAAGTGCCATTCTGAATCATTTGTTTTCTATCAGTAATACCTGGTAACTTGTAATATTTAGTGGCACTATCCCCATAACATCACAGTTCCAGACCCGCCCCCCCCCAAAATCCAGGCGTCCCCATGTGTGCATTGCTGTTCCCTGTGCCATCCTGCCTAAATCCCAATGTGTGTACTGTTCGTTTCACTGTTACTTGTATCATTAAGTGCTCAAATAGAAAATAGATATAACCAGCACTCCTTTCTGCAACCCCATCCCAAATTAGAAGGGCTTTATGTGACATTCTACATTCCTTTACCCAACTTTCAAGATTTCAGCAGTGATATCTATTCCTTACTGTAACAAGTTGTACAAACTAATCTGATCAGCTTTAATACAAGTCTGTCATGGAGGTCTCTATTCCCTTCTTTCATTTTCTTTCCTGCAGTGTGGGATTATAGGTTGGCCATCCCCTGCCTGGGGACTCTGAATGAGACCTAAACAGAGCTGGAATTTTCACCAGTGTCCTAAATCACCATTATTAAGTCCAAAGAGCACATCCTGTACAGGAAAATCGCAGCAGCATATGGGCAGCCCTCTGCACTTCATATGTTATCCATCACATTACAGAGCCCTGCCACATGTTCCTGAAGCGACCAGGGAAGAACTTGGCTCCATACTTGCTGAGTAGGGCCTCTTAATCTGTTTTACAGCAAACAATTTTGCAATTACTGTGGGCATCATAGACCCAGCTGATATTTGAGCTTTGTCCTGACAAGTCTGTAGTAAATAAACATATGACACACAGCTAGTTGACAAAAATCAATGGAAAGGGAACTAGAGAAATGGAAGAAGGGTTTATTGGTTGCAAATATAGAAGAAAAAAAATTACAGCTTCCATTTGAAGAGCTTTTATCTTGACTAAAATATAAATGTATATGTGTCTGTACATACATGTATGTTTCAAATATATAGACAGCTGTGCCCATATACAACTCTATAGTCATTAAATATTTATCAATTGCTTACAATAAATCAGGCAGCATGCTAGGCATTATGAAGGGAAAAATAATAAAAATAGTCCTCAGTGTCTGCCCTTAGTCTAGTGACTGAAAATAGATATTAATCAAACATCCTGGGAAATAAATGGGAAATTATATCTACCATAATACTTCACTTAGAAGTATGTGGTGCTATGGATATTAACAGAATGAGGTTTTGTCTTAGTTTGATGGGTAAAGGAAGGCATTTATGAAGATAGTTAAGCTTAGATCTGAGGCAGTGGACTGAAACATTTTTTGGTACAATAGATTCCAAATATTCATTATATTTGTGTATAAATTGCCTAAACTCCTACTATCCCAACTCCTACTGTTGGGATATTTCAATATTTTTAAAGCATGATTTACTTTGAAGTTTAGATAAACTAAGTAGAAATAAAAGCTATGATTTTGTTTTTCTTCCCCAGTCCCCAGTGGGGTGTCTTGCTTTCCTCTATTTTATTTATTTTTTTTTTGGTGGAGGGTACCCAGGATCAAACACAGAGGCAATCTTGGCCACTGAACCACATCCCCAGCCCTATTTTGTATTTTATTTAGAGACAGGGTCTCACCAAGTTGCTTAGCCCCCCTTTTGCTGAGGCTGGCTTTGAACTTGCGTCTTCCTGCCTCAACCTCCTGAGTTGGTGGAATTGGAGGCATGTGTCAGCACATTAAGCTGCATTTCTGTACTTTGTTAGGCAGTGACTTTGGAGACTTTAATGAAGATGAGGATAGCTGACTAAGCAAAATGAATAGGGATGATGAGAAGGGTGTGTGTCAAGGCCTTAAAGAAAGAGGGAACCAGGTACTTTTGAGGAATTGAAAGAAGCCCAGTGGGGCTGAGTGTGGGTAGGAGTTTGGAAAAGGACTGACATTAGGCGAAGCTAAACAGTTAGGCTCTGGACCAATCAGGCATTGTGGAACCATTACAGTCAGTAGGACCAATAGGAAATATTGAAGTTTACTCAGTGAGAAGATTAGGTTTGAAAAGATCAATTTATTTAATCTTGGAAAATGAATGTGAAGAATGCATCTTAAACCACAGGCAACAGATTTTGGCAGTGAATGGATGGCTTAAGATAAATTAAAGATAATGACATTTTTTTTTGTATGTTCCAAGCTTTCTTATTAAAAATGCTTTTCTAAATTAGACAAGCTACATATGCATCAAATACCATAACAAACATAATTGAATCTTTGGTACTGCAGTTCCTCAAGGTGGGCTAGTATATATTTGTGGTTGATACTTATCCTGACAAAGCTCATTGTTGTCATTTATCTCAGTCACATTGCTCTTGGCATGTTTTGTTATTGTCTGAAAATACATAATAAACCAACAAGTAATTACCTTACTCTCAATGATATTGTTCATTCTCATAACCACTATACAAGGTACATAGGCTCAGGAAAACCCTTAGGTTGCTATTTCATAGGTTATTGTTGTAAGTTAGTCCATATTTTGACTATTTGTCCAAATTGGAGATTTTGTTTGAATAAGTGGACACTGATTTAGAATACTTAGTTTACTAGACCTCTAGTTCCTTGATTTATTTTAATGCTACAAAATTAAAAGCTATTACCAAAATTTTATTTGAAACAATTTCATTAAAAATCTATTTCTTTTCTTTTCTTTTATTTACACAACAAATGTCATTAGCCAAAGTGCTAACTTTGTAGTTGCTCACTACCATACATATTATAATTTAGAGTAGGTTTCAGTTAAAGAGTTATAACTATGATTAAGGAAATTTCAAAAGGTTTAATTAAGAGGTTTCGAGTTAGGGTGTCCTTTGACTCCTGGTATTAGTTTTCAGCCCTACACAAAAAGTAAAAGACACATAATCTGATAGATCCAATGCTGATTCTCCTTTAAATAATATAATAGCATTCACATAGTTTTCTATGAACTGGTAAACACATTATAGTTGCCATCCTACAAAAGGTTTTATTGTTCTGTAATAAGTCAACTATTAGTTTTTTTATATATTCATAATTCTATGCAAAAGAGACAAAACAATAAGTTACACTAATGTACCAAAGTTGAAAAACTGCACTGTTGTGTTAAGGTGAGTGGACAATTTGAAGGTTCCAGATTGGTCTTATTCTTTCTCCTTAATCACTGGAACCATGCTTGGGTATGTGTGTGGCCTTGCCAGCATCAAAACTATTTTCATCTCGTTGAGTTCTTTTTCCTAGTCAATTTACTAGAGAGATAGCACAGTTTGATAAGTCATCTTTTCTTAGGAAAAAAAACAAGCTCTCCATAGCCTGTGGCATAATTTAGAGCCATTATTCAGGAGAAACCCTGCAGAGCCGTGCTCCTGAATATGGAAGCTCTCTTATTTTCCTATAGTTGGGTTGAGTCATTAGCCATGTCATGTAGGTATAGACTGAGAAATCCTTTGCAGATGTCAGATGGTGTGGGAGTGGACTGAAAGATTACAGGGGCTTCTGCTTTGGAGGAGCTCAACCAGAGCTTGGAATCAAATTCCAAGGAATTTTGCAAAGGCATTTAAGGGGGTTCAAGCATTCAGTTTTGCTCTTAATTCTATTTAACTTAGTTTAATGATTAAACAATCGATTTGTGTGTGTGTGTGTGTGTGTTCCCAAATATCAAAACCATGTTCTTGTGCATGCTAGGTGAGCACTCTATCACTGAGCTGGACTCCAAGTCCAAGTTTACTTTTTTTGAGGGAAAAATTCTTTCTCTGGTTTTAATATTTTTCTGACTACTTGTATATGCTTAATGTAGACCTTTTGTACAATAGAAAAGATAATTTTTAAAAAATCATATCACAGAAAAGTAAACACTGATACTATTTCTTATCTCCTAAATACTTATTATTTATTTGCAGAACTAAGGTCATACCAAGAAGCTCTTTTTTAAATAATGATATTGTTTGTTCTCCATGGCATATAAATAATAGAATGTAGAAACTGGTTTTTAGTCCTTGTCTTTTGACTGACATGCTTATAACTTTAGATAAGTTGTGTGTATACATATTTACAATATATTTTGTTTTGTGTCTTATTTTCCTATTTTCAAACGCATACATTGGATTTGATCTCTGGATGTTCTAGAGGCTCTAATTCACAGGATCTGTCATTTCAATGACCACCATTAGGATTTAATCTATGTATGAAAGAGAATGAACTAATGCATATAATTAATGCATAATCATAGACATTTTTGTATTTAAAAAGAAGATTTAAAGAACAGAAAAGCTTTTCTCTTTAGAGCCATACCAAACTACATGTGGTCCCTGACCACAACCATATCTCAGGTCTCTCTGGGTATTTGAACATATTATTTCCTTAGTTTGAAATACTCATTCCTACTTCATGTACTAAGTTAGCCCCTACATATCCTTAACTCAGGGCACCCAGCTCACTCCATCTTCATCCCTCTTCATCCCTACTCAGATGAAGGTAAATAAATACCCCTCCTTTGCAACAGAAAAGCACCCCATGCACATTTCTTGTGTGGTCTAAACAGAATTGGTAATTTCTGCCTTACTAAATTGTTAGATTCTTGATGCCAATAACTTTGAATTTCAGCTCTGTATCCTGGAGGCCTACCTTTACTTAATGTAAAGAAGGATTTCTAAATAATAGGATTTAAAATGGACCATCCATGGCAAGCAGTTCTATAACCACTAGTTAAGGATGGAAATTAGGCAGTGGCAATTTTCCCCAACCCCAAATCAGAGGTTCTGTGCAATGACTCATCTGCTCTAGCAAGACACCACCTGGAAATGTGTGATTAGCTATAGTTTACTTTACATATGCAAAAGTAGTAAAAGTACATTTCTTTAATATATTTTGCAATTTAGATTTTTACCTATTCAGCAGGTTTCTCTTCTCTCCAAATTAGTAGTTTTTATTATACCATTACATCCTCATATTTTTTCCTCTATGTTTTAAAACTTGAGTCTACCATTCTTGGATCAAATTAAAACTACTTGTCCCCTCTCTAAGGGCACTTTCCAACCATTTAAGTAGATAGCTGTATGTCTTGTTTCATTGCATCCTTGATAATTCTGACCTCTATTGCTATTCACTTACTTCAAACTCCTTTGCTTGCTCCTCAGCCCCATGAAGACTTTGACCCCTTTTCTTCATCTTTAGACTTTCTTTGGCCAGGCATATTCCTTTTTTTTTCTTTTTTTTTTAATGGATATTAGAAATACCATTTTCATGTTCAATTCTGCCCCTAAGTAACTGATACTTGAATTATTACATCTACAGCATTCATTCATTAAAATTTCTACAATAGTTTTGCTCAAAATAGCTCCCTATTCTGAGGATTCAAAGGGTTCCTTTAAACAAAATACCTAAGAATTTTTAAGTCAACAGGTACAGATGTTGAAACCAATTATTAGTCAGTGGATCCACAATAGGGAAAGATAGTTAGCTATTTTACAAACTAGAGATCTATTTATACATTAGAAATTAAAGCAAAAATAATTTGTTTACTTAAGTAAACCCTAGGCCTTGATTCCTTGTGTTAGTTTAAATGAAAGATGACTAAACTCAGACTCCTGCTGTGAAAAGTAAGTGTGTGAATTTCTAACACACTCATGAGGTCAGAAGAGTGTAATTTACTAATTAAAACACACTAAATGACTTTAATGAAGTCTGTATACTTTTGAATCTGCTTCGTACATTCCGTTCCAACATTTCACAAGTCATTGAATAATTGAACATATTAATTGCAATCAGATTAATGAAAGTGGTTGATGCTTTTAACTTACATAATCATGAATAATGTTCAGTGTTATGGTTAGGAAGATATTTGCTCATTCTATAGTATGTGAATATTAGTAGGGATGTGGATACGTGAGGAATTTTTGTATCTCTCAGCTGCTGAAGTCTGTATAAGAAATGCTTCCAGTAACTCTGAGATTTTTTTAAAGGATATTTATTCAAAAGCCCCATCAAAAGAGAAGTGCATCACCATTACAACAAAGTCTCCTGTCCAAGATCTTGCCAAGTAACAGTACATATTCAGATAAATGAACCATTGAATGCTGTCTGTAATAGCAACAGCTGGCACCTCTCAGATAACGCTGAACCTCCCAGCCCCCCTAGATCAGAAATAGGCAACAACTAAGTAGAATTTTTATAGATCTGAAATCTGCTGAATACCCATTGAAAGAGAGCAAAATGTGCATTAGGCCTCACTGACAAATGCCCAAGTTTCAATCTCTCAAACGGTTTTGCAGACCAACAAAAAGAGGAGTGAAAGGGATTATCTCCATCCTCAGATTTTCAGCATGGTCAAAGGGACTGTAAAATCCTTCTAGTGAGCAAGCCAGGTTTAATGGTCAGGAACAAATGCTTCTTTAGTCACAGGGCAAGCCTTTTGGATTTGTTGTAATTTCCTGTGAGGGACAGCAAAGATAGAACACACCTGCCACTCCTAACCTACCCTGCTTTCCAGCTCCCTTCCCCATACTGTTTTCCAATCCTCTTTTTTTTTTTTATTTCCCCCATTTTCTTTCATAGAAAATCTAATTGTGCTGCATGGTCTCCTGGAGGTTTCACGTGGAGGGCATGAGTTGCCATACTGCGATCTGTTCACCGCAATTCTGCCCATGAACCCACTCTCTGGAGAAGTAAATATGTACTCGAACTGCTAACTGTATATATAATTGGTGACTAGTGGAAGGTTGAACTGGAGGGAGCACTAAGAACAGCTCATTAAGGGTTGAATAGATGATCTTATGCAATCAGTTGCTCCATGGCTATGTCCCAGCATAGCAGTGGGCCTCCTATTATAACTATTCTTTTCATAGCCTGTGCCATTTTCTCTATTGACTTTTGTGATTGCAGATAGCAGAGAGTAGGCGCTGTTGTCCAAAATCAGTGGTTTGCTATACATTCTTTGAAAACATAGTACGTACTATTGTCCAATATCATTACTCATTTATTCTGAGTCTATAATAGACCCCTCTCTGTTTACCAACCACATGTTAAATTACTCTGACAGATGCATTTTAAAAGGCAAGTAAATTCAATCTTTGAGACAATGTGGAACAAAGATATTGGATGGCTGATCATTGCTTCTAGTGTCATTAACTCTCTAGGGTTTATATATCCATGACATCCCATGGAGTTAGGAACTGCCTGGAATTTATTAAAGTTTTCAGCTTCTTGAGCATTGATTTGTGCCCCAAACTGCTTCTTTTATTTGAAATTAGGAATGACTATAAAATTAATATGACCAATGTCTTTGATGTGTAGCAACATGTACAGTTTGGGCTTAAAAACAGACTAAAGGGGGGGGGGAGTTTGTTTATTTTACTAGCTGTAGATTCTACTGACTTGAGCTCTTTAGTGGTAATCACAAGCCAGAATAAGTGAACAGGGATCACCTGTATGACATTATCTAAGTAGTATTGCAAATCTAGAAAGTGACTCCCTATTCCATTTAAAAGGACATAGACTGAATAATGGATTTGTGTGGTAATCAATGAATTAAACACAATTTCCCATTCTTTGCTTTTTGTTGTTATTGTTTTCTGTTGTTGTGCCCTGAGTGCACAAATTCCAATTGGATACCATTCTTCATTAATAGAAAAACCTCACATTTCTGTATAAAAAAATATCAAAAATTAGACATATCAAAGAAAAATGCCTTAAAATATTAGAAATTTGTAGTGCTTGGAAGTGAGAATTAAGTGAGTTCGGGCTGGGGATGTGGCTCAAGTGGTAGCGTGCTCACCTGGCATGCGCGGGTCGCTGGGTTCGATCCTCAGCACCACATAAAAATAAAATAAAGATGTTGTTTCCACTGAAAACTAAAAAATAAATATTTTTTAAAAAGAATTAAGTGAGTTCAATTACCCTTGTCCAGGAGAAATATGCACCAGTGCCTATTAATAAAATCATAGAGACTTATTTGGGATTTTTGAAAAATCAAGAATAATGGATCAGATGGGAAAACTGGGTCCTCACTTTTTTTAAAGAGTAAGGAAACAGATGCCCAAACCATATAATATAGGCCTGTTGTCAGTACTTAAAAGTTATGAACAAATTGCTAACTCAATTATGAGAAAAGAGAGTGGTGATCTCTACAACTCAAGAGAGAGTCACTAAAAACAAAGTTAGGTCAGACTGAACTCAAATTTTCTGACTACCTTATAAAACTATTGATTAGAAAAATGGAATATATGTAGCATAGACAGATGGTAATAAAACATGACAACACTGGTGACAGAATGGAGGAAAATGAATATAATTTTAATAAAACTGAGTTCACCTGAAGGAAATTTCTTTAGGTATAAGAACCAATTCTTCCAAGAGATTATACAAGGACATAAAACACAGCTGGGGTATGCAACAGGAATGTATATGAGCACGTAACATACCAAATGTCAGACCTAGAATTTTAAGTTTTCAAAAATCTGAAATAATGGTACCAATCTCAGAAAATAAGATAGTAAGAACATATATCAAGGTTAACATTTAAGTATGTGCAAAAATAATTGTGTGTTGAGGGGACATATTTTCAACTTAAATCAGTTACATCAGAAGTAAAGGAAACAAGTTGTGTTAAAATTGAGGGAGATAATGATCCAATTTGACCTTTCTTTACCAAGAAACCCTAGAATCCCAAGTTTGGTGAGACTCTTGAAAGTCATATTCCTCCAACTTTTTTTATGATTCATGTGACCACCAACACTTCAAATAAGTAGTATTTCAGTCTCTTCAATGCTTCAAGAAGAGGCCATTTCATTTTTACATAATAAAAATTATGAGAAATGTCTTCCTTTAGGCCTAAATTGATTTGCCTATAACATTAAATGGATATGATTCTGCTCACTTGACCCACTTGGAAAAGTTCTAATATAAAGTTCTAATATCTTCCATTTGACAACTCTTTGGGTATCTGAGAACCACCATCATTACTCTTCTCAGATTATATTACCCTGAAAAATATATGCCATCATGCCAACTCTTCTCTTTTGTGCATATTGCTATTTATTCATTCATGCAACACAGACTTCCAACTGATGTGGTACTATTGGAGACAGCAAGATTAAGACTTTTTCCCTGCCTTTAAGGAGCCACTTTCTCCAAAAGGCAATGGATAGTATTAGCTCATAGTGGCATTTTTTGGCAGCTAAAATCTCTATGTTCTTTTTCACTTTGGCAAGTAATACTAGCTGCTAAGCCATGTTGCACCTAATTTACTTATACAAAAAGTTAGGTTCCCAATCCAGTATTAATAGTAATAAGTAGTTGAGTCAAAAGAAAGAAATTATAATCTTCAGGTAAGAAATATAAGGAGGACCTTCAAAGCCTGAGAATAACTTGAATTGAGGTTATAATATGACAAAAGATATCTGACAAGAGATGAATTATCTATAGCATAGTCATATGGAGTCAGGCTTTATTGGCAATTAGGAAGCCAGAAGAGTCACTGTTGAATTAAGTTGGATGTTAAAACAGTCTACTCCCTATGAAAAGGGTTTTTTAAAGCTCTGTTAACTGAACTGAAACACTAATTCTTATCGCCATGTCAATTTTTTTAAAAAAAAATCTGCTTTAAAAATTAGACCCCTAGACTGGATCATGTTAAATTAGTCATAGTAAAAGTTAGAGAAAATAGTGTAATTGAAAAGTTTACAAATATATTTAAATGATTATGGTGATGTAAAAGAATATGTCATAATAAAAGAAGATGTTTATCTGAAAAAGACACAATCACAATTTGTTGAAAGAAAAATTACAGTTGAAAAAAAATTGATGCTTAGATTAAATTACAGATTAGACAAATATAGTTAAAGGTACAACTAATGCATTGGAAGTTATATCAGAAAAAAATCAGCTATAATATCAAAACAAAGAGATATCCAATATTAAATATCAATCACTTTATAAACTTTTTATACTTTCTACAAAGGATAGATTATGTGATGATTAATTTTATGGTGTTAATTTGAGTAGGCTTTGTGCCTAGTTGTTTGGTTCAGCACCTTATAGATGTTGCTGTAAGGTGTTTTTTAGATATGATTAACATTGAAATCAGTAGACTTTGAATAAAACAGACTCACCTCCATAACATGTTTGGGCTTCATCCAATTACTTGAGGTCATAAGAGAAATGACTAGGGTCTTCAGAAATTGCCGAGACCATGATGTGAAAATGGACATCTGACAAGAGATTCTGGAAACAGAATTCTTTCATACTCATGACTACAACATTGATGCTGACAGAATTTGGAAACTACTGATGTGCCCTGTTAATTTTTGCTTTCCAGGCCCCTCACAATGATGTGAGATAGTCTAAATCTCTCTCTCTCTTTAATTCAGTGAATAATCTTGACTAATACAGAATGAAAATTGTTCTAATAGGAATTTTTTTTAAAAGAGTACATAAAATTGGAAATAAGAAAGCAAATGGATGATGGACTAGATCTTAAGATATAAATAGCCAAAGTCCAAGCAAATTAAACAAAAGTAGTTTACACTAAGGGATCTTGTAGTGAAACTAAAGACCACCAAAGAAACAGATAATCTAAAAAGAAACCAAACAGAAGAGGATAAAGTATCTAAAAAGATTCATCAATTCAGTTGAAGCCAACATCAGTAACAAAGTGGATGAGAGGACAATGGAGTATCATCTTCAAATTGCTGAAAGAAGATAAACCATTTTTCATATTTCTAAACCCAACTATACTTTTATACATATTTAGTTCAACTGGGCATCTATATTTGAGTGACCATATATAGATATAGCTATAGACATTTTTTAAACTGCAGATGTTCTTAGGATACAGAAAGGTTGAAACAAAAAAAAAAACAGACAAAAAACAAACAAAATTCAAATAAGAATAAATATGATATGAAATGTGACTATATAGGCTGTTTTTCAACAGTATAGAATTCATCTGAGCTAGCATGTAAGAAAATTAAAAAAAATTTAAATTATATTCAGACAAATTTGACCATCTTACAAATAATTTGCAAATATAAACATACTGGAAAATTTAATATAGTCTCACTTAAAACATGTAGATGAGAAAGTCTACAACATTGAAACAATGCCATCAATCACCTTAAGTGTGAAAACCTATAGATCCCCACACAGAACATTTGAAAAATATATATTCTTTTGAAGCATAAATGGTTCATGTAAAAATCAACCACATAATAAGTATCAAAAAGTAGCTCTGATAACAATGCAATGCTTCCTCACTTCCAAAATTGATGTGAATGGAAACTAAAAAACAAACTTCCAAATAAATATTTTATCAAAGCAGAGTTCATAATGGGAATTCCAGAACTTCATGGAGATACTACATGTTTTAAGATTCAGCCAAAGTGAGTTTTGAAGGAAGTTTTGGCATATATTATGAATAAATATGTTTTTAAAGAAATAAGAGTAAAAATTCATGAGCTTAAGTATTAAGTTATAAAGGTTGGGATGGAGAAAAAAATGTTTATTCAAAGAAAATGGAAGGAAATAAAGAATAAGGCAACACATTTATGAAATAAATAAGAAAATAATAGAGAAGATATTCAAATTGAAAAGCTAAGTTTTTTATTTTATTTTATTTATAAAACCTAATAAAATAGAAAGCCTGTGCAATGGTTGATCAAATAAAATGGACATGGCAAAAAATAAATCACTAATAGGTAAAAAGTGGCCATAATTATATTATAGTAGAAATTTTTAAATGTAAGAGCATCAAATAAATTATTGCATGCTAATATATTCAAAAACTGGCATAAAATGGTTCTTTCCTATAGAAAAATAAATGACATTACTAATTTCCAAGGAAATGAGAAACTATTATTACCATTTTTTTTTTACTCATTGTATTCCATGTGCCCTTTGAGGGCCATGCCTGCAAGAATTTCACAACTTATTGAAGAGGCAAAACAGAAAGTACAGAAGCACAATCAATGCCATATCATGCTGCAAAGCAATAAATTTTATTTTATAGATTATAATTATCTAGGGTTAAAGTTATGTAGAATTAAATGAAATATTGCTAGTCAGGGGGATCCCAACCTGAAGCAGAAGCAGAAGGCTAGAGGGAACACACAAACTGGGTGAAGAGATTGTGGACCACTCACCATGATGTAGTAGCCCAATGAGCTGATGCCACCTTCAAGCTTCCTTCCAAAAAGGGTGACATCTGAATCCAATGTCCTTCAGAGGGAAAGTAGTTTTGTTCTGTGACCTTAGTCAAACTGCAAAATATTCTAAGAAGAAAGACTAAGCTCATGAGAAGGCTTTAAACCATTTTATGAATTATAAGCTGTCTTCATCTCTCTGATGGGATAATATGCAGAAAAATTAAATGTGGGTATCATCATCCCTAAAAGGAGAACTAAGATGGATGCATAAGCATCATAGGTGGAGAGAAATGCTCTTTTTTATGTTAAATTGAGATTCTAGCAATTGGAATTTTCAGAATGTGGAATGCCTTATTGGTAGAGATACCGACCTTCTTTTCTTGGAGGGACACAGGCAAGGAATGTGCGGTTACCTACTATGTGAGGGAGGGGACCAAGGCTTCAGAACAGAGACTGGAACAAATGACCTTCTGGGTTTACTTATTTGAAGTACTGAGGAATGAACCCAGGGGTGCTTTACCATTGACATACATCCCAAGCCTTTATTTATTTATTTATTTATTTATTTATTTATTTATTTATTTTTTAATTTTAAGACAATATCTCACTAAGTTGCTCAGGCTGGCCTTGAACCTGCAATTCTCCTGCCTTAGTGTCCAGAGTCTCTGGGATCTCTGGTATACATCACTTCTCCTGACTGGGTTTAATTTTATGAACCTAAAATCTATATGTAGTTTCTGGGTTTGCTTAAGTAGAACATTCCTAGTAACCATTTTCATTCCTCCCATGCTAATTTATGATTTGCTATAAGCAAATGTAAAATAAATCCTTAGCTACACTCTGAGATTAACAAGTCTTAAATGTCTGGAATGGATGCACTGAACTCCTGCAGTCATTAGTGCCTCTGATAATGTGCTTAAGTCCCAAAGAATTAATTCAGTCCTAACCAACCAGGTGCGATTATACCAGTAAGGGCACTTTGCCTCACTGAGGGAATCCAGGTTGCAGTAGTGAGTGTCACAGACCACTGCTCTCATGCCCTCTTCTGGATAAGGAACTCATTCCCAGCTGTTGCGGATGCTGACTACTCAGGTGATTTCTTGTCTGGGAATTACCTTCAGCTAGAGACACCTACTTACCAAATCATGGCCTCTCCCTGAAGACAGTCCACTTCCAATGATTGGTTGGTAAGTGGTATCCCTTGCCTACAGGCTCCCTTTAGACTCCTATCGGCTGTTCAAATATCAAGGACCATTCTAGTTCCAGGACTTCTATAGCCAAACGTTAGCGTCTCACTGACTGTCCTGGGGAACAGAATCTAAGACATGGGGTGAACTCTTAGGTCTTTTTACACATGTGTGAACTAGGCTGATCTCATGATCAGCCATGGTGCCATGGCTGTATTGCCTCTCAGCAATAGTAAGCAATATTGAGGACTCATCTTTCCTGCCACGTTTTGTGACTTAACTTGGGATTGGGTTGGGCCGGGGGAGTAGAAATGAACAGAGCAGAGAAGTGTGTCAAGGAAATGAAGGAGTGGGATAGAAATGAAGTAAGAGGCTGAGAATCTTCCTTCCTTTTCCAGCTCTAAATACATTTCCACCTTCTTTTACTAATACAGCCTTTTCGAAAGCTCCCTCATTCTGTTTCTTCTCACTCTTCTCCCAGCACCGTTCTATGCTTTTCTCTTCAACCTGCCCCAGAATGTAAGTAGAATGCAATTGGTGGTTGGCATATCATGGAGACAGCCCTGTCTATTATAATCAGAGGATCTGAATGTACATCTCAGCTCTGCCACTGTACTCTAAATTAATTTTCATATCACATAATGAAATTCAGTCACCTTGGCAATCAACACAGATGAGACATTTTTACTGGAAATAAACAGAACTTCAGCAACCAGCTCTGACCTGATGGGCAATGAATAGCATTTTCCTTGTAGATGCAGGTACACCTCCTGGCTTTTTAGCTCAGTGGGATTCATTTGTATGACTCCTCAATTCAGACCAGGTAAATTCCTTTTAGTTATTAAGCCCTAAGCCTGTTTCCTTTCCCCTTTCCTTTTCTTCCTACTTTTTTTTTTCAGTAACTTGAATTTCCTATTTTATTTGGGATCATTCCCTTCTCTAGTTTTACGTTCTTAAAATTATGACCACTTTGGCAAATGGATCAAAAATACTCATTTTATCTGTATTAGTTAATGTATACTCTTGAGCAGATGCATCTTCTGGATGAAATATTATGAATGTATATGTTGCTATAAATTGATCTCTACCTATTGTCTTAAAATCTCAATGTTATTCTTGTGTTGCCATCATATAACAAATATGAATTGTCTTTTGCCTTCCCTAATTCAGTTTATCTGATACAGAATTTCAGTGGGGTTTCTGAATATCAACTCTGCAAACTGTTTAATCACTTTGATGATAGATAGCATGATCCACTAATTGTGGTAGATTCAGGGCAAGATTAAGTTTTCTCCTCTGATAGTTGGGTGTGTGATCTCTTCACTTTGAAATAATTGTAATGAAAATAAATTTAGTTCCTGATTTGATTTACTGTTTAAAAGCAATCATGTGATTGTCCATTCACTGGTTTGTTAAAATGTGGCCCCACATACAAAAACCAGTCTTGAGTTCCCTAGAATCAGATTAATTTTAGAAACACTGTCACCTGGTGGTGCATCAGAGTTATTACACTTGGCTTTTCCACAAGTTGTTTCAATGTCCAGGTCTGTAGTAGAAATAAATCAACCTCAAAGAAATTAAACAGCACATCCTAATTTGCCAAGTGTTGTTCAGAGTCAGAACTACACAAACCCTTTCCATCATATCTGATACTTTAAGCCATTATGATCTAAGATCATTTCTCATTCTGAGAAGTCCAAGCTAGCGCTTAGAAACATTTTGTCTCTTAGGCATGTTTCATCACATGCATTTGTAATTTGCAGAAACTTGAAGGAATGTTGGTGATATTTTGGATAGATAAAGCTATCCTTCTGCTATTGTGCTCTTTTTCTAGTGTGTGAAAAGTAGGGCACAGACTATCAGAACCACAGGCAAGATACTGTATCCCCATAGAAACTCTGTCCACAGGGACAAGGCTGTCCTCTCTATACTGAAATGAGTCATAGAATACTTTGCTACAGGGAGAACAGAAAGCAGTGAGCTTGTTGTCTCTAGCCACATCTTTCCCATTTCCTAATGCAAGAGCCATCAGAAGCATTGTAGATCTAAAAATACGTTCCATATGTGCTGTAATATATTGATCTGAATAGGCCTTTAAGAAGGAAAATAAAGGTCTATAGGTTGACAGATAATTTATCTGGCAATAAAGCTGTATATTAAATCCTGTAGCATTTATGTGGCAATTAACTAATTCATTTGACTATTGAAAATATAGCAAATCTTAACATTTCAGACCACTATGTCTACTTTTGAGGTGAAGCGATGCAATTGAAATTCTAAAGACAGAATTTAGTTGTTACTTTAGATTGGGAGATTTGGTTGTGGCATTAAAATATGCATTTTTCCTCTGTATTAACATCACAATGAAGGACTGACTCCAGGTTGGCCTTAAAACCCTAAGTTACCAATTCAGGAAGATTTGTACCTAGCGGAAGACTAAATATTTTGTGGTCTTGAATGCTTCTGAACAAGTAGTTTGAATATGAACAGTTACCCTTTCAAAATTGATTGTTTGTATCTAGAAACATGCTTGCCATGGTGCATAATAGTTGCCCTTTTGTGAGAATTGAAAATTTACTAGGTAGAATTCATGATGCTACAACTTTGTTTGAACCTTCAGACCAACAAACAAACAAACAACAACAACAAAAAGAAACATCTAGAAGCCATAACAATCTTCCAATGCAAAGAAAATATAGCAGATTCCTTAGACAGCTCGTTAAAGACTCTTCTGATAATGTATGTAATTTACACATGTGCATATAATGCTCTGTGTTCATTTTTAGTGGAGAGTATAGACATGTGGACCACTGTCATAATCAAAAAAGTCTCCAGTGGATTCTCATTCAAAACAATTCAACAGCAACCATGAATACTTTGCCTTGCCCATAAACTCACCAGCCTTAACCCAGGCCAAAAAATAAATAAATAAAAAGAGGCACTTGTACTAGTTATGATTTGAACATTTAGAATTATTACTCTAGCATATCTCTTTGGCAATGCATGAAATTAAATTGAACAAAAAAGCAAGAAGTTATCATTTTTCTATGAATTGAATATATTCTGGGAGTATCATCTTTTCTTTATGAGTCATTCCTGTTCATCACTTCATCTGCCAAGATTTGCAGGTTGTAACTCACAGTGCTGTTCTTTCTGATGCTTCTAGATCCAAGCAAGAGTTGTATTTCCATGGCATCTCTTTGAGAACAGTGCCTGAAGACACTCATCTCACCGATGATGGGTTTATCCTTTAAGAGAGAGCCAAATTAAAAGTTTTGGAAAAACATTTTTTCTTTTGGTACCAGGGGTTGAAACCAGGGCTGCTTAGCCACAGAGCCACATCCTTAGCCGCCCCCCCCCCCTTTTTTTGAGACAGGGCCTCACTAAGTTGCTTAGGGCCTCACTAAGTTGCTGAGGTTGGCTTTGAACTTGCAGTCCTCCTGTCTCAGCCTCCTGTGTTGCTGGAATTACAAGTGTGCAACACTGCACCTGGTTTTTAAACGTTTCTAAAGGTAATTCATGTTTTTTTGTATTTATAAAATAGTGCATTTATGTTATTTCCCTGATATCGTTTGAAACAAGGTTGATGCTGAATAATGTTATAACTGAAAAAAAAAATAAAACTACAATTGACTGAGAGAGATACATTGGAGGGCATGAATTATGTTTCACTTATTTTGGTACTTACCACAGTGACTGGTACAGAACAGGAGCACAATGAGGGGATGCTGAATGACTAAAAGGCATGTAATGTGTAGCCTGTGTGACTCTATACTTATTTGCCAACCCCGTTGATCCTCTCCATTTCGTTACTCAGCGTGTTCTTTGGTCATTACTTGACAGTCTGTTAGAAATATGAAATCTTAGGACCTACCACTGACCTATTGCACTAGAATCTGCTATTTAACAAGACCCTCAGAGGATTCATGTGAAAAGCAGTGTTTCTCTATATGTCCGATTCCCTTATTAAAATAGTCTGGCTTTATTTTCCTAAACTCTTTCTCTACAAATTTATTTCTTAGTTTTATGTTTATTCCTGTGAGAGCCTTGATTAAAGGGGGCTCATTGGATCTGTTTATATTCATTATCAATAGGCAACAATGTACCATCCCTGCTTTTGAAAGTTTTCATTTTCTTTTCAAAGAGACATCATTATCTAGGTTAATATCTGCTGTATCTGCTTGATCTTCTCTAACACAAAGCTCTATGGCCTCCTCTCCAGAATATACAAGACTTTATGAGTATTCAAGATTTATCTGTCCTGATTCACACTCTATGAAGATCAATCAATTCTAGAATACATTGATTAGCTGGCATAGTCATAAAAAAATCAGTTTAAACTTTGCTGAATTTTTCTTCCAGCATGGAAGACTACACCTATTTCTAAAAGAACATATGTTATTGGTAATTTTTTCAAAAGAATAAAGAGGAAATTAGTTTAGGTAGATTCTAGATTATCAAATTTAGCAAATAGCTAAATCTTTATACTTTTTTAGTCTTAATATTTATATCATTGCCAAATGAAATGTTTATTCATTGATTTAATAAAGTTATTAATGTATTTTAGTTAATTATAATCCAAATCTATAAATGGTGTAGTGAGTTGAATGATAATTCCTACCCCCCAAAAAATGCTCACCTGGATCCTCAAAATGTAACTTTATCTGGAAAAAGATTTTTAGTCAATGTAATTAAGATAGGGATCTCAATATGAAGTCTTCCTAAATTAGGATGTGCCCTAAATCTAATGACAGACATTTCAATAAGAGACAAAAGAGAAGACAAGGAAGTCTTTTTCTCCCCTGAATAGGGGAGAAAAGTTCTATGAACTAGGAAGCAGAGGTCAGAGGGCTGTTTCTGTAGACCAAGGAACACCAGGGATTGCTAGAAGGAACACAGGAGTTAGAAGAGGCAAGGATTTGCCCCTTGAACCTTTGGGACCTTGGAAACCACTTAGATTTTAGATTTCTGGCCTCCAGATCTTTGAGAAAAAAAAATTCTATTGTTTCTAGCTGCCAAGTTCATGGTTATTTGTTATGGCTGCTTCTACAAACTAATAGAATGAGGTAAGCAAACCCAAAGTTGGATCTTAAGACCTCACCTTACTTCATGTGTCATCTTCTGATCCTGTCTCCATAAGCACAGAAGCACATGAGGGCCAACCACATGCACACAGGTGGATAAAGGCCAAGAAGGCCAGAAAAAGTGGACAAGAAGAGATGATCTTGCCTACAATGGGAAAACTGGCAAAAACAATAAAAAGCAAAGTGATTTAAGAAAAATTTTTTAAAGCACCTTTTGAAACTGGAAGGGCAGGGGTTTGAGGGAAAACAAAGATGTACAATAGATGTGTTTACAAAAGGCCATAACCTTGGGTTTATGTTATTCCCAATACACAAAGAAATTGGTCAATTTAATTCAACAATCACAGTTTAACCCAAGGACTTTGAAGTCTCCTGAGTTATAGTACTGTGTTCTCCTATTTTACCTGTACTGACCTCTGTGAGTGTAGGAAGGTCTGATCCATGTGCATGTGTCTCTGTGCCCAGAGAAGGTCTTTGAAAACACAGGCTTACCTTCCAAGAAGTGTCTGCTATCTCCTATACAACCAAAGTGTGGGTGGGGACAAGGTCACTGGTCTGGTTGAATGAATACCTATGCACTTTGTTCTACACATGCTCCAATCCCTCCCAAAGCTGCTTCATCCAGCAGGGTATTAAAATTATTGATATATTAGGTATGTGAAAGAAATGGGTTGGTTTAAAATAATTTTCTCCATCTGTGTCACTAATGTGGTTCTCGCCACCTTGTAGCCCCACAAATCAACATCCAAATGCAATGACAAACTTTTTGAAAAACATAACTCATTAAGCTTTAGTGCTGCTTAAGACAAGGACCTTGCTTGTGCGAGGCCATCAAGCACCAATATTGACTCTCTAGGACATTTTTAAGGCTATTTATATCACAATAAAGGCGCTTTATTAGCATCATCAATCAAGAGAGTGCAAATTTCACCCTGAAATCAGTCTGCCTGAGCCTCTGGAACATGGAAGGGTGAGAAATTATGGGATGCATTATCTTCAATCTCATTTGAAACTTCCTAAATGAAACAACGGACAAGCACAGTTTATTGCTTATAAAATAAATGAGGGAGGTACCACTAATGCAATAATGAAAGTTTAGGCTTCTGGTTGTTTTTTCCCTACTTGACAGAGATTTGGTGGTCAGCCAGCAGAGTGATTCCTGGTTTCCATAGTTAAGACACAATACAACTGTCATTTGACCAAGATGAATGTACTGGCCATGCAGTAGGGCTGCACCCAGCTTGTAGCAAAGGCCTGGACTGGTGGTTCCTGTCATCTGTGACTTGGCATGCAATACTGTCTTTCTCTGGGTGAGGGAAATGTTATTCCATGCTAGTTAACAGTTCAGTCTCCAGAGTCAGACAAGATTAGGTTCAAATTCTACCTGACCCCTCTCAGTTGGAATTTTTTTCATTTGAAAAATAAGAGTCCTACATCATAGCACTGATTTGAAAAAGTAACATAGGTAATACATAGTGCATAGTAAGTACTCACTGAATCCTCTCTTAATATTACCAGTTTTGGCAGGTTTTCACTTATAGTTGGGTAGCTATGAATGACTGGATTTGAATCCCCCTTGCCACTTATGAACTGTGAGTTATTGAGTAATTAATTTACTTCTTCTGAAGATTTCTTACCTAACTTTCAAATAGTTATCTGATGAGAATTTTGCCCCTTCAAGGCTCTTATGAAGACCAAGTGAAACATCCATGTTTGCAATATGTAAGTGCTTTCTGTATGCCTGGAGAGCCTCAGACATCATGAACAGTACATTCATAGCATTCTTGTATAATTATTGAGAGCTCTCAAATTTTTAAGAGAGAAGTATCAATGAGTATGTCCAGAAATTATTAATTTAGTGAACTTTATACATGTACTCAGCAAATGTGTACTGAGTATATCCTCTAGTGTCTACTGGGAATGCATTGAAGAGCAAGACCAATAAGATGTCTGCTCATTCATCTTATGATAAAGACAAGAAAGATGGGCATTTATTATCACAAAGGAACTAAATCATAAGGTGATGTGAAGACAGCAATTGGACAGGCAGAGGCACCTCTGAAATGATGTAATTTGAACTTCGAAAGAGCAAACAATGAAAATATCAAGGCAGGGGACTGGGATGGGTAAGTCTGGTAAGGAAAGAGAACTGTAAGTGCAAAAGCTCTAAGGCAGAGACAAGCCTGATGAGGAGGGCCAGGGTGCTTGTAAGTAAGGCTGCGAATGGGCAGAATATAAGGCCTGACTGAGTTTAAGGCCAGATTATGTCAAGGTTTGTAGACCATGGTAAGATTTAGATTTATTCTAAGCTTACTGTCAGTCATGGGAAGATTTTTGGAGTTGGTGAATTGGGGATCTGATTCCCACTTTTAAAGGGTAATTCTGACTGCTGGAAAGTAAGAACTAGTGGTAGTTTATACTAGGATAGTAGAAATGTATACTAGGATAGTGGAATGAAAGAAAGTGGATGGGCATAGAATGTATTTTGGTTGTAGCATGTGCTAGTAAATCTCATAAAGAGGACTTTAAAAAAGAAGAGGCAAGGTGGCTTGAAAATAGTTTATTTAAGAAAATTCTTATCTTCTTTAAAAAAAAAAAAAAACTATATTGATTCCCCTTTTATTTGGCTTGGAACTAATTAACTCAAATTAGTCCCAGTCTTTTCTTCTAGGTGATGTTCTGTCTTGTTCAGATCATGTTCTGGCTCACTCCAAAGTCTAATCTCCTACCCACCTTTTTCAAAAGCCTGTAAAAGACCTGAGCGATTTATAACAGAAAAAAAAAAAAAGAGAGTTGGAAATGCCCCAATTAAGAAAGAGAGCTCACCTTGGATACCACATACTGAATTTTAGCATGTGGTAGTTACTATGATTTGGGTTTATTTAAATTATATCATTTAGTTCATTCAACTGTGTTATTAAGTATAATATGAACTTCATGAAATTAGGATTTTGGCTATTTTAATCAAAGTAAATCATGGGCCCTTGGAATAATGCCTATCCTTTCAAAATGTATGTTTAACTGATTGATAGGCATTATTTACTCAATTTAAATGTGGAACCAGACCTATTAAGTTTAAGCCAACTACCCAAAGTCCCATGGGCTGTGGAAATGAGCCGGAATTTGAATTCATCTTCTGTGTGGTCTGTAGCAGGTGAACAAGAAGGCAATTGCTGCTCTTCCAAACCTCCATCCAGAAGCTTCCTGTTATAAAAATGCCCATGCCTTATTCAAATACAGAGAAGAGGCTTGGTTATGTTGCAAATTTTGGCTAAGTGATCTGAGGAACCACTTACCATGGAGATCTCATTCTGTTTTGTCAAGTTCTTTTCTATGGTACATTTTTAGCCACATAGAAGGGGAATGAAGAGATGTTGTGGAGGAATAGAGAATACATTGATAGGAAGCATTGAAATTTTGCTTAGGTGAAGATTATAGGGTGATTGAAGCAAGTGTATTTGGAGACATATATGTACATATGTGTATGTGTGTGTGTGTGTATCTCTATCCATGTAAAGGTCAATATAAACTATGAATTAGTTCACTGACTCCTACCAAAGCATTACTTACTAATTGATGGAAAATTTTTAAATTATTCTACTTAAAAACAAATTGGTACACTATCATGAGAGATGTAGAGGAGAGAACTAAAGGGAGAGAAAAAAAGGGATATTCACAGAGAAATGAAATGATAGAGAACACTGCTCCACACCCCGCAACACACACACAGCTCACCAACCCCTTAAAGATTTGGAGACTTTATATTCATAAGAAGTTCATGTGGATCACATTATATACTGTAAAATTAGACTACTCTATTTGTGTTCAAGTCTTTGTCCCTATTTCATGAAGAAAAGATGAACAACCTTGTCTTATTACAAATAATCCAGCAGGCGCGCAGCAGTGAGGTGAAACAATCTGACCTTCGGCGTTCTGTTCTTCCTGGTCCCTGCTGCCAAGTGGTGCCAGTGAGGCTTATAACAGCTGCTAAATGTCCTGTGGAAAATGATATGTGCTACCAGGTTAAAGATGCTTCTTTTCAAAGCTCCCACAGGACACTAATTCAGAGCCATTTGGACAGTTTCCCCCCCTGCTGGGCAATGGGGAAGCCTCTTGTTTCAAGTATATGAAGATCACAGTGGTCAGACTAGTTCCAAGTGTAGCTTGACCCTTTTCTCTATGCCCTCTTTTACTTGCTCCTCTGTTACATTTTTCCCACTAGACTCTACTCATAGTCACAAGAAGCCTGGAACAGCTCCAGACCTTTCATCTTCTGTGATTTAAATCCCTTGGGGAAGAGAAAAATATCTCTTTCTCGAAAGTCAAAAAAAAGTTTTCAATTGTCTCATTCCTCTTCACTGCCTCTGATTGGGTCACATGTTTGTCCCTAAACCCATAATAGATGTACCACGTGGCTTATCTCTGGGCACCATCTTTGCAGTCACCACATGGGTCTTTACAACCTATAAAGTCTGAAAGTGGTAAAAGTATGGGTCTTTAAAGGGTTGTCACCTAAAGTAAGCTGATCCCAAATGACTAAAAAGCTATACACATTCATTAGAGCAAGACTCAATTAAAGAAGCTGAAGGATTGGGAGGGGCTAGAGAGGGACAGGATGAAAGGAGAAGAAGAAAAGTATCTAAATCAACATGACCTGTATCTGGATAAATACTTAGAGTTTCTAGGTTAGTGTATGATTTTTTGAAATTAATATTTAAAAATCTGTAACTGTATATAAAAACATGTACTTTCTATAAGTCATTAAAATTATATTAACAAAATGTTTAAAAAGAACAGTAAGAATAGAATATAAAAATAATTATAAAAATAATATTAAATTATTTTATTCCCATCATTAGCATGAGGAAACACCTCTATTCAAATTATATTTTCCATACACTCAGTAAAATAAAGAAAAATTGCAAGGGTCTCTCATTGCATTTCGGGGACTTATTTTTTTTAAATGGCAGCATCTATATCCATGTTTATATAGTTTTTTTCCAACCAAGAGACAACAGCACTATGTTTGAAAGGACAAGCTTTTCCATTACCTATATCTGTACATGTGTGCTCATTTGAGATTTAATCAATTTAAGCTTTCCATTATTATGCTTGCGATCTTGGCCTCTGTCTACTAAATCACCCAGCTAAGAGGACTCTTGATCAGTCAAATAACCTTCCAAAGGATTCCAGGGAACAAGTAAGAGAGAAAAGTAATGAGGGACTGGAAGCTATGACAGATATATGAAGTAGAAGAAGGAAGAAAGTCGGCTAGGTAGGGCAGCCATGAAATGGGCTAGAAAGTGTAGTTTTCAGCACAATTACCCAGAACATTTATCTCCTTAAAATATTGTCCTTGAAACTACTGAGAATGCTCTCTGATATGCTTGGGAAAGCTTGTCATCTTTATGTTTGGACTCTGCAAAACAAGAACACTGGGCTGATGTTTCTGGAGTTGGCATCTAGAATGCCACGGACAATTTAAGCAGGATTAATAACACAGTCCCTCTAATCACCCTCCAGATGAACACATAGAATCCAGAGTCCAGTTCATTTCTTAAGGCTTTACTTTCCACTGGGCAGACCTCCAGAAAGAGATGGCACATCCCAGCAGGGTTGGAAGCATCCCCAAGGCCATTCAGACAGAACAAGCAGCATTTCCATGGAAACACTGCATATACTTATGTGTGCACAGACATACCTGGCATCCATCCTTCTAGTGACCAAGCCAAATGATGTGATTTGTGCTATGGCCGCTGGAAGCAAGGCTTGGTGCATTAACACCATAGCAGGATTATAGGGAAAGGGTTTTTGATTTCCTTTAGGCAAAGTGCTTTTCTACTGGGTCCTTGCCAAAGGTCACATTGATGATGTTTTGAGACAAGCTGGGACATACCCTTCACTTACTGCTGTGTGTTTTGTGGCCAGAGTTCCTTTCTGTAAATAAAATCTAGTATAGCAGAGACCTACTTACCTTGGGAGAGGGGGATGCTATTTACACAAGGTAGGAAATTGGCAGTATATTATCAGAGGGTATTTTCTGAGCAAATATTTAATCAGAATCCCTCCTATTTGTCTTCTTTGGCCTGAGGATGTTCTATGAAGTGCAAAGCAGAGCACTCTTATGTTCGTGATTTACCCAGAGCTTTATCACACACTGTTATGTATGCAAAAGAAAGTTCAGTATTTCTAATTATATTGTGTAACTAGCCTATTATCTGACAGTCCTTTCTATTGTCAAATAAATTTTTATTAACACTCCCCATAAACAAATATCAAGGTCCCATGAATTCACATTTTGTTAAGTTTTTCAAGGAGTATCATGAATTGTCCATAGTTAGTTTTACACACTCTTTCTGTAGCGTGTACATCTATGAACACAACAAATTCAGTCTATTTCTGATTTTATATTTTTCACTACCTTGAACATTTATTTTTGACAAATATCCAGCAATGTTGTCATATTGCTGAAAGGTTTTTAGTTAACTCAGGTGACATATGAATGGCATCGAGCAAAAATATTAGTGACATGTTGTTTTAATGTTCTTTTTCTTTGCAGAGGTCACAGGAAAGTGAGAATTAAAAATTTCCCCCTTTTTCTGCATTGTGTTCTTATTCTAATTCTTCATCTTTGTTGAAAAAGCATGTTGTCTGTATCTTATCTCTGTTTTCATAGCACACAGTGGGAAAAATGCTTCATGAAATTAGGATGATGGGGAAGACCTTAAATATAGTGACAATGATCACTTAAATGATATTGTTTTTTGCCATACTGAAGTGATGTCCCACCATATAATCAAAATGGGTAGCCACACAGCTGTTTCCTAAATTTTGTGCTTTATATCACATGATACATACTGCAATGCAAATATAGGAGCTATGGCAATCAACATTTGTTTTGAGGGTGAATAACATGAACAAATACAATTATTCTCTCACCCATGGACATGTGGAAATGTGTGCTAATCTGTTCACTAATCTGTTCGCTAAGAAGAAAGCGGAGAAACTGATCTGCCAATTCTTGGTAACATCATTCAGTAACAAAAAAAGTATGGCTTTTGTAGTCAGGAACTCCTGTGTTTGAATCCTGCTGCTCTTTCTCTCCACCTCTATAAAACTGGTGAAGTACTCTTAGTATCTTCATTGTTTTCTTGGAAAAAATAAAGCTATGTCTATATGGAGAATAGAACACAATACCTGTTCACTCACTGTAATTCTTCCTGCACTATGCTATGATCTTGTTGGGGTAACAATTATAACCTTACCACTGGTATCCCCAAATATACTACGTTTTCTCAAACACAGAAAATGTTCAAAAAATCTCAATTCAATGAATGAGTAAATGTTAACATTTGGCAACGACAACCAATCACACTAGAGATTCAAATTAAAAACTAAAAAAAAAACAACAACAATAAAAACACTCCAAGGATCTGGATCCCCTCCATGGGTCCAGCTATAATCATGAAAATATGACTAAGTCTTGAGGAACTTAATGAACAATTATCAGTGAAGTTTTAAAACATCTAGAGTGATGTATAAAGCTAATCTTTAAAAATACTGGTTTTAGAGGAAATGTATGTTGCTAAAAATTAAATTAACTCTCCTAATGAATAAAAAGCAGAAATATAGAAATATTCCATTTTAAAAAATGTATCTCCATTATGAAGAAAGAGACATCAAAATGTTGTTTCACTACTCTTTCTTCATGAGCCAACATCTGTACAATAAACATCCACAAACAGTGAAAAGAAAACACTTGCCTACTCAGTTTTCAGTCTTTCTAGAGACACTAATTCTTACCATGAGGGAAGGTGTATTTTAAAGGAACTTTGTTTCTCAGATTTTATTTTTAAATGTGAGTATTTTGGTACTTGTGAATTTGCAAATCTCTTGGAGATGACTTAAAGCTTGCAAATGTATTCTGGTAGTAATAATTTGAACATGTGTTGCTCTCCTTTTCTCCTGCCTTCTTTTTTTAAAAAAATTATTTATTGTTTTATTTGTTCTAATCAGTTAGACCTGGCAGTAGAATGCACTTGGATACATTATACATAAATGGTCTATAATTTCTGATTCTTCTGGTTGTACATGATGTAGAATCACACCAGTCGTGTGTGTGTGTGTGTGTGTATATATATATATATATATATATATATATAAATAATGTCTGATTTGTTCTACTATCCTTCCTACCCTCATACCCCAAATATGTTAAGAAATGTTCAATATCTCTAGCAATTAGAGAAATGCAAATCAAAACTACTTTAAGATTTCATCAGTCAGAATGTCAATCATCAAGAATACATACAATAATAAATGTTGGTGAGGATGTGGGGGAAAAAGATATACATTGCTGATGGGACTACAAATTGGTGCCATACTTATGGAAAGCTGTATGGAGATTCCTCCGAAAAGTTGAAATGGAACCACCATTTGACCCAGCTATCTTAGTCTTGGTTTATACCCAAAGGACTTAAAATCAGCATACTACAGTGATGCAGCCACGTCAATGTTTATAGCAGCTCAACTCACAATAGCTAAACTATGGATGATCCAATCTAGGAGTCCTTCAACAGATGAATGAAAAAAAGAAACTGTGGTATTTATACACAATGGGATATTACTCAGCCTTAATGAAGAATAAAATTATGTCGTTTACAGGTAAATGGATGAAGCTGAAGAATATCATGCTAATTGAAATAAGCCACTCCCCCAAAACCAAAGGCCAAATATTTTCTCTGATATGTGGATGTTAAATTCTCAGTAAGGGGGCAATGGCTAGGGAAAAATAACATTTTCCTGCCTTCTCTCCCACTTGTTGGGGGCTCTTTTGATTTACTCAAAATGTCTTCTCTTCATTAAAGAAATGATAATAGTTGAATTCTGCTACCTGACTGATGTGGGGAGGGTGTCTATCAATTGAAAAGAGGTGGGAAGATTGTATTCACATCTCTGGACCAAGGCACATACATGTCACTCGGATATAATTACCCAAATCCACAAAAAAATTTCAAAATAATCAGATGAGCCACTGCATAATTTAGCATATAAACCATACCTGTGTCATATTCAAATTAATAGACCTGTCATACAGTAAGTTTGATAATAGAACTCTACAGTTAACATTCTATTCGTAGGTATCCCTAGACAATTCTGGAGATGCTTCCTATATCACTGTACTTCCTGTAAATAAATCAGATCAATCCAGACACCTGAGAATTTTGAAGAAACAAATAAATTAAGATTGAAACCAGCAATTTTCATCCTAGCTAGATTTCTATTTCACCAAAAAAAAAAAATCTTTAAATATTCTCAGAGCAAGAAAGATTTAGGAACCAGACAAATATCATGTGCAAGTAGTAGAATTTATTAGCCTACTTTCCTCATCTTCCTGGATAGATCCCTAACCCTTCATGGGATCAAGCTCCTCCTATTCATGTCTTCAAATACCCAGCATAGTGCTCACACTCTGGTTTAGGCACTTAACACACATGACATAACCCATGGTGCTATTTTCTCTCATCCATCAGATCTCTTTCTAACCAAAATTTCGAAGAAGGATTCACATCCTCTGGGCTTGTCACACTGATAGATCATCTGTGAGGGGCTTGTCTTCCCTGGGTTTTTGTTTCTTCAGGCCCTCAAATCTCCCCACCTACATTGCGTCAGCTATGGTGGGTCATGAATCATATTGAAGTGGCTGAGATTCAGGTTGAGTTTACACGTTGCCAAGCAGAAAATTCAGTCTGAATTTCAGATGTGTGAGCTGCATGTTTGAGCTCCCCAACTTGTGTCACGATTTTTCTTTTAAACATACACAAAAGTTTAAAAGCTTCAGTTGAATGTATTCAGAGTCCAAAGTCTCATTTACCCCAAACTCCCAAAGAACAAACCTTTTCCCTCATCCTTAGGAACTACAAATGGCTATAAAATGCTGCAGCTTAGGAGTAAAGACACAGAGCCCAGATTTTATTGCCACATTTTCTCCATACCTGTACATTTCTTGGTGTGTGAAGAGATATTATTGGCCCTGAAAGGACAACAAGTGCAGCCACTGATCCTAATTCCCGAACCTTCATTGTCTTTTCTCTTTCAGTTACTAATTATAAATCATTTCTGTTTTTTGTTGTTGCCAAAACAAATACCATCAAAGTACAATTTGCTAAGTTTTTTTTCTTTCTTTATTTATTGGACTGCCCTAGTTTATAAAGCCCATTATGAGTAGTAGATTGAAGGTGAGTTCAGATCAAAACTTCTGGGAACTAGTACACAGTGCTCTTCCACTTCATTGCTTTTCTAGCTGAAATAGGGCAGCAAATACAGGCAACCTGTAGAAAAACAATTCCTATTGAGTTTAGAGAAGTGAAGTTGAGGAAAGTCAAAGAAAGGTGTATTGGAAAACAGGAGTAGACAATGTGGTGAAAGACAAGAAAAGAAGGAAATTGAATCTGGATGAAAACTCTTATCCAGGAAAGGATTGCAAGAAATGAATGAAGACACCAAAAAGAGACAGCATACTGAAGATATAAGGGAAAATAATGTGGGGGTGGGGTGGGGGGCGATGGAGGGGTAAAGCCTATGAATATTAGAGAAAGAGAAAGCAAACAAGATATTCCAAAAAATATTCCCTATTGGTTTATTCTTGGGAAAAATAGACCAAACGAGATTAATTATTATTTTTTAATGTGATCAATATATTTATTTATGACCAACTGTTTGTATATGTGTGTATATCATATATAATTAGGTATATAAGATAATAGAATGCATTTTGATTCATTGAACACAATTGCAGCACAACTTTACATTTCTATGGTTGAACACAATGAAGCATCACACCATATGTTCTCATACTTGTACTGAGGGTAATGATGTCTATCCCATTCCACCATCTTTCCTGCCCCCATGCCCCCTCCCCACCCCTACCTCCCTTTTTTCCTATCAAAATTTCTCCATTTTTCCAATATCCCTCCCATTATGGATCAGCATCCACTTATCAGAGAGAACATTTAGCCTTTGTTTTTTGGGATTGGAGCATGATATCTCCAACTCCATCCATTTACCTGCAAATGCCATAATTTTATTCTCTTTTAATGACTCCTAAAGCACAAGAAATAAAATCAAGAATTAATAAATGGAATGGACTCAAACTAAAAAGCTTCTTTTCAGCAAAAGAAATAATCAATGAGATGAAGAGAGAACCTACATTTGGGGAACAAATTTTTGCCACACGTACATCAGATAGAACACTAATCTCCAGGATATATAAAGGACTCAAAAAACTTGACAGCAAAAAAACCAAATAACCCAATCAATAAATGGGCTAAGGAGCCAAACAGACACTTTTCGGAAGAAGATATATGTTCGGTCAATAAATATATGAAAAAATATTCATATTTTCTTCTTGTTAAAACTCCTTTACATGACAACATTTCAGTGATAACTTAAGACATGGAAAAGAGATTGTCTCTGTTTTGCTTCCTATGAGAGAAGCTATTTCCACTTTCCAGTGGGAGAGAAAAAAGTAGGGGCTAGGAGACAGACATTCTTAAGGGGGGGGGAGACCCTGAAATGCAAGAGTGAGGAATTTATTTTCTAACTCTTCTTCCTTAAAAACTCAAAATTTGGGGCTGGAGTTGTGGTACAGTGTAGTAAGAGTACTTGCCTAGCATGTGTGAGACACTGGGTTCAATTCTCAGCACCACATATAAATAAATGAATAAAATAAAGGCCCATCAATATCTAAAAATAGTTTTAAAAAAACCTCAATATTTACACATCCTTCCAGACACTGTTATAGGATTTGCACTCTCAAAAAAAAAACAAAAAACAAACAAACAAACAAACAAAAAACCAGTCATTTCTTTTTTCCTGTGTAAGTTTAGCAGATAGAGTTTTCAAGTGAAAACAATAACCCTTAGCATGTGGAAAATGAGTACTTTTTTAAACCTCTAAGTATTTATGACCCAATTGTGTTTTCTTCCTTGACCATATCCTTGTCTGTAGCAGTGTATGACTGCTATCAACAGCTTTATTTCTTTAACTGCATCTTACCCTACCACCACCATTCTACAGTTTTAAAGTTTATTGGAGAATATTTTCCCTACACTTTTACATTTTCACTTTGCGTTTTTAAATCTCTCCTGGCCAGAAACATGTTCCCAACTGTAATTTACTTTTATAAATACGGTTGGTGGTAAAAATCAGTCTCTAAAATGTTTTCAAAGTTATTTACATTTTAATGAATTTTAAATGCTTAAATGCTAAGGATATATATTTAGATTTGGTTTTTCCCAAATGATTTAATGCAAATAAACCTCACAAGGTTTGAAACAAAGACCATACTCTGCATAATTTCCTGAGGATTGTATCAGTCTAAAACAAAAATGTGATTGGGTGGTGTATTTCTGAAGCATCTCACAAGGCCTCAGAGCCCACAGATAATTTTCAACAGTGAGAAGCAACAATTTATTTAGTTCTCTGAGGATATGGAATAGATAGATCTTCTATTCAAACTGAGCAGGTTTCAATGGATAAAGGTTTAGAAACTTTTGAGGATCTTAGTCTGTCATAGCTGTTCAAGTACTTCTCATTCTTGCACATCAGTGGAACAACGCCAAGAGATCTCATTGCATTTTCTAGATGAGAAGATCATCATGCGTCACGTGTATGAATAGAATTTCATATGTGCTACTTTTATGCCTGGAAGGTTAACCATGTTAGGTGATAAAGAACTTCTTTCTCTAAAACTGTGTTCTTACAGTTCCTTGGTGATTTGATCTCTTTCTCCATATTTTATCTTGGTGATATGAAAGGGATTGACCTTTTGTTCCAGTGTTATATTCCCATAGTTCCTTAGTATCATACCTTATATTATCTGGAATCCAATGAATAAAGTGATCTCAACATTTATGGGACTACTGCAGAGCATCAAAGGCAAGGAATATACGCTATATGATGGTTGCAAAATTTTACTAATATCTACTGTATCTTAAAGGAGATAGTGGCTCTATTTTTCCTTTTAGGTTTGGCTATATCAAACCCAATATCAAGGACACAGTTAGTAATTTAAAATAGAAATTGTTCCCTTAATTTGTTTATTAGAATACTGTAAAACATCACATTTTTTGTGAAATTATTTGTTATTTTATTGAAACTTTTTTTTTCTATACTTAGGATCAAACCCAGGGAAAGTGCTCTACCAATGAGCTACACCCCCCAACCCCTTAATTTTTTTTTTACTGATACAAAAAAAACATAAAAATTGAACATATTTATGTGGTATCATGTGATTTTTCAATACATGTTTGTATAGGTGTGATGTTTAAATCAGGCTCAACACATCTATTTCCCCAAACATTTTTTTACTTATTTATGATAAGAGCATTCAGCCTTCATTCTTCTAGCTTTTTGAAAATGCAATATATCATTGTTTTCTGTAGTCACCCCAGTAAAATTATATCACTTTTGAAGCACAATCTTTTCAATGAAAGAGATAAAGGAGATAGTGTAGTGATTGAAGCAGATGGGCTTAAACTTGAACTTCCATGGTCAATTCATAATTGGCTTCATCCTCCAACTTCCCTCCCATCATAGAGTTTCCCATGTAGCACAGCTTTGCCTATTGTTCAAATGTCATCAAAGTTGAAGACCTAGACTTCTCTTGCCATATACAACATCAAAGGCACAAGACAAGTTCAGAATAAGTACAAATGATAAACTATTTCTCTGTGGAAAAAAAAAATCATTTCAGCTGTGGCCCACACCTGGAAAAGATATTTGGGTCACTTTCTCAAAGCTTCTATAAAGACATGGATCACTGTCATCCAAAAGATAAGGGGGTCCCTCTACCTTGGGTTATAGCTATTTATAAGTGGACAGACAAGATTAAATGTCAATATTTTCCTATGATTAATTTTATCATGAGAATGGTTTCTTATAATTTATTGATATTGTTTTAATTGAGCCATTTGGCTTCTATTGATTAGAAATTTCCTTAGGAAAGTTTGTCTTTTCTCTGAGTGCCTTCAATTTCTATCATTGTGTATCCTTTATCACTGCACAGTTATTTGTTTTAAAGTTTTTCAAATCTACTAGGTTTAACCTTCCCAGCACAGGGAGCATCTCATCCATGTGTCCCATGGGACAATTAACTAGGATAACACCAGGGAATGTGAGCATGAGCAGAAAGAGAGAATCCACAAGCCTCCTTTGGTATAACTGAAGCTGAGAGGTGTAGTATACTATAGTAGAGTCACGTGTTCTAAATGTGTGTTACCTTTGAGAGATACCATGCATTCATTGTCATTCATTCAATAAATAACTGCACCTACATGACTTTCTGTTATGGGAATACAGAAATTAATAAGATAGACATAGTTTTTACACTCATGAAGATTACTTGCAAATGACGGGAAATTAAAGGCATACAAACAATAATGATAATTAACATCAAAATGTAATATGTAGTGTACAGGAATATAAAAAGAATGACTGGGTATCTACTTGAGATAAGAAGCCAAAAAGATCTTCTAGATAAGGTGACATTTAAATTGAGATCTAGAACAAATGGGAAGAGTGTTCTTGAGAAAATAAATGAAAATCACCTATTTAAAAATGATGTTATAATTACCATCATTAATATTTTGATGTGTATATTATTTGTGAGTGTGTTTCTGTGTGTGTGTGGGGGGATGTATAAATGAGTTTTACTATACAGCTTATTTGCCTTTTGATTCAGCAGTATTTGTGAATATTTTATAAACTCACTAATTTTATTTATATGACCTACATTTTTAAAATGGAGTAGAATTCCATTGAATGGAAATAATATTTTATCAGCTTCCTATTTTTGTTCCCACATTTATCTTGTTTCCAATATTTTAATACCCATATTTTTATTTTTATGTAGCAACAGCCTCTGGAAGAAATATAGCCTCTGATAATGTGCTCATCTGAAATAATGAACAGTGCAATCTCTGGAGCCAATCCACCTGAGTTTTAACCTGGCTCTATTATTTGCTAGCTGTGTGATCACAGGTGGATTGTTTAACTAATCTGTGCTTTAGTTTGTTTTTTTGTTTTTTTGTTTTTTACCTTTAAAGTGGACATAATAATAGTACATACCTCACAGAGTTGTTGGAAGGATGTTTCACCAAGTTGATACTTGCATTGCATATAAAGGAATGCTTGCTGCTATCCGAGCATCTCAATAAATGTGTTCTACAATTTTTAGGTTCTGAAGAAGCTGGAAGAGAATGAAATATACTTTGCTAACCAAACGTTGCCAGTCATTCTCATAACTGTGGGAGAAGTTTGTTATTTCTTCTTAATATTTAAGAAAGTTTTAAGATAAGGTTAAAATTGAGTAAATTAAATTTTCTACCCTAGGCACTGACTCAAGAATAAACATTTTTACACTCTATGAGGTTCATAATTGTACTTTTTTGGCAAGGTCAGAAAAGTTGCAAACTTGTTGCTGGGCCCAATAGTTGAACATTGATAATGTGCTTATCCTTGGCTAACTGGGGGTCTCAACGCTAAGCAAGAATGCAGCATTTCCGATTTCAGTTTTGTATTTTACTCTAAGCAACTATTTGGGGGTGAAAAGGTGTGTAGAAAGGCCAGTAAGTTCAAGTAATGAGAAAAGTGCACGCAAATAAAACGTGATTGGGATAAACAAATAGAAGAGGCTGTGACCTCCTGGACTCTGCGCCATTGGATTGCCCCTCGCCACAGTGTTCTTAACCCAGGGTTCCTGTAATGGAACCAAGTCTGTCATTCACCTGAACATGTTGACATTCTATAATCAGAAGGTTACTGGATGTGCATAGAAGTAAAGTAAAGGGAGTTAATAAGAGTATGCAAATAGTTTCCAGACTCATATTATGATGATAGTCTGACACATACATCAAATTTAGATTGTTTTACTTATATTTTAGAGAAAGCTTTAAAAAGTCTGTGATATCCTTAAAGCTCTGAGCCCAAACCCCATCTTTGCATGAGTGAATATTTAGAAGTTTTTCTATGCAGATGGTAAATAAATTCAGTCATATTTTCAAAGGTATCTGGGAATCAAAAAACAGGTTTAAGGACCACTCATCTAACTTCTTCACTGCTGTAGAACCTAGGGCCAGCCTTCTGGGATCTTTGCTTTGGGGACTGTCCTCACATTGGCGCTACAGAAGCCTATTTCTCTGACTCCACTGCAAGTGAAGAGAGCTGGGCTCCAGGGTCTCCAGTCCCATCCTTCATCCCTGAACCTCAGTCTCCCAAAGAGACTAGTTTCCACACGTGTGTTGTTAGAACTTTCTAATCAATCCTCTTTCCCCCATCAAAAGAATACAAGATCTTAATCTAAGTGGACTCTGCATTATGGTCAGTAGGAGAAAAAGAAACAAGAAGAAATAAAGAAAAGGAAGGAAGAAAAGAAGGACGGAAGGGAGGGAGGGAAGTGAAAGGAAAAGAAAGAAAAAGAGGAACAGTCATGGTTTTATTTCTTACTCTGGAACACAGCCCATGCCCTTCTGCCATTTTACTGAGTAGATCTCTTCCTCCTTTTACCCTGCATGTCTATTTAAATGAATCTTCAAGTTTCTTAGCTCCTAAGAATATATATTTTAAGCTGTTTCCACTCTCCTTCTTAGCTCTAAGATTGTGAGCCCCTTGACAGTTTGTCTTTATCCCTTTATCACTAGCATCTAAATATATGCCTGAACAAATGTATATTAACTAGATTGTCTTATAAGTCCTGTCCTTTAAATTGTTTTTTAAAATATTATATGGAACATCACATGACTTCCTCCTTTGTAAAAGTAAACAAAAAAATTGCCTTTTTAGCCTTAGTGACTTATGTAAATGATTATGTATTCATCTTTGTGCTGACAGCTCAGAGGTATATATTATAAAATCTTGCTATTAACTATAGAAATCATGGCATTTATTTTGTACACTAATCTCAATATTTGTTTTATATCATCTTTCTTATGAGAACTTTCTTTTTATTTTGGTTTCCTTTTCTCTTTTCATAAATATTATTTGCATACATAATTAAGCCACCTTAAATCAGATTGATAAAGTTATGGTATAATGTTGATATACATACATACATATATATCATCATGTAATAATTCTTTGTCCCAACTGTGTTCATGCTGATAATAATCTTATGCTTTAGTAGAATCAAGTTTTATTAACAATATATATTTTAAAGCTGGTTCCACTCTCACATTTAAGACTATATTTTTACTCACCTCATAGTTTGACCTAAGCCTCTAGTCTCTCTAGTCTTTCCTTTCTCTAGACCAACTTAACCTGTGGCTATCCAAGCCCTGAATTGACATATTTTTTTATGCAAATAGTACCTCTGCAACAGAAATGAAATATGAAATGGCATTTTATAAAGCCAGAAAATATAGTACTGTAAATTCACTACTAAGCATTTCAGTGATCTACAACCTTGCTATACAAATTTGCAGTTCTTGGACTAACACAGTCTCAATCCCACCCAAGCTTACTGAACAAGAATCTGCATTTTAAGAGATCTTCAGGGCATTTGAAAGCACATACAATTTTTGACAAGCAATGGTCTGCATGATCTGATGGATGATAAGTTCCATTTATTTTAAATGTTGAAAATACAAACTTTATAATTGATGAAGGATGGAAGTTTAATATAATGTAAAAACTAAAAAATAACTTGGATTTAGAGTGGTATTTGAGTCCTAACGGGCCTCTTCATTGCCTTTAAATGAGACTCAATTGGTACTTATCAACTACTTTTATCAGGATGTATGTGGGTGATGGGTGTGCAAAAGTGAGTCACAGCCTCTGGTCTTGTGGAGCTAGCTTACAAACCTGAGCAAATCTGTGAAAAGATGATTGGAAAAATGTCCAATTTTGCTCAATATTCTGTAAAGAGGAACATACAAAGATGGGGAGAACAAGACAGAGGAGCCCAGCGAGATGAATTTTGGAAGCTGTGAGTCAGATGGATGAGTGAAACTCATTTAGCAGATGTAAAAATATTGAAGCCTAGGTCAGTAATGGGGAAAACTGAGAACCAAAGCAATTCATCTCCCCAAAACTCCAAATATCTCAGGAACTGGCAGCACCACATGTAATTGGAAGTGGGGGAAAATTGGGGTTGGGATGAGCAACAGATAAGGAAGATTATTTGAATGATTTTTAAAAGTCAGTGAAATCTGTGATCCCACCCTTTCCCTATACTTGTAGGTGACTCTGTCTTGCTAATCAAAGCAAAAGAATTTAAGTTCATTCTCTGGAGATGGGCACATAGGCTTTCTGTACTTCGGGATTTCTAGATATTGGTGAAAGTGAGTACATGATATTTCTACATTAAATACTAAGATATCACTGAACACAGTCTGAACTTTCCACCAAATCTCTGGAATATAGGCAGCCAAATATCTGATCTGTAGAAAACTGCAAATCTCTTGAGGAATATGACTAACTCCAAAGAAAAATCTCTAAAAAAACAGACACCATAAAATAAATATTCATGAGTACATGCTGATAAAAATGAATAAATAAATAAATAAATAGATTAATGTTGAGGAGAGGTTAATCTCCCATGCAGAAGAATTCCAAATAATCTATTTAGCTATTGCACTTTCAAGGAACTGGAGTATAATTCCCTTGTTCTGTGTGGGCTGCACAAGGTGCCTTCCTTACAGGAAGTATAGCATGGAAGGAAGAAGAGTACCTTGATACTGGAAAATCCTGACTACCACCTCAGCCATGTGATTAAGCTCAGCAACCACAGGGATGGGATGTGTCCTACTTAATGGATATAGCAAAAATGGTACTTGACCTCTGTGGTTTTCCTAATCAAAACCCTAGTACAGTGTAATCATGAGAAAAACATTGAACAAGGTTCAGTAGAAGGACAATCAGCAAAACACCTGATCATTACTCCTCAAAACTATCAGTCCTCAAACACAAAGAAAGTCTGAGAATTGTCACAGTATAGAAGAATCTAAGGGGACATAGCAGCTAATGTGGTATCCTGGGTAGGAACCTGGAGTAGTAAAAAGGTTCTACATAAAAACAAAAGAAATACAAGTACTGTATGGACTTTAGTTAATAATATTGCATTGCTATTAGCCTATTGATTTTGACAAATACCACCACACCAATGTAAGATGTGCTGTTTATGGAAACTCTGTATAGTCTTTTCAATTTTGCTACAAATCTAAAACTGATATTAAAAAATAAAGTTTATTTTTAAAATAAGAATGAGATAGAAAGGGAGAAAGAAAGTGGGGGAAAAAAGAGGCATGAGTGGCTCTTTTATAAAGTGCAGACCCAAGTTCCGCTGCAGTGACCACCCAAGTCACGGAGTTCCATCCACACACCCAGAACATCCAAATCACCATTTTAAAAAATTTATTAATTCTAATCAGTTATATATGACAGTAGAAAGCTCTTTGATTCATTGTATACAAATGGAGCAGAACTTTTCACTTTTCTGGTTGTGTATGAAGTAGAGTCACACAATTTGTGCAATCATACATGTACCTAGGGTAATGATGTCCATCTCATTCTACCATCTTTCCTACCCCTTTGCCTCCTCCCCCTAACCCCTTTGCCAAAGTCCCCCCACTTATCCCATTGCCCCCCATAAGGATTAGCATGCACTTATCAGAGAAAATATTCAGGCCCTGTTTTTTCTTGAGATTGGCTTAGCATAATATTCCCCAACTCCATCCATTTACCTGCAAATGTCATAATTTTTTTTATCTTTTAATGCTGAGTGATATTCTATTGTGTATATATACCACAGTTTCTTTTATCCATTCATCTATTGAAGGGCATCTAGGTTACTTCTACAGTTTAGCAACGTGAATTGTGCTGCCATAAACACAGAAAGGGCTGTATTACTGTAGTATGCTGTTTTTTAAGTCTTCAGGGTATAGGAGTAAGATAGCTGGGCAAAATGGTGATTCCATTCCAAGTTTTCTAAGGAATGTCCACACTGCTTTCCAGATTGGTTGCACTAATTTGCAGTCCCACCAGCAATGTGTGAGTGTGCCTTTTCCCCCACATCCTCACCAACAATTATTGTTATTTTTATTCTTGATAACTGCCATTCTGACTGGTGTGAGATAAAATCTTTTGCTTTTCTCTAATTACTAGAGGTGTTAAGCATTTTTTCATATATTTGTTGATTGATCCAATCACCATTTTTAAAATCATCGTGCAAGTTACATTTATTTTTCATTTACAAGGAATTTATAGATCAGTTTTCTATGATAGCTCCTTTATGAGTCTAATGTTTCAGTTAACTTTTGTTACATAAAAATAGTCATATCTTAGCAGCTTCAAACAACAATCCTTTGTTCTATCTCTAAATCCATAAATTTAGACAGGACTTGACTAAGTGAATCTGTTGGTCTGAGTGGTATTGACTGAGGTTGCTCCATACTGTTCAGCCCACAGTAGGCTGTTCTGAAGGGTTCAGGAGGCTTCATCACTTGTCATGTACTTTGGCAAGGATGGCTAGAAGACTGAAATTGGCCAGGACTGTTAGTGAACTTATGCATGGCATCTCTAGCAAGTTGGCCTCACAGTACTCAAACTTCTGTCATAGCTCCTGGAAAGATTTGTCACAGAATGCACTTACATTTTCTTTTTTTAATAATTTTTTTAATATTTATTTTTCAGTTTTTCGGTGCACACAACATCTTTATTTTTTATTTTATGTGGTCCTGAGGATCGAACCCAGAGCCCCACGCATGCCAGGCGAGCTCGTTACTGCTTGAGCCACATCCCCAGCCCAATGCACTTACATTTTCTATTCCCCATTTTAATATTTTTTGGGGGGACAGGCACCAGGGATTGATCTCAGGGACACTTCAACCACTGAGCCACATCCCTAGCCCTATTTTGTAATTTATTTAGATATAGGGTCTCACTGAGTTGCTTAGCACCTCACCATTGCTGAGTCTGGCTTTGATCCTCCTGTCTCTGCCTCCCCATAGCTTATGAAGATTTTCAGAAACCTAAGAAATGCCTCTAATAGTCAAGAGAGGAACTAAAAAACAGATAAAAGCAACTTGAAGAAAACAGAGAGGATTTGAGCAGGAGAAAGCTTTTAATTATTATTAATATTCTTAGACAAAGAGGTAATGGGAATTAAAAATATGATGGTAGAAGTGAAAAACTCAGTAGACTCATTGGTATTAACTGCTGAGAAAACCAGTAAATAGAGACAAAAGACAAAAGAACTGGAGATAGGGAAAAAGAGAGAGACGGAGGAAGGAGAGATAGAGGGAGAGAGAGAGAGAACAGTAGTTTAGGAGATTTACCATCCAAGTAATAGTGATTACAGAAAGAGATTGAAGAGAAAAATGAAGGGAGGAAAATGAAATAGTAATAAAAATTTCCTGAACTGAAAGGAATATGTTTTCAGGTTGAGAGAGTGAAAAATATAATCAAAGAAAAGTAACTGCACCCCAAGGCTTTTAGGCATGAAGTTTCATAATACTGGGATCAAGAGAAGAACCAAAAAGCATCCAACTAGGGAAAAGAATAGAAAAACAAATCACATTGAAGGCATCAGTCGTCATTTTGGATTTGTCAATAGCAACACTGGGATTTAAATTTCAAAGGGAAAATATTGTCAAAAATCTGGAGGAAAAGAATTTTCAATGTAGATTTCCCTACAAAATAAAGCTCTGCTTTGTTTTATTCTCATATTTAAAAAATAGAAATAAAATTCACAAAATAATTTAAATCTCATACATCTTAGTTAAGAAGTTACTGGATGATATTTTCCATAAAAATGACTAAATAAAAAGAGAAAGATGTACTAGAGAACAAAAGGAAACTGACCACAGTACAGAGGCAAAAAGAAAAAAACATGAAGAAAGAAAAGTTCCAGCATCATAGTCCTACACAGATAAAGAGAGCAAACAGTTCACAGTGGGCCAGATTCTACTCTCAGTGATGCCATTTTTAACTATGATTTGTGAGCAATTCCTGAGTAATTGATCTATGTAACTCCCTTTCCTCTTCTGGGAAATGTGGTTATCAGAATACACAATGTGGTAAAATATGTAAATACATTTGAGTAGTACCTGGCTCAAAATATATTCTCCACTAATATTGGCCTTTACTATTTATTACTAGGGCCCTTCCAGCTTTGGTATGCATTGAATCTGAATTAAAAGTAATATTGCTGGGCAGGTGGTATATGCCTGTATTCTCAGTTACTAGGAAACCTAAGGCAAAAGGATCACAAGTTCAAGACCAACCCCAGCAATTTAGCAAGACCCTGTCTCAAAAATAAATAAAGAAATAAAAAGGGCTGGATATGTAGCTCAGTCATGATGTTCATGCATAGCATATCTTTGATAAATAAATTCAACAAAAATAAAAATAATACAAATGCATTGGTTCATTTTTTTAAAATAATGACATACCCACATTTTCTTTTCATTTTGTCATTTCATGAATCTAACTAAGCTAAACTAAAAATTCTTTTTAAAGTTCTTCCCAAATCCCACAAAACCTGCACACAATTATAAAGAGATGAATAATAAGCAAAACTGTTCCTTCCACTTCATAAAATACGACTGAAAAGCATCTACATTTGCAAGTCATCCTAGATACTAAGAGCTGTGGTACTTGACTGTTAACCCAGTAGCATAAAATAAAATGAAAACATAATAAAATGCAGGGGACTCTGCATCCTGCTGACATAATAACTAAACTGAATAAACAAGGAATGCACAATTCCTAACTTTATGACCCACATGGAGGAATGATCCACAGTGTAGGCAAACCGATTAGAGTCTAAAATCTACCCAAGGGGTTCACTTTCACTATTTTCATTGTGATTTATTTGGTGGGTATCACAGATTATAAATGTTGAGGATATTATTTTTAGTGTTTTATAAAAGCAAAGTTACAATTTCTCTTAACTATGTGAGTGTAAAAAGTGGTACTATAGCTTTCTTTAAGTGTCTAATTTTATTACAACCCAGGATTTTATTATACTCAGGGATCTCTGGTTTTCTAATAGCAGTCCCTAAGGCACCAGAAAAAATGCATTTCTGAAGTACATATACTTTGTGAACTCAGAGATAACATAATGAGCAAGCCCTTAGTCAAAAAGGAATGAAAGTTCCCCTCTCTATCTTCCTTCACCTAATCAGTGAACACCCAAGACTGCTATGGGCACTGCTCCCAGACCAAGGTTCCCAAAAGTAACCTGGCATGCAAACTTGGTGACACACGTAAAAATCAAAGGGCACCAGACAATTACAGGAATTATATTACCCAAGCTATTGCAATAAAAAGAATATTCATTAATGAAGAAAACGTCAAAGGAACGGAAGGGAGTCTTGGGAGCTGTGGAGCAGGGAGTCATCAGAGTAGATGGGAGTCATGAGGAAAGATAAAGGTGGGTCTCCTCTCATTATATGAGGGCATTGAGTCCTTTGGGGCTGACCATTTCCTGGAATACAAAAGCATTGGAGATTTCCTAATCATTCTTGCTTTCTGGAGCACAGAGCTTAGATAAATTCAGCATTTTCAATGTGGTCTTTTACTTTCTTTCTTCCCATTTAGAAGTTCAACTTATCAAATTACATCTTAATCAGGGTTTTCCTAAGATTTAACATTCCTGAGACCCTACCCATTGCTCCTTATATTTTGCAAATATTAACCTACCTGTTTCAAAACACAAATTTCATATCCAATCTTTCCTCATCCTATTTTTGTGACTAGTAAATATAATAATGATAATGTCATCAATAATATATTTTGATGCCACATCATTAAAGACATTTAAATGTAATAATTTATTAAGCTCCAAAACAATCCAAAGGAGAAACTGAGAGAGTTCAAATAGTTTGCATAAATTATTATAGCTGATGTATTGTGTAGCTGAGATTTGAACTTCCTTAATGTATTCTTGGACATTACACTATACCAACTTCTGAATCTTTCCATACAGTGACTAATGTACCTTGGGAACCTAGCCAAGCATTAGTTAGGAACAGCCTCAGAATCCCTTATGAATCCTGAGAATGGTAATGAGGGATAGTCATTGCTAGCTTAGGAAAACAACCCAGCTAAATTTAATTTTACTGAGAAGAGTGAGTGGACATCAAAGTCTAGGCTCATCCATGGCTTACTACACAGGCATTAACATGGGTTGTCCCAAGTTTCTGTTTTTCAAGGGAATGTATTTAAGAACTAAAGGTACATAGGTAAGCAGGAAATTATAATATTCTATGATTAACATGCCTTAAATACAATAATTTACAAACAGAGTTTAAAAAACATGAATTGAAATGTCAGTTTGATTCCAATGAAATGTACTTATGAGTATGAATTGAAGATAAATTGCCAGAGATAATCATTTTTAATGTTATGATTGGTTTTATTTATCAATCCTTCTCTGTCCTTTCTAAATATTTGATGCAGATCAGATGTTATTTTATGGCCAAAAAACATACAATGTAAATACCCTTATATCTCTAGACTCATTGTTGACTGATCCTTCAGGTTTGATATTTTACAGAAGGTGGGAGAAAGGGTGCAGCTTGAGATGAAGTTGGGCAGGAGGGGGGCAGGAATCACAGCATCTGAATACAAGCATTATTATGTATCTTTTCTGTATATTTTACTTAAAACAAAAAGCTATTCTGAATGTCTACTAGAGAATTTCCTCTGACATTTTATATCACCTCTGTCTCTCTGATTCTCTAATAGTTGTTCTGTAGTCAGTCTCTCTCTTTCTCTATTTCCTTCTTTCTCACTCTCTCACACTGAGTCTTTGTGCATTTCTGCTTCAGATTGTCTCTTTTACTTTTTTCTACATACTACTCATTGTCTTCTCCATCTATCTGAATCTACTAAACACAAAAAGCCAAAGTCTGAATACCAAAGTCTCAAGTTATGGCAGCTCTAGGTACCCAGGGACTGTGAGAAACTTCCATAAAGGGACAGCATAGTTAACTCCCTTAATTGTTCTCTTTTCCAATCAACTTTCTCCTCTTTATCTTCTCCATTTTCTACTATTTCCCAGGAGATCCTAAACCTGTGCTAGAGCTTCTTTCATATCCAGCCTTAACAACTGCAAACTTCCCAGGCTGATTTGGTTAATCATAATAACCATCTATTTAAAAACTAAAGTATAGGTCTGGGGCTATAGCTCAGTGGTAGAGTGCTTGCCTAGCACATGTGAGGCACTGGGTTTGATCCTCAGCACCACATAAAGTAAATAAATAAATATATTTTTAAAAACTATAGTATAGAGATTTTAAATATAATAATTAAAAGAATAACTTCTTTCAGCTTATAAGTCATTCTAATTCCAAGATTGTTTTTAGTTTTCTTATTATAATAATTTGGAAGCTCAATGTCCATCTCCATATACTTTCATTGAGTTTCAGGAAAAGGATTTACCTTGTGGCTGGTTTAGACCAGGTAGCTAAGCTGAATTTTTTTCTTCTCTCACATCTTGCTCTCCCTCATACTATGTGTCCTTTTGGTAGGGCATAACCACATGCTCTCTAACATTAAAATAGTAGATAGTTTTGATCATGTGTGGCCCCATGATCCACATCTCTAAGGGGGATCCCTGTACCTATCTCGAATACTTGAATAATTTCACTATCTCTGCCATAGCTATTCCACATTCCAGATTAGAATGAAATTCTGTTTTATTATTCAGCTAGGAAGTCTTATCTCAGGAAGAAAATAGCTGATGGCATCTGTCCAGGTAAATCCCATTGAGTAATTATAGTTCACATACTGGAGGAGGAGCTGGCTCTGTTAACAAATCCCTTCTGTTCATCAGCACTGGCCCGCAGAAGCAGAGTAGTTTTCACATGCTACCAACTTGTTGCTAGAGTCCTCTTGATTCTATGCCAACATCCATTACAGGTACCACCATAATCTTGCTGAAAACACATTCTAAAGCAGCCAACCAATGTATCTTGTTAATTGAAAAGACTTATAGGGAGAGTAGTGAAAAGGGAATGAATGTCATTAGCCAAATTAATTGATAAATTAGCAGAATTAATGAAACAGAAAAGAAACAGTCTTCATGTATGGGCAATAATGTACTAAAAAATTTCATAACATATGGCAAAAATTGAGTGCTAACACATCAGATAGAGCACTAATCTCTAGGGTGTATAAAGAACTCAAAAAGTTAAACACCAAAAAAACAAATAACCCAATCAATAAATGGGCCAAGGACTTGAACAGACACTTATCAGAAGAGGATATACAATCAATCAATAATATGAAAAAATGTTCAACATCTTTATTAATTAGATAAATGCAAATCAAAACTACTGTAAGATTTCATCTCACTCCTGTCAGAATGTCAGCTATTATGAAGACAAATAACAATAAGTGTTGGCGAGGATGTGGGGGAAAGTTACACTCATACACACTGCTGGTGGGACTGAAAATTGGTGCAGCCAATTTAGAAAGCAGTATGGAGATTCCTTGGAAAACTGGAAATGGAATCACCATTTGACCCAGCTATCCCTCTCGGTCTGTACCCAAAGGACTTAAAAACAGCATACCACAGGGACACAGCCACATCAATGCTTATAGCAGCACAATTCACAGTAGCTAAATTGTGGAACCAACCTAGATGTCCTTCAGTAGATGAATAGATTCTAAAAATGAGGCATATATGTAGAATTTTACTCAGCAATAACAGAATAAAATCATGGCATTTGTAGGTAAATGGATGGCTTTGGAGAAGATAATGCTAAGTGAAGTTAGCCAATCCCCCAAAAAACAAACGTGGAATGTTTTCTCTGATATAAGGAGGCTGATTGATAGTGGGGTATGTAGGGGGAGCATGGAGGAATAGAGGAAGCCTAGATAGGGCAGAGGGGTGGGAGGGAAAGGGAGAGGGCATGGGGTTAGAAATGATGGTGGAATGTGATGAACATCATTATCCAAAGTACATGTATGAAGACATGAATTGGTGTGAATATAATTTATATACAACAAGAGATATGAAAAAATGTGATCTGTATATGTAATATGAATTGTAATGCATTCTGCTGTCATATATTTAAAAAATCAATAAAAATAAAATAAATTAAAAAATTGAGTGCTTAAAGGGAAAGAAGAAAGGAAGAGAAACAATTAACTTCTAAGGTTGTAAACTATACTACTTTTACATAATCTACTTTTACATAGGTGTTACAGGCCCAAGCTCCAAAATAAGGGCATTTTGAAATCAATAGTTATTCTAAGTAAACCTATGGAACATTCTTATTGCTTTGATGAAAATGAAGGATGAGCTTCTGTCTTAGTGAAAATTCATGAACCCACAAGGAAATGCCTTCTGTTAGTCCCCATTCAAAAGAAATAAAACTTACAATTGATCAAAGGAACACATTTACTAACTGTACTAACATTTCTCAATGATAGTGCCTGCTTGGGTCTACAGCACTCCAGATCTAGCTGTCCCACAGTTGACCTCAAAACTGTTCCTACTGACAGGGACTGTGCCTGGCACTCAGCTGACTACATGAGAAGCTGCAAGGTCTTTGTGGCAGTTAGTTCATTCACATCATGTTTCTGCTGTGTCTATACCAGTCTCAAAGGATTGTCTGGCAATACTGTCCCTTTATTCTGGACTGTACATCACCAGCTGTGCCACAACTTATTTTTCTAGTCAAACTGAAAAATATCTCTTCCCAAGTCAAGAGCTCCATAAATATCTCCATCTTACTTACTATCCTGCACTCCAAACTTTCAAAAGACTTCAGGGAACAGTTGGTTCTTCTAAGCTCATACAGCTGATGGTCAAGCACATTTGCTGCCCTATTTATAACAGGCATATGTTTTTAAGTACTGGATGGATACCCAGAAAGCAGTTCTTTTTGAATGTTGTACTATTAGTATGACTGTAAGTATGTTTTTTGAGGATGGCAAGTAAAAGTGTATTTGATAATTAAGGCAGATTTTGGCTTATAGTATGTCCATTTCAGCTTTTCATCACATCAAGCAGGAATGATGTGTAGCTATGATATCTTTTGGGGAGATGTTATCGTAGTCACCTACCAGCAGCACCTCCTAAAAAGGAACAGTGCACAGGTTTAGAGTTGTGAAATAATGTAAGAGAGTTAATTCTATTACCAAATTTGGAGACATGTAGAGAATTTTATTTCAATGTGGTTTAGAAACAATCACACTCTAATAAATACAATGTTACCTATAATATCTCAGTCCTGTGCAAACTCAATATCTGAGTTTCTCTATTATTTAAAAAAATGAGTTTGGGAGAAAATAAAGTGATAGAAAGGGCTAGTATTTGATGTAAAATTGTCAATCTATTCTACTCTTTTTTGCACCATAATAGTAGATTCCCTAGCCACTGCCTCATACCCCCAATCACAGGCAAAGACTCAGTGAATTGCAGGGAGGAACATAAAATGCAAGACTGCTTTGCTTTTATTTTTGGCTTGTTGAGCTTTATTTTAACATTGCCCTGGGCAGATTTGCATCTAACAACATTAGCCTCCTAGAAACATACTTTACTACACAATGGAGACTTTTCTTCACTTATATGTTGCTTGGGGCTAATAGAATGAGCTGTTTTGCACTGAATATGTATCTTTTGATCTTGCTTTATGTTCCTCTTGCCATTTTGTTGCTAAGGGCTGCTAATTAGGAGAAATCCATAAGTGAAAACTGCCAAAAATTTTTGAAATATTGAGATTGGACTCTCTGGCCAGTGCTCACACAGAGTTCTGTGGACCCAGAACTCTTATATAGAACTCAATTATTAGGAAAGAAATCAGCTTGGGCTCTTGGATAGGAAGTCTTGTACTTAGTGAACAATACATTCTTTTACTTCTTATTCTCAGATTCTGACCTCTCAGGGTGGATTTCCTAAATTCCTCTTTTGTTACCCTCATTCACTATCAATGATGATTTGGGGGTTACAGACAAATACCCATCAAAAATGGTGTTTTTGAAATTACCTTTATCATTAGAGAATGTTTTATTAAATGCCTGCAAGATTTTTGTGCACTCAAGTCAGTACTGCACTGATATACTTAGAACAGGGAGGTTAGGAACTCTGACTTCCTTAATTTTATAGTCTAAAAGAAATGTAATTTTTGTATGAAACATCATGTGACATGGCACATGGTTTTCCAGACAGGTGATTGTTCATAAAGATTAAGGATCTCTATTGTATAAGAGCAAAAAGGGAAAGTTATCTGAAGAATCCATTTGCTCACGTTGATTTGTGTCCTGAAAACAAAGAATATTGAAAAAAAAAAGATGGAATGAGAATAAGTGATACAGAAAATATTAACAAAATAAATTATTTATATACTACTAGATTATTATATCCTAGTCTTAAGATAGAATATATATAACTAATACAGTACAGAAACTAGGTCATCTACCTTTGACTAAAGCTACATGAATCAATATTGCTGAGATTTTAATATTAGAATATATCTTGGTGAGCTGTAGTGGCTACATTCTGGAGCTAGAAGAGTGTATAAAAAAGTGTATTTTCTTTTGTAAGATACTATGTTTGAGGTTAATCATGCATTGAGCACTGGTTAGCCCCATCAGGTAGACACACAAAATTACTCTCATTCTTATTTTGGGGAAGTTTTATTCAATCCTGATTGCAGGTTAGACACTGATATCCAGGATGGTGAGTTTGTCCAATAATAATAATAATAATAATAATAATAATAATAATAAAATAAATGTAGGACAAAATTTACCAATAGTAAAAAAAAATGAAACAGTTTTTACTGAATAAGTACAGTGCCTCCTACAACTGGGCGACTCTATATGCCTAAATTTCAGTTGACTCCCAGACAACAAAGATCTGTGGAGAAAATTCCACTTGATGTACCTCTATATTACCTTTTTTGGTTTTCCTTCTTGATTGTATTATTATCTTGAAGCAGAAAATAATTGCTAATTTCACAGTCAAATGAAATGAAGAAAGAAAAATTTTAAGTGTTCTATGAGACCAAATTGATCTATTTCACTAAAGATGAGCAGTGAGAAAATTGATTATAATTTAATCTCAAATCCTCTGTAAATTCAGAGTAGGTTATATTGTCAAGGTGGTTATTCTTTAATGTGACTCAGTATGGATTAAAAAGTGTTCATTCTGTTCCTTAAATATGAGTCACTAGGGCAAGAGACACCACAAGGTAATAATATCAAGGTCCCTAGTAAAATCAACCAAACTCAAAGAGGGGCACTGGTGTATTTGAAACAATTTTTCTTTTTATTCCATAGCACATTTTTAGAAATTTTTGAGTTATACACTTTCCACTGCACATTTTTTAAATTTATTTTTACACATTTATTATATCATAGATGTATAAAAGATGTCATCATTTTCTTTCCAGGCAAAGAGAAGTTAAAAAAAAAATGATAGCTTCAAATAAAAGGAAATGAGATGCCTGGTTTGGATAAGGGGAAAAAATTTTCATTTGGTCACCATATCACCGCTTTCAGAACCACATGGAATTTTTCAGCCTTCAAAGTTTTATTAGGAAGAGAACATCCCTAAGAATGTGAGCTGAGAGGTGAAAGATTCTTGGCACATTTATTCATCCATTGAATAATTATTGAGCGACTTTTTGCGTCAGACTTTTTTTTTTTTACAGGCAACAGAGATGCAAAAGATTGAGAAGACATGGTCTTTGCTCACTCTAAAATAGCAATGAAAGGCAGAAAAACAATGAATATAAATGCTAGCATAAGCTGAAAACAACTAGGGAACTTGGAGAATGCTTCACGAGAGAAGACACATCTGAGGTGGATTTTTGTATCATAAGCAGGAACTTGTCAACAGATGCAAAACACATTTTAGAGAAAAGAAAAAAAAGAGGCAGAAACAGTGAGACTGGAACCTCAACAAAGTTAGAGAGAATATAATGTCAAGAGATGAGGCTAGAAAAGTAGGTTGAGCTGATTTATATTTTTACAGATCTTTTGGAACTTTTAACAGGTAAAAAGACCATGACCATTTAAACAAGAGGATTGTGTGGTCAGCATCATGTATGTTCTGCTCAATATAAAGGATGGATGAAGTAGCTGTGGGCAGGAGAACAACGCTGCAGGCCAGAACACCAGGTGGAGAGTTATGCAGTGATACTGATAACAGATGACAAGGCACTGATCCATAGCTGTAGACATGATGATGGATTGTAGAGATCAATCTTAGGACCAAAATTGTAAAGTAAGATTTGATTGCATAAGTGAAATAAAAAGGACAAGGAAACAGGAATAACTCAGTGGCTACTAAAATAGGGGCACAGATGAATTTTAATTCCATTAACTGAAATGTATGCATGTATTAGAAGAAAAAAAGTGGAATATAGTAAGTTTCAGCTCAGAATGTGTTGAATTTGAGGTACCTTCAGAGACTTACATGAAATAGGTGGGTATGTTGTTTTAAATTCAAGTCAGATGAAGTGTAATTAAAGCCACAATACTGAAGAAATATAATAGAATACTCCATGAGGTCAGGAGAGAAGAAATGTACAATCCTGCAGGGCAACAATATATAAAAGGTGAGTAAAGAAAGAGGAGAACATTATGGAAATTGAGAAGTGATGGGAGTTAGGAGGAGAGACAAGAAAATGAAGAAAGGTAAATGATACACAAAGCTTTGAAGAGATTAAATACTTAAGATAAGCCCATTGGATTTGGCAATTAGTTGATAACCAATGTGCTTCTAAGAGTGGTCCCAACAGAACCAGGCAAATGTGACATCTATGACGGAAAGTGGACATTATTAATTAGTCGATATAAATCATGCTGCTAGGCAGGTCAGATTCCTAAAGCACATATTGAGATTTCAGTAGAGTTTCTGGTACTGTGTCAATAGGTCTTGACCATAAGTATTGATGATTAATCCAGAAGAAATGAGGAACAATTTTAAAACAATACCTTATTAATTACCATTTAGATTCAGCTCTTGCTCTCATCTCCCTGTCTTTTCACTTAACCACCATCTTTGGGGAATCACTGTGAGGGAAGATGCCTCTGTGTAATAAATTTTCAAAGCTAGTTTGGCCTTAGGACAGAGAGTCAGAGGCAGAATATGAATCCCCTTAGGCTAGAAAGGCTTTTGAGTCATAGGGGTCCTCTTAGGGATCACTCATACCTTGAACTGAACCTTAAGCATCCACAGCTCTCTCTTGAACTCAGACTGGCTATGAAATGTCAGAGTTAACTTACATGTAGCATGACCGGGAGCAATGGCCTTTGACTTCTTCTCTCACTCTCTCAAATCTATCTCTCTTCAACTCTATTATGCTACAGGGTCAGTGATTTATGTAGGTTGGGGACTCTGGGCACTTCTATCCTTCTACAGTTTGAGTAGACCAAGGTTGTTACAAGAGCTCTCCCAGATAGGCTTTCATTCAAACTCACCACCTCTTGCTTTTATTCCAATTCTTTCAGTAACTTCTAAAGCTCTTTTTGATCATCTGGCTCCAACTCCCATTTATGAACTGATTGTTGGTCTATTCAAGAGTAACATGTTTTTAGAAAAAGGTTTACATTGGGGTAGGAGGATGTGATGGGGAGAGAGAGGAGAAAAAGAGAAAGGAGAAAAAAAAAAAAACACTAAAATAGGTTGTCGCACAGGGTGAAGGCCTTCTCAGACCACTATCCTTTAGAAGGCAATACCCCGGGGGAAAAAAAGATTTTGAAGACAGGAAAAGTAGGAAGTGAGGTGGAGTAGAAAGTGGGTGATAGAAAAATCAAACATGGGAGTAAGAAAAATCCTTATAATTCTCCATGTGAGCTGTGTCCTTGTGATTTATATGCAATCATCAGTGATCTATCAGCTGCTTGTCAGCTGGGGGAGAGGACCACTGTATTTCCTTCACCTATGATGGATCTGTTTGATAATATCTCCTTCAATTTGCAGTTGCTGGAATCTCCTATTTCATACTTGTGGATACAAAATGCATGTTAAAAAGTGAATACTTTTTTGCTCTTTATATTCATCTGCCTTTAAATTTATCTCTTTTACCTGTATCTTTAACAGTCAAGGAAAACTAGACATCAAAGCCCTTTTCTAATGGTAGCTCTGATGGCAGTACCATTACTTATTTATTTTCTCATATACATACTTTCTATATGTTGACTGTGAAATAGTATGCCTGCTATATCTAGGAGTTGTCCATGTCTTAGAGGCACAATTTGATCTAAATTATATCTAAATGCACGTAATGTAATGATGAGTCATATTATAATATGGTTCTGCTCCAATGATACCATTTGCATAATGCTCTATATGATAAGACTATAAAGTAAGGGGCTAGGTTTTCAAGTGAGGCTTATGGAAAACAGTCTTCAGACTTTATAGCCAAGTTTCATACATCAGAATGTTCATCCTAAGTGCTTTATAATTTATTGTGAGCACTTTTATTTCTCCTTACTGCTGGAATGAGATAAAGAATAAACCCAACCATAGTACAGACCACATTTTTTCCCTTCTAGAACTTAGCATACTTTTGATATTTACTTTGTAATGACTCAAAAGGTAACAGAGTTTTCTTCAAATAGCTGTGGAATTGTTTTTAATTACATAGTGAGTGAGTATTTAAACTACATATCAGAGCCAGGATCCTAAGACTAATTTTACTCTTTCAAAGATACAACTAAAGGCAGCATTTTTTCCTTCTAAATAAAGGGATTTTTCAGAGAATGGAGACTCATAGGGAGAATCAACACAAAAGCAAGATTAAAATTACTGCTCATCTTCTCTCAACCAGATGGGGTGGAAAGAGGAGAATCTGTAGTTCAGTGGACAGGAAAGGTTTGGGGATTATTCCTACTTCATTGAGAGTATAATTGGCACTCGTGAGAAGGAATAGATAGGCCTATTCTTGCAACCTCAGGGTCCACAAAACATACAAAGCATAGAGTATGCCATATTCAATCCAGGTGGCACCACAATTCTGTCAGCAGATCTCTGAAGATCACAAAGCACAACACAGACTGGATGTTGTCCTGCATTCAGACTGTCCTTGAGAGACATTCATATGTAGGCTCTGCCTTTTATGAAACAAACTGCATCTGATGAAAGACATGAAGCATTTAGAGTCTTGTCTATGCACAGGTATCCCAATGCCCCTTTTAAGATGTTCCAGAGATGGAATTTGAGCCTCAGTTTAAACTGCTATGCTATATAACCAGTCCACATCATACTGGATTCAAGTTAAATATTATTGAGCTTTATGAGATCTATTGCTTATAGGAAGGGATGAAGGAGGAATCAGGTATATGAACACCAGACCCCTAAAAGATTTCCCTAGAGATGTGATAAGCAAGGGTTGGTTTTAACTATAATATATAGAGGTTGCTAAATTTAGCTCAAAATTGGAGTTTCTACAGAATGAATATTCAAATTTCTAAGTAAGGAGGGACATGGGGGAAAAATGTTAGACTCTTCTAAAGCTCACTAGGTTCTCTAAATATATTAGCCTATTTAATAATCACAACTATCTTACAAAATAGTTATTATTTCCATGTTGCAGTAGAAAACTAGAGTCTCTTCAACAATATCAGACATCATCAGGCCAGTTACTGCTCTGTATGTCTAAAATTAACCCACACATCATATAATATAATTCCTTAACTCTCAAAGCCACAGCTATTCTAAGTGCCAAAATTTAAAAAAAATGCTACCCTATTCTTTTACAGTCTTGTAATATCACAATGTGATATTTCTGAGCTTTTCATTATAATAAAACATTAGGTAAACATTAGATATCATTAATACAGGCATATCTCAGAGGATTTGCAGGTTTAATTCTAGCCCATCACAAAAAGCAAGTGTCATGAATTTTTTGATTTCCTGGTTCACAGAAGTTATTTTTACACTATACTAATAGTTCATTAAGTGTATAATAACTTTCTGTCTTAAAAAAGTATGTATCTTAATTTTAAAATACTTTATTCCTCAAAATATAAAAGTAAAGGTGGGAGTCAGGGAGCCAGGGAGCTGAAACTGCCTATTGCAGCAAAGACCAGTAGGACTTCCTGAGGGTCAGCAGTGAATCCCCAGAGTTTTTTCTTTCTTTTTTTTTTCTTACTGAGTCTAATCTTAGGACATGGTAATGAAGCAGAGATGATTCAGAATGATTGATAATTCAAAATCCCATAAATTTGGTACTTAGCTAACTTGGTATTTTTGAAAGTGTTTGCATAGTTCTTGGAATTCATTATACTTAAAATAATGTTGCAAAGCCAGACAAAGGACTTCTAACTCAGAATCTGAGCCCGGGATATTTTCATGACAGTTTATGCCATCCTCTTCTTAGAAATTTTCCTGATTCCACACTTTAATGCTGGTAATATATAGCATCACTTCCCAGACCAATTATCTTTCCCTCTAGAATGAAATGATTCTATGATAGTTTTGCTGATTCACTAAGGGTTTTATTTGTAGAATTGAAGTTTCAAAGCAAACAGTATAAAAATAAAGGGCCAACACATTCTTGAAGACTTCCTTCCCATCCACATCTTGAATCTTCCACATTTTACAAAAGAGAGAGATTTGCAAACGTGGAAAAAATAATAAAGCTTAATTTTAAAAAAGTTTTCTTGTGAACAAAAAAGTTAATAATTTCTAAAAAAATCAAAATTTTCCACAACTGAATCAATTTTCCCTTACCTGTCCTGGATTTTACTGATCCATTTTTATAGAGGGAGTAAAATGAAACATTAAGGTTAAATGATTTCTCAGGCATTAAATTAGGAACCAAGCAAGTTATAACTTACCTTTCACTATCAACACTGTACAAGTGTATATTATCTTACAATTATGATGCTAAAATTAAATAGCAAAAGGGGCATGATTCCTTAACTACTGACTTATTTTAATACACTTTTAGTTTTAACTGACACATAATAATTGTATATATTCATGAGGTACAGTGGGAGATTTAAGTACATACATACAACACATAATGACCATATCAGGGTAATTGGTATATCACCTTAATCATAAATAATTGTGTGTGTGTGTGTGTGTGTGTGTGTGTGTGTTGGAAATATCTAAAATCCTATTAGCTATTTTACATATTCAAATAGAATATGAACTTAGAACCAAAGCATCCCTAGGCCTCAGTGCCTTTATCATGAACCTGACTTAACAGTTCAGAGACTTTGCTATTGGCAATCAAAGATCTCATACAGCAAGAAGCACATGCTTATGAAAAAAATGCCTTTGCATAATAGATGTTTGTCCTGTGACTCTGGATATTTAAACCAAGAGATCAAGACCTACCTCAATTTTTCAACCTTGACCTTGTCAAAATTTTTGTCTCCACAAAAAGACATGGATGTTTGGTAACATCCCTGGATGTCAAAATTTTAAATCTATTTTTGTCTCCACAAAAAGACATGGATGTTTGGTAACATCCCTGGCCTATACCCCCTAGATAACAGTAGCACCACCTCTTTCCTTAGTTTTGACAAACGATAAATGCCACCACGCCTTGCTAATGTCAGTGGAGGCACAAACTACATGCACTTGGGATCCCTTACCTAACCATCCTTTCTTAATTTAAGAAACAAAAAAAAATCTCTTCTACCCATCCAGGCACACTACCCCTAGAACCTATAATTTAAAAGAAGGAATATAGTTAACTGGTAAGAGATTAAGTCAAATATATTTGTTGTTTTTGTTTTTTTACCAATCAATACATACAAGATTCTACTCTTGAGAAAAACAGAAAATTTGTACAAAGATAAGTCTGGATAAATACTAATGCTAAGTTAGTATGTTTTTAGCCAATAATGCTTGTTAAATGTGAAGAGCTGTCTAGTAGCAATTGAACAGGCTTAATATCTAGTCGATGTGTATTACTTTCCTTATGGACCCTGACGGTAAATATGCTATTAAGTAATCTATTAGTGCAAACTGAATTTAGTATTTCTTTTTTACCTCCAATTATATTCATCATTTTAGAATTATAATCCCCAGTCTTATGCAGTGTGAGTGGAATTGTCAATGTACCTGTTCATACAATTCTGCATAATATACTTGGTGTTAAGTGTTTGCAGAGATCCAATGCTCAAGATTTTTACGAGTGCATCAATTTTTCATGACACTTTTATGGATTCAGATATACTGAATTGAGAAGTTAAAATTTTGTCTGCTTACCTTTCCTGTTATTTTTAAAGCTGATTAAACACACACACACACACACACAATAACAACAACAACATAGTTTTATAGTTAAGGTAGGCAACCCACCTGGTACTTGAGGGTTCATAGTCAAAGTGGGCAACCTTCTGCACACTTATTTAGTGCTTTATCTTCCTTTTCTTGGTTTCTCACATTCCAGAGATAAACTTCCTTTGTAATGACAAGGAGCACATTTATTCCTTCTTCATTTTCACTTCAATACCACACTTAATAATTCTCTTAAAATTTTCTTCATATCAGGTAATTTTAATGATTTCTTAACAATTTTAAAATAAGTGTCAATATAGTTTTTACCTATTAGACAAGTGGTGAATATCTGATATATGACCTAATAGCAATTTGTTAAATTTGGTGTAGTTGTTCCACATTTCTGCAAGTATCTATTGCACAGATGATGTTTAGGCCACTAATCAGTGAGGGCTCCATAGGTTAATAATAAGAAGATCACTGTCTTTAATAAACCTGCAAGTAAAGTTGAATAGAAATAACCAATGTAATACAGAGTATTATAAGGGAATGACAAGGAGCCAAGGAAAAGGAGGGCATACAAGATTTTCTGTAGAGGAGGCAGTCTCTATTATAATCCTACATCCTCAGCTACCTGCAAGAAATCCCATCCAAAGTGAGAGGAAATTCTCTGATCCTTTCTGTGGGGCACAAGCACCCACCCTCTTCAGGGTGTAATCTGTTCTAAATTTTAGAATAATTTGCAACATTGTGAACTCCTTGAACAAACAATCTATTAAGTCATGCAACACATAACACAAACATTTTATTCTATTTTATTTTACTTTTGGTACTGGGGATTGAAATCAGGGGCCCATTACCACTGAACCACATCCCCAGGCTTTTATTTTATTTTATTTTATTGAGACAGGATCTCACTAAGTTGCTTAAGGTCTTGCTAAGTTGCTGAGGCTGGTCTTGAACTTGCAATGCTCCTGTCTCAGACTACTGAACCACTGGAATTACAGGCATGCACCACTGCTCCTGGCTATACCTACAGATTTTAAAAATACATTTCTTTACACTTTTCCTGCTTTAGCCCAGACTGATTTGGGAGATAAAAATCAGTAGTTATACAATTCTGAACTGCACTACCCAGTCTTGGAGTAGCATTCCATGTGGATGATGCTTCGTTATTATCTTGGTACTATCCTAGCATGGCCCTAGAGTCCTCATTTACTTTGCAGGCCTGCCTAACACCTGGGAGCAAACTCACCTCTTAATGCAAGCCCATCATACTTTTTGTTGAGTTGGTGATTGCTGGGAGCCTGGGTCTGCATTTAGATCAACCATTCTTTTTTTCCCTACAGCCTGGCGATCTATGATTAACCTGTGTGACTTATTATTTTTTCTTAATTAAAAAAAGAGAAACATAGGCTCCTTCAAATTGAGACTACTTTGACTTTTATCATCTTTCTATTATGGATTAAATACTTCCTATAGTTTAAAAAGTTACCACTTTAAATCAAGATTTTAAAAAGGTAAAACTAATAATAGAATAGTTCTGAAATCACATTGTTCTTTTGCTCATTTTTCAATAAGTTTTAGTTAATATTGTAGAGGGATTTATTCTCTAGTTTATAAGGACAACACATTTACTTTGGAACTTTTCACCACGTTAAAAAGAACCCTAAAATATCTGGAGAAGTGATATTTTAAGCATTATATTGTGCTCTGGTGGTTAGAGTTTAGCAAAATACAAATCAATAAAAAGTATATTCCATTTGTTTGTAAGTAAAAGATAGACTTAAAAATTAAATAAGGATAAAAGGAAAAGTAAAAATAAGGTGTTTTGTAGATTGTCATGACAAAATTTGCACATAATGCATTGTTGCAGTAGATGCATTTTTATGGGTCTGGCAATTTTTCTGAAATAGTCGATTACTTTCTTAGGTAAGATAAATCTGAACAGTCTCAGAGAATAATTTGGAATAATGATCTATGCAATTTTAACTTTTCCATTGATAATAATTGTTAAAATGTCAAAGGAACTTAAAAGCCTGACTGAAACTACCTTGTGCTGATAAAGAAATTCACCCAATTGATTTGTGTATATTGTAGGGTAGTTTTTAAGATGGGAGCATGGAATATAAGATACCCTATATTCTTTATCTGCATGTGTGACCCTGTTAGTTTACATGGCAGGTATTTACCTAGAACCCATATTATTGCAGATTACATTTTTCATATATTCAGGTAAATAACATAAAAATCTATGTCTTTGTTTAATTTATAGACCATATTTGTGTCAAATATATTAGATGTTGGTTTTTTTTTTAAATGACCATATCAAGGCCATATTCTGGGCTAAGGATATTCAGGGTACTTCTCTGTGATGTAGCAAGTCTGGTCATTGCTGTGTTGAGCTGTGTAGGTAAGAAAGCACAAAGAGAAACCTGCTGGCGATTTAAAATACATTTGCACAGGTATATTTTTGTCCTCAATAGAAAAGAAAAATATCATAATTTTACATTCAAAAATGTCATTAATGGTCTAAAAGACAGGAAGCAGTCTGTTGATTAATTCAGAAGTGCCCTTAAGTTGAGAGGTGCTGGGAACACCACCAAGGATAGAGAAGTGATATCTCAAAAGAGCAGAGCAAAAAAGGTAAAATCAAGCCTGAAAAGAAGCAGTAAGCATCTGCAAAGTGAGCTCTCTTCTCCTCCTAGGACCTCCAAATTATCAAACACATTTAATTATTCACAAAAATATTGACATGGCTGAGAAACACATTCTGGGAGGTGGAGATACTAAATGATACTTAAATCTAGCTATGTTAATAAAACAAATAGATAAAGCAGAGAAGGAAGATGTGTGTATCTTGACACACAACTTATGTCAAATTCTTATTTGAAATTTAAAAAAAAAAAGGATTCACCTGAAAATAGTGGGAAAAAATAGTCTTGGACCATAGATGAGTTATTTAAAAAGACTCAACAGTTTTCCTCCATATGAGAGACACAAATTGGCCTCTAAGTCTCTCTGTGGTCAGTCTGTGGATTATGTACAGATTTCCTTTCTATGCATGGGTGAGGAATCTCTATGCCTGACTGTTTTCACCTGAGAAAAGAATCTGAATTTGACTCGATTTGGGAAACACAGGGGAATATGGTGTTTTAATTGTTCTGCCATCATACTCTTGACTCTTTCTGTCCATTCCCTCACACCCAGAGTGTCAAGAAGTTGGCTGTGTAGCTGTGAACAGGGTCTGGAACCATCTTTCTGTGGGACAATCATAAATCTTGCCAAGGGGTACACAGAGAGACTTTTTCTTTCTTCCTCACTTTTTTTTTTAATTCATTTATTGCTTGTTTGATTTTTTTTTTCATTGTCAGATTTTCTGCTGGAAAATTGAAAGAAAGAACTTTATTCACCATGAAGTAATTATCCCTTCTCTGCTAACCTGTGTTCTTTGCCCCCTTCTTTGGAGTTTCAGAAAGGGATAATTTCAGTTTACTAAAAAAAATCATTTTGACAAACATTTATCCTTCATCTTCTCTGGAATGACTTACAAAATTGTTTCTTCATCTCCCATGAAAAACTGCATTCATTCAATACGACAAGAAATGCTGGGAGAAAAGTACCTTGTCATTAGATAACCTGCTGCTCTCAGCAGCTAGAACTAGACTTGGGCCAGATGATGCTTGCGTTGATTTTCTTGATACAACACGAATGCACTTGTCCTTGGACTTACACACTTCTTATTTCTTGGAGTGTATTGCAAATTCCTAAGGGTCAGTAGTGAACTCTGAAATCTAGTCTTGTTCTTGCATCAGTGGAGCATAACTTGAGACTACTATCATGCAAGACTTTATGAAATACTTAGGAAAGAATACAAGATGGAGCAAAAGTGACATGATATCATTGTATAATTCTCAAAAATACTTGAGCAAATGGAGTTCTGTGTGAATGAATGACCTTTTCATAAACAAGTTGAAGGTAATCCAGTGGGAAGTCAATACTCATTTAATGTTATTGGCCTGAATTACTAATACTCAGATTGTTTATTGCTGAGCTGAATCTAATATAATGACATTCGTCCGTTGGATGGTAATTAGATCTTAAAGGAAACAGTGAAGTTACTAAGGACCCCAAGAAATGTCATGGTAGTGATTCATTATGCGTATAATTATTTTTCTTGATTGATCTTGTTGAGTCAAATCATGCAGAGAATGAAAGCAGTTACAGTTATGGTTAAGCCACTAACATTATTACTCTGCTCTGTCAGATGTGTTGTAGAAGACAAGAACTCAAAGGTGGCCTGGTTGAACCGTTCTGGTATCATTTTTGCTGGACATGACAAGTGGTCTCTGGATCCCCGGGTTGAGCTGGAGAAACGCCACTCTCTGGAATACAGCCTCCGCATCCAGAAGGTGGATGTCTATGATGAGGGTTCCTACACATGCTCTGTTCAGACACAGCATGAGCCCAAGACCTCCCAAGTTTACTTGATCGTGCAAGGTAAGATAAGAGTGGGATATAAGGTGGTAAGGAAGAGATGCAGTTGGAGAATAAGCATTATATATAAAATATTTACAAAATTCTTTCTAAAAAGGAAAAACTTCCAAATGCAGGATTGCCCTTAAGTATCTGGTTTCCTTCTACAAAATGGATTTTAAGTGAGAGGGCTAAAGAGAATAGAGAGAGTACCCTTGCCACTGTGAGCCAGTACCTTTGACAAGAAGGGTTTCTCCTAGTTCAGAATATAAAAACATACAGCAAAACTTACAGCTATTAAAAAAAAAGGTAAAATAGGAACGTAGGAACATACAGAGTGCTTAGAACCACAGGAAGTTCACTTTACTACCCTACCAGGTACCTGTGTTTCACCAAACTTAAGAGAGTTGGGTTTTACCTCTCCTTGTCCTAATTAAAATTTTTCATTAATTATCTGTTTTTATGACAGAAAGAAATATTTTAGAACAATAATGGTCCCCACAGGCCTTGATATCAGCGGTCCAGCTTTGTGTGATTTGTATCTTCACTACATAACAAGTTACTTGTGACCAAGTCCACTGACAAGGAACTTCAAAGTCATTAGGGACAATTTGCTTTGAGACTGGGGTTTCCACAGGCACATCTGAGTCGGGGTTTTACAGAATGCAAACTCTAAATGGCATATGCATGCTCCTTAACAATAGCTCCCTTGAGTCCCTTTTCTCATAATTGCAAAATGAAAACAAAGCTGATCAGCTGCAAAATTTTTTTGCAAAGTAAAGTCAAACCACCAGCAGTTTCAATCCATCTATCAGGAAAGATCTAAACGCTAACAAATATTAGGGCTGTGTTTGTGTATTCCTGATTTACAATTTTATGTAAATTTAATGCAAATTAGGCATGGCCCTAGGGCTCCTGTCAGGATTCCAGTGCAGTCAGTGGTGTGGCAAAGTTTGACTATAGCTTCTATTAATGTGTTATGGAATTGATTATTGCCGTGTTTAAATTATTGCTCTTCCAGATTGTCTGATTAATAGATTGAAACTAGAATAAAATACATCAGAGACTGGCTGATGCAAGAGTGGTTTAGTCAGGTGGCTGCTATCTTGGTCCATTTTCAATGGCTGACAACTTCATTTTATTCCTAATAAAAGGTGTATCTACTGGTTTGCAAAGTCCCAATCACAGTCAAAACATAGCACACTTTCCTTGTACTTTAGTGAAGAGTGCATGAGCTCTGTAATGAGAGACACTAGGGTTTAGATCTCTGGGACAACATTTAATAAGATATGTAACTAGAAATATGTAAACACATCGAGGCGTTAATTTATCAGCTCCCTTGGAGCACGTACAGGTACACACATGTACAAACACACACACTCCTACCTCAAAAGGAGAATTTTTTTAACCTGATTAAGTGGTAAAGGGAGAAGTGATAACTAAGGCTCTTCAGAACAAATTTTATCTAATGGCCTGTTATTAATACTATCTTGCGATTTTTCTTTCTTAGTATTTATTGTATTTCATTCATATATTTATTTATAATGTTCTATGCTTTAAAAATCCTGCTTAACTCTGAGATTTTTTTAATACAATTTTAGTATCTTTATAGCTTTTATTGTCATTAGAAGGATCCTAGAGAGACCACAATAGATATTTTGTATTGTCCTATACTAAATAAAATTCAATGATCTGACTATTATATTTCTTGGTGAGGAAGAGATGAGAAAAGAAACCATTAAGTGTAAGTTTTTTGCTCAAGATCACACATAATTCAGGGAGCAGTTGAGAGCCAAGCAGATCTGAAGTCAAATTTAAAGCACTTTCTAATAGAAAGGAATCTTCCCTTATAATTTTTTAAGAACTACTATAAGGGTTTTTTATTTAAGTCTGAGCTGATACACAGAGTTTCTTCTTTTATTTTATTTATTTTCTTATTTACCTGTGTACTTTTAAGCTACAAAACATGGCCTTTGCAATAAGGTTAAAACCAGAGCTCAGTTAGATCTTATTATACCAACCTTCATACCATGGAAGTGCTAGTGAAAATTAAGTTAACATAATATTAAGGGTTGGAAAAGAGCTACATTGTCAAGTGCTATTTATTGTCTTGTTTAATTATCATATTACTATTAAGTAGATATAAATAATTTTATATGTATATTAAAACTTTTATACACACACATATATTCAAACAGTTAAAGTTCAGAGATAATAAAAAATATCCAAAGTTCCCTATTGGCTTAGGACAGAGTTTCAAACCCACATCTATCTGATTCAAGATAATATATTTTTTTCTTCTTTTAACATATTGCTTTTTAAAAAAAATTAATTTATTTTTGTTTTTTGCACAAATGGGATGCAACTTTTCATTTCTCTGGTTGTACATTATGTAGAGTCATACTCATACATAGGGTAATAATGTCCATCTCATTCCACCATCTTTCCCTGACACACACCCCTTCCCTTTCTCCCCGTCTCCTCTGTCCAATCCAAAGTTCCTCCATTCTTCCCTTGCCTCCCAAATTATGGATCAGCATCCACTTATCAGAGAAAAAATTTGGCCTTTGGTTTTGGGGGATTGGCTTACTTTACTTAGCATGATATTCTTCATTTACCTGCCAATGCCATAATTTCATTCTTCTTTGAGGCTGAGTAATATTCCATTGTATAAATATACTACAGTTTCTTGCTTTGAGAGAAGCAATGAGGAACAAAACCTGTATTTATAAGGGGTATGAAGACAGGATTGTCTTTTCCTGGAGCCAGTGTCATTGAAAGGAAACTTTTAGACAATTGTATAGATATTGGCATGTGTGACCCCTAGCACCCGATGTCTGCCACTTCTCTTTTATATTCAGCTTTGAAATTGTCAGAGGACTCATCCATTCACATTATTTATTCCCCCTGATTCTTACTCTGTGAATAATCTATATATGTTTTTTACCCCATCCAAGATTCTACTTCTATGTATGACTGACATCATTCTTTTTCCCAGATCCACAGCCCTTTCCTTCAAACTCTAAGAACCTTTAATGTCCTTCCTTGATCACCCTCCATGGTTTCTGCAAATCCATGTAATTTCTTTTCTTTAATCAATGATGAGGACACCCTTAACTCAAAGGAACTCTGAGATAGCATTACAGAATCATGACTCGGCAGTTACACTGCTTGATTCAGATCTTTTTTCCTTCATATTAAATATGTAAATGTTGGGATAAATAACTTGATTTCCTTAAAGCCCGATTGTGCCATATGTGAAGTGGAGATTAAAATTAGGAATTTTAAATCCTCCTAAATTTATCATAAGAAAAAGTTAGGTAGACCACCTAGCTTAATGTCTGGAGACCATGTATTGTAACCCAATAGATGGTGATGATGTTGGTGATGCTGGAGAACAAGACAGTGCTGTTGCTGCTCCCATGTTTCTGTAAGGCTCACCCTTGTGCTGGAGTGCGCCCAGAGTCAAACAGCTGTTTTGACTCTCTTAGGATTGGAGTGGGCTCAGGTTTACTTCTTTGGCACTCTAGAAGGCTTTGTAGACCCATAGCCCTTTGAAGTTCTTACCTATATTTATTAAAGATGTTTGAGTCAAAAATAAAGTTCATACCAACAGCATTTAGAGTGTTTGTTCAATTTTAGATGGGTGAAATCTCCATAGGATTGCTGATTCAGTAGATCTGGGTAGTGTCTGAGAATTTGCATTTATAACAAGTTCCCAGGTGATGCTGATACTGCTGATGTAAGGACCAGATTTTGGGAACCACTGTACCAAAAGATTTGTATTCTTTAATATCACATGGAGGAAAAGAAAGAAAAAAATATGTGTGGGAAGCCATACTGCATAATTTTACTCATTTTCAGATAGTGGTACCACTCCAAATATTCCTAAAATTAATCTTTTTAGACATGAAGACATGAGACAGAGAACAAATAGAACGATAGGTACCTTAACTTTCACACTCCCTTTTAGGCCCTCAAAGATGCTTACATAACTTAGCCCTCTGGAATGAAAATCTTCTCTCTCTCCCTAAACTGTCCCTTTTCAGGTTTTGAAGCAGAAAACAAAATTATTGTGTCATACTGGTTCATGAGGGTCACCACACATAGAATATCCTTGTTGAAATAAATATGCTGAGATTTTTGCTAGACTCTGTGTTTGTCTAAATGATAGCTATACACACTTTCCTCATAAGGTTAACTAAAGAAAGCTTTGCGTCAACAAAATTTATAGTTGCCTTTGAGATCCATTCTAATTTCTTGATATTAAATATTCCATCTGTGTACGTCAAGGGTACCTAAATACAAACATGTATTTGATATACTTAATAAATTGAGAGACCCTTATCTGAAGCCAGATTTTTTTGGTTCCCATGCCAGCAGCTTTATGGAGTCCAAGATCAAAGATTAAAAAAACACCACCCTTAACTTCAGTAAAATAAACAAATGAATATCAATGGCATTATTTTCAATAATAATTTATTCATTTTTTTTCTTCAAATGTTACTGTCCTGTGATTTTGATCTTTCTGATCATGCTGATATGGAAGCATATGTATTAACGCAATGTTTCTCTAGATACGATCCTTGATAACCTGCAGCCAAGTCAACATTATAGTTTTTTATACTTGTTAAAATGCAGATGCCTGAGAACCACATCCAGAACAACTGAAGTAGAATCCTTGTGGATGGGAGCAAAACTTGCACTTTGTAGGTGATTCAGAAAAACACAAAAAAATCTGAGAACTACTATTCTAAGGATCTAAGCAATCAATGAAAGGGATTTACTGCTGACTGACTGCTCATTTTCCCATATGACACTGCATCAAATTGTATTTAAAAGTATGTACAGCAGGTAATAGAGGATTACAATAATAATATTATAAATAAACCTGTGAATTCATTTAAAAAAGTAATCAATCAGGTTGCTTTAGCCCTGAGAATAGTAGCCCTCAAAATAAGTATAATTCTACAACTTCCATGTATATATAAATACCAAGAAAATTATGATATGAGGATTATTTTAAAATGTGAATCTTATTTTTAAATATTCCATTCATTATACTAACTTTTATCCTACCTTAAATGTATGTGACTTGCACTATATAATTCATGGATTGGTATCAATACTAGATATGGACACACACACATAAATAAATATAATATGGAAATGATCATATCCCTGTTGAGAATTTGGCCTTATTCTTATGCCATTCTAATTTATTAGCTTTTTTTTTTTTTCAAAATGGTCTAATGTAGAAAAAACTAATATTGGAGGGTTTTTTTTTTAACATTTTAGAATTTTAAAATGTTTTACAAATAAATTCACTTAGGATTAATAATAACCCAGAAATTTTTCTCACACTATGAATCAAATCATACACATTGCTAGTGGAAATATATTGATTATTTGTCAGGATATTTGTTGCATAATCGCCATCATTAAAACAATGTAATTGTGAAATGATGTGAGAGTGAGACTTCTTTTAGAACCAACATGCTTTGTTTTTCTTTTCAAATTCCCACCCTTAAAAAGTGACATTTCCTGAATCTCATTAATCATAGAACATTTATATTGAAATACAGTTGCAATGCCTATAGCTTCTCTTTCCTTTTAATATTTTTGTTGTTGTTGCAGTTGGACACAATATCTTTACGACACAATTCCTTTATTTAATTTATTTGTTTTTTATGTGGTGCTGAAGATCAAACCCAGCACCTTGCGCCTCGAATGTGCTAGACAAACGCTCTACTGCTGAACCACAACCACAGCCCCTATAAATGCTCTTTTAATTTACTAATTTAAAACTCAAATAAGCATGAATTAATTTTTTCATGAGGAATAGTCTACAACCTAGTATTTCTAGGATCAAATTTTTAGAAGCCAGTTTTACAATTCTGTTAAGAAGTTCTGATGCTAATACCAAAATCTATTACACAGAGCTTTAAGCAGGTATTTTTTTCCTCTCTCAATCCCTTTCTTTATTTCTTTTTTTTTGTTGTTGTTGTTATTTCATTCTTTCTCCCTTCCCTCCTATTCTTTCCTTCCTTAATAAACATCATGTTGCATTGATTATTAATTAAATAATTGATCATTGCCTATAAAATTCCATACAAGTTTTTCCACTGCATTGTTATTAAATTTAGCCTGTAGCTCTTCTCATTTTTAAGTATTCTAATAAAATAAGAATTTGAAATCTTCATTAATTTTATTTGTTCTTAAGATAATTTCTCTTGATTAATGAGATTCCTAGTAATTAGCTGGAATTATCATTGGACTTTATGTGCTAAAGTATACTAATTTTCCTACTCTAGAGCTTAATTTTTCAGACAATAGCCTCTTGATTGGCTGTTAATAGATCAGGTTTAGTCTTAAAAGACATCACTATCCATCACAGTAAAACGATAGTTAATAAGAAGAAGTGATGTTTGAGGAGAAAATATTTGGGAATATTTTCTCATGCTGAGACCTCTCCTTGACCTAAACTTGCCATTCTCCTTGAGGAAGGAATTCAAGTTTTATCCAAGTCAATCCCATCTATTCCTAATTATTTTTTCATTTCAAAGCTTTCTCTATGTATCTGTAGCCCATTTTTTAGTTATTAAAGAGTTTATATCCACACACTGTACAATTCAAACTACATTTGTCTTTCTTGAAGACAACTGTCATCTCAAAGATGAGAAAAAATAAGAGAGAAAAAGTTATTGTATTCCAGTAGTGGCACCAGAGAGGTCTCAGAAAGAAACTGTGGACTTATGTGAAAAAGAAATCTACTTGAAGACAGAGACTAATGAACATTCAGCAAAGTACTCCAATCTTTAATCATTGCTGCACTAGAGATTTTAATACCTATGGTTAGAATTTTGAGGGTTATTAGACAGATTTGGAGATAGATATTTATTCCATATTGGGTTTGAATCTGCTAGATATTATAACAATGTATAGTACAAATGACAAATTATTTTTACTTACATTTTCTTTATATCATACATGGCAACTCAGAGATCTGTCATTTTTACAAAGTTTACCTGAACATTGAAATAAATATATCTATACTTTCAAATATTTAAAAAATAGCATCATAAGCCACTGTAAATCATAATTATATATAGAACATTTATATTTTTCATATATTAGTAGGATACTATAAAACTATGAAAGGCAACATTTTTGGTGGGAATGTAAATTTTTTCTAATTAGTTATAAATGATGATAGAATGCATTTTGACACATTTAAAAGCTCAAGAAAGAGTTCATTATCTGTACTCATATATATACTCACACTATATATATTTCCATATATCTGTATACATATATATATATATATATATATATATATATATATATATATATATACACATACTTACCATAATACATATATGCATATATGTACACACACATATATATGAGCATATATACAAATATACTGTACACACAAACATGCGCATTTTAATTATATCAGTTTGCTATAAATAAGTAGCATTTATTTTGGACAATTATATAATCGATGGGCTCTCTAAAATTTTTCCAGTCTTAGGTCTACGTGAATGACAATCAACTTAAATATACAAAACACGATAAGTCTCCTTTTTTCTTTTTATTCAAAAAGCTTTTAGGCAGGCTAGATTGTTTTGGAAAAACAGCCCAACATGTGTCAGGGATTATACAAGGAGAAATTCTGAGTGCTGGTATCTCTGAAAGACCCAGGTCCCAAACAAGAAAGTGGCTGAGTGGAGAGGAAGTCAAGTAAGGTTAGGACTTTGGCTACATTCAAAAGGAGTAAGTAAGTAAATAAATATGTTTTGGAATAAGTTCTTATTGTTGAGAAGAAATGCATGACTATGAAGAATGAGGAATCTGAAACCCTGTGGTTTGGGATTGAAATTAGAGTTATCAGTGCTCATTCTTGAGGTGCTTATTATTTTAATGGGGATGATAGAGAGAAATATGTGTATGTACTTCATAGCCCTACCATTGAGAGGCCAAGGAACACTGACACCCTAGTAGCACGAGTATTCCTAGGACCTAGCACCCAGATGTGGTTCACTATCTATGAAAAGGAACAAAGATTAGTTGGAGAAATAGGTGATTCAGGGCTGGATGAAGGTGGGAATAATATGAGTATAGAGCATATTTTACACAGGAAAATAAAAAGTACTTAAAATATAATGTTGCATATTTAAGTACCAAAGAGATTTCTACCAGCTAAGTCCAGGATGATTTGGGTATCAAAATAATGATTATAATAGAATATGATACATATATTACATGATAGCATATACATGTAATATATATGTAATAAATTATATGCTAGATATTAAATAAAAATAATATAAATTTCTTTGTTAGAATGGTGACTAATAAATGTAGAAGAAATGATGAAAATTGAAAATTATCATTTGTCAATCATCACAGAAGTAATTTATGCAGACAAAAAATATCAATGGATTCTAAAAGTTGTAAGTAAAAGAAAAATAAGGAATGCAATTTTTAAATAATCTTAAAGTAACTCCCCACAAAGTATTTATTCAAACAAAGGGTGAAAAGAATAGTAAGAAAAGTAGAGAAACCTAGCTGAGACTTTACCAATCAAGTGATCAAAGTGTATACACTACCATCATTAATGCTAACTGGCATCATGTGCCAGAAGAGAGCAAGCAATCCAAACACAGCATTACTTCTGTAATATTTCTTTCAAATGCTTAGTCTAAGTATGACAGGACATTAGGCATATCCAAGCTGACATTTTAGAGCAGAACTCTCTGTCCTCCAATCTTCATAAATATCAGTGCCATTGAAAGTCAGGAGAGATAACGGAACTGCCTAAAGATTGAAAGACACTGGAAAGGTACTACAGTTAGGTATAATACATGATTCTACATGGGATCTTTATGCTAAAAAAGATATGATGGAGCAATAATAAAACTTGGGTGGAGTCACTGGGTACATGGGAATTCTTTGTAAAATTCTTGTAATTTTTCTGTAAATATAAATTATTTCAAAATAAAATGAAACAAACTCTAATAATTAAGGCAAGTATTAGTAATAAAATTAGTGAACAGAATCCAAAATAATATTATTTATGGCATAATTAAATGGAATTTTCAAGCTTAATATACTATAAAAATATGTACAAATATAATCCCAAAATAACAATGGTCACATGTTTTCTCTGATTTATGGAGGCAAACCCAAAATAAGCAGGAAGAGAAGAAGAGTGGAAGTTCACTGTAGTAGACAAAAAAGAATGAAGGAAAGCAAAGGGGAATAGGAGAAGGAAAGACAGTAGAATGCTTCTGACATAATTTTCCTAAGTACATATCTAAATATACCACCCTGAATGCCACCATCATAGACATCCATAAGAGTAGGGTCTTAATTAGAATAAGATATATTTGATGCTTCTGTAATTATATCAAAATGGACTGTACTTTCATGTATAACTAAAAAGAACTGATAAAATAAAAATATATTTTAAATATTACATTAAAAGTCAAATGGAAAAAACATGAGATAATACCAATAACTAATAAAATACTTGTAACATAACTCTACCTCTCAATATTTAAATATTTAATAAATTTAGTCTGGTAAGTATGGACCATATTTTTCTTAACATGAAAAAGACAATTAAACCCATAGTAATAAAAGTTAGGAAAAGGAATACCAACAATTATTATTTTTATTTGACATGAGCTTGAAGATTCTGTTCAATGCAGTCGAAAGAAAATAAAAATGAAAAGATTCAGTTAAGTTGAAGGACGAAATAAACTTATCAATATCTCTAGGCAATTATGATTAATAACTAAACAAATGCTTATAAATTAGCGAGAAAAATATTGTCACTAAAAAATGTTTAATATGTATGTTGTCTGGTTATCTGAAGAAATACATAAAATTAATAATATTTAATTTAGTTATAATAAACACATAAAATCAACTTAAAATGTACACTCACAAAACTGAAAAATTAAAAAATTTACAAATAAATTAGGGTGCAGTAGTATATGCCTATAATCCCAGGAATTTGAGAGGCTGAGACAGCAGGATTACAATTTTGAAGTCAGGCTCAGCAGTTGAACAATAACCTCAGCAACTTAGCATGTTTCAAAATAAAAACCAAAAAAGATTGGGAATGTAGCTCAGCAGTAAAGTGCCCCTGGGTTCAATCCCCATTACTTAAAAAAAATAAAAATAAAAAAGAAAGGAAGAATTAAATAAGCAAGGTAGAAAACCTAAATGCAGAAATTAGAGAATAAAGGAAAAAGTTTTTAGATTTTTTTTTAATGGAACAAAATAACTTTTTAATGGCAACACAAATAAAATTAAAGATGTAAGGATGTTAAAATATATACATGGTAATTTTCCTTAAGATAAATGGGATTTTTCATGTGCCTAAAAATTACTTGGGAGACTTTGTTGAAATTATTTTAAATATATCACATTATTGATGAAGAATAGGTGGTCACAAAAAGCAAACTTTTTAGAAATGTATTTGTTTTATTAGGGATGATGATTTCTACTAGATGCCAAAATATTTATGAAGCCAGGCCTATATATATCTCCCTGTAACCCAGTGACTCCAGAGGCTGAGGCAAGTGGATTGAAAGTTCAAAGCCAGGCTCAGCAATTTAGCAAAGCTCTAAGCAAAACTCTGTCTCAAAATAAAAAAAATAAAAGAGGGCTGTGGATGTGGCTCAGTAGTTAAGTGCTCCTGGATTCAATCCCCAGTAATAACAACAAAAAGAAAAATAAAATACATATATGTCAAAACAGTATGTTTTTGATTTAAGAATGATCACCTCAGTAGATACCAATGAAAGGCCCAAAGCTACCACATTTAATAATGTCACATATAACACAAGATTTTTTTAAATCATGAAGAAAGTATGATTCAGAAATGGTTTTGAATATATTAATTGAAGAAAAAAATAAAGTTATTATTATTATTTAACGAATTATTATTTTTTACTCATAAAAATTGATACCCCATTTCTTAAAATTTTTATAGAAATAAAGCCAAAGACTAAAAGATTCAATAAATATATATTTCAACAGAGTGAGGAAGGCTTGCTTGGCATAAAAGTAAATGAAACGGCAAACAAAAGTCCTGAATAAATTTGACTATATGTATGTACATAAAATATATAAAGTTAAGAGAAGTAGCAAAGTTACTGAAACACAAAATAGGTAACAGATAAAGTTTTCATACCTTTGATATATGAGCAGATTGCAATTAATACAGAAAATAAAGAAAAATCAATAAAGAAAATATAGCTAAAATTCGTCAAAGGACATTGATTGCCAATCTGTAAAAAGAACACATGGAAATAGAAAAACATAGGAAATTATTAAAACCTCAGCAATAATCAAAGAAATAAAAAGAAAAATAGTAACAAATTGTTATTTTTTAAGCTAGCAATACTGGGAAAGGGTTAACAAAAAGAGGATATCCAGAAGTGGCAAATCAATAGTAAAACTGACACTTTTTTATCTCCCTGTCGAGAGTGTAAATTAGTAGAAACTTTCCCTAGGCGAAAGTAGGGATGTCTATCAAAGTTTTTAAATATATATCCATCATTTGACCCAGTAATTTGTCTTCCATGAATATGTAAAAAGAAAAATAGATTTTTGTACCAAGTGGCCAATGCAGAATTATTTTTAAAATATTAAAGGAAGATGTTCAAAATATTGAGAAGGACTTGAGAAGTTACATTGGGGATATTTCCTAAGAACTACTATTAATGTGAACATTATAGTGGCTGCTCAGAATCTAAACCTCTTCCTTACATTAGGAAATTTATCTCCTTGTCGACATTGTCAGGATACAGGCATCACTGCTGGGTGTAAAAGCTGAAATAAAGTTTACATATCCTGAAACTAGGGCTCAGCCATGAAATGCAGTCTTTAAAATTTCAATGTCCCAGATTCAGAATTATTAATCAACATTATTAATATAAGAAACTGAGAATCAAAGAAAATCTATGCATGTAACTGGTGGCAACTGGAGCAGTGGGTTAATGTGGGAGTGTTTGGGTCACTGATACTCCAGTAAGGCTGGATCCATTCTTGGATCTGTATTGCTGCTAGTGGGAACTGCAGCATCTTATGTTCTATTCACCAGTGGTCCTGCCCCTATAACAAACAAGATGCTCAGGCACAATTTTCACTGTGCCTCTTTCCCAAAGGTGTGAGCTACAATGAGTTCCTTTCTATACTAGACAGCCAGAGATGTTTCTCTGTTTCTTCCAAATAAAAGCTCTTGAGATATGCAGCTAAACAGCCATTAACCAGTATATTTTAGAAAATATTTTATTAAATGATAAAAATCTATGCAACTTATGGTCAAATGAAGTGACAGTTTTCTAAACAGCATAACCTCCAGCATTCATTCTGCAAACTGTAGTCAATACACACTCACATCATATGCACTCACATATCCATTAGAAAAAAATGAAGGTAGAATGAAATACACCAAATAATTTTACAATGCTTTGGGGGGTTTTGGCTTCATAGGTAAAATTTTATATTATTTTGTTTCTAATCTTATGTGTACATTGTGTGCATATACTATAGCTAGATAAAGTGCAATTTTTTAAAAAAAATAACAAATATGATTATTGAATGGACAAACTATAAGAAAAAACACTTCTTTTAAATTTCTGTTATGCTTTCTTTCTCCTTTTTCCTTTTAATTTATTTTTCCTTCAGCCCTCCATCATACTCTAAAATGAGCATTCATATTCTTTTTCTTTTTTAAAAAATTTGTTCTAATTAGGTATACATGACAGTAGAACGCATTTTGGCACATCATACATAAATGGAGTATAACTTCTCCTTCTTCTGGTTGTACATCATGTGGAGTTACACAGGTTGTATGGTCATATATGCACATAGGGTAATAATGTCTGATTCCTTCTACTATCATTCCTACCCCCTTATCACCTCCCCTCTCTTTACTCCACTCTGTCTAATCCAAAGTACTTCTACTGAGCTTTCATATTCTTTTCTCATTTCTTTTCTTTTTTAATGGAGGAAGCAAACTGATAAAGTCATCTAAAGCAAGTAGGCCTTAAGTTATTAAGTTATCATGCCTTACAAGGATATATTCTTTTTAAAAGACATAGTATAAAGATAATGTTGCATGCACCTGGGTACATACACACTACAAAGTCTTGGGGAGAAGGAATGAAGTCAGAGATTTTGTGTCGGTAAGACTCTGCCAATCTCCTCAATTCAAGTAAAACTGTAGAAGAAGCATTTTTATGTATAAAGTTTCCAATTTAAATTTTTAAACACCTCAAAAAAAAAAAAAAAACCCTTAATCAGGACCTTGTGGATGCTCCTATAACCATCTGCTGGCTTTACTTCCTTGTCTTCCTAAGCTGGAGCCTGTAATGTGACATTTCAGTGATCCCCTTCACGGCACCAAAACTTCAAGTTTATTTGATCTTATCTTGTTCTGAACTCTCCAGACTCTCATCCATGAGTGACTCCTATAATTCTTTTTCTTCTCTACTTTACAGAGTTTTAAATTATGCTAGGAAATTGGATACCATGACATTTTATTGAGGATCCTACGAACTCATGCTAACCTCATTTGAATCCTCATGTTTTCTGTACATCTTTTCATTCATCATTTGTTTTCAATTCAATTGCCTAAAATAACTTTACTTTTCTTTTTCCATATTCCCTATTTTCATCCTCCCACTGCCCCTGCCTGTCAGTCTTATGTTATTCTCTTTGACCCCTATTTAATTACACTATTTAAAAAGTCCCTCTTTTCCTGCAATCTCTTTTCCCTTTATTTCTGAAATAATGTACTATCCCTATTTTTTACCTCTTAAACTCACTCATCTTGAGTTCTGTGATCTTCATATTTCTGCATTTCACCAGAGCTGTACATGTTTCTCCTTATTTTTGAGATCTTCCACTAATGACCTCATCTTTGACTATAACATCTTTATGTTTTAATTCCAAGTATCCATTGTCAACCTTGCCCTTTATGTTCTGAATTCTAGCCCAGAAAGAACTATTAAACATTTCTTTCTATCTCGTCAGCCACTTCATGTTTATTGTGCTCAGGTCAAAATTAATTTTTACCTCCAAAGAATTTCTTCATTTTTTTCTGATATCCTTATTTCTGATAATGACATGATTTATCTTCCTGAAACAGGTTACTTCTAAATTCTCCATTTCACCTATATCTTTTTTTTTCAATCAATGATTACATTTTTGTGAAGCATGCTTTCTTACATTCTCTAAATTAGACCCTCAGTACCTCTTTCCCAGAATTTTTTTTCAAAAAAAGTGCAATCTATTGCTTTTACCTTTTTGCATTCTAAACTGCCCTGAACACAACTTCTAGATATGTGTGAGATATAGCTCCGATACTCTCTTATCTCAATTCTTAATAGTTCACAATAGTGACAGAATAGTCTAATTTAAAGTGGTTCTCCCCCAACATACTGTTCTAAACTTACTTCTTCCAATGTGTATATACTAGGTCCTGTATGATCAAACTCCTCCCCAAAATTATGAAAATTGAGTCAATCAGGCACAGAATATGAGAAAGTGTACTCCTGGCAGAACCAGAGACTGTGTAAAGGCTAGAACATGGTAGAGCATGGTGAGCGATGAGGGATGAGAAACAGAGGCAGGCTGCTGAGATACAAAGAGCCCTACAAATATGGTGGAGTTTGGTTTTGGTTTGTCTTCTTTTTCAGTGAAGGTGTATAGGGTTCCTAAATTAACAGAAATTGACTAAAGATTTTAAGCAGAGGAGTAACAGTGAATTTCAATTGGAAGTTCTTTTTTTTTCCTTTAGGTAATTATTTTAATTTCAAGTACAATTAATACATGTACATGTATTTTAATTAATACATGAACATGTATTAATTGTACATATTAATGAGTTCAATGTGATATTTCCTTCCATACATGTATACATACCATGTATTAATCAAATTCAACCTCTCTTTATCCACCCTTTCCCCCTCAATATCCTTCCCAGTCACTAGTAATAACTACTCTATATTCAGGTTGACTTTGTTTAGGTGCCACATATGAAAAGGGAAAAGGAACTGTTGTTATACATAGTTGGTAGAAATGTAAATTAGCACAACCATTATGGAGAAGTATGGAGGTTCCTCAAAAAACTAAAGATGGAGCTACCATATGATCCAGTAATCTCACTTCTGTTTATATAGCCAAAGGAAATTTTCAGCATACTAAAGAGAAATATGCATGCTTGTGTTTACTACAGCACTATTCATAATTGCTAAGCTATGGAATCAGTCTATTTGCCCATCAACCCTTGAGTGCATAAAAATGTGGCATATATATGCACAATGGAATATTATATTCCACAACCACAAAGAAGAAAAAAATTCTGTCCTAGAAGTAAATAGATGGACCTAGATGACATTACGTGAAATAAGCTGAACACAGAAAGAAATACCCAGTGAGATATTTATAAAATGTCACCCAGCATACTATATGTAGTTTCTCTGTCATGTCTTACTTGATTTTACCATCCAAAGGCAAGTTCTTCCTTCTCTAGCTCATAAACACATTTATCTCTACCTTAAAACATGTTGTATACTACTTTTTAACACAAGTATTTGATTACACCTTTCCTCCACCAGCACAAAGTTCCCATAGTACATAGAATGGGACTGATTATCTTGAAACCACACAAAGCTTCAGAAAATGGAAACTTCATAGAATACCTGGCAAAAGATGATGAGTCTCATTTTCTAAGAGTGATATCCAGGCTCACAAGGCAGAGTGGGATCACATAAAGAATGTTCAGGCTGTGGATGACAATCTTAGTTTTTATACATTGTGATTTTTTATCCTGCTTCCTTTGTATGGATGGAGCAAATCTTTGTAATTATCTATACCTGCTAACTCTGCTTGAAATAGCAATAAGTATTATCAAATCATTTACCAGGATGTAATGAACAGCATCCAACTCATAATCACTGAATACTTTTCTAAAGAAAATGCTTCATTTTTTCTCCTAATATTTGCTATATTAAATCTGAAAGAAAACTTATTATTTTCTATCACATATCCAGTCAGAAAAGCTGGACCAGGCAGGCCTATAAGTTAGCAAAAATGAGAGCATTTCAGATTGTTCCAAGGAAGAAAAATGTGGGGAGATGTAACTTTCCCGAATGCTGATTGGTTGGTGAGCAGATAATGATTTATGGCACATTTTAAATTACTCTTCTGGATGGAATGGTTTATGGAGTCGGGAAATGGGATTGTTCTTTAATATCCTGAAGCATCTGAAAACCTATGCAACTTTCATTGATCTGCTCTCTGCTGGATAATACTGCTATTTAAAATCGATGACATATTTACTTCTCTCGGAATGCCTCCATGGTTGTAAACCATTCTTTGTTGTTTGTTGAGAAGTAAATTTCTTATTCATTTTCCTGTTTAACTAGGGTTTCTTAGACTTTGGGGTACCCCAGTTTTGTCAGCATTGAGTCTATCTTTTTATTATACTCCCTGTTCCATTTTCACTTCATAATCACTTGAGATAACTTGAGGGTCAATAGTCCTCAACAATCTCTGAAGTATAAAATTGACTACTAAATTCTGCATATTGCTTATTGCTCATCACCCATTTCTCACCAGAATGTTCCCTAACTCTTCTTTAATAAAAAGAAAGAAAGATTAGCTCGATGTTTTCATTTTGTTTTATTCAGGTTTGGAGTATAGTTTTAAATTTTTTTTTAAAGCAATGGCAAGATACAGCAAACTATATGTCCAAAGATGAACAATAAACTTCCTATATCAGAAACTAAGATCAAATTTTATAGCAGCTTATTTTATCATCTTAAAAAAAAAGAAAGTTCTTTAACTGAGTTAAGAGGGGAATAAACCTGTTCAAGAATGTTGCCCTGCCAAAAGGCCCAGGATTGATGAGGCAGCAATAACCAGGGGATATTTGCCAGTTCACCAATGCCAAGTCCTTGGAGTAATTTTGCGGCCGGTGACAGCTGGTATTCTCGACTGGAAGGCTGTTTCTGTATACATCTATGATTTGCATATTTATATACCTCTGGCTGCTGTATGAGGGCTACATTTCACAGCAGTGCATATAAGCTGTGTAGCCTTGCTGCTTGAGTGCCTGTGGGCATGAGATGGTGAATTGATTTGGATAAAAGGAAAATTGTAGGTTTTTGTGTTTTGCAGGGTAGCCAGTAACATCACGTTTTTGTTTCTCTGTCTTCATTGACTTCGGTAATATTTCTGAGGCATCTCTATGATGGGCTACCATGGGAGGCAGTTAGATGGCATGATCGCCAGGCAGGTCCAAGCTCTGACATTAAGACCTCATCAGACAATGCTAGAAAAAATGACATTAAAGAAATAGATCTAGTCAAGTAGAAGACTGACACAAATTGTGGGATTTGCACAGTGAACAGAGATCCCGATGTTTCTAGTTGAACTGTAGAGGACATATGAGGGTAGGAACTGCCATACTAAACCAGACATATGAACTCTGCTGCAGCTTCTCTTTCTAAATAGTAAGAGAACAGGGATTCTGGAACAGAGTGGGATCTGTGAGGACAATTGCCAAAGTTTTAGAAACATCAAGTAGAAAATAATTATTGTGTAGAAAGAAAGGGGGAGGTGTGTTGGATGAAAAACTGAGAGGAATGCAGCTTGAAGGAAACAGAAGTTAGATAAACAACAATGAATAGGTGGAAATGAAATGATTAGGAGGAGATATTAGGGTTGGTGTATGAGATAAATAATTTTTAGGTAATTGATAGAATGTAAATCATCATTTGCTGTGAGATTTTTTAAAAAATAAGGTTATCAGGGTGTTGGTATAAATGGTGGGTGGGGTCTTTGATGGAAAAGATAATCGGAAGTAGGTTGCTTTCAAAGGCAGTCAAAGGAGTGGCATCAAGAAAAAGATAACCAGACTGAAATTTTAATGGAATGGGGCATATTTTTTTTGTGAAAGATTAAAATGTATATTATCTGGCAAAAGTATTCAAATTCTATGTGAAGAATAATGAAGAGTTTAAACGTGAACTGAAGAAGTTCTGGGGAGTAATATTGGCCAAATAATTTCATTATATTTTGTGCATCTACAAATAAATAACAAATCCCACCACTATGTATGGCTATAATGCAGCAATTAAAAAATGGGGGAAAATATTTTTTAAAAGGAGAGGAGGGGGTGAACTGAAGGTATATCTCCAGTGTGTTGCAATCTTAGCAGCGCAGAGTGTAGTCTAATGCGTAGTTCCTGCTTTAAATAACTTACTTATTACAGACTGAGTGTTTGTGCTCTGCCCACCTAATTAATTTTGAAATGTTATTCCCAGTTGGCTAGTATTTAGAGATACGGTCTTTAGAAGGTGATTAGGCTCTCCCCCATGAATGGGACTAGGGTTTTCATAAGGAGGTTCAGAGAGATCTCTTCCTACTTCCCCCATGTGACAACATCTGTGAAACAAATAGCAAATCTCACCAAATGCCAAACCTGCCAACACTTTGACCATGAACTTCCCAGATCCAGAACTGTGAGAAATAAATTTCTGTTGTTTATAAGTTTCCAAATCTATAGTATTTTGTTATAGTTTCCTGAACAGACTGAGACACTGCAATATGTTCCAGATACACATTCATAACAATGAACCTCACATGAAACCTCTAGAGTGAATATTATCAGCTCTATTACAGATGTTGTAATGGAGACAGAAGAATTAATCACTCAGCCATATTTACACAACACATATATGAAAGGGTATGATTCAAACTCAGGTCTGTCATGTTCCAGAAGTTATTTTGGTTTGTTTGCTTATTTTCCCAACATGCTACTTCCTTGGACACAGGGGACTATAAATAAGATAGTGAACAGTTCTCCTGGGTGTATTTAATTTGAGTTGGCAGAGAAATAACTGTCTGGATATGTTACTTTGACAGAGTACTTGCTGGATTTGCTCTCTATGTACCTGTGAAATATGTGATGTAGGTGCTGCGGTTGTCCTTATTTTATAATTTAAAAGCTTGAGAAATAGAGTGGATAGATAACTTGATAATAACAAGACTTGTTTGTGCTAAAAGTGCTTAAAGTGAGGGTAATGCCCAGGGCAGTTTGCATGTATTCCAAGAATAATCCAATGAATGGATGTATGGTTCTCTTCAACTGTACTGTACCATTCAGCTGAAAATCATTTTGATTTGCTATAACTAGACAGTTATAGCAAATAATAATTATTATAACTATTGATGAGATAAAGAATAGAAACTTAAATGCATAGTTATAAAACATAGAGATATAGCTGTTTGAATATTACTATCTCATGAAATGATAAATATCATAAAGTATAAAAAGTCTAATTTTTAAAACTCATCATTATCTCCTTTATTCAGTCTGGCATGGGCCTGGCTCAGAACAGCTTTCAGCATACTGCTCATGTAGCCTGAGCGAACAGCTGTTCACAGAATCTTTTACGGGCCCAGTCACAAAATCAACAAAATGCTATCCACATGTCTAGTAGAAGCCATTTCATATTTGGCCATGTATTCTGAGTAATATCTGACAAAGTGCTATTGCTAAATCCCACTCTTAAACATCAGGTAAATGTTGACCCAAAAAATGAGCTCATACATGGTAAATGATTTAAAAACTATCATTCTTAATTTACACTACTTTTTACTTTTCACTTTACATTTAGTACATTAGGCAATGGATCTCTAAAAATCACAAAACTGGCCTTAAGGATTAGTACACAATGGTTTATGACCAGAGGTACTGGGGACACTTGGTATAAATTATATTCCTGTCTGAATGATTTACTACTGCAAGTTTTATTAAAAAAAAAAAAAGATCCAATAGTAGAACTATTATAGTTGTGATGTGCGCATGTGTGGACATTCAGAAAAAAAATGTATTTTCAAGTCTGTACTCTGTTGTCTGATGTTTAGTAGGTGCTCAGTTAAGATGAATATTAGGGATTATTTTTATTTTATCTATTTTAAAAACACATTAAGTTACTATATCTGAGGTATGGCTTTCCTTCTTTTTTAAAACTAAGAATAATATTTTCAATAAGTCATCAGCCTGGCTTGCCACAGAGGGGAAAATGGTACAAATCCATAATCTGTGCTTAGGAAAGTTTTTGTATTTATCTTCTAGAGGAAACTCCAAACACTTATGACACTGAAGAGAAAGAGGTTAACCCTCTAGGAATTATTAATGACATTTTCTTTTGCCAATTTCTGATTCTCATTAGAACCCTATTCATCTGAGACTAAGTCCCTAGAAGAGACAATGGGGTATGGGAGGTAGGGGGATGACTAGAAGCCACCAGGTGCAGCTTGGGAGAATGAAGCAGGAGGATTGTGAGTTCAAAGCCAGCCTCAGGTGCTAAGCAACTCAGTGAGACTCTTGTCTCTAAATAAAATAAAATATAGGGCTGGGAATATGGCTTAGTGGCTGAATGCCTCTGAGTTCAAATCCCCAGTAATCCCCTCGCCCCCAAAAGACTAGAATCCAGTAATTCACACCTTTACAGCACTGATAATCTGTTGTGTTTATGTAGAACTTCACCAGAGAGACAGCAAAGGAAATAATAGCAGATTAAAGGATGCATCGAAGAGTAGGGTTAAAAAAAACAGAGGTTTGGAGAAAAAAAAGATTTTAAAACAAAAGTTTTGATAGGGTGTCCAGACTTTTGAAGAGAAAATTGTCCTTTTTTTTTTTTTAACAATAGACGCCTTCTTAAAGCTTTATAAGCTCTTTTTAATGAAATGATATGTATATATTTTATTTCCTAATTGATATTTGAGAGTAATTGTTAAGAATTACTGTACTTTATTTACTCTGATCAAGTAGTTAATTTTAAACATATTAATACATTGAAACAATTTTCAGTATTAATTCTATAAGTTAATATCTTTCAGAGTAAAACGTGTAGTTTTAATTTCAATATAATAACATTGTTTTCTAATTTGTGTTTGTTTTCTATGCAATATTGAGCTTTCTTAAAGATAGATATACAGCTATTCTGCTTATTTATGCTATAGTATTGAAGAGCCAATTACTTGGAAACAAGAATTGAGTTGCTTTTGACAATAGATGAGATAACTCCCCCTACATACAGAAAAAAGAAAAAAAAAAGGCTTAGGCTCTATTTTGTGTGTTTTGCTTTTTAAGTGTGTTCCAACAGCTTAATTGCTAAAGTATCTCTAGAATTGTTCTGTGCCTAATTCAAATGGATACTAGAAACTGCAGCAATTTCTGTTGTAAAATTCTTAATGAGGTCTGTCAAATCTAAGGATCAGGGCATCATAAACAGTTATTCAGATTTAGTAGTTAGATTAAATTAGACAAAAAAAAACTTAATCTCTGAATGCAAGTGATTATGTGTGCACACACACAAATAGTTATGGACACAAGGAAACATAATAAATAACAAAATAAATTTATAAACAATATAAGAATTGTTAATGAATTTAAATTAGTTTTAACCTTAAAAATACTTCACAGTACATGAATGGAATCTCTTCCTCTATTGTTAAAGTCTTTCACCATTTGAAGAACTATTCATTCACTGATACATTTATGAATATTAAGAAAATAATTTTTACTATTTTGTGAATGCTTGTTTTCTTTTCAGAACAAAGTGTTACCCAACTTAATTACATACTTTAATTATTAATATCTGAAGAAGGCTTAGTGAATAAATGTCTATTGCCTTGAGTACCATGTTATCAAGATCCTAAAAATCAATAAAATAAGTTCTAGAAGCTGGGGGTGCTGGCACACACCTCTAATCCCAGTGATTCAGGAGACTGAGGAAAGATTGCAAGTTTAAGACCAGATTTGGCAATTTAATGAGACCCTGTCTCAAAATAAAAAAAAATAAAAAGTTTTAGGGATGTAGTTCAGTGGCATAGCACGTCTAGGTTCACTCCCCAAAACTGCACACACATGCACACACACACAAAGGATTCTAAAGGTAATTTAAGTAATTAGTACATTATTTAAATAAGAGTATATTTTTTGAAATAAATTTTATAAAAATCATATGTGTTAGGTTATACTTATCCAGCTGAGACAGGACAAATCTATCTGAATAAGAAAGAAGAAAGAAAGAAACACAGGAGGAACAATAAGAAAAGAAAGGTCACTTCTTCACTTTGTGCTTCACACTAAGTATAAATGGGTGGCCATCTATAATGGTAGGATGAGCAGGAGATCTGTGTTCCATCTCCCTGCATCAGAGATGAGTCCTGTGTATGGGTGGAGCCTTCTTGCACTGTAGATCTTGCATTCAGATCAAAGTAGTGGGCTGTTTGTCCCTCTGGAGATGACCCACATTTTCCCTTAAATGGGTATTCCTTGCTTTACCCCCAGAGCTTATCACTTTCAAGATAACCAACATTCTCCCTTGAATGTGTATTTCTTACTTTACTCCTCCAAATGTCTCTTGCCTGAGATAGCCCACATTCTCCCTTAAGTATGTATCCACTTTCTGATATAAATCTGTGACTCAAAAAAAAAAAAAAGATCAAAGCATTATCAGTCTATAATTTGGGAAATTTATAGCAGAAGTATAGTGTAGGAAAGTAAAACAATAAAGCCCAGATTCAGATTAACTGCAGATTAACTTGATCCAACTTTTGATCTTGGAAGTCCAAAAATAGATAACATAGGCCTTTGTCTAGGAACAAATACATTATTTCAGTTATGTTGTTCTGTAATATGTAGTTTCTAGCATGTGATAAAATATTATAGTAAGCATGATATTGCTTACCAAGCCCCCCCAAAATAGGATGCATCTTAAAAGATACCATAGTCAATAGAAAAAGACCCAGAGACAATTTGAATGTCATAAATATCAGTGCAGTTACTATGATAATTATGTTAAAGGATTTAGTGGGAAATATCAGCAACATATATGAAGAGAAAGAATTTCAAGAGAAAGATGGAAAGTATTAAAAAAAACAAAGGAGAATGTTTAGAATTAATCAAGATAGAATTAATCTGATGACCTTCTCAGCAGAGAGATACAATGGAGAAGTGAATCAATGAACAATAAGATAGGTCAGTATAAATTATTCCAAATGACCACAAACACAGAAAATATAGAGGTAAAAACATGGAAGAAAACATTCTAGATCTATGTGAGAAAGTGAAATGATAGAATTCACAAGGAAAAAGAGAATAAGGCAAAAGAAATATTTAGTGTGACAATTGTCAACATTTTTCCAAAATCAGTAAAATTACACAAATCTCAGATCCAAGAAATGTAGGTTCATTTTGAGATTAAATTTTATCCACATTCACTTGCACACATCAGGTATATGTGATTTGTGTGACTCATATATCTGTTTAACAGTTATACTTTAGTATTATCACTATTACTATTATTTTATTACACTCTAAAAAGAGAAAGTTGTAACACAAAGCTTTTTATATATTGTAGGATTTGGAGAACAAATGAAACTATATTGGTTGGTTGAATTCGCTGAAAGGACATAAAAGAGTATTCCCAACACACACCTTATATCAATGTTTCTTGCTCTATCTTTAATTATATTGTAGCTTTCTGCTTACCACACTATTTTTGTTATTTTTGACTTAAAAAATCAGTTGTCTGTTAATTAGGAGTGTGTCAATCACACGTAAAGCCTGTTAAAAGCAAATTTCATTGGGGAAAATAAGAGTAACAATGACATAATGAAGTAATTCCTTCTTAACACCTTTGTATTTACCTTGTTTTTGATCTTATAAGTAGTTCATGAGCACATTTTTCTTACGTCCAGATAACACAGATAAACTGAAATCTCCCTTACCACTATTTCAATCCTGGTTTCCTCCCCAGGAGGACTATGGTCATTAGATTTAACTCAGTTTCCTTTTTGCATATAGTCACCCCATCTCTCAAGAACAAATGAAATACATTATGGATATTGGTAGAATAGCCTTCTACTTACAATTTTGCTGCCCTCAAATTAGTAAAGATTAATATTTTCAGTGAGCATTGGTTTAGCATCTTCTGTGTGCCTTCTAGATGCCAGGGCAAAGCAGTGGGTATGAACGATTATGGAACTGAACACTGTCACCAATAGAACTTAGATTCCAGACAAGGAACCAACCAGTGGAGAAGTTATACAGGAAAGATACACAATATATCTATGGTGACAGTGCTATGCAGAAAAAGGAAGAAAAGAAGGTCAGGGGAGTTGGAGTTTTGGAATGGGAGCAGTTTGCAGTTTTCAATAGTGTGTCATAGAAATCCTCTCTGCTAAGATGCTGTTTATACTTAGACTGAAGAGGATGAGGTTAGTAATAGTTCGGGCATGGGGGATGATTAAGGCCTGACCAGGCAGGCTGCTTCCTTCACCCTTTCAAGAAAAGGGACCTAAATAATTTATCATAGTTAGTCACATAATTTTCATTTAAAATTATATTCCCTTAAGGGACCTGTACCCAATTCTCTGGTTTATGTGATTTGCTAGAAAGAACATGGGCTTTGGAGCAGAGATACCTGGTTAAGGTCCTAACTCCATTAATTACTAGCTATGTTCTTAAACCAGAAAAGCTTCTGTCATCTCACTTGCAAAATAGAAATAATAATATCAGCCAGATATGGTGGTACATACTATAGTACTTATCTGCTTAGGAGGCTGAGACAGAAGGATTGCTGGTAGAGCCCAGGAATTTGAGGCCATCCTGGGAACAAAGCAGCTCCCATTCTCACACACACCCACACGCTCCCCCCACACACACACACAAACAAAAAAACCCATAATATTAAATAGTTGTTCTGAGAATGCTTCCAAATAAAATAAGATATACTACATAGTGTCCAAGCCACCTCTTATTCTATACATTTACATTTACCCAGCAACTTATGGCCATGCAGCCTTGTCTCCTGATTTCATTCTGTCCACTAGAAAGTAAACATTTAAATAAATAAATTTATTTCCTATTGAGGTATTTTATGTGTTTACATTTTTTATGCAATGAATGGTTTAAAAAAGTATGATTTTTAAAAAAAAATATTTCTTCTTTCAAGAGACCCCATCCTGTCTTGTAGATTTGGAAACTATCTATTCACTAGCATTTACGTTTTCTTAGCTATTAAAATTTCACTGAGTATTTGCCTTGCCTCTTCAAAATGTGATGTATCTTTGTTTTCTCCCAACTCTGTACTTTGAGAGGAAGGAAGGAGAAAAAAAATTCATAGTCAGCTTTTATTTGGTTACCTTTACAACTCTGCTAGTAAACAAGTACATTGCTGTAAAGACTTAGGCAAAAGAGAGGGAGAGAGGGAAAGAAAGTCAAGGGAGTTAAGGAAAGCATAAGGTCAGGAAGGGAGAAAAGAGAAGAGAGAAGAGAGGCAAAGGAAAACCGCCCAAAGGCCTTTCTTTGCATGTTCCCAGTCCTCCACAGCCAGTAATTATTGGCAGCATTCTCTGCCTGAAGACTTTGCTATGTCACATAAATCACAGAATGGCCATGGCAAGCCAGCCATTCCTCCAGCAGGAAGGCTGCATGCTGGGCTAAATGGGTGAGGGCTCCTTATTACCCTGCCAGTGAGTCACACCAGCACCCACATGACAGGGCAAGGGGCATTTCATTAGAGAGGGAGCAGATAATTTTTCATCATCTACAGTTGAGATACAGCCAAGTCCAGCAGTAGAAATCCAGACACCTAGTTAAAAGACCTCATTTACATTTGTTTAACTAATTGTGTGTATAAGACCTTGAGGTTAAATAAGCTGAGCTTTCAGTGAAAACTCCTCTATTAGAAGACACTTGCTCTGCCTTGTGAAGGAGTCCCAGCCCATGACCTCTGAGGTGGCACTATGCTGTTTCCGTCCCGAGGTGAACTGTGGTGTTTGGTGTGGGAAATGCTGAAGGAAGAAGGAAGATAGCTCAGAAAAATAGAACAAAGTTGATAACAATGTCATCTTCAGAATTCTCAGGAGTTAGATACCTTTTCTCACAACTCTTCCTATTCAATAAGCAAAATACCAAGAGGGATATGTGAAGCCCGCTTGAAGGAGCACATCTTTGCCTAATTGTATTTTTCTTGATTTTAATTCATCTGAAACTATGAATGGCTGATAAGAGTGAAGTAAGGCAAGAGGTTTGATATTTTATCTCTGCAGCATGCTAACCAGACTCTATGAAACATATTTACCTCTCTAATCCACCTAGAAGTAAAATAAGATTTTAGGATGGAATCTAAATCATTCAAAGCGTCAGTGGGCCATTTCTAAATGAATTGCCCTCCTGTTTGGACATAGATATTTTCATCTGTGGAGGCTCATCACTTGCAGCTTTACAGATATATTTATGTGTAAGCTCATGTCTATTTTGAACTAGATAGGGGATGTGTCATAGTGCTTTATATATCACAGGTATCTACCATGGTGTCCAACTCAGCATAGGCATGGAGCCAATGTTTGTTGGAAATTATGACAACAAAGCCCACAGAAAACCTTTTGCTTGTTGATGAACAATGTAAGTTGGTGTTTAGTTCCTTTCTTAGTAGTTAAGAAGCTGAAGATTTATATGTGTCATGGGAACACATTTTCTTCAGTCATTTTTATCATGCCTCTCTGTTTACCTTTTATGTTGCAGTGACATAATTTGGTTTGTGCTTTTTCTGGTCCTTGTTTTGAATCTGAATATCTAAAATATTAACACAGACTCCCAAATTAAGTTTTCTTATTTCCATTTTTATGTAAAGGTAAAAGATTCCCAGTGTTCAAATTTGACCAACAGGCTTGGATTAAGTAAGAGCAATCACAGAAGACCGTTATTTTCTGTGAGTAAGTTACTGTATTTCTGGTATAAAATTTGATTTAGGGATTAACTTTGAAGACTGTTAAAAATGGAAGGGACTTAGGGATCATCGAATCCAATGTCTTTAAACGTTCTTTTTTTCAGTTTGCAGCACAGAACCCCTTCAGATGAAAGCCGAATTTCATGTTCAGTAGATTAAACATATATTGAGGCCTCCTCTAGTTTAGAGAGCACAGGTGGAATGGCAGGGTTGTGTGACAGACTGCCCCATCAGATGAGTACAATTCTTTAAAGAAAAGACTCCAGGCAGATAAAAGCAAAATACAACACTACATGAAGACAAATTGCCCATACATGTATAGCTAAAATGCCAAAATAAGATTTCATAAATCAAAATGATTTTACCTGTAATCTACTACCTGGCTGACTCATCAGAGTTTTTTGTTGGTTGGATGGTTGGTTGATTGGTTGGTTGTTTCATCTTAAAGCATCAATAAGAAAAAGCAATATCCAAAGTGAAGGTCCCTTGGGACCAGTGGCTCTGCAACAATCACAATTAGAATAGTCTACAGTGGATCTTGACTTTCAGTGGCAAAGCTGCGAAGAAGCAGTCATGAGAGGTGCAACAGAAAGGGAGGGCCAGGTTTTAGTACAAATGATGTGGGCTGACTTCACAGAGGCTGTACCCATAATTCTTCATGGCTCTGTTTACTACACATTCCTTTATAGTGCACAGAAGGTCATTTCTCTGCCATTCACTTTATAGGTGCCATGTCTGGTATAAAGCTCACAACACAGTAGGTTCTAAGGATTTGTTCATGATTACACAAATCAAAGAATAAAAAATTTCTCAGGGGATGTTGTATCTATATCAAAATCTTAATGAGGATTTTTTTTCGTGGTTACCTTTCCTCCCATAACAGAAAGAAATGTATCTGTGAGCACTCTGAGTCTCTGAGTGTTGAAGCAGACAATGACACAGCAAAACAAAACAAAACAAAAACACAAATACAGAAAATAGAGGAAGTTTTTACAAAATACCTTCTATGCTTAGAGAGTTCATTAGACTTATTCATATACCTAGATTATCTGCTTTTGACTGTATCACTGTATAACATTTTGTGTTTTCTGCTTTTTGTTAATAAAAAGTACAAGTATGTTGTATTTGGGTTAGTTAGTCCAGCTTTTCTGTCTGAATTATGTTCTTTAGTTGTGGGTGCTATTCTAAATAAGATTTTTAGCTCCAGATTTAAACCCGATTTCACTTTTAGCCCAAATGAGATTTTCAAGATATATATTTGTTCACAGAAGAGTATAGGCAGGAATGTGGCTGACCCTATTTGACCTGTCACTAACATGAGAAAGACAGGGCCTAATAACTGTAGCACAGTCAAGTAGATCAGCTGTGTTTTGATCTGAAGAACATTATATTATTATTACAAGACAGTTCGTCTCCTAGTTTATGCTCTTCTTCTGTGGAAGGAATACATACCACAGATGAAAATAAGTAAAGAAAATCAGTATCACAATGCAGATTAAGACCCAATATCTTTCTTTATAATCATGGAACAAAAAACATTTTTTTTTTATAAAAAGCAAGCCCCCAAGCTTGGCAAAGCTGGAGCCTCAATAGTCCTATTGAATCTAAAGAACTGTGAAAGAAAGAAAGAGAGAGAGAGAGAGAGAGAGAGAGAGAGAGAGAGAGAGAAAGAAAGAGTGTCCTTTTTCATCTTTCGCTTAGTTATAATGTTAGTTATACACCAATTTGCAAACTATTTGAAAATAGTGATGATGTAAGAACAGGCGAAAAAATTTTTCAGAATCTACAAGGAATTTGCAAACAGCTCAAAAAATCCTCTCTTGACATATAGACAAAGCAGATTTGTGATATAAGTGATTTAGAAAGGAAGCATATGGGATTTGATATCACTTTTTCTCCAATCATTTTTTACTTTCTCCACATACATTTGAAGAATTACAAATGTGACATTCTGGACTAGGGCCCAGGGTTAGCCAGGACTGAGAAATGAGGTCTGCCTGAGCTTTGAAGAGCTCTGTTCCTCTCATACGTTACTGTGATCTGAGGGAACTGTCAAATGTAGTTATCTCCATTTTTGTGAGGGTGTTAGAGCATAGTGTATTACAAAAGCTGGGGAGGAGAACCTCACCCCTTAAGTCTGACTTGTACAGAAAAGGTTTCTATGTCATTTTAAAGAGACTTTTCAAATCTTCACACTTGTTCATAATCAATCAACTGCTAAATAAGGTAAAGTGAATACACAATTCATGCACCTTTCTCATGCAATGATCACAACTCACTGTTCTTATTTCCAGGTCACTTCTGCCTATTCTTGGCTTCAGGCTCCATATTGTTACTGGGGACACAGTTCCGTCATGCCTGACAAATACCACATGATCAATGAATAGACAGTAACCTCCATCAGTTTTTAACTTTGTTCAAAATATTTGCATGCATATGATTTCTTTTCATAAAACAATGTGTCAATAGCATATATAGAATGAATACTATTTAGTCCCTGATTGACACACAGGGGAACTGAGGTGTGATAATGTTTTTTAATCTGGTCCTAATTGCACAGCAAATCAGGAATAAATGTGGTGTTTGCCTGCATGCCAGGGCAAGAATCACTGTATTGCATTCTTTTACCATCCATATTCAGACTTCACAATATATCTCCATGTACTGGAAGCATGAAAAATACAAAAGAGAATGAGAAAAAAATGCAAGTCTTTCAGAGTGTCAAGTAGTAGAAGGGAGTACCCTAAACACAGGGCAGTATTGTTCTGTGATCTCCTAGCAGGACATTACCACACGGTGGTAAATGTGACTATAAATTACAGCATATATGTTGATAATTTTTCTCTCAAGGACAGAAGAATTATTTCAACTTTTCAAATGTTCAATCCATTCTTTTGCAAAAGTTATTTTTTACCTAAAGTTCTTGTAATATTTAGTATTTTTGTCATTAAGTTCTTGTAACCTTTAATATTTTTGTTAAATCTTTATTCAGTGTTGACCAGAAGCACTACAAAATGGTTGAGTATATAGGTAGGACAATAAAGTTCTGATGAAAGCCCTTCCTCTCTATTTTGATTCACCTATGAGATAAGGTAAGGGTCAGCATGATAACTGACATCTGGGACAGGTCCCGGAGCCCATATTTGTGGCTTCCAACTTACCCTCTCCTTTTGTATTTTATTCTTTGACCTAAGTATGTCTATTGTAAGCAGAATGATGCTCCCTATGCTGAAGATGTCCATGTCCTAATCTTAGAAAACTTGAAATACATTAACCCTCATGGGAAAAAGGACTTTCCAGTTGTGATTACACTAATGACTTTGAGATGAGGAGACTATCCCAGATTATGTAATCACAATCAATATAATCAGATTTGATGTAAGCATGAGAGTCATTAAAAGAATCTGTGAAGGAGATATATGGCAACAAGTGAGTGTCAGAGAGAGATTTGATGATGCTACACTGTTGGCTTGGGAGGTGGGAGGTGGGAGGGGGCCAGGAGCTCAGGAATGCAGGCAGCCTTTAGAATCTGGGGAAGGCAAGGGATGGGTTCTTTCTCAGAGCTTCAGGAAAGATCACAGCCATGCCAGTACCTTGATTTTAGCCCAGGGAAACCTTTTCTGAACTTTTGATCTATAAAGACATAAGATAAGATTTGTGCCTCTTTGAGCTACCAAGTCTGTGTCAATTTGTTATAATAGCAATAGGAGATGAATACAATGTTGAAAAACTGAATTAAATGAGAACTGAAAGAAAATGAGGCTTACCAATTGTTTTTAATCTAAAACATTCCAGCCTACACACCAACTCATTATTTTTGCTGTCTTTCTAAGACACACCAATGGCTGATACCCCCTTCCCATTTAAGTACTTCACCTTATATACTAAGTACCACACTTTGGCCTGACATTCATGAACTTCTTATAGCCTCATATTATATCTCTTATTATATGTACCTACATTCTTCATGTTTCAGTTATGTGTTTGTTGCTTTGAAAAGAACTTTAACCCTGCTGCTTAAGAGCAGACCTCTTCCTTTCCTCTACACTAGCTCAGAGCAGGGTAGACTTGTAAATAGAGATGGTTTACCCTGATTTCATCTGAAAATTCATTTGACTTCAATACCTTTGAACCTTTGTACAAGGTATTCCTTAACCTAGAATTTCCTGTTAGCCTCTTCATTAAAGCATTTTATGTCCACCTTATGTATCCCTAAAGCAAAGTATCATGTTATGTCATCAAAGAGATTGTTCCAGCATCCTTCTTCCTCAAAAATCTTTTGTTATATTCCACTGTGTGGTCTATTTATTGTGCCATCATTGTGCACATGCATGTCTCCTTGCCTAGATCATAAGAACACTGAAAAGAATCCTAAGTAGATTGGGCAGTCTTTACCCATACTTTCTTGTGCCAGGAGCTTGATAAGCATGATATGATGGAACTTAAACTGACCTTTTCAGCATAGGCTGCAAATCCAGAACTGGGACATACAGTGCTCAGGTATCATATAAAGATCTATAGTTCAAGAGTGAATTAAGAATTCTACTTTTGATAACAATGAGCAATAGACTATGGCCAGTGCCAGGTGCTTAACAGCAGATGTCCTCCTTTTCTCTCCATTAGCTCAGAGCAGGAAGGACTTGTAAATAGAGATGCTTTACCCTGATTTCATCTCCAGTCTTTTCACTTTGTATTACACTCTGTTTCTTTTAATAAAACTGAGTTTTGCTTCAGAACTGGTTGACTCTCTGCACCAGGTTAGAAAGACCAGAGAGCATGTACAATCAAATCTCATCCAGCTAAGCAATGAGATGTGAAATAGGTTTGGGAGCACACGATCACCTTCAGTGACATCACACTGACTTGTTTGCTATGGGAATGCTTGAGTGCAGGCCCTTTCAGAAAGAAGTTTCCTGGGTAATTGAGCCTGAATGCCTGGGAACTAGAAAGTAGCAGGTGAGTAATTTCTTGTTAGTGGAGGTTAAACACACAAAACAATCTTGTCTTGTTGCCCTATCAGGCTTTAACTTTGAACTTCTTGGCCTCCATGGGACAGTGTCTGCTTACTAGTAACCTAAAAGCATAAACCATTATGGGTTTTTGTATAAGATCCTGGGAGGAACAATAATAAATTTATACAGAATATAAATTTTATAGAATTGTCTCCATCATTTAAAATAAATGTATATTTGTGAAAACTATAGCCCTAGTGGTTTGATGGAACAAAAAATGAAATGAAAGGCCACATGTAATGTTTCTTCTGTTTTCCTCTAAAATTTTAATTGGCCTGTTTATTTTCCTGCCCCTTTCACTGTCTCACTCTCCTCTTCATTCTCTTCTTTGTCCTTTTCTTCTTCTTTTCTCATCCTCTTCCTCTCCTTTCTTATTTCTGACTCTATGCAGCAATAATTGTTTTTGTTCTTATTAGTTAGACATGATAGTAGAATGTATTTTGACATATTATACATATATGGAAGTATAACTTCTCATTCTTCTGGTTATACGTGATGTAGTATTACATTGGTTTTGTAATAATATATGCACATAGGATAGGATAACAATGTCCAGTTTATTCTATTAGCTTTCCTGTTTCCATTCCCCCTTCCTTCCCTTTATTCCCCCTTGTCTAACCCAAAGTACCTCTATTCTTCCCTAACCTTATCCCTTTTATTGTGAATTAGCATCCATGTATCAGAGAAAACATTTGGCCTTTGGGTTTTGGGGCGTTGACTTATTTCACTTATCATGATATTCTCCAGTTCCATCCATTTACTGGCAAATGCACCAAGGATTTTGTGCATAATCATAAGCTGTTCATCAGGGGATCCTTGAGAAATATCCACTGTTGAACTGCTGTAAATGGTGCTGAAGTATTTGAACTGACCTTTTTTATTTTTAATTTATTTTTTACTTGTAGTTGGACACAACACCTTTATTTCACTTGTTTATTTTTTATGTGGTGCTGAGGATCGAACCCAGGGTTTTGCATGTGTGAGGGGAGCGCTCTACCACTGAGCCACAACCCCAGCCCCTGAACTGACCTTTTGATAACCATGAGCAACAGACTATGGCCTGAGTAGCAAGTCGCCAGCCCATTGCTCCTCTTTCTAGTACTTAATTATCTTCTTTTAGATCTTACCTTCCTCTACTTTCTTTCTCCTACTTCACATCTTAAAACTTCTCATTGTTTTATTCAACAGTTGAGGTTCTGAATCAGTTGGTGGTGATACAACAGCTATTCCACTTATATTCTCACAGAGAGCAATTTTACTCCATCAGGACAGGAAAATTCAATAATCCTTCCTTGATTCCTTGTACCATTTCAGCAGTCATCCCCTGCCAGTGCCTTCCCACTGGGAGCCCTGATACAAATGGGGCCTTAGCCACATCCTACATGGCCACTCTAACTAGAAGTAATATTCCTGTGACTCTACTGGCAACCAGAGCTAGTCAAGAAGCCATATCTCAAAACTTTCTTCTTTCTATAGAGAGGAATAGATTCTGTCTTCCCAAGGCTGTTGGAAAGGACAGGGTGATGGCTTTAAGGTGATATACTTCTTTGAATTCTTACTTACTGATGTCTCCAACGTAAAGAGTGTTGTAGCTGGGAGTTAATCCTCTCCATTTTTTTAAAGGATTTCCAAGCAAAACTCAACTATTTGAAGGGGAGAATGCTACTGCCTTTCCCAGCAAGTTCTGCATTTTCAAAGGGAGATTTGTGCTGCAAGAAGCAGCTTTTGGAAGTCATCTCAGGAGAAGATCCTCTTTTTTTTGCCTCACTAATCAGCCCTTTTGTGCTGTCTGGGTCCAGTGATGAGTCACATGGAACCTGCAGGAAAGCTATTTTAAACCCCTGTTTTGCGTGCCAAATGTATAGGAGGCTAAAACCTGACAAGGGAGGTCACCGTCATTCACCTTGCTGCTCTTGGGCTGGCCATGATGATTCACAACCCTTTGCTCTGCCAGGTACCAGAGTTCTCTTTACCCTCTATTCTTCTTGTTAATTGCAGATTTTAGCACCTCTGGAGGGGAAAATGAGACTCTCAAATATGTCCCTCACTGCTACTGCCACCAGGTTTCTGTTGGAGGAAGACATGGAAGAAACTTTGATTATATCATTATTTCAATTACTTTGTGCTTGTTTTTTTTATTATTTAACTCTTTCCTGGAATTCTAGAGTTGTTTCTGGGAGTCTTTTTGGAATGCTGCATGCTAATAAGCCCTGCCCTAAGCTTTGTGAAGCTCAATTTATCTTTCACAAGATGTCACTGATCACACTCTGATACAAATGAATTGTGTGGTTGTTGGAAAAAAAGAATTTCATAGCAACTCATATTTTGAATCTATTAAAAAATAAGTCATTTTAGAGGTAACTGGGAAATATGCCCTTGGCCTGGGGAGAGAAAAGCTGACTCCAAACCTTTTATTTTGCTATTAAAACCTTGGCTGGGAAACATGTTTTAGTGGGAGAATATGAGCTACATCATAACGGCTAGTATCTGGCATGGGAAATTCATCTACTTTCCTGGTGATTTTCTAGGCTAAACCACTCATCTACTACCCTCTGACTCAGTGGTTGCATTTTTCCCCTAATTTCTCCAATGACCATATTCATGCTTCAGAATGAAGGTAAGTCTGAGCTATAGGGCTTTATCAGTTGAGGTCTCTGCAGAAAACAGATGGCAAACTTAAATTGGATAATTTCAAAGGAGTTTTTAAGAGACTTTAAAAAAATATTTGGGCAGGCAGCAAGGTGTACAGAAGTCAGAGGGGACAGTGCAGTGTACCTGGGTTATTTAGCACTTCTAGCACTGAAGAGGGAAAAGGGAGGGGGCAGTTATTAGAAGTCAGAGAAGCAGGAAGCTGTGTGCAAAAAGCCTCTGACAAGAACTGGAGCTTGTAGAGGAAGCCCATAGCTAGCCCAAGCAGATGCTGTGATGTGGGAAGCCAGGGGAATAAATGGGAATAAATGCCGAGGTCCCCACCCCCCTTCCAAATCTTTCAGCTATGTTCATCATTGATCCATCCCAACTGAAAACCAGAGCTAAAGGATGCCCCAATATAATCCATATCATCAGGTTCCAAGTCCCAATGCAGGGGAATCTGAGGATAGGGTTCAGTGTATAAATGGAGGACATCCTGCAAAATAATGATCCTGGGATTCATGGAACCTTTAACTGTTCTTTAAAGAGAAAGAATCTCTACCCTGTCCAAGAGGGTAAGTGAATAAGACCTTTGGCTTCTCTTCAAGTGAAAATTCATGAGTCATGCCTAACTCAATTGTTTGGTTCAGCAATTGATGTTGGTTAAAATGTATGCGAAACAGAAATATAAAGTAAAACCTCTGTATCTTTTTACCTAATTTCTGAAGGCTGATAATGGATTTTATAATGGTATTATTATAAATTCAGAACTATCCATCATCACAAATAAATGGTTGATTGATACAGGAAGATATAAGTCTGGTCATGTGTGAGGCAGCTATAAATTCTTATACCCATTCAACAAAAGAAAATGTAAGTTAGCTGCTTAATAAATAGTCAACAAAAGTAACTATCCTATTATTTAAGTAACTCAGTGTAACTACCTAATGGACACAGCATTTAAGACAGAGTTTAACAGGAAAATACCATTTATTAAGGGTGGAGAAGACAGGGGGCAGGTGCCACCAAAAAATGTACTATAAATTACTGGAATGGTTCAGATACTTTCTTTCCCAACTAATGGTCACTGGGAAAAGGGAACACTTAAGAACATAGATGCTACTGAAGATGAACTTCCTGCTCCCTGGATTTGCTACAGGCTGGCCCCGAATCATGCTTTACTATCCATAAATTCTACTAACAGCCACTTATGTAGCCAGAAACTGCTCCCAGATTACTAACACTGATGCCTTCTGATTCTGTTTGGCAGAAAGCAGAGATAGCAAAGCCTGGTCAACCCCATTAAGTCTAGGACAGATGGACACCTCTGGCAACAAGATCCAGTAAAGCATTTCAATCCTCTATAATACAAATACTGTATTTACTGTCTCCTAGACATTGTCTGATACTAAACCAGAAGAAGGTTCTGTGCTCAGCTGAATTTTATAGCATCAACTCCTGTAATAGCTACAGTAGCAAAGCTCCCCTCACTCATTCCTGCACTGTCTTTTATACCTTCTCCACTAGTGTGGTGGCCCTCTTTATTTTTAATTTCTATATCCTCTCTACATCATATATTGCTTCCCATTGTAAGGGAGAAAAGAAACACAAAGTTACTATATAGTGAAAGAAGCCATGGCCTTGAAAGGGGAACCTGCTTTGATTCTTTACTTCATCTTTAGCTCTGTGACCTGGATGGTTTATATCATCTCACTAGACCTCAGTTACTATCATTAAAAAGGAAATGATGACAATACCTTGTATAATACAACATGAAAGGACATTCACAATTTCTAATACATAAGTGCTAAATAAATTCTTCACTTTGATTCTCCCCTCTTTTTTCATTAAGGTAGTGTGGATATAAAAGCAGCTCATAGAAATGCTGTGGCTAGATTCATATCTGTTCATTTTATTCATACAGGAAATCCTGTGATGATTGTGTTTATTTCTTCTGGTATTTCTAATTCAGAGTCCAGGGCTAAGTGACACTCTTCAGAGCTTTACTTTTGGTGGTACTTTACACATTATCCATTATCACCCCACTTTCATTCATCATTTTTCAAGGACTCAGATATAATTCACCATCATTTAGCTCTCACAACTTTACTGTACCAAATATTCTTTTCGTGGTAAGACTGGTGATATTTCTGGACACTCTGGTTGTTGTTTCTTTGCTATCTTATGCAAAGAATGAATATACCTGACAAAGTTTTTCCAAAGTGTACATTTGCCACCACTTGGAAGTTGAAAGACACATGATCATTCAGAAGTCCAATCATTGATCCTCTTCTCTAACAATGAATCTACATCATTTGCTACCAAGACAGTTATATTCAGTGGCCAAATTTATTCATGAATTCATCCCTTCAGCAGATATTTATTAAGGGCCTACCATATGCCAAGCACTGTGTCATAGTTTGAAATTCAAAGATGACTAAAAATATAACCCTGACATGATTGACTCAATGCGCATGGATGCTGAGGAGGAAAGTGGAGGGGAGGGAAGAACAGAAGTAGACAAAAACTTATAACGTTCAATAACAAATAAGAAAATGTGAACTAAGTCCATTTGATATGCAAAAAGGGAACAGTTCTTTCTCTGCAATATGAAAGATTTCTCTAAAGAGGAGATGGGGTGGGGCCTTGTAAGACAAAGCTGTTTGGGAAGGCAAGGGGAAAAAAAGAAACAAATGCTTAGGTATAGAAATGCTTGGGATGTTCAGGAAAGAGCACATAATCTCATTTTCCAATGAAATAAAAGGAACATGGAAAACAATTTGAAGATATCAACCTGGAATAATCAGTTGAGACCAGAATGATGGACTTGGAACATCCTGATAAGAATGTTTGACTTTACCTTGCAGACTAGGATAGGTAAAGATTTTCAAAAAGGGAGTGAAATGATTAGAGTCATATTTTACAAAGGCTGCTAGGAGCAGTGAGGGGAAGATTAAGTCTATATCACCTGTAGAAATATTTTCCTGTGTATATGATGTTTTTTTTTGCTTTGGACTTAGACACAGCCTTTTCTTTCTCCATCTTATTTGTAATGCATAACGTTGTGCTGCTTCTGAAAGAGGATCATAATCTTTTAAATGTATTCTTTGAGAGAGTAGTCATCAGTATAGACCAGCTCGGGGAGGATTTCCTTGAGGGCATCAGATGATTTTTCTGACTTGCTCAACTGAAAAACATGTCCCAAAGGATGGGAACTGCATTCCAACATTAGTTAAGTATCTGAGCCTGGCTGAATAAGAAAGAATAAATAAAACAGGAGTTACTTCTCAGTCATTTTCAGTGAGAGATGATTTGGACCACTCTGACCTAACCAGACATTTATCAACTACCCGAGTTGTGTATAGGAGAGCCCCTAGTATAGCCACTGCATATTGTCTATATACAGGAATGAGATCTGGGGAGAGCAGTAAAAAGGTCACTGCTAATGTTTCCTTTTATTGCATGTGTGTTTTGGTTTTGTTGCTCTATAGCAACCTAGTTTGGGCCTTGGAAGTTCTGAAAACACTTATTATTTAAGCAAATGCAGAAAAGGATCGGACTCCACTGCACAACTTCCATGACTCCTTTGCCATTACTGGTTCCTTTCAGAGTTGCCCCAACAGAATTATCTGACACTGCTGGGGTGTTGATAGATTCTGTCTGTTGTAATTGCTCCGTCTGCTGCAGTCTCCCAAACCAGGGCCTTTGAGCTCTGCTCCCCATTTACTCTGTGCCGCCCTACCTAATGACACCCACTAATGTGTGCTAACAGATGTCTGAACAAAAATTAGCCATGGTGTCCAAATCAATTAGACTGGAGTTCTGTGTAGGAACAATTGCTCCACAGACTATGAGGGCTCTATTTCCGCCTTATTTCTCTTTTTCCAAAGGTGAAGTCCTATAGCCCAGGCTGAGATTCCACTCCATATTTTTCTACTTCCAGGCAGTCTACTATGGGGCTTACTGGAATCTGATTGGACCACCCAGATGGAGATGCCTCTACCAGGTATCCCCAGGAACCCATTTTTGAATAGGAGAGCTGCATCACCCCAAAGGCAATGTAGCCCAGAATAAAAGTCATGTTAGCTTCAAGATATCACTTTGGTGTGTGCTTCAAATTCTAAGGAATGTTATGTTAACTAAGTTACCTTATATAGCTCTTTAGCAAAAGACTGACAGTGGTATGAATGGAGAAGGCTTGAGTAGCCAGCATGCTGACTTTAACTTATACAGCAGGATTTCTATTTCCCAACTCCTAATAGGAGGGTCAAAGTAAATGCAGCATGATCAAGTGGAGTAAAGAGCTTCTACTCTGAATTTGGGCAGACGTGGGCTTCAACCCTGTGAACTGTGAGGCTTTGAGGATACATAAACTTGAATCTGGGTTTTTGCTTTAAGAGAGGTGACAATTTTCCTTGAAACATAATCATTTTGATCCTCAGTTTACATGTAAAGAAGGTATCATTACATAAACATCTCAAGGGTAAGTGAGTAAGATAGTCTTAAAACAAGGACTGATGTGTAATACATATTCAATAAATGATAGTCATTTTGTCATGATCCTTTTCATTCCATTTCTCAGAAATTCTCAACACCTAACTTAGTAAGAATTTTCACACTTTATACTTTCTTAACACCCCCACCACCACCAAGAAAAATCTTTCCGAGCTGTCTGGTTTTGCACTATTTGTTTTCACCCTCTCACGTTTTCCCAGGTTTGCCATTGCTCCCCAGAATATCATACCAAACCTCCAACCATCACCACTACCTCCCTCACTCCCTCCTCTACTAGTTTCATGACACCTCCTCTTCAAACACACTCAGTGATCCTCTGTATAAGTTTATGTCGAGGAAATGAATCCTTGTTCCCACAATAGACCAACATTCATAATAAAAATTAATAAAAGAATACCACAGAGAAAAAGAGCAATATTTAAAGGCAGTTGTAAAATGTTAATCTGTTTCTCTTTTATTCTGTGTGCCCATACTCAGAGTTTTATCTTGCTTAGAGTGGAAGATCCTTTTGAACAGCTGTCTTTATGCTGCTCATAATCCTTCAATACCTCACTGCTTACTTATGTATTCCATTTTAGAGTTAACACCCTTGGTGAGGCCCACCTCAGGCAACCCATGTATATGAAATGATCCTATTTTCAAGAACTTCTGACATTTGCTATAAAGGATTTTCAGAAATGGCAGCCTGTCTATTCTCTCTTTTCTTTTCCATTCTGGAAATTTAATCGGCACCATAAGGCATCCAGTGTTTCCCCGGGCAACTTCCACTGCTAAGGGGAATCAGTAGGCAAAGAGAGAAACATAGGTGTCTCCTTGCAGCCTGAGCCCCCACACTCACCTCTCCTCTTCCCATAGGCACAGGTTTTGTTCGCATCCTTCCGGGGCAGTCTTCAGGTCAAGTGGGACTGTGAGAACTGAGGACCATCAGATGTGGGTAACCTCCCAATCAGAAACTAGTGGGGTTTATTTCATCTTCATAAGAATTGCTTGTTTTGTTTTGTATTCATTATTGAAGTAAAATTACATTTATATTTTAGGCTGCTAGCTGTGGCTTACAAATAGAGACCTGCCAGACTCCCCATTTCAGTCCGTCCCCCTTTTGTGTACGAAGCAGTTCCCCATGAACACACAAACATCACACTCAGCTCTGTCAGATCAGCTTCATGGCCACATTTATCAAAATTATCCCAGAGTCCCTTGCAGAAGCGAATATTAATAGGGTTCATTTAAAACCAAGAGTGTTACTAATGCTTTTTTCTATGTGCTAAATGGGAGGAAACAAGAATTACACAAACAAAAAAAAAGGCAGGGTTGTTAGAATAGTTAATAAAGCGAGGTGAAATCTTTGGGCAAGGGAAAATAATGCTGAGCCTTCAGAAATCTTGATACATCAATTTACATATTATTATTCCCATTGCTTTCCATCCTGAAAGCAAAGCAGTGTTTCTCTTGGTACACAACACACTGCCAGGTAATCAACCCTGAATATTTTCTGTGAGTACGTCTGTCTGCCCAGCTATCTATATAGCATTCTTACTCGGTAATGCCTTAATTAAAAGTGGGATATGTTACCTCTGCCTTCAGTTGGTAAAGAGAGCCCAGGAAGGATGAGTCGAGGAACTTTCGAAAGCATACAAAGGAATACAATAAGAATGGATTATCTCCATTTTTCTTCCAATCACATACAGCCATTTGAACACAACAGGCCAGGAGTTACTTGCAGGTAGTTCCACATAGCAGCAAGCTAACATAGTGGTGCTTCTGGTAAGTTTTGTTGGACAGCATTTCATGCTGTGATGTTGCTTTCAGGCCCAGGAAATATCATTTTGTTGCTTTGTCCTAAGGTGGTATCTGACTTAGGTAGATACTCGTTCCTTCTTCAAGCAGAGGAGAGAATTAGGAGCACACTTTTCATATGTCTTGGACTAAATTGACTTTAATAATTTTGTATTACCCTGCCAGAATCTTCATGTTTCATATTCTACAAGGTAGAAGGTAAACAGAAGGCTTGTCTTAGAAACTTGTATACAAGCACATAAAATACAAAGTTTTAAATTAATTTATTACTCAAAAAAAAGTACACAGTGACCAGAAATGAAAGTTTAATAAGTAAAAACTAATGATATTAGGTGAAACCATCATTTATCACTTTTAATTAAATGAAGAAGCATCTCAAGGAATGAATTCAATATTATTCTTCCAGCTGTTAAAAACCTGATTCCATAGTTAATTTTACTATTGGACCAGAGACAAATGAGTAATTAGATTTTAGGGTAAAGAGCTCTATTGTACGAATTGTCATTACCTTTGAGAAAGACAGGTCACACCATCTCCATTTACCAGTAGCCTTGGTAGATCAGCATATCCTTCCTTAGACTGTCCAGCACTAGAGCAGTGACTCTCACATAGGCAAAGTTTTGTCCCCCAGAGACATTTGGCAATGTCTGAAAAGATTTTGGTTGTCCCATCTGTGGGGATTCTACCAGTATCCAATGAACAGAGGACAGTGATTTTGATTAACATCGTGTAAATACACGGGACAATTCTCAATACAAAGAATTATCCAGTCCAAAAATGTCAAAAGAGCCAAGGTTGAGAAATACTTCAGGAGGAATTTATGTAGACATGTACAAAATTTACAATAAGGTCAGGGATAAATTAAGGGAATAAAAGGTATTGGTGCCTAACTTTGCTAGAATTTATAGTGGGAGGACATTGGTATTTATGCAAATTCAAGTCAAAGATTATTCTCTTTGTTCTGCAAGGTCATCCTTTGCTACCAAGCATGCATGTTGGTGAGAGACACATACAGACTGGTAAGAAGGAAAGAGAGCCTGCAGCAAGGTTAGCTGATTCAGACCTGCTTATTAGTAGACTAGCATATGCTGATAGGAAAATAGACAGCAGACCTAGAATTCTAACACAGGCTATATAATCATCTATATAATGGGAATCTGAATGGTACCTATCTCCTAAAGAAGTAAATAAGATTGTGGTGAGCCGCTTCTGCCGTTTCTGCAGACTATGGTCGCCATTACAAGATGGCGCTGGCTCCGCTGTGGTCTGTGACAAACAACTCCTTATTTGGGAGAGTTGGCGCATGGTTTTTCACCACCCTATGAGAAAGCTCCACGTGGCAGCTTCGCATTGGGGCTTGAGATGCTTTATTAAGGCTGGGAGGGGCATCCGAGAGGGAGAAGAAGAAATATCAAGGGCCTGAATAAACTGCTGAAAGAAGATTCCTGAGTTGCGTCTTCCTTGCGGGCAAGGGGTCGCTACATAAGATTAAATAAATTAATATTTACAAAGCAGTGTTATGTATTGTTATCAGAGTGGGGACCTAAGAATAAGTAATATTAATCTTTCATAGAGTCATAAATACTTCAGAATAGTAGGTGAAATTTTCAGGCACTAAAAGTCTTGTTCATCACATAAACTTAATGTTCAGTTAACTTCAATCTAAATTAATTATATAAGATAGAAAATGTTGGTTCTGCTATAGCAGTATGCTGAGGTCTACGTTAAGACAAAGGTAAATAAGGAACATAGTTTACTTCAAGCATGAATTCATCCTCTATGTAAATCCAAGTACAATATCCACAGAGAAAAATAACCTGACATTCAAGAATTTTTCCAAATAGTTCATTCTATCAGGTTAGGTATTTCACTTAAAAATCAAAAGTTTACTTTCATATATTTTTGTGGCACCATGATATCTGCGTGACTTTGCATTTTTTTGGTTGAATTAAAATGAAATGATGTTTCATTTCATAACTAGAATATCAAGAGGTGTGGGGTTGGTATCAAGCATTAGCTTCTACTGCCTTTTCTCCTGCTTCTTCCTTATGGTACAAATCTCTATGGCATAATCAATTGTCATTTTAAAAGTGCAACACCTAAGTTTTGCCATCTTTTTCCCACTCTAAGAACAGACATAAGAGGGGGACATTCAAAATTCAGCCATTTATTTGCAAAAAGACTAAATTTTGAATATGGATTATATTTACCTAAGCCTTAGGCCTTTGATTTCCTATGAGGGGAGAGACTGTTCTGAGATCAGATGTGTTTTGCCCATCTTCAAATGAACCTCGGACATATTTGATATATTGTTGCTCATTAGCAAGGAACTGTGAAATTAAAAAATCATTAGTTTTTTTTATAAACACTTCTTTTGATTATTTTCCTGGATCAATTTGTCATTTTATTGACTAGAATAGAGCTTCAAAACATGTACCTAGTATACTCTAGACACATTATAAAGTCCAAATAAAGTTATCATGGAAGATCCTTCTATGATTAATTCCATGTACACCAAATATGTTCAAAAGGGCATTATTACTATTTGATCTAAGAGTTATCATTATCTTTTGTGTAATTGCTAACATAGTTAATAATAATGGAATTCAGAGATGAGGAACCAAGAGAATAAAAATATACCCTGAGCACAGTGGCGCAAGCTGCAATCCCAGTAGCTCAGGAGGCTGAGGCAGAAGGATTGCAAGTCCAAAGCCAGTCTCAGCAACTTAGTGAGGCCCTAAAGCAACTTATGGAGACCCTGTCTCTAAATAAAATATATTTTTAAAAAGGACTGGGGCGTGGCTCAATGGTTAAGCACCCTTGGGTTCAGTCCCCAGTACCTCCCCCGACTCCCATCCCAATAAAAGAAGAAGAAAAATGGCAGATTACAAAAATAAACAAGGTTTAGCAGGTAGATCATGTAGTCATGTGCATCTACAGGTTATTCAGGTTCTTATATAGAAGGGAATGATTTTTTTTTTTCTTTTTGTCCTGATGAGCTTTATCTTGATAGCAGTCATTTCTCCTTGCTTGTCTGAGACAGGGAGTCAGACAACTATCACCTCCCTCCATCTCCTTTCAATGAAGACAAATTGCTCTCATCAGCCTTCCCATTCTGAACTTTTCTCCCCTGACCTGCATCTCTTAATTCTTATCCTGACAGTAGAAGAAGAAAAAAAAAAAGAAAAACTTTGAATTCTCTTCTATCTATAGAAACCCTGGAGTGAGGTCAGAATCAAGGTGTTTTACTTGAGAGTTTCTCTCCCTTCCATGTGTTTACATAGGTAGGACAAAATCATTCATACAAAACACAGATTTTCTTTGTCTTTAGATATGTCATTCCACTGTTCCACAAACTTTCCACTTACTTCTTTTAAATCTAAATCCCACTTCCAATAAGTAGAGAAGAGGACTAGGACAAATTTTCCAAAAAGAAGCAAGGTAAAGAGTAGTTGTTACCTGAAGCATGAGACTCAAGATGAGACAGGGCTTTGGTGATGTAAGCTGAGGGCTAAAGGGAGGACTTTGAAAGGTGAACCTTAGAGAGGCAAGCTGGTCATTGAAAACTAAATTTCCAACTTGCCTCCAGTGAACAAATGCACCTGCCATTCGTGTTGCAGCCAATTTGCCGTTTCTACTTTTATCTCTCTCACACAGCAGGCTCCAAACTCTCAAAGGTTTTCCTGTGCCTCTTTTTGTGAAGCCCAAACCAGCAGAGCTGTTAGATACTTCTCCGTATGTGTTTCATTCCCTCCTTCTCTCTAACTTTTGCATTAAAATAAATTGAGACAATAATATTCATAAGAGAAGCAAAGTTCTAAGGAGCAACAGCTCTTCCTTCAAACCCTAGTGCTACTGGCAATGGTCCAGCTTTTCAAGATGGTACATGGCATCTCCATGAATCGCAGGCACTGGAGCCTAGCCACCAAGGGAGAGGATCTCTGTGCTGTGAACACGTTTTTGAGGTGTGAATTAATGCTTTTAAACCTACTCTCTGAGAGTGAATAATAGCTTTTGGAAGAAGGCTGCCTTTGAAGGATGGAATTTTGTAAGAAAGGTCTCAGCCCCCAAACATTTTTTCTATGTGCGAAAATGTTTGATAATGAATGATCATCAGGTGACTACTTTTAATTACCTAAACAGGAGGGAGAAACAACATGTTTCCATAAAAAGAATTCGGTGTGCAAATGTAGATTTGCTTATAGGAAAACATCCAGTTCAATCATTTCCAAAAGATTTAATTATTTCAACATGTATTGTTGAGCTTTCATAATAGCTTACATTTCTCAGCCCCAAAAGATGCTTCCAGTTACAGACTTACAATTCTCCTGGCCTGTGGTTCTCAGAAGACACCTCTGTACATTTAAATATAGGCTGTTTCAAACACTGGCAGGGAAGAAAGACAGACCTTGGAACTGCATCAAAGTAGCTTTTTCCCTCCTGTCTCATGAAAACCTGAAGTAAATGTTATGCAAAATATTCTAATGCTGCCTTATGGTTGGTATTTTAATTGCACAAAAGAGAAATTATTCAACCGTGATTTCCCAATCAACTATAACTCTTGCCCAGTATGAAGAACATTCTCAGTCTTAAGGTACAGAGAAAATGACAAGCATTTAAGCAACATTTCTAATCTGCCATCCCTTGCCTTTTGGACTTACACTCCTCTTACTTTTAGGCTTGCCAAATGAATAGCCTTTCATTATAAGTGGAAGTGCTAAGCAGCTGTAGTGTATACTTGAGAGAAGGGGAGCCAGGCTTGAACTCACCTGAAAATGTGAGTTAAATGAGAGAATGAGTTAGATATAGAGAGAAAACATTCCAGGTACTCCACTTGTGAAGAAATAACTACTGTTTAAATGCTTTAGGCTATGCTACAGAGATGTTTTGAATTAAATAGAAGTCGCTGGGGTTTTTTAACCTTTTATCTCCCAAAAGGATATTTCCAGAAAGAACTCTTCTGGTCTTCATTAGTTCATTCATTTATTTATTTTTTCTTCTTTTGTTCCAGAAAAATGACTTAACTCACCTGTCTGATCAGGTGGTACTAGCATATTCAGAGATCAGCCACATTTGTTCTAAGTACTTCCTGTATTCCAGGCATTATGTTGACTATTTCATGTGCATCATCTTATTTAATATTTAAAACCCTGTGAGATATGCTAATTTTCCCATTCAGCAGATGAGAAAACTGAGTCAGAGAAAGATTAACATTAGTAAACTGAGGAACCAGAATTGAAGCCCAGCTCTGAAGCCTAGTGTCTAGCCACTAAATTATTCACCATAAATATATAGGGGAAAGAGATGGTTCCCACCCTGGTATGCTTTCAGATATCGCTGAGTTGTTCCTTTGCTAATTCGAAGTGTATAAACCAAATATACTTTACCTAAATGATTTAGTTAATATTCTTATCCACTCTGGAAAATACAAAAATTGTTATGTGTTATTTTTAATCTTTTTAATGGTAAAGCCACTGAGGTGTGGAGAGATTTCCCTAGCCTAAAGGAGCCCTACTAAGAGGCACAGGAAGTGTGGGGCTCAAAATCTAGGTCTCCTGAAGCCTTGTGTGTAGTGAATGGAGCTGCTGTTGCATAACTCTGTGTGCTTATGTGGGTCAGATCTTATTTTCTATTCAGATCCACACATTTTCAGACTGTCCCATTCACTATTATCCTGCACTTCTCCCTCGTTGACCTTAAAAATAACTCCTGTACTGGAAATATACTCAGTGAACTCCCTTTATGTTTTTCTTATGAAGAAGTGATTGTGTAATAATGAGACCTACAGAATGCAAATACAGAACCATTTCACTATGGGAAAGCTGAGGATGTTCTCAACCCATGTGAGAACCAGTATTTGTTCTGATAAAGTGTAATTTTGTATTTCTGTAAGAGAGACAAATACAGTGGTCCCTGAGTCCTTGCACTGATTATGTAACATAGTTTCCCTAAATAATTCCTGAGGCATTATCTTCCTCTTCTAGCTTCGGGGAGGAAAAAAAGCCCTGCAGGTACAAAAGATACCAAGACAGAGGAAAAGCCAAAAATATAACCTAGGGCTCATTTATTCCAGCAGCTGTGCTATTTACTAGCATATGCAATTGAAGAGAAACTTTGTTATAATACCTACACTACAAAATCAGCATGTTTAGTAGAATGTTTCCTCAGACAATTTCTAGAAATACCTGATACAGTTTCGTGATCTCTACATTTGTGAATATATGTTGTGACTCCCTTGATAAGAGATGCTGTTTTGTTAATTCAAACAGTATTCTTTTACACATCTTTGCTTGGATTTTACAGGGTAATTTTTTCCACATTATGTATCTCAGTCCTAACAATTATGAAAATCAAACTTGAGAATACCAAATTTCTAGGATATGTGACTTATAGATCAAGGATCTGAAAGGAAGCACTTCCAGTTTCTTACCACCAAAGGCTTATAGTCAGGGCCAGTCATGCACACATAGGAAACTTCTAACAGATGGTAAAGAAAGACAAAAGTGAGACACAGCATTAGGCGAAGACTCAATGTCTGATTCTTCACTGTGGTTTCAGTATCACAGAGCAGAAAAGTTCCTGTGCCCCTTATAGATGATGGCAGATGTCAGGTAAGAAGCTTCACTTCATCAGAAAATTAAAAAGAAATAGGTGAATAGACTGGAAGATGAATTATTGTAGTCATTAACAACTACCAATCAAAGTCTCCATTAAGTGGAGAAGAAAGTTTTCATTCAAATATCATGAAATATGAAGGACATTGAGAGGACATCAAATCCCATTTCCAATGTGCAATTCTAAATAAAGGTTGTATACTTTGATCTTTTAATGATGTTTGTTGATTACAGTAATTAATATTGGCTGCCCAGTAGGCACTGCCTAGCTCTTGTGGGTCATCATGTCCACTCCTGGTCAAAGAGCCCTGGGTGACATAGCATTTATGCCATCTGGTCACATATCCACCACTATTTCGTGACAAGGTGACACAAGGCTGAGCAATGCACTTTTTTTTTCTGTTTATTGTTGATTTTGGTTTTTAAGGGATAGGTATGCATATGACTGACCTCACTTTCCCCAACATTTTCTTGGACAGAGCAGAGAATTATATGGTTCTAAACTTACCCCCAAGAGATTGGGAAATATAGTGATTCACATGGATACTTGGTGAACACTAAGAACCTTCCCCATAACCCCCAAGGACATAATCATAAATTCAGAATGCCATTCTGAAGTGCATTGAAAGTTAAAAGTGCACACATTCATCCCTCCAGGAAGCAGACAGACTAAAGGATGAGGCCCACAATTCCCTGACAGAGTATAAACAGGACTAATTTAAGAAATGTCAGGGCAGATAGCTAGTTTGGAAGCCAAGGATTAAATGTTAATGTATTTGTCTTCATTTTCTTCATTGATCTGGAGAATGTAAAGCATTTGAAATATTTTAATGAAGGATGTTAAATAGAAACACATTCAAATAAAGGGTCATATTTTTCATTTTCTCATCCCCTATTCCTTCCCTGTCTGTTACCACTTTACTGTAGCAATCTGACGTTACTCTCAGTCTAGTGTTAAGTAGAATGTTCTCGTAGCCCCATGAGGACCTATAAACTAAGGTATCTGAGTCAAACCATTTAGCATCTGATTAAAGAGAAAGGTTGTAAAGTTTTTAGTGTGCAAATGCTGGATTCAGGTGTCAGGGATAGACATAACCTAACATTGCACACGTGAATGTCTTAATCCCAAATAATGTTATCAGCATAGTGTATTTCTGTTTGGTTGTTAATTTTTCTTTTTTACAGTGTTTTAAGACACTTTAAAAAACATTTATAATAATTTACTCTACTTTGTAATTAGACTTAGTGATTAGAATCTTGCTCACTTACATTGCTGTTTTCCTAAATGGATGGCACCAGCTGGCTTATAGCTGAAACCTGATCTGACTCCCAAAGCTCTCAGAGGGGCCAGAGAAGGTAGAGCCTACTATATTGTATAGTTTTATGAAAAGTTTAATAGAGCGGTGATGTTTTGCATTATTTTCCTTTTCTTTCATAACATTGTGTGCAGGCTAACTATGTTGGAAAAGCTTTTCTTTGAAATTTAAAACTTGTCTACTCTGGGCATATATTTGATTTGCATGATATGGAAAGAGGCTGATATTTTCTTCTCCCACAGCCTCTAATCATTAGAGTAAGGGCAAACAGCTAGAAATCTGTAGTTTGAAGTTGAGCCACTTGGGGTATTTTACTGTTAGGAGATTTCAATGACTGTATAATTAATGGAAGAAGGCATTAGCAAAAGGCCAAGAGAGCAAAGTCATCATGAGTGGCCCTGACTACTGTTTCCATGTAATTTTACGGAGGGTACTGGAGATTCAGTACGTTTTTCCTTCACTCCCTTATCACACCATTAATGAGAAGCCATATTAAGCTAGGCACTGCTTTCATGCTAGTGTGACAGGTATGTGGAAGTCTGACTCATGGAAATGAAATGCTCTCAATGGCCCAAGTCTCCCATGGCCAAGTTCTCCTCCAGATGTCAGGTTAAATGACTTACCCAAAACCCAAGGGAGGGTAAGTAGAGTGACAGATTGAGAGATGTGAGCTTCAAATCAAGAATACTCTTGGGTAGCCATCAGGTCTGGTTCAGTCCATCTCGAGCTGCTTGTTACCTATAAAAACAGGAATCCTACTCCCTGCAGCAGTGTCTTTGTCTCATGGAGTTTGTGACTTACTGAGAACAAAGGAGACTTCTTGTCAGGTACCTTAGTCAGTTGAACCAGGGAGACAAGAGGACAAACTATGCCAACATATGTACAATTGCATGACCACTGTCACCCTGTGTCTTCAATCCTGCTCTGCACCCTGCCTCATGTGGCTGTGGCAGGTTAATGAACAGACTGTGGAAGCATCTCCCTTTCCTCCTCTAAGGCTCAGTTTCCAAGGAATTTTGAATGCACATTCTGTAGACTTGCAGTCTCTGCCTGTGGAGAGGCTGCAATCCCTGCTGGCCACCAGGGTGATACTAAATACAGAGTAGAAACAGAACCTAGCAAGAGAAATTTCTTCTTGCTCCCATAGTGGAGGAGCTGCTGATTCTGAACTGTTCTCCGTGGGGGCATTTGTATCAACTCCTGCTCCCCCACCCCCAACACACCCAGATTTATTTTCCCAGCAGTCAGATTTTTTTTTCCCATATGAGCCAAGAGTTCCAGTGGTAGTTAAAACCATCTCTTGCTGGAAGGGTCAGTGAACACATCGTGCTGTATAAGCACCAGCCTTGTGAGATGGATACAAACACAGTCACTGCTGCCTCAGAAATCATTTGCTCGAGTGCTGTGGCCCCCACAGCAAGTTATCAAGAGACTGCTTTTCCTGAGAATTGATCAGCTCTCCTAAACACAGGTGTTGTGCATGTTTATGTGTGAGACCGGGAGCCAGGTGGGCAAGATTTTGATAGGCAGTGTTTGTTTCCTTAGGACATGGAGGTTTGAATAAAACATCACGGCAGGGTGCAGAAGCAAGAGAAGAGAAATCCTTGACATTTTCTCCATAACATGCCTAGGGCTCTAAACAAACAGGTGGGACCTGAAGTCCCTCTATGTCTAACTTCACATTTATCTCAAGATTAATGAGAGATTTGCCCCATTTGGGATTCATTTATGGAAGCAGAAATGGAATATCCCTACTCACCAATACCGCCGTGTTCCCCCTTGTGAGTTTCAAGAAGAGGAGGGAGAAAGAGAAATCCCACTTCCTGATGGCCCAACTGAGGGAAAGAACACATGAAAGGCAGGAAACAGACTTGCAGAGATGGATCTAGTTACCATAGGAGAACTGTTCATGTTCTTCGGGTTATAGATATGAATATTATCACCATATTTTTAGAAAAATACTCAAAACCAAAAAGCCAATTATTCCCCATAATATTAGAATTGAATATTGCAGAAAAACCTTACTTCAATAAATCAAACTCCCATATCCTCTACATACTCAGCAGCATTTTTACCTCTCCCACCCAGACTTTCCTATTTCTGGCTTTGCCCTGGTTATCTTGGCATCTCACATGTCAGTCCGTGAAACATCCTAGCCTTCTAGACACAACAAGAGAACTGGCTGTAAACTCAGTACTTTCACTCTTCATTGGCCAAGAAATAAATCTTTCTGAGCCTCAGTTACCCAAACAATGAGTGGTCAAGAGAGGGTGACAGTAATACCTGACTCAGCTATCACACAGGGACACGTAGGGACCAAATAAGACAAGACACGCCCCAGTGTTTTGTAAACCGTATAATGTTATGCCACATAACATACATTATTATTATTATTAACATTATTATTATTTATTTTGACTCTCTACTTGTTTGTGTCTTTTTTCATTCTTTAATGCTCGTTTGCCTCTCCAAAAGAGGGCAAGCAAAAATAAGAAGAATAAATCTAACTCCTGTTCATCAATTCAAAGTTTTATTTTTGATTCCTCACTCACCCCAAATCCTGCCCAACCAACCTGTCTACCTCTCTGGAATTTTCAAACCTATTTAAAATTGCAGAAAGTGTTCTATCTCCCCTAGCTACATTTAACCTTTGTAATAACTACTCTGTTTTCTACCATTATGTGTAATTTTGGAAAAATTATAATTGGCATGAATGTATTAATTAATTCATAATAATAACCCTATTTGTTTAGAAGGAAATTATGTGAATGTTCCATATTCTATTCAAAATGGTTCATGGTAAGCTTTGAACAGGGGCACTGCAAAGAAAGAAATTCTAAAAACCTCCTGTCAATCCCATTTTTTTGTCTAAATATTCTATCTTCTGGCCCTCGAGCAGTAGCAGGAAACAACTTTTATTATTTTCATTGTATTCTAGGCATGCTTTAGTTCACCCTGGTTGGTTTCTGTTAGAATCTACCTCCTCCCCTGCATGCAAAGAACACTACATGCCTTAAGCAACTAGAAAAATAGAATTTAGGTGAGTAATGTGGGCATGAAATCATTAAGTTAAGGGGTTCTTACAAGCACAACGGTTATCCTACATATTTCTGGTTCCCAGAATAAAATAAAGAAATGGGATGAAAGGTAAGCATTTTGAAAATGTTAGAGTGACTATTATTATTTTCATGATAACTTCATACTGGCACTTCTGCTGAGATAATAAAACTGGCAGATCTAAAACAATTGTCATTGTTTCACCCCTTCTTACCTCTGCCCAAGAGTAGCACAGGCCCTTTACTGTTATAAAAACTAAAAACTAAAAAAAAAAAAAAAGAAGAAGAAGAAGAAGAAGAAGAAAAGGAAAGGAAAAAAACATATTTTTGTATAATCCTTAAGTATAATAGAGTAGATATTAGATACTCTCTTTGAACACTTATACTTCTGTTTTCTATTTTCTCACAGTTCTTTTCTCTTTGATTTCAAGTCTCTGATTTTGATTTAAGCCTTCTCATTCATAATATTCTCCTCATAACTAAGGTATTCATCCATATGGTATGAACACTATTTTCATATTTCAATTTTTTAAAGAATTAATGGAACAGAAAAAAAATATTTTGTTTGCTCACCAAATATTTTATAGCCTTTAAGGGTATGTCATGGTTTTGAACTAAATTTTGCAGGTTTGTCCTAGAGTAAGGTAGGTTTTTTTAGTAGATGCCAGAAATACCACTTGAATTTTCATCTAGTCTAAGAATTATACTAAACAACTGCCTTTAATACAGAGAAATACATCTTTTATAATGCAAACGAGAGAAAGACACATTTCTCTTTTCTCTGATGAATTCTTAGGGTTCCACTTTCAGACCTTGGAATTCATCCAGTTGCTATTTTGCCACCTACCCAAGGTAACCTAATATTTTTGAACCTCCCTCTGTTCCATACCCCTGTTCCTGCCAAATAAAACCATCTGCTCTGGTTGGACAGTAGCTAAAGCCTGTTCTGCAAGTACAAGAAATGAGAAGATGTTTTGTAAAGGGAAGAGAGCCATTCCATTCAGCCCACCTCTTGGTTAAATCAGCATCTGGAAGCTTAACCAGATTAGCAAAAACAGATATCCAAACAGCTGGAATAGGGATCTGGGAATATGAGATCTCTAAGAAGCTGCTGACTTGCTCCAGGGTTGCAGTCTCAATGAGCAGAGTCAGAATGGCTCCATTTGCACTTATTTAGCAAGGCAATGACCCATCTTCAGGAACAGTCTCTTGACATCCCACAGAGTGTACCTATTGCTGAAGCAGCACTAAAGGACACCCTCAGCTGGCATGAATGCACATCCTGGTGTTTGGATAATTTGTCCTCTTTCTAAAATAACCCACGCATTTACATTTGAAGTGATTCTGAACATTTAATAAATATAGAAAAATTATAACTTAACAAACCTTCTCTTTAGATAGACAAAGGGACTCTTTTTAGATACCCATGCCACACATATATCACCATAAGAATGTATCCAATACTGAGTGGTATATAAGTGAGCTGCATAATGTTTTTCTGTCCCCTGATTACCAAGGTTAGAGCTGTTGAACCCAAATTGACCCTCCTTTTTGATGGTTGCTGCTGTCCTGATGAGTTTCTAGGGGCCATTGTGTTGTAAAGCTGGTGTTCTGGAATAGTACTCAGAGGGCCACTTGAGAATGTGATTAGGTAGGGCTCAAAGGCCCCAAAGAGTATGACTTGCCCACCTTAGATCTTTGTCCAGCACAGTAAAATGTTGGTTACATCTTAGAGCACTATGGTAAGAAGCTTTAGGCATGAACTTTAGTTGCATGTACCGGTCAGAAATGTTGCCTGTCTGATTAAAAGAGGACTAGAAGAAGGTGACTACTTTTTTGACAATGCAATGTTCTAATAGGTCATTTGTATGAGCTTCTCCATTCCAATATCCTTGTATTTACAATATTATCATACACATGGCACCTAGCATCACTTTGATTTATACATACATTTTATCTATTCCAAATAATTAGCATATTATCCCTATTACCTTAACTTATTTGGTTCAGCTTTAATGCATGCACAAACAAGGCATTTATAATCATTCCTGGAAGAGAAATTTGAGTAACTGTCACGTATAATGAGTTTTTTCTAACCTCAGCCTCACCTGACACCCAAGGAACCTATAGTTTCCATACTTCCCTACTCACCATAATATTTGTATCTAAATGGGATCATGTTCCCACAGAACGTGATTCAAATATTGACTTCAGGTGCTGATGCTTCCTGTTTATAAATGGATCCTCATAGTAGTGAAAGCTAGTACTAGTGGAAAAGAAATGATCCCTGCTAGTTGTTTAATTCTACCACAAGGTCTAAAGCTTCAAACACTCAAATTATAGCCATGAAACACCTGGCCACATATGTGTACAAAAACAACAAATTAAAGAAAACCTATATTTTACTGATACTTTTACTATAACTGTGTAATGATGACCAATTTTTTGTAGAAAGAACTATTTCTTGGAGCCCAGGAGTCAGTTGTTTCTAAAAATTATGGTGAAAATTATTTCACTCATGGCTGTACACTCTCAAATCTTTGAATCTTTTTTTAATTATAGTTATAAAATGTATAAATGTTGACTAAAGGACTGAACATATTGGCATAGTTCTACCCATTAGTAGAAAAGAAGTCAATACTTATTTGGGGGATAACTTGTTGTTAATGCCAGTACTAATCATTAATTATGAATTAAAGTAATTACTTATACCTCTTAGCAATAATAGGGTCTGCAAAAATATAACTAGAATGCCATTAGCATAGAAATGCATAAAAAATTTTATCCTGTTATCTTATGAAGGGCTTAGCCAACACTGGTTTATTAGCTAATTTTAACATGTGATATCTAATAGCTGCATTTGTAGAATCTCATAGAATTTACAGATGAAGTTCACATGCATTATTTTATTTGGCCCTAATATCAATCCTATAATATTGCCTAATATAAACTTTGTACATTACCTCCAATTTCCAGATGAGAAAACTGAGATTCAGAGAGATTTAAATAACTGGTTATTAATTTGTTCATTTCAAATCAGTTAAGCACTGACAATATGCCTGATCATGGAGATTCAAAAACAAATATCATAGAACATTCTGTTACATTGTGAGATAGTGGAAGGAAAGAATCAAAATTCCCAGTACTCAATCTAGTGTAGCACTCCTGCTACCTTTTTCAATCCTATCAACCATCCTTGGAAATTCTCAAACCACACAGCAAAATCATGTTTTGGGGGCATTTTCAGAAGTAAAATGTCAGACTGGATGGATGTTTTATGTTTCACAAAATGGCATTTATGTGTTATATTATATATTTTATTTAGTGTTGAATTCTAGGATCATGATTATTAAAGCTGAACACTGTTTAAGAAACATCCTGTGGAGTTCTGAATCCAATACTTATGTAGACTTGCCATACTGTTCCAAAGCCTGTTACATATGCAAATGACCGGGTTCAAGCTTCTTTCATTATACCAAAGAGAAAGTTAGATATTATGGAGCTAATAGTGTTTTGTTTTTTTTTTAACATCCTACTGTCACCACACACACATACAGTAAAAGAAGTACCTTACCCCAAATTTGAAAGAACAATAACTAATGGGACCAAATTGTTGCTAATTTGTTCCATTAGAAATGGCATTTTGAATTAAATTCAATAGCTGCTGATTATTGAAGGTTAGGAAAAGGAGCCAACTGACCACTTTTCTTTCCTATTGGTTTCCTTCTGTTGGTTAGTAGGATAGGAAACTAGGATAAAGGCATTAAACCATACACAGCTGGGGTTAGATGGTTTTGCAGGCCTAGCATTATTTTTAAAGCAACATGTACAGATAGAGAAGAACCAATGATAAACAAGCAACTAAATTAGTCGTTGGAAGCCAAAGGGGTACCTAAGCAGCGATGTCTACAATTTTATTCCAAGGAAAGTTGTCATTTTCCCTTAATGACTCTTTCCCAATTTGTCACAATTAGAATTCTTTGGTTTAAGCAACAAAAATTGATTGGCTAATTGGATGGGAAAAAATAGTGATTCACTGAAAGAATATGGGAGAATTTATAGAATCAAAGTAAAAACAGAAAAATCTTTCTTTGGGAATCACAGAAGCCATGCACCTCTAGAGATCCAATTTATAGAATTTAGTAAAGTGGTTGGCATTTCATGATGTATATTACTAATTATTGATGCTGAACAAATGTGTCAAATTTAGGAGCATAAAAATCATAGTTGTTCTTTATTTCTCCTAAGTGTGAAAGTCAAATAATCTAGGCTCAATCTCACTGGCAGTGACTCTGCTCCTGTGGTCATCAGATTTACTAAATAATATGCCCCGTTAAATTTGAGTTCCAGATAATCAACAAATATTTCAGTGTCATCATGTCCCACACAATAGTTGAAACATACCTGTATTAAAGAGAATATTCACTCCTTTTCCTAATATTAATACAATAGTTAGAACATACCTATATTTAAAAAGAATATTCATTATATTTAACTATGTACCTTATATTTTATCTAGCAATCTCCTTTCCTCCTCCTGTACCAAGAGGTTAAGTTAAGCATGTTCTTCTCATGGCAATTGCAGAGGTACAAGAGTAAGTGAATCCAGTTGTGCCAGCACTTTACAAAACTTCTTCAATTCCACACGCTCACTTTTTAATGAAAGCAAGTTACATGCTCCACATATAGAGAAGTATGTGCCACCTACTGCAGGAGAGCATAGGCATGACAAAGGATGAGGATCCAGGGAGGAGCACAGAATTGGGACAATTAGTACAGTCTTCTACAGGTTGAATCTGTTTCAATGTCTCTCAAGTCATTCCTAATAAAAACCATTTTACAGAAGAGGAGATACTTAACAGGCTAGCTTAGGCCATGCATCCAGCCTTTGGCAAAGGGAGAGTGGGTCAATTGATTGACAGTCCCAATAAACCAATGGCTGTGGGAAAAGTGTTTTGCCAGAAGAAATAGCATCTGTTCTGGGTAGTAGAACAATAGGTATCTACTTTATTTTTGTCCTTGACTCTGCCTACATTTCTACCTCTTGTCATAGATAAGAGATATTTAATCTTAACAAAAAGAAGGAGTGAGTTGAACAGTACAAACATATAACACAGATCTGGCTCCCCCAAACTCAAGACAAACCCTGGAAATATGGTACAGGATTGGTAAATATAATTACAAAACGAAGAGGGAAGTGAAAATATGGGTGGCAGAGCCAGACTGTGGCAGAATCTTACTTAAGGCTGGTTCATTGCACAGCTGAAGGAATCCATGTATTTAAGTTCACATTGAATATAGCATTATTTAAGAAACCACCATTAAATTCATACTCAATTAAGGAAAATGCAAATTTCTTTAACACAGAATTTGTATGTATTTCATGGCAGACTATCACTTAAAAAATTAAAAAGATTAATTTTTAAAGCTATGTTGCTAAAAGTGCTTGGCATGTTAATTTTTTATGGTTTCCCAGAAATAGTCCACTGGCTAGTTGGTAGCACATTATAGGGTGGTTTTTGAAAATCAAGATATTGTATGTATTTCAAATTATTCAACAAATGGTATTGAGGAAATTTCCTTAATAATTTTTTTGGGGGGTCTGATTATCTCTCATACACAAGTAAATTTCAGGTGATTTGAAGAGTTCAATATAAAAGAAACAAGTCAAAGAAAAAGAAAAAATAGAGATAAGTATTAATCTATTCGTATGTTAGAAAGGTATATATCTATGCACAAAAGCAACAGAAGAAAACACAAAGAAAGATTAATAGATATAACAACAAGGAAGGTTTAAACTTTTGCAAAAGAAAAACAATTCCCCCAAAATTTAAAAGCCAAAGAACAAATTGGAAAAATTGCAACATTACAATCAAAGGTCAATTCCATTAAGTGTAAGTAGCACTTATTAGTCACTAAGGGAAACGAAATCATCCAGACAAATTGGAGAGATCACTGAAACCCAATAGGTTGAAAACATTACAAAATGGTTTATGACATTGCATGTAGGAAAATATTATAAATCATACTAACATCCTATTAATAAGAGTTATAAGAGATAGCCCAGAAAGAAAAAGTACTCAAAATATTAGGATAACCTGAGAATGGAGCATAAATCAATATTACAGTGATTCTGAAAAACCATTTATATTTGTTGATACATATAAGATTATCACATTAAATAGTAACTTTCTAGGTATTTATTCTTGCTAAGAATTACATAAAGTGAAAAAATACTATTTGTGTCACTCTTGCAGAAATGAATGGGGTACAGAAAAAGAACAAATTTGGGAAATATACAAAGTATAGGTTTTCACCTTAGCTGTAATTTGCAATGTGATTTTTACCCATTCTGTCCTCTCTGACCACATATGTAAAATGGTGGTAGTAGTAGTAGTAGCAGCAGCAGTAGTGGTAATTATAACAACAACAACAACCTCTACTTTCCAGACTTTCTGTAAAGATTTTAGGAAGTGATAGGAGGAAACTTTTAAATTGTCACCTTGATATTACCAGTGATGTTTTAAATTTAAATATCATGATTTCCTAACTAGTAGGAAGGGACTAGTAAACCACTAGAATAAAGAAGTTATCTCTATCCATATATGGCTCCTCATAGAAAAGGAAATAACTAGTTAAATTTTTTTAAAAAAATCTGTCATTAAGGAAGTTAGACATCGAATGCTTCATGCTTCATATGTGCCTGAAATATATAAACTTATCTCTGCCCCATGGTTTATTTTTTTCATTAAGTCACAGAAGTTGATAGTTAAATATATGACTAGAGAGTTAGCTAAAGAAATATTGATAAAAACTGGATTTTACTGAGCATAAAGAAAGTTTGTACTTTTTTGACAATTCATTGAGATGTCTTCAGTGCAGGGAAGGAGGGGTGGGATTGGAATTTTTCTTTTTCCTCTTTTTTTTTTCTGTTTTTGAATTTACCAACAGTGATTTATTCCAAAAGTAGATTCTATAGTTACTTAATGACTTCATGAACTGCATAACCTTCAGGCTATTCTCCATAAATATTTTTCTTCCAGTTAATTTTTATAGAATTGAGTAACAATGGATATTTTAGAGTACATTCATCAACTGACATATACTTTCATTGTAAATAGTTATATTGCCATTACATATTTTTTATTTTTATTTGTTCTTTTAGTTTTACATGACAGTAGAATGTATTTTAGCAAAGTATGCATACATAGAATATTACTTTTTCAATTTAGTATCCGACTCTTGTTGTTATACATTATGTAAAGTTACCTTGGTTGTGTATTCAAATACAAAGCTAGGAAAGTTATAACCAATTAATTTTACTCTCTTTCCTATTCCCCTGCCCCTCCCTTCCCTTCATTTCCCTTTGTCTAATCCAATGGATTTCTATTATTCCCCTCCCCAACCTCACTTGTTTGGGGTTAGAATCCATAAATCAGAGAGAGCATTCGGCCTTTAGTTTTTTGGGATTGGCTTGTTTCACTTAACATGATATTCTCTAGTTCCATCCATTTGCCTGCAAATGCCATTATTTCATTCTTATTAGAATGAGTAATATTTCACTGTGTATACATGTATTTTATTTACCCATTCATTTATTTAAGAACACCTACTTTGTTTCCATAGTTTGACTATTGTGAGTTGAGCTACTATAAACATTGATTTGTCTGTGTCATTATAGTATGCTGTTTTTAATTCCTTTGGGTATAGATGGAAGAATGGGATAACTGGGTCAAATGGTGGTTCCATTCCAAGCTTCCTAGGGAATCTCCATGTGGTTTTCCAGAGTGGTTGCAACAATTTGCAGTCCCACTAGCAATGTATGAGTGTAGGTTTTTCCCTACATTCTGACCAACATGTATTGTTACTTGTATTCTAGATAATTGCTATTCTGACTGGAGTGAGTTGGAATCTCAGTGTAGTTTTAATTTGCATTTCTCTATTTGCTAGAAATGTTGAACATTTTTTTCGTATATTTTTTGACCATTCATATTTCTTCTTCTGTGAAGTGTCTGTTCAGTTCCTTTGTCCATGTTTGGATTGGGTTATTTGTTTTTCTGGTGTTAAGTTTTTTGAGTTCTTTGTATATCCTGGAAATTAATGCCTTATTTGAGGTACACCAGAAAAATAAATAACCCAAAGATTGGCAAAGATTTTCTCCCATTCTGAAGGGTCTTTGTTCATGTTCTTGATTGTTTTCTTTGCTGTGAAAAATCTTTTCAGTTTGCTACTTTTTTTCTTTTTATTTGTTCTTTTTAGTTATTCATGGGGATTGGAATTTTTCAAATTCTTTTTGAACATCTACTATGTTCCAAGCACTACATTCTCTAAGATTCAGTCATTTGGAAAACAGAGACCCTTCCTTCTGTCTCTTGAACTTTAGTAAAGGGCACAAGTAAGTAGTACAGCAGCTATGATTCAGTGTGGTGGTAGAGAACTACAGGATCCAAATTTAGAACACGTAACACAGCACCTTGTTCCTCATGTCATGTTGGGTGGTGTGGAGTGACAGGAAAGTAAGAAGATCAGCTGACTAACTGAAAGCTGGGTGGGGAAAGGGGATACCCACATGAAGAGTTGAAAGAGGATACTCCATATAGGCAAAACAGAATGTCAAATGCCAGGTATAAGTGAGTAGATCATTTCAAGAACTAGTAACTATTTGGTCTGACTTCAGATATGGATGAAGTAATGGAAAGGGAAGAAGAGTGGTAAGCAGGAGTCACCATGAATGACCTGTTAAGCCATACTAAGAAGTTTGGATTTCATCTTAAAGGCAATGAGGTTAACCAAGAGATATTCAAATTTATAACTCAGTAAAAACACTTGGTTGTAGTGTGGTGAATGTATGTTGGTGAACAAGAGAAAAGGAAGGCTAGAGAAAAAGAACCATTTTCATTCTTTGCAATAATTCAGGCAAAATAAGGAAGAAAGGCCAAAAGAACAAACGGATGAATGAAAAATGCTGATGTCTAAAACATGGCATGGTGGGAGTAAGCACTGGGAATAACGGATGAATCTGAGAGATATTTAAAAGACATATACCACAGAACTTGGGGACTAATTTTTATGTGTGGGCAATGAGAGAGGGCAGTCAGGGAGATACCTTATGGGTTTTTGTTGTTGTTTGTGGTTTGGGTAAATCTGTGCATAATTATACCATTCACTAAAAAAATAACTCAAGTGTTTCATGGGAATATAGATGATGATACTCAGTATCTGTGAGGCATTGATGAAGGTATAGACTAGTCACTTGGAAATATAGAGATAAAGATTATAAGAAAAATCTGGGTTGAAAATACTTATTTAGAAGTCATCTTGACATGACTAGTTTGAAGCTCTAAAGTAGGTAAGATCACTCGATGAATATATAGACTGACATGAAGAAAGAGGATATGCAGATATTTAAGGAAAGGGATAAGATAAGCCCAACAGTTAAATTGGGAAGACTGACCAGAAGGGTAGAGGAAAAGCAGTTGAATTTGGTGTCCTAGAAAACAAGAAAAGAAAGAACTGTAAGAAAGAGGTGATGATCAGCAGAGTTAAATACTTAAAAAAAAAAAAAAAAAAAAAAAACAGGAAAAAGACAAAAATTGCCCATGGACCTAGAAACAGTATGGCTACTGGTAAACTACTTTAGAGCAGTCTCTTTGAAGCATTAAGAGAGAATCCACATTATTGGAGATTAAAGTGTTAATGGGAGATGAAGATGTGGTTCAGAACAATTCCTTCATGAAACTTGGAAAGAGAGGTTGAAAGTTGGTGTGGAGTTGGAGAGAGATTTATTTTGAGAGTAAAAAGACTACATATGAGTGCTTACAGGAAGAAGTCAGTACAAAATAATGTAGGAAAATAATGAAGAAGTGAGACCCATGGAAGTGACCCAGAGACAAGAGGGATTTAAAGAGACAATGTGATTACATTTCTAACTGTTCAACATTTGCTGCCTCTCCAATCTCTGAGATTCAGGACTGAGTATAGTGATCTAAATTAGGAGAAACAATATAGTTAAAAATAACCCTGCCATCAATTATTCTAAATTTCATGTCCAATTTTACTAGTACCTGTCTATGTAAGACTGAGCAAATGGCTTAACTAGCTTGACATGTCCATGCAAAATCCTTAGTTCATATTTCTTTGATTAAAAAAATAAAGAGGTAACAGTAAATTTTAAAATAAAGAAGAATTATATGGGGATAATTCTGTCAACTATAGACTTTTTTCTGTTGTATAAATTTGCATGTTTTTATGTTAGAGATTTGGAATCCCCTTTTGATTAGAAAACAGCTATATTTTCTGTTTATACTGTATCTTTGGTGCAATTCAGTGATTACCATTAACATGGGCTCTTATAATCACTATATATCTTCTTGTTATAGATTTTAGATTACTAAAGAAGACACCTAAGATGTTTAACCTTAGTCTTTGAACATTATCAAAGATTTATATTTTATTGCAGTTGATTTGGAGATTTCCATAACACTGGCTCACTCAGGTGGATATTAGCAACTGTGACTATTAAGCAATAGAACAAATATACACTCAGGAAGTCTGAATTATAAGTCTTGCCATAGTTCTTGAAGGAATCACCCTAGACAAGCTGTTATGAATATCATGTTCTTCCTTATAAAATGGGTATGAACTTTCAAGTCCCCATTATAAAAGTCTGCAGAATATGTTGCAAGTCATTGTATCAATATAAAAAAATGATCCTTAACCCCAATAGCCAAAAGAAGGAATGGAGACTCTAAAATAGAGGTTGTTATATAATGGGAATATTCTGCCATTGGGTTTGATTTGGAGTCATTCTTTTCTGCTCAGAGGTCTTAAAAAATAACACTGTGTTGTAAATATTTTCTCCCAGTCTGTGTCTTACTTATTTCATTTTTGTAATTGTGAATTTTGAGAATTAAAATTTTTAATTAAAAAAAAAACACTGAAAAGAATGCTAAAAGAAGGGGGGGGGTCTTCCTTTCACTTCCTTCTAGTGATATTCTGAACTGGTCAGTTGCCCAAGTACCATCAATATCCCTTCAAGGATTTGCAGGGATCATATGGCTATCAGGGCAGTTACCTCTTTAAACAAAAAGAAAAATGTCTTGTTGGTCAGGAATACAGAGTCCATAGAGGCCAGAAAGAGTTAGAAAAATAAGATTCTTTTATTATTGAACCCCTTCATGTTTTCTCGTCTTCTCTCAGAAACATGCTCTCAGGGACAGTGTGAGCAACTGAGTAAAAAGGAAAAAGGGGGCGGGGATCACAGTCCAACCACAAACCTTTCTATTTGTAATCAGCACATAACCTCTGAGATGAAATTTGTGAATAATTCACATGCCACTTAAGCCTAGCAACGTGGAACCTAATGTTGCCACCCTGAACACTAATGAAGGAATCAGACAGCAGTACTGTTTGCCCTTGGGGACTCATCTCTCACATCACCAAAAAGTAATTTCTGTCATTTTCGGCCATCTGGTGGCCTGGATTGTCAAGATGGAATTTCATTCAGGAAGTGCCTGAGAGCATGATGGGTCCTAAAGTCTGCCTGGATTCAAATTCCTGTTCTGCTTTTTGCCAGATCTCATTTATGCCTCAGTGCCCCTCCTGTAAATAAAATCCTCATAGGATGTCATGTCTTTATTTTAAGAATTTATTAAGATGATACATGTACAGAACCTAGGGGTTTAGATAACTTTAATTAAAGTTATCTATCATTAAATTGTTAGTAGTAGAGGTGATGGGAATATTAAGAATAGTAGTAGTATAGACTTTTTCCAGTGTCTACTTGTTTGTGACATATGCCTTATTAATTCATTTTTATGTTCTAAAGTATATCATGTGGTCTGTTAACACTCTAAAAAATATTTACAAGATTTCTAATGTACTGATTAACCCATGGCTTCCTTCTGTTTCTAAGTGATAAGTACCACATTTTACTAAAAAAAAGTGATGGAATCTTATACTAAATAATGCTTATTCTCCTTGGCATTTGGAGGAGAAATTGGACTATATTATTTATATATATAAGGTAATACATTTAAGCAATAGTGCTAAGAAAAAAAATATTGTTATTTTATATAAATGTATATACCTTTTAATATTTAAAGAATTTTTTATCAGAAAATAGCTACAACATTTTCAATGTATGACTCTGGGTATTTTCTACAGCATTCAGATGGTCATAATGGGAGATATTCTCAACCTTATAGTACAGCTTTAGTACTATAAAGTCACCTTGGTGACTTGGTGAGCACATCTACAAGGATCTTAAAAGTTCCCTGGCTACTTAACATATAAGTTTAAATTAAGAAATTAAAGCTCAAATTTGCCTTTTCAGTAACACAGAAAATGCCACATGCCTGTTTTATTGACATAGTTAAATATTCTATTTGATTTTGTCTTTACAGTTCCACCAAAGATCTCCAACATCTCCTCGGATGTCACTGTGAATGAGGGCAGCAATGTGACTCTGGTCTGTATGGCCAATGGCCGCCCTGAACCTGTTATCACCTGGAGACACCTTACACCAACCGGTAAGCAACCCTCCAGTTTTCAAGATGCCACATTCTATTTAACATTCTGTTAGATCAGAAGGACAAGCATGCATCTTGTTATTAAAATGCTAAGAAAATCAAAACAAGGTCTTATTTCCAGTCCTTATGTTATCTGCTAATGTGTTCATTTCTATAAGTTTAGAATCATAGAATTGAAAATGTGTATGTGTGTTTATGTTTGTGTCTGTATGCATATTCATACATATATATATATATGTAAATACATGTATATACATATTCATATATATACATATTTTAATATGCATATACACATGTATATATACATATATCTTATTTCATTTTTAATAGAATACTTCCAAGGCAAAAAATATAGGAGTATTAAGTGACTTGATTTTATATCTAAAATGTATGTCAGTTTGGAGTTTGAGTGTCTTGGGGCAATGTTTTATTTGAATTAAAATTACAGAGCTTTCTGTAGTTTGTTTTGCTTTGCTTTTAACTATAGTTTTTACTATGTATTACTTTGTGAAGAAATTAGCCAGGAATAATATAATATTGTTTGTGACTTCTGCTGCTCTGTCTTTGGCATCGGGTTCTGTGATGCATCTCTAGCATGGACCAAGCTGCATGAGTTTATCATGGATGCCAGATACTGACACTAATCCAGGAACATCAGAAAAAGATTTCCCAGAAATGTCCTCCGAATCCTCTCCCCACAAAACACCCCTCCTTTCTACCTTCACATCAACTAGGTTCAAAAAACTTCTGGGGTTTTGAAGAGTATTTGAGTATTTTACCAAATTATTTGGGATTAACTACATGTATACTACCCTACTCTACCAATTATATTTTCTTATATGGAAAACTACCTTTCCAAGTATTGTAGTCATTATAGAATGGTGCCTGTTGTTTCATTATTTCAGAAAGAAGACCTATGGATAATTATTCCTATAAAATGTCTTTTTATTTTGATAGATAGCCCCCAAATTTTAATCAGTTTATGCCTCATGTTCTCTTATGGTTTCTTCATAAAATATCTAGAATTTAATTTATAATTTATTCGTTTTGGAATAAACACCTTAAAACCGTGTAAAGCTAGGCATAAAATGGCATATATCTGCCATTGAGATATTTCTAAAAGGCCAGGGTAGTGTTTTGTTTTAATGTCTTTACAAATCTCTGTGTTTTATAATTTGAGAACATGGGGTCCCCTGTAACATTATACCTAATTTCTCAGGTGAAGATTGAACCAACTTATGTATTTCGGCAAGTATTCTTGAAATTGTCACTCAAAATTCTTTCTTATTAATACTCGAAACTCTGCATTTATTGATAATATATGCAAGCAATGTTTGACATACTTATTTGGGAAATCAATGTCAAAATTGTTTTATACCTCACACGGGGGAAAAGACACATATGAAAGATTGAAGATATCATCCATCTTTCCCCTGAAATGAACTAAAAACCTTTGGAGAACATTGTACCTGGATATCACTGTATTAGCCCCAAATCTATTCCACCTACCACTGCACCAAGCAGCATCTTTCTCTGATTACCAATTTGGGATAAATGTAAATGGCCTATATTTTACAGTTTTATCAAAGATAACTTCTAATATCAATGTGTTTGATGTTGCTAAAGATAAATTATTAATATTCTTATGTAATTTTATTTTGAAATGTCCCTTTGAGAAAATTCCCCTTTGTTTTAAATATCTTTATGACTCTTTTCATAAACAATGTTTTTTTTTATAAATAGATCCAATGAGTTTTCATAAATGATCATGAGTCCTTCATTGAATTGACTGTTAGCAAACTCAGAGTCAAATTTATGATCCATCTATAATAGAATGTAAATTATTATATGTAAATTGCATATTAATAAAATTGATTTTTACACAATCTACATAGTAATTTATGGTATCAAATTCATATACAGACCACACTCCTATTTTCACCTGATTTGCTTGGAATTACTTTAATTTTTGTCTTACCATTTATAATTAATTTAAAAGGTTATATAAATATATTATATATAATCTCTTAATCTCTTCTATGGAACAAAGTGATAGATTAAAAACAGGAAAAAGGGAATAAAAAGTGGGAAAATAAATTGTATTCATGTTATGGTCAAGTAATGAGCTACATTAATAGAAGGATATTATTTCTTTTGGTATAATATTGAGTAGTAAATAATAATTTCAGGCAAAAACGCAGTTGCTACCAGAACAAATTATGAATTCTTTCTTGTCTCTTGACTTAGAAAAAAATGTTAGATGGAACCAGTGCTTCAAGGCCTTTGCCAGCCTGTCTAGGAGTTTAGGATTCATGATTAATAAACTTTCCCACAATAATGAACCTCTGATTCACACCCAGAATAAGCTGATTTTCTATGATGTTCAAATCAACAAAAGAACAGAGGACAAGCTCTGTCTTCCAGAGAAAAGCTAGCTCTTGAATATACTCAGAGTCTGCAAAATCAACTAGAAAATTTGATGTACTCTCAAGGATTGCCAATAGTCAATACCAGGGGTCAGCAATCTACAGCCTATAGGCCAAAGCCAAACTGCCCTATTTATGTACTGCTTGTAAATAAGAAAGGTTTTTAAATTGGTAAGTGTTGGGGAAAAATCAAAAGAAAAATCCTGTTTTTCAGCATGCAAAAAAATATGAAGTTCAAATTTCAGTGTACAAACAAAGTTGTATTCCAACACAGCCATACCCATTTGTTTACATTTTGTCTATGGCTTTATTTTTTACTAAAACAGCAAAACTTAGGTTTGCAGCAAAGCTTAAAATTGTATCTGTCTGGCCCATTAGATTTTACAGACCCTTGCTCAAAACCATGGCTTGGGACACAGGACGAGTATTTGCTACATTTGCCATTGGTCCCATAGGGCCTTGCATATGCCTTCCATCAAGTTCCTTCAGACATCTGAAGAAAAGAACTTTCTTTTTCTATAGTTATCTATCTAGACACTCTCTGTGGGTCAAATTCTGTTCTGGCACATGCAAAACTAGCATCCTGATGCATTTGCAGATTCAAAGACAAACTGTTCCCATTACAATGGCTATTAATTCCCAAGCTTATTCTTTCATCTCTTTCACATCTGGCCTAAATAACCACATGATCACAATCATATTCCTGGTGACAGGAGAGAGAACTCGCCTGTGCCATTCTATAAAGGAAACTTAGATGTTTTGTGTGGGGGTTTTTTATTCCTTTCAAAATTTGGAAACTGGGTGATCCTTTTCAGTCTATCATGCAAAGCCTTTTCTTGGAGACACCCAAGGAAGATACTTGGTCCCTGTGTGACAGCAAAGCCTACTGCAAACTGTGGTCATGTGAGGAAAAGAAAAATCCAACTAGCTTTGTTCAATTATTAATTGTGCCTTCCACTGTGCAGAGTAGGACTGTGGTCCAGAGGGGAAAAAAAAAACGTACCTGTAATTAGCTCAACCCCACAGGGACATCAAGCCCTGAAAGGGAAAAGATTCCACACATTTGATGCATGGATTCCATATCATTTGATGACATGAGAAAGAGAAAGGGAAGAAAGATGCATGATATATTTTATTTATTTTAATAAGGAAAAGGATATTTATTATCTCTGAATTTTGTTCTTTTATTTATTTAATTTTTGAACTGTGGCTAGGCTATTTTGTTTCTCTTTCTTTTGATACTTGCAGTTTGTTTTCAAGTATATTGCAAGTATTTCTGAAAAGAGAAATTAGAAGATTGGTGAACTTCTTCTATGTACAAAGTCAATGCACTTACCTGACCAGGACTAGAAGAAATTGATACTTTCTGTGCTTGTCTTTCTTATACTTCTTATTTCTTATTTTTTTCTCCTCTTAGTTAGTTATTTTACATAGTCCAAATGATGTGTCATGCATGTGGTTATTAAATGTGACCTATTTTCTCCCTTAATTAAGTTAGACTTTCATAATCCTGTGACTCCCAGGGGGCAATTGCACCATAACATGTATTTTCTATGGAGTGTTTGATCTCTCTTCTGTGAGCAGTGCTGTTCCCCTTTTCATTTAACTTTGTTTCTAAATCTTTCTCTTACCATCATAAGATAGTCCCTTTCTCCAGTGTTCATCATGTGATGTCAGGTTTGCTCAGGCTTACAGAAACAGTTTTTCTACAAAGTGTTTACAACCTCAGTAGCATTTTAGACCTGGAAAGCTCAAAAGGCATAGTGAGGATTATCCCCTTAAACTGAGAACAACTCAGGAAGTATTGTGTAATTTTCTCTATCCAGAAGCCATATTTGACATCAACACAAAGAGTATAGCAGTGTTACTTAGAAAATATTTTGTATTTTGATGGAGTGAGTGGGAGAACATTGTACTAGGAGAAGCCAAGAATACCCAAGGAGTCTGAAATTCCATTTTCTTATTAAACCCTGGGTTTTAATCGCTTGGTCTGAGATTGTCCTTTCAATTCCTTTTCACATCTGAATCCTATACTAATGGTTCTCTTGAACTCAATTCATGCTCTGTCTTATTTCCATATGTATAGCTCATCTCATTTTACTAGCATAGTCTCTGGCTACACGGGTTTGAGAAAAATATATTTCATGAAACTGAATTCATTTATGTTAGTTAAATTCAAAACTACAAATTATAAGTACCTATTACCTGGCCTTTCCACTTAGCATTTTAGAATATAGGACATCATGTTAACATGTAGAACATATCATCTACGCATTAAGTTCTAGGAAATAATTTCTCTGGGGTTTTCTCATATGAACTTTCCAGCAGGTTCTGTGAGTCCATCTTGGTAGCATATGAATGAATAAGAGTCAAACCTAGGCACTTTGTTGATAAAGACTATTGACCACATGGTCACAATTCAAAGGAGAATAATGGTTCAACTTGTTCTATTAATTGCCTTCATTTTATCCTTGCATTTAAAATTTTTAATATTCCCGTTTTCTTTTTTAAAAAGTAGATAAAATAAGAAAATGTATTGTTTTTACCTCAGCAGATTGTATGTTGATTTCAAGATATGTCATCCATCAATACAAAATTATATTCAGATTAATCTTGATCTCCATCTCACAGATCATTCATTTGGTTGAAATTATTTCCCACAATAATGAACCTCTGATTCACACCCAGAATAAGCTGATTTTCTATGATGTTCAAATCAACAAAAGAACAGAGGACAAGCTCTATCTTCCAGAGAAAAGCTAGCTCTTGAATATACTCAGAGAACTCAGAGTCTGCAAAATCACATTCTGTAAAAAGACACATTGAATAGTAAGACAGACATGGTCCCTGCACAAATGGAGCTTATAGTTCAACAAGATAACAGAGCATTAAACTAATAATTGCATGAGTAACCCTTTAATTAGATTCATACATTATAAAGGAAAATTATAGCATTCAATAAAACAGGGCCATATAGCAAAATCTGCAAGGCCAGCAGAGTCCCCTGAGGGGCTGTTATGCTGAGATCTCAAGAATGAATAGGACCTGGCCAAGAAAATAGGAGAAGAAAGGATATCTTAGGAATGGAAAACAGCATATATAAAGACATACTTCATTTAAGAATTTGCATGGACATCTTTATGGGAAATGGGGATATTAGCTACTGTTTTGTTATAGTAATTTTCAAGTTTCAATCTCTTGTTTTAAACACACAAAAAAGTTGTTCCTGCTTTTTAATATTCCCATGTTTTCTTTCCCAAGGGCAAAAAAATATATATAGGTAAAATGTATGCTTTCTTTTTTTTTTTTGCTTGTATATTGATTTTCAGTACACCAATATGCATCACTATATATACTGCAATATGTAATAATGTATATACTACATTATAGATAGATGTACATACATAAACATTATATACTGCTATATAGTTTCTCTGTGCAACAAATATATGGACAGCTATTTTGTGTATGTATATCTTAAATTTAGGTCAAACACATATTCTTTCCCTATACAGATGACTCCATAAAGTCCAACTAAGTAAATGCAAATTCTTTTCAAGTAACTTCTCATTAAAACAAATGTGTAATTTACAAAATAAGATTACAAATTCAATTGCATGATTACTGGCTGACCCTACCCAAAACTAAAACATCTTGGAAATACAGAAACTCATACTATCACCCTTTAAACAGTGGAAATCTCCACAACCTAATGTGCTGACTCTTCTCGCAAAGGTTGGCAAATGCCCCAGCAATGCCCTCATGCCCCATTCCTACCCTTTTCCAGATGTCACCAAATATCAAGAGTACTCTGTCCAAAGAGAAATGAATTAGCCTAGTGTGTTCTTGAAGGACTACCTTGGACTTCAGTGCTGCAGGCTATTGGGAAATGTTGGATACAGGAAAGGGAGTATCTTAATTAGAACTTTACACACGACTGAATATAGCAGTAATACAAGCCCACACCTCACATAACTTTGTTTTTGCCAATATTCCAAGTAGCTTGTTTTTAAAACAGTTATTAAAATCAAAGAATTTTCATGATAATTAAATAAAAGTATGATGGCAAAGTTAATTATAATTGATATTATTGTTCATATTTATTGTAATTATTAGTTATTTACACTTTAGATGCCAATATTGATAATTTTGAAGGAGATTGATAATTTGACACAAAACAACCTCAATTTTTTCTTTCTTCAAGTTTACCCTCCATTCCAACACAACAACCAGGGGGATTTTAAAATGTTATCACCAAGGCTAATGTTAATATTTTATTTCTTATAATGTATCACATATCAACACACCCACCCAAGTTGTTCTTTTTTCAGTGTGTCTTTTTCACAAGGAAATGATAAAAACAGTGACTTGTTAGAGATTTTCTGGTGTGGCTTGTTTATGTGTCAATCCTTCTCCTTGGGGACAGTTTTCCCAGAGTCTGGCTATTAACTATAGCTATAGAACTTATGAGGGTAAATTACAGCACTTGTTATCTTTTTCCAAGACTGATGTTTCAGAAGAAGATTGTACTATCTTCCAAAAAAAAAAAAAAAAAAGACCTGCAATGTTCAGAAATGAGCCATTGAATAGTAACAGAGGGGTTCTACACAGAAAAGAAATACATACAGACACACACACACACACACACACACATATATACACATACATATAACATGTATAATAATATTATACATATACAGTCAAATGTATTAACAAGATCAAAGTGATCATGAAATTGTTGAAATGAGCAAATATATACCTATTAAAATGTATCAAGTTAAGTGTAGGTTGAGTTACTTGAGATTCAAACAAGCCACTGAAGAAATAACAGGATTCACATCACATTGATATGGCTCACCTAAATGGAGAAAGTTGAGTTAGGTTGCACAGTTCTTCTGGATTGCCCACATTTGGCCCTGGAAACTTGACTGTGGATGTTAGCTTGGACCTAGCCTAATATACTTCAGGAGATGCCAAAGTAGATCTGATTTGGGTCCCTGCCAACAGGGACAGTCACAGGTCCCATGAATCAAGACATGGTTGTCAGAAGCAGAGGGCCCAGAGGATTCATTCCAAGAGGGATTTATGGTAATGGATAAAAGTTGTCCAAACCAGAAATGTGAGAGTGATCCTGGTTTCTTTCTCTTCCTTTTCCCCAGCAGTGATTCGTTTTATACATTGTTTTGATTATTTTAATAACTGTCAATCCATTCACCTGTCCTCATTTACACAGTCACAGTATAGGTCAGCCAATATTTTCTCTCACCTGTATTTCATTAATTTTCCAATTGGACCCCTTTCTTCTATTTTTCAATATAAAAACAGTCAAGTTAATTTTCCTGCCTAATTTCCCAATTTCCCAATGCCTTTTGAATAAAGTTCAAACTACTTAGCAAGGCATTAAAGCCCTTATTCAACTATTCTCCTATCCCTAAATCTCTAACTGCCCAACTTTATGCAGTAGATAGATTATAATACTTATATTTTAAGAATGTGCTTTGTTCATACCTCCTAGTTTTCCACTTGAAACATGATTCATTCTTCCACATGTCATCATTTTGCCAGCATAACTTCTTGCAAGAATTTAAAATGAGTCTTCCTTCAGGAAGAAATATTATACAATTAATGAAATTACATTTATTTGTCTTTTCTCTAGTTTGTAAGATCTCTAAATATGCAGAAACTTTCCCTTATTCATATGTATATTCTCAGGACATTGCTTGGCGTCTTTTAAGTGCTTAATGGAGTTAATTAAGAACTTTATAAAAATAAGAAAGTATTACTGAGAAATAGCTCACAAAGGATAAGTGAAATACATACTGATAAAGCAAAAGTGAATAGAAATAGTACAAAAGAAAGTTACCTTGAAGTGCTGATACCCATCTATCTAGCATCTTTATCCACTGAGCTATGGGGGTGCTATGAAACTTTCATATTCTTTTATCTAAACTTTTGACATTCTTTTACCAATCTTTTGTTATCAGTAATTGTTACTTTCCTTCCCAGGAGTTATCACATTCAGTTATTGTCTTAAAATTTTCTTTACATTTTTTGCAATCTATTTTGTTCATGAAAGCAGGCATCTTCGTGTTGACAGTTTCCATCTTTGTACCAGGCACAGAGCTAGTGCCCAATAAATATTTGTAGTATGAATATTAAATTACTTATTGTAATATTTGTTAAAACTTGTGTAAAGTTTACATTTAAAGAACAGAGCCTCCATAGTTTTGCTGTATTATGTCATATGTGTCTCTAAAATATAGGATATTTTTTTTCCTTAAGACCTTCTGACATGTCTGCTGCAGGTTTCTGTATTTGGGAGAGGACTTTTTTCTTTATATGTGTGTTGACAAAGCTGTCAGCACTGTCACTCCAGTGAATGGGAGCTATAATATGGATGTTTGTGTGACAGTAAAAAGTTTCAAGTCCACCTGGTTTTTGCAGGTAGTAATAGTGCACAGGTTTAGTTAACCTAAAAAAATAAAAAGAAAAGAAACATTCATTGTATAGCTGTTTATAAAGCCTCCTATGCATCTTTATAAAACACCTTTTCTGAAGGTAGCCACCTGTGAAGGAACTGGCATTGCCAAAATTAGTCAACTGGATTTCCAAAATTGGCTGATCATCAGATTTATCCAGAGAAGAGGCAAAGTTTCTAAAAATACAGATTTCTTGCTCATGCCACACTAAATCATCTCTTTTGGTGAAATCAAGTTTCTTATAGAAGTAAACCCTCCCCATCAATCAGATGGCCAGCCAGGTGAGCAGAATGATGACTGTAAGTACAGGACAAAACATTGAAAGGACTCGAATGTGCCGGGAGACTTTTCTGGAAAATCTTATTAAAATGTAAATTCAGATTTAGTAGATTGAGGTGGAGCCTGCAATTCTGCTTTCATAGCATGCGCTCAGGTAATGGGAGTGCTGCTGGTCCCATAGTTTGAGCGTCATTCAAGATCTGCTGGACAAAATAAGTTGCTAGATACAGAGATATGTAGATGTCCTAGCAAAAAGAACAACTAGGTAAGTCTCATAATGTATGTAGAATTCACCAAGTGATGTTATAATTTTTTTTAATTTTTAATTTCAGCATCACATCACCTAGGAACTTATTAGAAATAGATCAGGAAGTAGTACAGATTAAAATAAAAATAAAATGGTTTTGAGAAATAGGATTCTTTCTTCCTATTGCCTGACCATCAAATTTGTCATCACCTTAGAACTTTATAGACATATAGAATATGGGTCCCAGCATGGACCTACTAGATCAGACTCTTCACTCTGTGAAGACCCCCAGGTGGTTTGTATGCAAGATGAAATTTGAAAAGCCCTGAGATAGTAAGGAAGGATCTTGAGTTAAGAGAAAGCCGTTTCCCTTAGCATTTGAAGTGTAGAAATTGAAGACATTTCCCACTTTTCTATCAAGGAGTAATCTTAATCTTCATTCCTTCCCTCCAAATGCATTCTTCCTAGGAAAAGAGAAAAAGCAATGTTGTAGAGATGGGGGTTGGGTACTGTACTGTGCCACTGAATATTTATCACCAGAAAAGAGAACATCTAATGCTCTACCTGCTACATCATATGCCGCTGCTAAATATTTCAGGAAAAATTTAGCTTACTGGATGAAGAGATGCAATCTGAATGACAGTAGGCACTTTTCTCATCATCTTTTATAATAGCTTTATCTGCAAAAGGTAGACAATAATATGTGGCTTGCCTGCCTCGTGCTGCTGCTTTGAGAGATCAAATAAGAAAATGAATATGAAAATAGTTTGAAAAGTGTAAAACTCTCCACAAATGTAAAGCATTGAGAGGGAGAAAGAATGCAGAATTAGGGATTAGAAAACCTGAGTTCGAGCCCCTGCTGTCCATATTATACTGTTGGGGCAGATCCTTTGAACTCTCTACCTTTCATCTGTAAAGTATAAATAATGGAATGGCTACTCATCTACCAAAATCAAGTAGGATAAGGTATAAGAAAATTGCTGTCAATAAGCATATTCAACTGCTATTTATTGTTACCATTGTCTTAGATTCCATAAAGCAAAATGTAGACCTAAATTACAATAGTCATTTTGGTTAAATGATAGAAAGAACTCACTTCAAGAGGCAAAGCATCTGCTTGACCAAAAAAAGAGTAAAACTATAGAGTCTCGCAATAGTCTGCAACAGTTGATCTTAGAGAATGGTCCACAAACCAGCAGCATCACATCACCTAGGAACTTGTTAGAAATGCATGTTATCAAACTGCACACCAGACTTAATTGAAATCAGAAACTCTGGGCATGAAGCTAAACAATTTGTATTTTTTAACAAGCTCTCCAGGTTACTTTGATGCACAATCAACCTAGAGAACCTTTGCACCAAAGAAAATGTGTCTTTCTGAGATAGTGAGGGCTGTGTGCTGTTTCTACCAAGCACAAGTGTAAGAGTAACTGGGATTCTTTCAAAGACCGGGTGTGTGTGTGTGTGTGTGTAAAACGATTTGATATACAAATATGTTATCACATTTCTTTGATTAGAATTTCTGTCACTTTAGATGAAGAGTTTGAAAGAAAGAACTACACAGAAAATTCCCACTTTGTCTTTTTCTATCTACATTCTAATGATGTTTAAGGCTAACATACCACTTAAAATGTGCACACATTTCTGAAATTCTCATCATTCTCTTGGCATATTCATTTGCAAGTCTCCCAGTACACTAAGGCTGCAATTCACCCTAATAAAACAGAGAAACCTCTATAGGTGATTCAAATAGGGTCACACTGCTCACAAAAGACATGCCAATAAAATACCCCATGTCACTTAAGAAACTTTGTGAAAAATAAACTTCTTTGAAAAAAAGGAAAAACAAGAAAGAAATACTTTGTCATTTCCTTTATGTGTCATTTACATTCACTTTATGAATCAAATTAGGTATTTGTCTCAAGTTGGTCAACAATTCAAAAGCACAGGAGGCTCCTTGAAGTCACATGATTGCTAAATTGTGACTGTCTGCTGTTGACTGAAGTGTTAAAATCTCATGAAGGGAAGAAGAAAAAAAAAAACTTTAATAATTCAGCTAACAAATATCAATACAAATAAGATCTAATTCTTCAAGGTATTCTAGTAATAAAAACTGAAATGTCAGTCTTTGAATGACATCAGTCTCATATATATATATATATATATATATATAATTTTTTTTTTCGGCCTGGTCACTGAAGCTCTGTGCTGCTTTGGCTGTGGAAGATAGATCCGGATCAGAGCATGAGGGATTTGAAAGGCAGATGGGAAAATAGGCACAGCAACTTAAGTCCTCAGAGAACAATTTAAGAAATGTTTTCTATTCACGAGAACTCCGTTCTCTTCTATTCCACCAAAAAACCTGCGGGAAATTGTTTGAAATTGCAACAGATTTTGTAGTCCAGAATTTTACCTTAAAACAAAAATCATTTCAATGATAGCATGGAATTGAGGATTTAGCTGCCCATCACTGAGGATCACTTGCTGTGGACATAGAAGTAGTCAGTGGGCAATTCTTTAGGTAATTCTACAATTTAGACAGACTTTCTTTTGGAGCCATCTAAGAGAAGATGAATGAATTTCCCAGCAGAGTTAGATTTCTTTTCTAGTAAAGTATTTAATTGTGGTAACTATGTTTACTGCACATGAAATGATCTCGATAAACCAACCTATTTAAAATAATAAAATAAGCACACTTATTTAAAAAAAAAGTCACTCAGGATATTATCAACTTGAGCTAACATAATAAAATACCATAGACTTGGGTTTAAAGTACAGATATTTATATTCCCACAGTACTGTGGGCTAGAAGTCCATGATCAGTATGGCCACTTGGTCAGTTACTGGGGAAGCTCTTTAGTGGCTTATAGATGGCTGTCGTTTCCCTGGATGCTTCCATTCCTTCTTCTTTTATATTTGTGGAGTCAGTAAGCAAATTATCTGGCATCCCTTCTTAAAAGAGCACTGATCCTCCCATTGTCTTCCAAAGGCCCCACCAGAAATTCCATTACACTGTAGATCAGGGATTCTACATACAGATTTTTGGGAACACAGTTTAGTCCATAGCTTATATCTGCCCTCATAATTCTTGCCACTTGAATTTATGACACATCTGTTTTACTTTGAGCTCTGTAGTCACAGATTTGCCCTGTTGTCATTTTTTTCCTTGAGGATTAGGTGTACCCTAGAGTTAAATTCTCTCTAAAATGCAGAATATGCAGTCTTAATCCAGAAACCAAATGTACCCTATTGCTTTTTGCCTTCCCCAATTCCAAATGCCCTGTGGGTAGAGCCAATCCTGAAAGTCTTCTCTATACAGCCAAAGAAACAGGAGGAGATCCAAAGCACATGCCATTGAGTTATTCCTGTGACACACCAAGGCCAGACTGAAAGGAAAATTTGCTTTACGCATGTGTGAATAGCTGTAACTCTCTAGCCTTGGCAGTTCTGTTACTGATTATTGCTAGAGGAGATAATTCCCCCAGGAACATTTAAGTATTCTAAGCTCTCCACAGCAGGCTGACTCAGCTGCTGCATGTCAGAGTGGATCAGGGGCTCTGCTGAGGCAGTGTGCAATGTTGCTAAGCCTTTGAGAATGTATGTGAATCTTCACTCAGCTCTGTTCCTTGTCAAAGGTGTGGTTCTGCCAAGGAAATGTCTGGCAGCAGGGATAACCCATAATCTTATCTATCCTGCTGTGGAGGAGTAGGAGACTGGTGACTGGGGAGGGATGAAGAGCCACGACTCTGGCTAGCCCATAAGTACTGCATCTTGCTTCTGACCTGATCTTCCTGAAGAGAGAGGCTAAGAGGTATTTTAGCAGATCCAGAAAAGTCATTCTTGATCTTAGCCTCTTGAGGTGGTTCATTTCTGAGTTCAAACAGGTTCTCAATAAATACAGAAACATGAGGAGCCAGTTTTTTTTTTTTTTTTTTTTTTGGGGGGGGAGGGGGTTTCTTTCTTCTACAAGAGAACTTCCAGGAGATTTGAACAAATCCAAATGGTTATTTAAGTCTTTTCTCACCATGGTATCTATTACCACCAGTAACTTTACTGTTGTTGTTGTTACTACTACTGCTACTACTACTACTACTACTACTATAACTAAAAAGAACTTCATTAGTTTGTCAATGATGGGATGCCTATGCCATGCCCATCATGTCTAAAGTACTCTCATTAATAATGACTGATTTTTGTAGAAACTACAAACTACTCACCCTGAGTAATTCCTTAAATTTTCAGGACCTATTCCCAACCCAAGATTATAGCTCTATAGGAGACCCAATATGAATCACTTATCAGGACCAGATAGCCAAGGTAATTTCCAGGGTTTAATTCCTTCACCAGTTAGTAGTAAGGCCTCTGTATACACTTTTCTTCTTGTTGACCTTTCATAAGAAACCAAACATGCAACAAGTGGCATAAAGATGTATACACATAATTGCACACACTCACACACACACACACAAACATACACACAGACACATTTGTTAGATTATTGGTATGATTTGAACTTGATATTATTTTTGTTACCAATTTTAATTAAAATGTTTTGCTTGTTTCACTACAATGATGAACATTAATTATGATGAAATATTAGCTGGGTTTTTTTTTTCCTAATTTTTCACTCTCAGAGCATGGGGAGTTTCCATTCCATTCCTGAAGTGGAAAATAAACCGTTCAGGACCACATTGTATGTGATATTGAAACCTTGCATGCCAACTGAACTTTTTAAATTTTTTTAATAAATACTGTAATGCCTCATGAATTCTCAGTTTATATCATGAGAAATTTCTGAGACCTAGTTGTAATCAGGAATCCCTCAGTTTTCTTTAGTATTATTTGTCAAACTATTTTGATACCTGCATTTGTTTCCTGGAACTATCACAACAAATTATCACAAGCTTGGTGACTTAAACAATACAAATGTATTCTCTCGCTATTTTGGAGACCAGGAGTCCAAAATCAAGGAGTTGATGGGTCCCTCTAACAGTTCTGGGGAGAACCTTTCCTTGCATCTTCCAGCTCTTGGCTTTCCTTAGCTGTGGAACCTGATCTCCTGTCTGCCTGTCTTCACGTGGACTTCTCTTTTGTGTCTCAAATCTCCCTTTTCTTACTTTCATTATTATAACGGTCATTGATTCAGGGTCTCTCTTGATATTATTTAATTAAGTACCTCTGCAAAAACCCTTTTTCTAAATAATGTTCACTGGCACTAGAATTAAGGAATTGGACATCTCATTTTGAGGACTACTATTCAACCTATTGAAATCTGTTTTGCAGAGAAAGTTGGAGTATAACAAGATTTGAGTGGAATAAACCCAAATGACTATTGAAAGGCAAAGTTTGGGGAGTCACATTGATTGTCATAATTAAGTCAAATGTAATCAAATCTTGCCTTTCTATTCAAATAGTCTATGGAAAAGACATTTTATGTGATATGTAATTTTCTGAGTTTATCTAAAAAGACAAAGTTCTTTTTTAGGTAAACACAGAGGAAATATGCATTATATCTAAGAGGGTACAATTAGGAAGTAAGCTAACCTGGGTTTGAATTTTATTCATGATTTCCTAGCTGTCTGACTATGGTTAGATGACTTCCTTAAGCCAAATAATGACCTATAAAATGGAGGCATGATAGGACCTTCTCCTTACTCTTGTAAAAATTAAAGAAATAATGTTGATGAAGCACTTCCCATAATACCTGACTGTTAAACTCTCAATAAAGATAGTTGCTATTATTCTTGTTCCATTAAAATTTCTAAAGAAAAAATATGTGGTCTATGTACAAATCACTAACTCCCAGTGACTGTGCCTCCAGAGTATCTAGAGTATTTGAGTTGTAGCAAATTGTTTCTAGATACTGGGGGTTGAACCCAAGGCCTTGTGCATGCAAGACAAGTACTCTACCAACTGAGCTATATCCCCAGCCCTGTTTTTATGTCTTAACCAGGCTTGAAAACAGTGAAATCACCAGGCATGGTGGCACATACCTGTTATCGTAGTGGCTCAGGAGGCAGAGGCAGGAGGATTGCAAGTTCAAAGCCAGCCTCAGCAATTTAGTGAGGCCTTAAACAACTTAGTGAGACCCAGTCCCACAATAAAAAATTTAAAAGGGATCAGGGGCTGGGGATGTGACCCAGTGGTTAAGTTCACTGGGTTCAATCCCCAGCATGAAATAAAGAAACAGAAAATGGTGAAATTATGGATCTTGTTTTTTCAAACATTGCTTATAAAATATTTGTCAGGTGTCCTATATAAGTTCTAATGGTTTTGCAAATTACAAGGCTTCTGAAGCACCCAAATATGAGGTAAAAGAGAAATATCCAACATAATTCGGAGGCAAGCAGCCAAAGCGAGCTAAGGGCAAAAGGTGAGTAGAGAGGACATTTGTCTATGGCTGAAGAACAGAAGCCCAGGTTTGCTTGACCTGTGTGTACTTTCTTCCTGTCTGGACATTTTGTCCACAGAGCTATAACCTCCCCAGCCCCTTGGCTAGTCTCTCTCTCACAATCTTAGTTTTGACTTTCCCATGTTCTCTTGGTACACTGGGTTTTTTTTTTTTTTTCACTTCAAGGGATGCTCTCCCGCTCCTCTTGCAATGTGCAGAGAGATGCAGAGGTGCACATTGCTGCTAGGAAGGCGGCCAAATCTGCATACTCAAAGGCCTGTCAGATGGCATCCAATGTTCATTCAGTCTGGCTTTCTGCCTCCTCATCTCTCCTGCCCAGTCTCCACTTGTGCTCTCTACTGTCTAGCACCAGGAAAATATTCTCCATTGTTCATGTTTTAACTCCAAATTCTTCCAATTTTTAAATCAAAGCTTTAAGAAAGAGAAGTTTGAGCAACTCCCATCTTCAAACATAAGCAATGGCAGGCCCCTCCAGCCAGATGGGTGCTTGTCTGGTTTGCCCCTTTCCTGCTGGCCTTGACCAGGGGAAGGCAAGAATCTGACAGTAAAACTTCTTATGAGCTTTATTCCAGTAACTATAGGTAATCCCATAAGACAGAATAATGAGTCCCCTAAAATGTCTACATTCTAATCTTCAAGGCCTGTGAATACCTTACCTTACATGGCACAATGAACTTTGCAGATATGATCAAGATCTTTAGACGAGCAGATTATTCTAGATTATTTGGATAGGTCCCGTGTAATCACAAGGGTTTACATCAGAGAGAAACAAGAAGGTCCAAACAAAGAAGGAAATGTGAAAAAGGCAACGTAATTAGTGGAGAGATTTGGAGATTCTACACTCATAGCATAAATGCAGAGGAGGTGGCCAAAAGCCAAAGACTGCAGTCAGTTGCTAGAAGTTGGACATGATAAGAAAACAGATTCTCTCCTATAGCCTCCAGGAGGATCTCAGCTGTGCTGACACTTTTTTTTTTCTTTTTCTTTTTTTTTTTTTTTAGTCCAGGGAGATCCATTCTGCCTGCTCACCTCTAGAATTATATAATAATAAACTTGTATTGTTTTAAACCACTAAATTGTGGTATTTTTTTATATTAGCAACAGGCAACTAATACAAGAAATTTCCCCTCAGAGTTGTTCATAGCCAGAAAGTGTTATAAAATTGGCTTGCGCTTTTGGGAAGAAACAAGAGGATACTGAACATAACGTCTGTACTGAATTACTTGTCTGGCATAATGAGGAAACCTGGGGAATTGAGGTGCTCTGATCAATGATGTCAGCAAATACGTTATCACTTGTGACTAATATTCAAAGAATTGTGTTATTATAAATTATAGTGAAAAAATATGCCAAAAGAAGCTTTTTTTTTATGATCCACAAAGCACTTCAGGAACTTGCACTGCCTCAGGGTAATCGTTGTTAACATCAATTATAATTGTACCAGTGAAGCACAGAAGTGCCACCAGTAGTAATATTTCCAGGTGATGAACACTAGACAAACCATCATTTACTAAGATATAGTGCCTAGACCATGTCTATTAAATTACAACTTTGGGGAAAATGTGGTAATTTGAGATAACTGTTTCAGCATTTAAACTTAATCATTTCAGGTATTGTCTTGAAATTTCATGGGGAGAGAGACAAGGTGAGATAAAAGGAGGTCTCATGGTTACTACTAAGTGAGGCTCTTATGAAATGTTGGCAGGACAGCTCAGCATCCATGTTTTGTTTTAGTCTCACTTGGCAAGTGTGTGGGATGTCCTTAACTTCAGTGTTGTGAATCTGCAAAAAGATGCATTATTTTTCTTACCAATGTTTGAAAAAAATGTCATTTATTTGAGGGAAGAAGCAATATCTTTTATTTCTCACTCCCTCCATCCTTATGTTGTAGCTAACTAAGCTTCATAGACTAGAATCAGCTCCAGAACCAGGTCTGCAGCAGGTACTTGGTGAATAAATAAGTGAATGTGAGTTCTTCAGGTGACAATAGCTCACAGTGGGGTAGCACTGGGTCAATGGAGTGTCCTCCCACAGGTTACTTTGGTTAACACACAGATGCATGATGGAGTGGCCATCAGCCTTTGAAGAGGCATGGTACTGATGCATAGTGACTCCAGAGTCACACAGACAGGGATGGGAAACTGGCTCCATCATGCCCTGCCTGGGCATTATAACAAAATTTTACTGAATTTTCACTGAGTCTCAGTTTTGCGTGTATAAAATAAGCAAATAAATACAGTAGGTAAGAACAGTTTCCATGTCATCAAGTGGTTTATGACAATGAAGTGAGATAGTCCCCATGGTGTGATTTAGCCCCCTGTGCCTGAGACACATCAAGGATTCTGTAAATCACAGATGTTGCCACTTTCAGCTGACAGACAAGGGAAATGAAGACCAGAGGCATAAAATGACTTAGCCAAAGTCCCTAATACCAGAAGGGAAAATCTGGCTCAAATTCTGACCTCTTCCCTCTTTTGTGTAAACACCTGCATTCAGAATCTATAATCTATAATTTCACCTTTTTCTTTTTTTTATTGTTGTACACACACACACACACACACACATACACACACCTGTATTGCTGCCTGGCTTCCGTTGCTGGGGAGAAGCACTGGGGAACTCCACATGTTCCTGTCAGAAACCTGCTAATGGCAGATGACAGCTGTGCAGTGACAGAAGCTGTATGCTGCAGGGGCCAGTCCCCTACAGAGAGGTGCAGTTTCACTTCAGCCCTAAAATGGCATTCAGCTTTATCCTCCTTCCCATGTGAGCCTGTGGCAGTCTCTCTGCCCACCCAACCCCTGTGATCATATGGCAGTTGGTTTATCTTGGTTTATCTACCCTTTATAAATCCACCAACTCCAGGAAAATGGAAAAACCTTTTGGCAGAAGTGGTTCACCAAATCACTCCCAGGCTTCTAAGAAGACAGGGCTGCCGTGGCACTTCCAAAGCTTAGAGAGAGAGATTGGTGTCTTGTCAAATTACAGGCAGCCTTGAGGATTTGAGTCACTTTGCTTATCCTTCTTCCCCTCAAGCTCAGCTTCCAAACCAGCCTCTCTAGTTTATGATATGATGGGTCCCACATATTGGGATAAGCACAGCATATTAGCTCTCCAGGAGCTGCCAAAAGGGCAGTAGCTGTTTCTTTGCTTTAGGTTTTGAGGCGAAGAGAATTTGACAAATGGTTCACGTCCCTGGGGATGAGAAAGCAGCAAGCCTGGAATAGCCAAAGAAGAGGATGATCAAAACAAGGGGGACAGAGACTGACTCTCGATTTTCCCCAAATCTCTCTTTATATAAAGGGGGAAAAACATTCAAGTTGCAAATCCTGCTGCTTGTGATCTGGAAGATTTCTGCCACTGCATATGCAGCTGAGGAGCCCTCTGAGCAGGGGATGATCTCAAAACCTCATCGTTGTTTCCCACACCCCAATCCTGGCATCATTTTTCAAGGGATTTGTTTTGTATTTTCAATGTGAACACACTGAGCTGGGAAAAGATGCCAGCCCTGTGAGCAGCAGCAACACAGCTTGGTAATTGGTTTTTAAATGCTCTTTTGCTTTAAATTGATACCATGGTTCTTTCATTCTTCTTCCCTGGAGGAATGTCAATCTTTTATTTTTTGAAGGGTGACTTTTTTTTTATCCTATGAGAATTCATGGACAAGCTTACAATTCCTAGCTCTCTAATTAAGGACTCTTAAGAGGAGATACATGTTAACCTACCAAGCAGCTACTGGAAAGGATACTGAACCAGGAGATGGGAGAATTGAGTCTCTGGTTCTGCCTCTGCCTCTGATTATCTGTACAACCTTGGACAGATCCCTCTTCCTCTCAATGGACTTGCTTATGAATAATATCAATAACTTAATCTAGATTTGTGTATCTTAAACTTTTCTATGCAGAGCAGTCACCTGGGGGGGTCCTATTAAAATTCAGATTCTGATTCCTCTGGGGGGGTGTGGGATGGTAAGCTCTCAGGTGACAACGATGATGCTGGTCCTTTGAATCATGATTTGAACCTCGAGGATCAAGAACGTTGTTTTCCTAAGCATTGTCTAGTGACCACCGTATGTCTTTCAAGGGTTCCTTCCCTTCCCTTTCCTGAATCCCACATATTGACACCATCTTTTCTGCTAAGCACCATTTCAACCCATCATCTCTATTCTGGGCTACTACTGGTACCCTGCTTCCACTTTCCATGCCCCTCGATTTCCCTTCCAGTCACTAGAACATCCTTTTAAAAATGTAAAGTAGGTCATATCACTCCCCCAGATCAAATGAATGATTCCAATGGGCTTCCAGAATCCCAAGGAAAACAATCCAGGCATTATCCTGGCCTTCCATGATTTAGCGGACCTCTATCCACTCCGTCACCTATCATTCTCCCTCCCACTCTGTGCCCTAATGGAATGGTTCACAGCTGAGAATAGCATTGCTTCCCAGGGAACACTTGCTACCAGCTGGAGAAAATTCTGGTTATTACAACTGGGAGGGTACAACCAATATATGGTGAGTTGGGGCCAGGGACACTGCTAAAATCCTGCAATGCACAGAAAAGCCCCATCCTACAAATACTTATTTAGCCCAAATTGCCAATAGTTCTACTGTTGAGAAACTCTGCTGTAGCTGCACTATATTAATTTGTATTACTCAAGGTTACTAAGTTCTTTCCTACCTCAGGGCCTGTGCTCTTGTTACAGCTTCTGTGCCTGCTCTGCTCAAACTACTAAATACCTACACACACACACACACACACACACACATACACAAACATACACCCACATCTATTTTCAGCTCAAATATTAATTCCCTAAAGAAAGTTGTCCATGATCACCTTTGCTCACACACTCCCAACTACTCTTTTTCCACTGTGCTATTTTAATTCCTTGTAGCACTGTCACTATTTGAAACTTTATTATTTGCTTATTTATGACATTTTTATCTGTAGCTCCACAGTATAATATAAATTCCATAATCCCATGATGGAATTTGCTTATGCCGTCTAATCCACTGCTGTACCCTTGGTGACATTCCACTATCTTAGAAGGGTGACCAGAGCATGTTTACTGCCCACAGATATATGTTGAATTAATGAGCAAATGAAGGAACATACACTTGAATCCACTCAGATGTATATATTTTTTTAAAATATAGAATTCCAAGCCTTTCTCTGGACTTACTGAAACATAATCTGTTGAGCATAGGGTCCAGGATTCTACATGTTTTTTATTTGTTCTATTTAGCTATACAGGAGAGTATATTGTATTTGACATATTATACATACATGGACTATAACTTATTCTAATTAGGATTCCATTCTAGTGGTTGTACATGATGTGGAGTTTCACTGGTTGTGCATTCATACATGAACACAGGAAAGTTATGTCTGATTCATTCTACTGTCTTTCCTGTTTCCATACCCTCTCCCTTCCCTTCATTTCCCTTTGTCTAATCCAATGAACTGCTATTACACCACCCCCCTGCATGTCTGAGAGAACATTTAGCCTTTGGGTTTTTGGTATTGGCCTGTTAGCATGATAGTCTCCAGATCCCTTCATTCACCAGCAAATGCCATAATATTATTCTTCCTTATGGCTGAGTTATATTCCCTTGTGTATATACACCACATTTTCTTGATCCATTCATCTATTAAAGGGCACCAAGATTAGCTCCATAGTTTAGCTATTGTGAATTGAGTTGCTACAAACATTGATATGGTTGTGTTACTGCAGTATGCTGATTTAAAATCCTTTGGGTATAGACCAAGGAGTGGGGTAACTGGGTCAAATGGTTGTTTCATTGCAAGTTTCCTGAGGAATCTCCATACTGCTTTCCATAATTGTTGCACCAATCCGGATTCCTACCAGCAATGAATGAGTGTACCTTCTTCCCTACATCCTTGCCAGCATTCATCATTTCTTGTATTCTTGATGATTGCCATTCTGACTGGAATGAGACGGAATCTCAGTGTAGTTTTAATTTGCATTTCTCTAATTTCTGGAGGTGTTGAACATTTTTTAATGTATTTGTTGACCATTTTTTAATGTATTTGTTGATCATTTGTATTTCTTCTTCTGTAAAGTGCCTGTTCAGAGGAATCTACATTTTAACAATCTCACCTTGTAGTTTCTCCATACTCTAGGGTCAGTCATCTGCTTAGTTGGATAAAAATGACCAAACCCTGTTGCTCACGGGGAGAGAGCCAAGTGCACACTCCCCAGCCTATACATAGACCTACTGGCATACCTGCTCTTCTTCTTTCCTGCCAGGAAAAAAAGCCAGGAATCCCAATTTGGTTTTATTTCCAGGAAAGAAGAATGGGTAGGAAGCCTGGAGCCCGACCGCCCAGGAACTTAACCCATCCTTTCCTTGACATGGAGTAGAGCTGGTATGTTTTTCTTGAAAGTTGAATGGAATCTGAGGGATGGGGAGGCAATGACCTTTTCTGAGCAAATAGTAATAAAGTCAGAAATGAATAAAGGATGAGCAAAAATTATACGAATTTAACTTCAAATAATGAATTTCATGAGGACTTTAGATTTTTTTCTGTTTTTTTTTTCCCCCTAGCCATACTAGTGGCTATGATATCACAGTCAACTTCACATACAGGCTAACAATATAAGGGGAAAACTTTATATTTATTGTTACAAGTGATCTTAATAGATTGTTTTCACTCTTGGAGTCTTTTGGTAAGGCAGTGATGGTGAGGTCTTGTTACGACAGACCAAACAAAACACTAATTCCCTGAAGACCTCCATTGAAAGAAATATGGTAGGGGGGTTATCTATTATCTACATATGTAGTTTAGAAGTCAAAGTCACCTTTGGGATATTATTCTACCATCTAAGTATTCTTAAAATGTAATCAATATCCAATATGTGATCTTTATTATTTCTGCTAGTCTTGGTTTGGTGATTTTAATTGGCTTAATAGATTATTATTAGATTTGATTGCTATATTATTGGTTATGCCCCTTGAATTAATATCAATCCCTTAATCAGAACTATTTAGGAAAAGTTTTTAATCAGTTACAGATCCACTCTTCCATGATACAGGCCATGCATCCCATGTTGCTTACAGAGAATGGTTAGGCAAATGCTTTCTTTAAATTTAAACATGCAGTGTTCCTTTAACCAGTTGATTGGCGATCATAGTTAATTAGTTCCAGGTATTTTTCAGTCTAGGGTTCTGATTGTTAATATACTATGTCTCAAGCTATGCTTTCTCTAATGATTATTCATGTGTCCCCAGGGACAAATCATTGATGCTGCCAAGGAAAAATTTAAAATGCATAGTTTTCCCCATCAACTCCTAATAAAATGTCCATTATCTGGGGAAATTTGATCTTGGACATAAGACAATGGGATCAACTGTAATATTTATAGTTTCTCTCAATCTAATACTGAATGGTGCTTCTGCATTACTAACAACATATAAAGTCAGGTACACTAAAGCATACAACTTCCTACTTGAGTATCCCTTATCCAAAATGCTTGGTACCAGAATTAGTTTGGATTTTGCACTTTTTCAAACTTTAGGATATTTGCATATATATAATGTGATATCTTAGGGAGGAGAGCCAAATCCAAACATGAAAATAATTTTGTTTTCTCATATGTACATTGTACACATAGACCAAAAATAATTTCATTCAATATTTTTAGTTCACCTAAGTTGTGACTGCAACCTGTGACATGAGGTCAAGTGTGGAATTTCCTACTTGTGACATTACATCAATGCTAGGAAAGTTCAGATTTTGTATTTTTACATTAGGGATGTTCAACCTATATTTTCTCCCACTTCCATAAATCTGCTGCAACATTGATTGATAAATAGGTAGTTGCAGGGTAGGAAGCTTAAAATTAACCATCTTCTGAATGCAGTTTGGAATGTATATAGTTCTTTTACTTCACTAACAACAAAAGTGTAAACTCAATAATTTAAGAGTTTGGTATGTCCTCATCAGAGAAGACACTAGTAGTCTGTGGAATGGAATTATTATCACCATCATCAGCAACAAATACTCCCTGAGTATCCTCTATCATGGACAAAGCAGTAAAATAGATTCTGAATGCTGTAGAAGAGGAAAGACACAAAATTATGCAAAGGCTAAAGGCCTCCTAGTCTAGGATCAGCACTGACTTCCACTATCTTTAGGGAAAGATATAACAAAGCCCTGGAAGAGTTGAGCCTATTGATCATGTCTATCCTTAATTAACTGTCTATTTACAGGAATAATGGTGACACAGCATAAGAAAGTGATGGCTCTGGGCACTGGACAGGCTTATTTACTTATCTTTTAAAAGAATTTGTGTAAAAGTCCCTTAATCAAGTCTGTATGGGGAAAACTATTAATCCAGCAAGACCAAAGATGGTAGGTTACATGAACCATTATTTGCACTTGTCTCTGAAAACATGGGCTTTGTGTCATATATAGGCAACCACATTCTCACTTACACCCATATCAAACTTGGTACATCTGTTTCAGAAAGAGTTAGGCAAAGTTATCTCTGCTGGATTCTCTCCCAATGTCTCCAAGTACCTATTACCAACCAAATCTCAAGCCATGTAGACTGCAAAGATAATTACTAAAATTGGCTGCCATTCCTTTCAGAACCATATATTGAAGCTAAAGAAAGACGAAGGTCACCCCTAGTCAAATTTTCTTTTTAATTATTGTATGAACACACCTTCCAAAGGGAGGACCCAATCTCATTGACTCTACCTGAAATTGTTTCTCTTATCCATTGAAATTCCAATACATTCCACTAATGACTTACTACATGCTAAAATGAAGCCATCTTTCAGTGGTTTAACAGGTCACTCTAGTGATTACTCAGCCACACAATGTATCAGTGACAGACATATACTAAAACACGTTAGGAAAAAAAGTAAGCTTTATGGAAGAGGCAGAAGGACCCTGACTTTTTATAATGGAATAACTTTATAGCTGATTTTATCAAATAAGTTGTGTTTCAGAGGGTGGTGGTTGCATTTATCATAGTGTGAAAGCCCTCTTCTTGCTTATAGTGAGGTCCATTTCTGTTCTTTGAGTCACTCCTCCTAATTCCCCAGACAGTAGGCTCATGAAATTCCATCCTGCTTCTTCCCTCTTGCCCTGAAGTTTATTGCTTCTTTTTCTGAATGTGCCTCCATTAAGAGCAGGAGACCTGGGGAGCTGGTATCATGTTGCCATCCCGGAAGTCACTGTCCTCATTGCTATTGTCATTGCTGTGATGCTGGCTAGTCCCAGATCATTTCCAAAAGCCAGGTTTAAATCACAGGGTGAAGAACAAAATAGCAACTGAAATCACTTTATCCCAACTTCCACCATCTGGAAGCTCTAGGACTTGAAACCTCCTTTCTATTCTCTGGAAGATATTTCTGAATTATTTCTAAAATATCCACTGATATGAAACAATAGCACCATTCTTTTCAGATATAACTTGTGTTTGCTGAGAAAAATCAACATTCATATCTTGATTCATTCATTTATCAGGAATAAAAATATTGCCTTCAAATAAAAGAAGGGAAAGAGATTAGGAATATAAGGAGAATGGAGTAACCCAATCATTTTACATTTTACAGAGATAACTCAATTTCTACATTAATTTTTTTAAACCACCATTACAGAAGTGTCATGATTTTGAGGACAAAAGGTAAAAAGTGTATGTTCATCTCTGATAAGACATGAAATCTGTTTCTTTAAGAACACAGAGGAAATAATCATTATAATAGAAATCACATTAGCATGAACTGTCATGATTTAGAATCTTTTAAGAGATAAGTTATGAACAAATTTCCAAAAAGAAATAGGTGAATTAGTTTGCCTTGTCATTAAATGTTAATAAGATTATCTGAACCTTATTCAGATAATCAGTTGGAAAAGTGAAGTAATCAAAAATTTTGAGGAATTGGTTCCTTTACAAAATATTAAATTCTGTCCCCAAAAGCAGTAAGATCAGGGAAAAGCACCACTGCGATAACACAGCAGTAGGAATGAAAACAAAAGATGAATTTTCCCTAAATATTTTTTTTTCAAGCCTGTCAAGAGGACATGTTGGATTTTACAGTAGGGATGAGCACAGGGTTGTGACGCTTATTCAAACTGTCACTAGAAAAATTTAGGAGGGGTTATTGTCTGTTTCTTTTTCCAAGAATTTGTTTATCACCTTCTCCAAAAAATCTCTGTGCAGGTCTTAAATATATGACTTGTAGATAATATGAAAGACCACTTATAGTATGTAGGGGACATATAAAATTATTCCTAGTTTACAGAATAAAAAAATGAGGCATATATAGCTTTCAAGGCAGATGTCTGTGTGCAACATCAAGATTTACAAACCTGAAAACAGTGCAAGAAAAATCGCCACCACCCGTACATCTAGCATCAGCCAGGTAAAGACAGAAAGAGAAACAGATGAGAGGGCTCTCCCAAGTTCTTCAAGTTCTAGTGGGAGAGAACTAGCTGGCTGAGAGAGGCCACTGTTATCCCCACAGTATTAATTAAAGTTACAGGTAGATATGCAAGCAGTCATATCAGGCAGCTGTTCATTATCCATCTCAAGATACCTTTGTTTTTGTTGTAAGTTTGCTTTTCTTCACTCCAGTCTGTTTCAGTCAGCTTTTGCATCACTGTGGACAGAACACCCAACAAGAACAAATTAGAGGAGGAGAAGTTTATTTGCAGTTCAAGTTTTCAGAGCTCTCAGTCCATAGATAGCTGACTCCATTGCTCTGGGCCCAAGATGAGACCACACATTACGGGGGAGGAGCCAATAGCAGAAAATACTTAGTTTGTGATGGGATCAGGAAGCAGAGAGAGAAAAGGATGGGGAAAAGGGGCCAAAGGGAAGTTGTACCCTTCCATAGCACAGGGCCAGTGACCCACCCAGTCATGACCCCTCTTCCTTCAGTTACTAACTATTCAAAGTAGGATGGACTGATTAGGTTACAGCTCTTGTAGTCCAATCATTTACATCTGAATATTCCTGCATTAACAAGAACTTCTGGGGGACACCTTATATCCAAACCATAACATACTCTATCATGACTCTTTAGTTATCCTTATAAACTATGTCAACATTATCTCTCAGTTCTCTGCAAGGGAAGAAAGGCTGTTTAATAAACAATATAAATTCATTTTTAAATGTTTCTATAAAAACATTTTGTAAGATGAATCATTTTTATATTCATTTGTATTATATGAGAAGATTTGACTCTGAAGTTTTAAATGGCCAAATCTACTCAATAGTTTTATCTGATTTGCATGTTGATTTTAATTCAATAATAGAGGAAGAAGAGTGATTTTGATCATCTTGCTCATTTGTAGGCACACACATGTGCATCTTCAGAACTATAAAATAAGAAAATAAAAGAAGCCATAGCATCACAACAAACAAACAAACAAACAAATTTACCCTGGGGAGAGCTGCAGTTAGGGAAAAACCGCATCACACTCAGCTGCAGTTAGGGAAAAACCGCATCACACTCAGCTGCAGTTAGGGAAATAGTCACCACATCACCCTCACCCACTCCCTGGTTCTCATTAACTGCAGGTGCCATCCTGATTGGGTGCCTGTCAGTGTCACACTAGGCTGACACTGATGCAGCATTGGAGCTGGGGGCCAAGGACATCTACTGTGGGAAAAAGAATCCAATGTATTATTCTTTAGCTAACATATTTTGTAAAGTGTATCATAATGAAATTGTGTTTTTGCACATTTTATATTCTCAAACTATACTGGAGGCAAAGAAAATAACTTTGTTCTCACAGCTGTATTATCTGCTGTGTCCTTGCAGAACAACTCACTGAGATATTTGTGGGGGAAAAAACATTCAGGTAAAATATGTAAGAACAATATAAGTGGGGAAGACAGTACCAGATGAGCTTTACCCTAAAGCATGGCATTCCACTCAAGATTGAGAACTACTACAGTAAGATATTGTGTTGTGCTCACCTTAGTGTAACCAGTTGTTGGCCAATGCAGTTAATGATAGAAAAAATGGTATGTTTTCAGTGGATATAGTCAGAGACTTTCCCCAAAATTACACAATGAGAATAGTAATGTTAGTTTTGGAAATCAGGTGCATCAAATGGCTACATTTGAAATTCGTGAGGAAGTGGAAGCTGGTTGGTGTATTCAGACTGTCAATATGGATGACTGACTGGGAGGAGCATAAGCGTTTTGAAGACAACTTATTTTACATGATGACCTTGTGTGCAAGCTAAGATGCCTACTACTAGGTCACAGAGTTTATTCAAAAGAAATGAGCATTTTTACCAAAGGTTTTGCAATGTGCACTAATCAGAAACTGCCTGTCAAGTTGAAGTAGCATCAAGAGGCTCAGAATAAGAGCTCTTGGGTGTTAAATGGTTCCTACCAAATACCAAACCTATTATCATGATTGGCTGTTATAGCCCTCCAAACGGCAAAGTGATTAAATTGGTCATTATGAAACCCTAAAGATGCATAATTATGACAAATAAGACTCAAGTGCAGGGAGATTTCTATCTCACTGACTGGATTACATTTCAAGGAGGAATCAATGGAGAAATATTTTTAAAACCACTATCTGCTGTGCAGAAGCTGGTTAAGAACTAGATTCTCCTGATCTTCATACCAATCTCATTTCATGCATCTGAACACACTTAGTTCAGGAACCTCTCCAGATCTTATCCTAAATGTCAATCCTGCACAAAAACTTCTTTCCATTTTCATTATAGCCCTCTTTTTTCATAGAATTCTCTATTTCATCATTTGCCTAGAATCAGGTGCCTCTCCTAGGATCTTGAGTTTATTCTGAGTCACTCTAACTTGCTCTTCATCAAGTCATCAGCCTGGATGTCCTCATTGATTTACTTATCATGACAAATTATGAGGATTTAAAAAGTGGACTTTTACAAAAGTCAGGCATGGGGGTACAGGTAGGTCTATGAACCCAGAAACTCAGGAGGTTGAGGCAGGAGGATCACAAGTTCAAGGCCAGGCTTTTCAACTTAGGGAACACTATCTCAAATAAACCAATAAAAAGGACTAGAGATGTAATTCAGTGGTAATTCCACTACTGGATCAATACCCAGTACTAGGAAGGAAGGAAGGAAGGAAGGAAGGAAGGAGGAGGGGGAAAGGGGAGAAAGGGAGAAAGGGAAGGGGGAGGCAGAGGAAGGGAAGGGGAGGGAAGAGAAGGAAAGGGAAGGGAGAGCAGAGGAAAAGAGAAGACAAGAGAAGAGGAGGCAAGGCAAGGCAGAAGGAATAGGCCTTCATCACTAACAATAAGGACATACTAGATTGTACCAGGAAAGTCTAGCATATAGACAAATATGTTTTTCTTTAGCAATACAGAGGAGATAAATCAGATGAATCCAATTACTTGATTCAACTCTTTTTTAATTATTACAGATTGACAAAGAATTTAACGAAGACTTACCTGTTCTTTTGAAAGTTAGCAATCAAATATAACACTAGTGTGGTATCACTTCATTTGCAGTATAAAGCTTTATCATTAATACAAACTAAAGTACTATTTATTGAGTTCTAATATTGGTCTAATTACCAATATCTTCTTGGAACTACGTCCCTTCCAAGAATGTGGTATGAGGGACAACACAAACTATATTTGTGTTTGTTTCCTTGAAAGAGAAATTCACTGGGAATGCAATTAGCATTTATTCTGTTTTATTGTATGCACAGCATAAGCTAGTCGTGTTTCACTTTTTCCTTTTTGTTTCTTCTCTCCCATGATTTTTTTTTCATTTTCCTGGGTTATATTTGCCACATAACTTGAACTCATCTTCTGAACAACTCATTTAGTGTGAAAATTGAATGCCCTTTAAGAAATGAATTGTCAGTGTTTAATATCACTGTACTTCTCTTTGGAGAAATGCTATGGTTTTATTTAGTAGAGAGAAAATAGCAGGAGAAGGGGAGTCATCTCAAAGGATGGGAGGATTTTAATTGGTTTCAAATACATTTTTTAATACTATCATAACTACATAGGAAAGAGAGCACAATAGATGATGATGATGAAAATAAGAAAGGGTGTCCAGACCACATTTTTTGTAAATCAACTACAAGAACCCATATCAAATCATGACTTATAAAATACTGGCCATGTTGTTTTACCAAGAAAAATGAAAATAATCAGAAAAGTATATAAAATATTAATGTGTTTAAACTTTTAGTTCTCTCATTTCATGACTATGCCCTCTCTTCAAGGCTCAGACTATCTCTACCCACAATTAATTGATACCACAACTCTCTTTCTCTGAAGATGTTCTATACCTTGCTTTGATAGATCATATTTAAATTTGGTTCCAGAGAAAGTTTGAGAAACAACTGTTACGTTGGTACTACTCTTTCCCAAATGCCCATGTTGGTTAATTCAATGTACATATGGAACTAAATTGGACACCATTTAAGGAAAGTGAACTATATAATTTTAAGTGAAATACAGTAGATCAGAAAGAAAATAAATTGTTTACATAATATTTGGGGGCATTTGTAGTAAAATATTTCATATAATCTTGTTATCAATTAACATTAAGGAATAAAGAGTTTACCCATTCTAGTAGCTTGTCTTTATCTGTTTTCCTTGGAGTTAGAAAGCTTTTGAATGAGGTGCATCTCCTCATATTTGCAGAGGAAAAAGGACAATGGATATATTGGCAGTATAGAAAATCAGTCAGTTAGAGTATGGTTGGATAGGACATGCATATTAAGCGTCAGACAAATCACACACAGAGAGTTTTGTTGTTGTTGTTGTTGTTGTTTATAATCACTCCTGTATAGAGAAAAGTTTAGAAGGAAAGTAAAATTTCTGGCCTTCTATTAGTCACCTTTTCATGATGTGACCAAAATACCTGACCTAAACAACTTAAAAGGAAGAAAGGTTTATTTTGTCTCTTGGTTTCAGAGGTTTCAGTCCAGGTTGGCCAGCTCCATTGCTTTGGGTCTAAAGTGAGGCAGACCATCATGGCAAAAGCACATGGCATAGGACAGCTGCTCAACTCATGGCAGCCAGGAAGCAGAGGGAGAAAGAGAGGAAAGGCCCAGAGACAAAATGTCATTCCCAAAGGCACACATACAAGGACCCATTCTTTAACCAGGTCCCACTTCCCAGTTGTCACCACTTCCAGGAGTCCGCTCAGCTGTCAATGGATTAGCTAACTGATGAGGTCAGAGTCCTCATGATCCAATCCCTCCCAGAACAGTACTGTGTTGGAGACCAAACCTCTAACATGGACATTTGGGAAACATTCCACATCCAAACCATAACAGACTTGTTGGAAGAATTTGTAGAATTTGAAAGCTTTTATGAATGCAATGATAGGGCAGCTATTCTGTGCAATTATTTAGATAGAATTCTGGTTTTCAAGCATTTTTTTTCTGATTTCACAATATGCCTAGATTAAAGGTCCCATAGTAGAGGCATTATGTGAAGGTGTAGTACAGAACTCATATATGATAAAATGATCCTAATAGTCATATAATAACATGTACATGAATTTATAAATGATACAAGAAAGCACTCAACAAATGAAACATTGTAAAACTAAATTTTATCTAATTAATGCTTCCTATATTTTAAGAATGTTTACCAACACAACATTCAATTGTAGATGTTTTTACTGTTCTTATGCAGGTTGGAGAAGATAAGGGAATATCTACATCAACAGGATAGCTCAATGTTAAGCAAGCATTGCTTCAACACAATAAAAACCTATTCCTCCTTCACATTATAATCCTATGTATATCATTCTTCACACTGTAGTTTTCCTCTCTAAAAACATGGTCCCAAGGGTCTCTGGGATGAAGGAAAAGGGAAAGGGCAGGGAATGCACTAGCTCATAACTACCTCAGCCAGAAGAAATAAATACTCTACTTCTATTCACAATTCATTAACCAGAACTTATCCTATGGTGCTACCCACCTGCAGAAGACGCTCAGGAATGTGGCCTTGATTATACTCAGGATGCAGAAAATGAAATGATATATGGCAATTATAAAGTGTTTTCTCTGCTCTGGTCAGCCTTTGGCCTCCAGAGAGCTATATACTTCTTTTTACACATGGAATGCCATTGACTTCTCCCTCAAGTAATAAAACGAATAGCTACATGTACCTCCAGTTCCACATCTATACCCAAAATGCACAGCCATACCCATGAGATCCAAGTATAATTCCTCCTTATCAGCAAAAAAGGAAATTAAATAGGACTTGTCTGTTTTCTCCCTTCTACCATCATAATCGTGTGTGTGCATGTGTGTGTGTGTGTGTGTGTGAGAGACAGAGAGAGAGAGAGAGAGGGAGAAAGAGAGAGAGAGAGAGAGAGAGAGAGAGAGAGAGAGAGAGAGATATTGATGGAATTGAGATGGGATTATTTCACTAAACTATTTTGCTGGGAAAAAAGATGAATGGAAGATACATTTTGGTTCTTGTTCTAAAGCAATTCCAGTACTCCGCTGCATGTTTTAAAAGTCTCTCCTTCAATCAGATGGTAAGGCATGATTGGTGCTAATCCTCTGATTTTGTGTTCTTGCCCGCTTGTTTCTCAGTGGCTCCTAGATCTTCAGGTAGGGATTATCACTCACTCATCACTTCTCTGATCACATCTGAAGTGAGAATTTGGAAATATGCTCTTCTCAGAGGGTACGCTACTTTAACAGTTCACCTCTTTCCCATAGTGGCTCAAGATATTTTTCAAAATATCTAACAGTGAAATTCATCAGCCAATTTCTCAACTACATACAAATTCAAAAATTATATTTTTCCCCAAAGTTCTGATTTTTTTAGTTTGAGGTCACAATGTTTTGTAGACACATTTCCCTCAAAACCTAGTAGACTTCTGACCCATCTCCTTGTAGTCAGTAACATGTGCTAATAACTATGCCCACTGTTCTTTTAGAAAATTGTTCTGAAGCATGTTTGACTTTTTAATTCCTACATTCTCTCTCCAACTAACTTAATTCTAGCTATCGAGCCCCTTCCAATAAGTTGAATTTTTCCCTGAGTTTCTTCAATAAAGTTACAGATTTTTTTTTCTCTTTGTCATTCTAAGTCATTTAAAATCCCATTTAGAATCAAGAAACAGTTCATTTTTATGGCTTTCAAAGCCCCAAATTTCTGGACACTATTTTTGTTAGTTTCTTTTTGCAGACTTGTCAATTCTCTCTTTTGCTCATATCTTCCAAAGGCAATCATATTAGTTATATATTGCTGAGCAACAAAATGATTCAAAAGTTAGTGGCTAAAAACCGCAAAGATTTATTATCTCACAATGTCCGTGGGCTGAAAATTCAGGAGCACTTTAGCTGTGGGGTTTTGCATTAGTCTCTCATGAGATTATAGTCGAACAGCTGAAAATACAGTCTCTGAAGAACTGATAGGAACTGGATAATCTACTTCCAAATTAATCTTCAGGGTTGTTGAAGCTTGGCAGGAGTCTTCTGTTTTTCACCACACAAGCCTTCCGACTGAGTCTATCATAATGTGACTCCCTTGGACATGTGTACTCCAAGAAAAGTAAGTACATGAGCAAGAGAGCACTTAAGACTGAAATTGTCTTTTACAACCTAATCTTGGAAGTGACATGCCATCATTTCTGCCTAAGCTATTGGTGACTCATACCAACCCTAGTACAACATGGCTGCAAAGAGTGAATACCAGGACTCAAAGGTCATTGGGACCATTTTAGAAGCTGGTTACCAAAGAAAGCCCATAGTAGCAAAAATAAAGGTTTGGGTTGCTTTCTGATCTGCTGGTCCAGTAAGCATGTATCCTACCTCACAAATTAACACAGGTGAAAATTTTGCCATATACAGTCATATACTACATGGCCATGTTTCTGTCAATGGCAGAACCTATTTAAGAAGGTGCTCCCATAAGATGATATTGCTTAGTGATATGTGATATATGTCTTCATTTGTGTAAGTTCTCTCTCTCTCTCTCTCTCTCTCTCTCTCTCTCTCTCTCTCTCTCTCTCTCCAATGACCAAATCAACTAACAGCATGTTTCTCTGAATTTATCCCATCACTGAGTGAGATATGGCTGTGTTTTCCTGCTTCATATCATAGATCACATGTGTAGTCTTTAACTGGCCACCAACCTTTCAGTTTACTTATCAATTAACCAGTAAGGCATTAACACATTTTATATTCTTGCCCTAGCACATTCTATTCCCAGTACTGACTTTTTTTTTAAGCCAGGGTATTTAAGAATAGCTATTACAATAAACCCTAAATTATCCTACATATTTCTTATCACCAATCTCTGTATAACCAATCCTTCCTCTCCAAAGTGACCAAAATTAGTCTATGAATGAATGAAAACTCTCTGGTCTTGTGCCTTTAGGACAAAATTTATCTCCTTACTGTTGCTTACAAGGCCTTTTATAATCTGAGCCTAGTCTATTTTTTAGCTTCATTTCCAATTACTCCGACTTCGGTACTTTTGTCCATACTTTTGTTTTGTACACGCTGATCACTTTCCCTAAGCTTCCTTGCCATCTCCCCAAACCAGTCTGAACCCTCGCATCACTCCCTCTTTCGCCATGCTGCCACTGTGATACACGCACACCTTTACTGTAGCACTCTTTATAGTGAATTATGTCTCCTGCACTACAGTGTTTATTCCTCAGAGGAGCAACACCAGAAATTAATTTGCATTACCGCAGGGCTTTACCAATCTTCCTAACTTACTGGATTCCTAGCAGTAATCATATAATAAATATTTATTGAATGCATAAGTGAATACATAAATGAATTGACAGGCATCTTTCCTTCTTCCTATTCTAACAATATAATTTAACTCCCAAATCTCCTTTTACATATAGTTGACCCTTAATATGTGTCCAACCATTGTAAAATGCATGAAAATAACTGGTTCTTCATGCTGTACCTATTCTCCTTTGTTGATCTCTTTTAAACATACATCCATTTCAACCTGTACCCTAATATAATTCTTTGATGAAAATCTTCATTTATAGTTCCCACATAAACTCGAATTCAATATGCACAAAATTGAATTTGTCCACTTCACTTTGAACACATTTGTACTCCCATATTTACATAAGTCAGCCAGAAGTGAGGGTGTCAGGCCAGAATCTCCCCACTTATCTGCTTCCCTATCCAAAATATATCTTAAGTTTGTAGTTTAAATGCCTCTTAAACTGTTTTTTTTTTTTTTTCTCTGCTTGTTTTCAATTTCAGTCTTGTCTAGGTTACTGCAAGAGTCCCCTAACTGGTCTCCTTTCTTCTGTCTGACATTCCTCTGGTTTATTTTCCATACTGCTCCCAAATGATTGTTCTACAGCACAGATTTGTCATCTGTCAACTCAGCTTAAACACGGTCCATAGTTTCCCATTGCCTCAGTGTTAACATCACCACATCTGTGCCAACACAGAGAATTCTCTGGTTTTACCCTCACCTATCTGTGGAATCACATTTCTTACCTGTCCCCCTTCTGAAAGGTGAGCAGCCATACCTAACTAACCTAATAATTTGCAGTTTCCATAAGGTGCTATCCTTTTTTCATGCTGTACCTGTTATCCTTTGTTGACCTCTTTTAAACATACATCCATTTCAACCTGTACCCTAATCTAATTCTTTGATGAAAATCTTCTACTATCTGCTTTTTCCCCATGTGTCCATTGTCCTGACTATAGGTCAACTCCTTATCCCAGGCAGTATTTCTTATAGAGGCCCATCTGTAAATAGTTGTTGACTGGACACATGATGACCAGAATTCTGTGCACTGCAGAGCACAAAACCTAAAAAGAGAATGTACTTTGTAATTTGGCCATTGATTTCTTCATTGATACTGCTAAATGCCACCTTAGATATTACAGTTTTCCTATAGTGACCCAGATGTTCCATCCCCATTTTCTCTTTTGTGTCTCAGAAAGCCAAGTTCTAATTTGGATTTGTTTTTTTATTGTATTTTGGTGTTACGGCAGCAAAGACAAAGTAGAACATAGAAAAGTTTGACTTTCTATAGTATCACTTTTGTATAGAATCGCAACTGACCTCTCTGGCAAGCTGTTTATACTTTGCCTTAGACTGGATTTAGAAAAATGAAAAAAAAAAAAAAAGTCTCTTTGGGCAATGATTGGTTAAAACAGAGAAAAGAGATAATGATACACCCACGGGAGGAGGCTGAGATAAGCAGATAGTGACAGGCAGATAAACAGAAAAGAAGGAAGCAGTTAAAAATAAAAAGTCTTGGGTACCTGAAAAGCCCTGGCTGAGACAGTGAGAGAGATAAAAGGCGAACAAGGAGAAATACAATCAGTACTGCTGGTAATTGGAGAGGCTGGAGGGATGAGTGGGGTGGCAACTCAGAGGGGGCAGACAGGCAAAGAGAGAGAATGTATAATAAGGGGGAAAGAAACACAGGAAGAGATTTTGAAACTCGAAAAAACTATTCAAACAGTGTGGAAGATGGGAACTTGAGAGCCTGAAACCCTCTTGGATCTCACTTCTCAGCTGTTTTGATGACTTCTGAACCAGTAGCATCAGGGGCAGTTTGGAGAATTTTCCCCTTTTATTCAAAATAAGTAAATAAATATTTAAATAAATAATCACTGTCCTGTGAAACAAAGTGTGGACTAATCACAGGCCTCCAAATGATTTGGAAACTCAGTTGCTAACCTAGGAAGTTGGAGAACTTGGCAGACTCGCCTACCGAACAGTTGTGCTATCTGATTCTACAGTTGCCTCCCATTCCTGACTTTCTGTCGATAAATTTCTTTATACACAAAAATCCATCTTTGCACATCCTTCAGCTGAAGAAAGGTGTTCTTGCCTATCCTTCATCAGTAATAGTTGAATTTTTCAACTCTATCTCTTCTCTTCTCTATCTGTAAAATGGATGGATAGTGATGATTAAGTTTTATTCTATAGATTCTACTTCCTTCAAAGATGAATAAAGTGTGGAAGCATTGTTGTCTCCAAATTGCCCTTCTTTTCTGAAGAAAAAAATATTTGACCAACAACATGGAAGTGATTAAGATAGGTATGCTTTGAACCTCCAGTTCACATTTTGCCACTGTTAGTGACTCTGTCATCTTTATTGCTAGACACCAAATAAATCCACATAGATTTGCCGCCTTCTGTGTCTATGCAAAGGTTTTTTTGCAGGACCATTGAAAGGAAGGTGCCATAAAAAGAATAATGTAATTTTCATAGCTGGAGTTCTGCCTTGGAAATTGGAAGGAAACAGGGTTCTTGGTTAGAATTCTGATGTGCAGATTTATTTTTTTGTTGCCTGATTTTGTTGTTGTTGTTGTTTTTAAATAATGCTCTCAGAAATCAGTTCTGCAAGAGAACATGGGACAATATTGACTGAGGCACAAAACAATTCAAGTGACCTTCATGCTTCTGAACAACGAGCCAATCAGAATTCATAGCAAGTAGATGTCATCCAATCAGTATTCATTTTGCATGGCTAGCAACATGCTGATTGCCGCAGTCTGGCTGGGCACAAATGCCGCAGTCTGGCTGGGCACACAATCACGAGTCACCACACAGCTTGTAGATTCAAACAGCAACTCTTTATTCCCGAACTCACACCAGCCGTCTACAATCACGTTCTGGGGAAATCCACGTTCTCTGCCCAAATCCACGTTCTCTGCCCAAATCCACCTCCACTGGGCTTCTATCTCCAAAATATACTGTCTGAATCCCGTGAGAACTCAAGGGGAACTCAGGCAGCAGGATATGCCCTATTCCCAGCAGGAATAATCTTAAACCTTAAACCTGGAACCTAAACTGGGAACGCCCTAAACACGATTATCTTAAAACCGGGAACACCCTAATCTGCCTTGGTCCTTGAGCAAGGTCACTTACATTCAATGTCACTGCAACATGTCAGCAACATGGGGTACGCTGGCAAGGAAATTGTCATACCTACTTGGCTAATGGCTCCCAGCATCTCCCCCCTTCTGATTAATTAAACAACAAGCAATGTGGCTTAAGGACCGTGCCTGGTAGGTTGTCCAATTCAACATATGGTTCTTACCCGTCATGGGAAAAACTGACCTTTAGGCGTCAGCCTCCTGTCTTAGGTTGATACCACTGCAATTGAATCATACCCGTCACTGACTACCGGTCCAGCATACAGCCATACTTGTGGATAGGTCTATGCACCAGTGGGGGGGTGAGGTTCTTTGCCTCACCTCTGTTGGCCCCCAAATTTGGCCTTGGTGCCAGCGGGGGAGTGAGGTTAATATGGCTTATGGACCGTGCCTGGTAGGTTGTCCAATTCAACATATGGTTCTTACCCGTCATCGGAAAACTGACCTTTAGGCGTCAGCCTCCTGTCTTAGGTTGATACCACTGCAATTGGATCATACCCGTCACTGACTACCGGTCCAGCATAAGCCATTGGCCCCCAAATTTTAGACCATCACTAGCAGAAGGGAGGAGGATACAGAAATGCCACGACACCAAGCCAATTGACGGCTCCTTGGGAAAAATTGCATCACTGGTGACACCATCAGCAAAGATATGCCAGCATTACCACAATTCGCTGCACCAAACGATAGTTACATAGTCCAGGCAAGTTCTGCAAGCAGTTCAAAGCGGAGGAATCTATCAATATGTCCATTTCCTCCCAAAATCCGTTTCCTCCCAAAGTAAGTTGACTCTTTGATTGAGCATTACTTGTTGAGTTATATTCATTGATGCATCAGTTTATACAGTTTACTGTGATAGCTATCATAGAAGCTGTAGTCTGGTTTTATCTTTGTCTTCACCGGCACTGGGATGGAGATAGGAATTCTGGCAATGATGCTAAAAAGACATTATCCTGAAAAGAATTATTAAATATAATGAAAAGGAAAGGTGAAAGTAAACAAACAGATCTGTTAACCTACTTTAAAAACAATCCTTAACAGCTTTTTACCTAATTTAAATTAGTAAACAAACAGATCTGTTAACCACCTTTAAAAACAATCCTTAACAGCTGTTTACATAATTTAAATTAAACCATTTAAATCACGTGAATAAAAAAAAATAATAATAATTCGGATCCATTTTTTCATGAGCGCTCCTCATACAAGAAATATGGACATACGCACATACAGACATACAACACAAAACACAAGAGTGTACACAAACGTACAACACATAAGAAAATAGTAAAGGCCTTGTAGCTTTACCTAGGTGAAATCTCCATTGCAATGTTTAAAAACTCCACAGTCAAAAAATAAAACTGATCAGAAAAACATTAACCTAGGTTTGTATGAGCTCAAAAAATAAAAATAGAACCTTATGATGTGGAAAAATGCAATAATAAAATAGCTATTGAAAAAAGCATCCTGGTTAATCACTGTCGCAGATGTAAGAATGGCCAAGCTGGAGTTCTGGATATCAACTGTTATGGATTTGAGTCAAATCATCTTCTTTTCGATCTGTAGAAACTGTTTTAGTTAATCTCTCTGGAATCCAAATGGGCTGCTGTTCTCCCTGTGGAAAAACACAAACAGACCCCGGACTCCAGACAATCACTGGGTCAGGACCTTTCCATTGTCCTGTTAGAATATCTTTCCAAAGTACTTTAGGCTTATGTACATTTTTTGGATACATATGCCTTTCCGCAGCACTAAGTCCTGATGAATCCAAATTTAAAAAGTTTAGAGTAAAAAGCGTTATTTTAAGTTTATCTTTGGGGGATATATACCCCCTTCCAATTCCCTCTTTTTGCTTTAATAAGTATGTTTTAATAGTTTGATGAGCTCTTTCAACTATGCCTTGTCCCTGTGGATTGTATGGGATTCCTGTTATATGAGTAATACCAAATGATGAGCAAAATTGTTTAAAAGAGGTAGAGGTATAGCCAGGACCATTATCGGTTTTTAACTGTTTAGGAACGCCCACAGTGGCAAAATTTTGTAAGCAATGAGCTATAACATCTTTAGTTTTTTCTCCGGCATGAAGGGAGCCCATCAAAAATCCAGAAGAAGTATCGACTGTAACGTGTAAATATTTTAATTTTCCAAATTCTGGCAAGTGTGTGACGTCCATCTGCCAAATATGGTTAGGTATCAGTCCTCTAGGATTGACTCCAAGATTAACTTGTGGTAAAAATGTCACACAATTTTGACATTGTTTTATTATATGTCTGGCTTGTTCCTTAGTTATTTTAAAACGCTTTTGTAAAGTATTAGCATTAACATGAAACCTTTTATGAAAATTTGTAGCTTCTTCAAATGTAGAGAAAATATGTATGTCATGTGTAGTTTTATCTGCTAAATCATTGCCTAAACTAAGGGCTCCAGGCAATCCTGTATGTGCCCTAATATGTCCTATAAAGAATGGATCTTTTCTGTCCCAGATTAGACTTTGTATAGTGGAAAACAAAGAGAAAACAGTAGAAGAAGGGGAAATCCTACCAGCATCTTCAAGAGTTACTATAGCATTAACTACATACTGACTATCAGAAAATAAATTAAATACAGAATCTTTAAACATCACAAAAGCTTGTAAAACTGCATTAAGCTCTACCTTTTGAGCTGATTGTTTGGGTACTAAAAATGTAAAAGTTTGATCAGGGGTAACTACTGCTGCTGTACCATTATTTGACCCATCAGTGAATATATTTGGAGCATTCATGATAGGTGTTTTTCTTGTCATTTTAGGAAAAACTACAGGATGCTTAGACCAAAAAGACAACAAAGGATTAGATGGTAAATGATTATCAAATGAAACATTAGATTTACACATGATTATTGCCCAAGTATTTAACTCATTAGCTAACTCATCAATTTGATCCATAGTATATGGAGTAATAATTTTATTGGGAGAAATTCCAAACACTCCCTTCGCTGCTTTTATTCCTTTGAGTATTAATTGTCCTACAGCCTCAGGATACCTAGTAAGAATAGTGTTAGGAGAATAAGATAAATGTATCCACAATAATGGACCTTCTTGCCAAAATACTCCTGTAGGAATATTTTTTGTTGGTAGTACAATAAATAATAAAGGCAAACTTATATCAATTCTATCCAAATGTATGTTTTCCATATATGTTTCAATAATTTTTAATGCCTTTCTTGCTTTAGGAGTTAACATGCGGGGTGAATTTGGATCTGATGGACCTTTTAGAATATCAAATAAAGGTCCCAATTCTCCTGTTGGTATACCTAGATAAGGCCTTATCCAATTTATGTCTCCCAATAACTTTTGAAAGTCGTTAAGTGATTTGAGTTGATCTACTCGTATTTGAATTTTTGGTGGACGGACCATGGTTGAGGATAATAGAACTCCTAAATAATTAATTGGAAAATTTAATTGTACTTTATCTATTGCTATCTCTAGATTATAATTTTTTAATAAGTTTGTAAGTGTGGCATAACATTCCAGCAATATGTTTTTATCTTTATGTGCCAATAATACATCATCCATATAGTGAAATATTTGTAGTTCAGGATTTTGATTTCTAAGTGGCTGGATTGCTTTGTTAACATATATTTGACACATAGTTGGACTGTTAGCCATCCCTTGAGGGAGTACTTTCCATTCATATCTCTGATCAGGACCTTCATGATTTAATGCAGGGATAGTAAATGCAAAACGTGGACTATCCTCGGGATGAATTGGAATTGAAAAAAAACAATCTTTAATATCTATAGCTAAAACATGCCAGGTTTTTGGCAAAGCAGACAATTGAGGAATCCCTGATTGAGCAGGTCCCATAACAACCATCTCATTATTAATGGCTCTTAAATCTTGCAATAATCTCCATTTACCAGATTTCTTTTTGATGACAAAAATGGGAGTATTATGGGGAGATATGGAAGGTTGTATATGTCCTTCCGTTAATTGTTGTTTGACCAGATCATGGGCTACTTGTATCTTTTCTTTAGTCAGGGGCCACTGAGGAACCCACACTGGTCTTTCTGATTTCCAAGTAATTTTGATTGTCTCAGTGGCCCTTTCTGAAAATCCAACCCATGTCTGTCTGTTCCTTGATCTATTTGTACTGGTGCTGCTATACCTTGCCCTTGTTTTCCTAATCTTTTTTCTTTCCTAAAGCCTTGTCTAGCTCTAGTAGTGGGCACATTAGGATTGATATTATTTGTTAACGTCAAACCTAATTGATCTAGGACATCTCGTCCCCATAAATTTATAGGAAGATGATCCAATACATATGGCTGTATAGTTCCTTCACATCCTTCAGGATCCTTCCAATCTAATATCATAGAACTTCTATGGGGATTAGTCGCCACTCCTAGGCCTCGAAGCGTTTGAGTGGCTTGTTGTAATGGCCAATGTTTTGGCCATTCTTGACGAGATATGATGCTAAGGTCAGCTCCTGTGTCCAGTAGCCCATTAAACTCATGACCTTGAATATTTAGTTTTAGCATTGGGCGAGAATCTAAATTTAAAGACAACATAGCCCAATCTACACCTGTGGAGCCTAATCCCCTGGAACCTCTTTCTACACTATGACTAGGAAATTTATTATGTAGGCTGGGTATTATTAACAACTGTGCTATTCTATCTCCAGGTGAAATTACTGATATACCTCTTGGAGAACTAGCTATAATTTTTATTTCACCTACATAATCGGGATCAATTACCCCAGGACTTATCATAAGTCCTTTTAATGTAGATGAACTACGTCCCAGTAATAAGCCTACTGTTCCTTGGGGAAGAGGTCCTTTTACTCCTGTGGGAATGATTTGAACTCCCATCTCTGGAGTTAATACTGCTCTGGCAGAGGCACAGATGTCCAACCCTGCGCTCCCTCGGGTTTGTCTGATGAGGGATTTAATGGACAATGTGTCCTGGGCACTACCCTGATGGTGTTGCTGGGATCCTCCACTGCCCCGTATATTTGTGGTTGTGGGCCCCGGAGCATTGGGCCCCCCTGTCCGTTTTTTGGCAATGGAGCCTGATGCCTTTCTCCACGATATCTTGGATAAATACCTGGTCTTTGTCCGTTTTTTGATAAGGGAGTACCTTCTATGGTGGTTTGAGAACGGCATTCATTAGCCCAATGTCTCCCTCTATGGCATCGTGGGCAAATACCTGGTATTCTATTCCTTTGATACCTACTTTTGTTAAACCCTCCTCTTATGGGGCAATTCCTTTTAAAATGTCCTGTTTGTTCACAATCATAGCATGTTTTTGGCCTGGCATCTAAAGCCTGTTGTACTGCAGCTGCCAAGACTTGCCCTTGTTCATTAATATCTCTACATAATTTAATATATGTGTTTAAATCTTCATGTCTCCATGGTCTAATAACCTCTCTGCAGCAATGATTTGCTTGGTCATAAGCCAGTTGTTTTATTAATGGCATTGCTTGTTCTGTATCCCCAAAAATTTTGGCAGCCGTTTGAATTAGCCTATCTACAAAGTCAGCGTAAGGTTCATTAGCTCTCTGTATTACCTTAGATAGCTGACCTTGTAAATCTCCATGTCCTTGTAAAGTCTTCCATGCCCTAACTGCGTCTGCAGCAATTTGTGCATATATAGCAGGATCATATTCAATTTGTTGCCGTTGACCCTCATAAGGTCCTTTTCCTAACAACATATCTAGATTTCTTTGAGGGTAACCGGCTGCTGCATTTCGCCTAGCTGTCTCCGTGCAAAATTCCTCATTGGCAACCTTCCATAACAAATATTGTCCTCCATTTAGTACAGATTTACACATGCTAGCCCAATCTGCTGGCGTCATGTCCAAGTTAGTAATGGACTCAACCATGCTTACCGTGAAGGGAGCTTGGGGACCATAGGTTGTTACAGCCTCCTTTAACTGCTTCACTGTTTTAAAATCTAAAGCACGGTGAATTCGCTGCCCTCCTGCCTGTTCAAGTACAGGGCATGCTAATCTTTGAGGTCCTGTCTCAGGATCCCATTTATCAACTACGGGGTTTGAGGGCCACTCAGCTGTCTCCATCGGTGGGGCTGTTGGTTGAATTACGCCCTCTTGTGATAAAATGGAGTTAGTAACAGCCTCCTGTTGTGGCCTTTTTCCTAACAACCCCTTTTCCTTTAAATTTTCTTCCTCTGTCTGACTAGCTTGAGAGACCTTCTTTTTTGCTTGATCTAAAATGTCTTTCTCCATGGTCTGAACCTCTAACAATTTACTTAACATCTTTTCGGTTTGTTTTTTACTAATTTCTAATCTACTATAAAGATAACGCAACCCAATAAGATAGCACAAAACAAAGCCGAAACTGAATGAAACAAAAACGGAATAAAAAATCATTGTATCAATTTTCTCTTCCTCAGGGCCGACAAACTTCAAACCTTTAGTCAACCATTTTTTCCAGTTTGCCTGAGAAATTTCTAGGGATAGGCAGCTTGAAACAAAAACAAGATAAATCAAAACAATAACACATTGTTTTTTGAATTGGTCACCCATTCTTTCGCTCTTCCTCAGGGGCAAGCAATTTCACTTACCTCCAAGCTTCAGAAGTTCCCCGTACGGGCCACCAAATGCCGCAGTCTGGCTGGGCACAAATGCCGCAGTCTGGCTGGGCACACAATCACGAGTCACCACACAGCTTGTAGATTCAAACAGCAACTCTTTATTCCCGAACTCACACCAGCCGTCTACAATCACGTTCTGGGGAAATCCACGTTCTCTGCCCAAATCCACGTTCTCTGCCCAAATCCACCTCCACTGGGCTTCTATCTCCAAAATATACTGTCTGAATCCCGTGAGAACTCAAGGGGAACTCAGGCAGCAGGATACGCCCTATTCCCAGCAGGAATAATCTTAAACCTTAAACCTGGAACCTAAACTGGGAACGCCCTAAACACGATTATCTTAAAACCGGGAACACCCTAATCTGCCTTGGTCCTTGAGCAAGGTCACTTACATTCAATGTCACTGCAACATGTCAGCAACATGGGGTACGCTGGCAAGGAAATTGTCATACCTACTTGGCTAATGGCTCCCAGCAGCTGATGTCAGAAAATGGATGAAAAGCAGCACTGAAGTATGTAATATGACTATAAAATAATGGATTGGAGTGCAATTCTACAAAATCTACAGGGTTAATGGATTTGGGAGAATGTATTTTGTAGCTTTAGAAAAGATACCGTTTATTTATTTATCTATCTATCTATTTATTTTTGTGAGATCATACTATTAACGGTGGCAAAAAATAAAAACAAGCAGAAGCTAAAACAAGAAAAAAGGGATTTATAGCAATACCTGTTGTTTTCTTTTGATTGCAAACTTTATATAAATATCTAATAACTTATAAGAAAGAATATTACTATAAAGACTTATTGGATATTAGATATTATTGGATCCTGACATGTTTCTGGAAACATAGTTTTGGAGGGCAGGACCTTTTATTTTCATTCTATTTGATCACTGAGGTTACTTCCTTTCTTCCTTTTATATATATTTTTCATAATGCAGCGATTTCTTATGGTACAACATTCATTTCACATCAGAATACCATGCCATTGTTGGATTATAGTTTGAAGAGCTCAGTCTGGGATACTGGCATTGTGACCCAGGGTCAAAAACAATTCTTGGAGGTACTCCTCAAAGCTCTGGTTATCACTAGTGAAATAACAATTCACCTCTCTGTTTTCTTTCACTGAAACCAACACTGTAAGTAACAAAATGTAGTGAGGTTTCAAAGAAAGGAAAATGACCTTTAAATTTTCTGAAGCATAAAGGCCACTTCATGCAACAGAGAACAGCAAAAGATACATGGCCTTAGGAGGTGAGTGAGATGACTCAGATTAGGGGATAAAAGGGGAACGCATCTGGGACCTTGGGGCTTGTCCTTTCTGAAGTCACAAGGACTGAGGTCTCCTTTAAATGGAAAATAGAGGTGGATGAACCTCAAAAGACTTGGTACAGATAATAACCCAAAGATCTCAATAATATGCAAAGTACCTGAGACTTCCAAAGTGGGTCAGCCAAATTGCTGTATTTCAATATTTTTCTTTGTGCTTGTTTAAAACCAGAACTGAAGGGAATGTGTATAAAAATTCATAGAGAAATGTTTCCTACTATCTGTAATCTCAAAGTGGAAATTGAGACTCTTTTCTTTCTTTTTTTATTTTTCATTTTACATTCAAAGAAAGGAAAACTCCAAACTAAGAATCACTATAGGTCTTATTTTTTTTTTCTTTTATACAGGAAAAAAAATATTGAGGCATTGCAAAACATTATCTGTTTGGAAGTTCTGAGAACTGTGGAAAATTTCAAAATTAAAAAGACAAGATTTCAACAGCTAATTTTAATTTTAAAAAACACACAATCTATTTTTTAGTATTTTATGAAACTTTAAATGAATATATATATATATATATATATATATATATATATATATATATATATATATATAAAGAGATTGTTATTTAAGGGACAAAAGAATTGGCAAAGAATTAACAGTCTGAAAATTTGAAAGGGTATTTTTCCACATGTCAACACTACTCCCAATCTTATGGTAAACTTTAGGAGTTTAATGAGCCATCTCATGTATTTTGTACAGCAAACCTAAGAAGTACAGTGCATTTCTAAATTTTAAAGTGAGTTGAAATACAAGTTGAATTTAGAGCTCAACATATGACTAACAATAGTCTATGTAAGGGAAATGGTGAAATAAATACACTAATGATTAAAAAGACATCTTTAAGCAGAAAAATCACGAGCCTTGCTAACTGTATTTCAATCTCTCTAAAGCCTATTAACACTTAGAATTAGCAAACATTTATTAAACACCTGTTGTATGCAAAGCTAAATATTTGCACTGATGAAATATACACCATGATTTAGAGTAGAGAAACCTCATGTATGATGATCAGAATTATTCATGGAATCACAGGTCTCAAAAGACTTTCCTTGTTTATTCTATTCTGGAGATTTTAGGGAACGAGAATTCATCTATCTCCTTTGGAAGTTTAGTCCAAGGTTATATCAAGAAACTATTTTCTAAGCCTCCAATCTGGATAGTAGCCACTGTGTAATTTCTGTTTATATTCCTGAGTCTTATGATACTTCCTGAGAAAAACATAGAATCATCACAGCCATGCTTCTAATACCAGCTGAATCCTCACTGCTGGAAAGAACTTGTACCTAACTCTTTCTGAATATCTCACATGCATTTCATATTAGAAATGACAAGCATTTGCCATTCACTTCAAATTTGTAAATCCCACAGTATTCTTGGCTTCTCTAGCCTCTTTCTGTCGCATCAGCTAGAGTTGTTGAACATCAGCATTTTCACTTCCCTTTGCTCCTCTTCAAACTAGCCCTCCTAAAACAAAGACTGGTCTAAGCTAAGCATTGTTCTAGGATTAATGGAGAAGCTCCCACAGAACCAACCTAGCCATTTCTCCTCCCTCTCTCTCTTCCTTACCCTTCTTCCCCAAGTCTAAACCCTCCACCTGTGTGTACTTTTCCTATCTTTTAAATATTCTACTTCTTCAGCCCCCAGGTATTGATCTCCTTTTGCCTTTTCAATTTCTCTCTATTCATACTTAGTTCTCTGCCTTAAATGCATAAAGCTCAGTTTTATTGATTTTTTTTCCTACTTTAAAATACTGTCCTATCAATAAATGAATTTCTTATTCCTTTTGTGCCAAATTTCTAAAAACAGTTGACTTCATCTCCTTACTGGTCTCCTTTGCTTCCAATTAAATTTGGCTATCACCAGTTTCTTCTTTACTGTAAAAATTAGAACAGTTTTGGCAACATCTTAATTTTCCTTGTACCATGGTAGAATTCAACTTCTCGACAACCCAAGTTTCCATCAGCAAGGCCATTGTGAGGTCATAAATGATAGCCTGCCATATATATTTCATTTTATTTCTTTTCCTTTTTCTTTATAACTACTCTTCACATTTTTTAAGAACTTCTTTTCACCCTCTCATTTTTTTTCTGTGTTGCCTTAGGGGTAATTCCTAAAGCGTAGAATTTATTTACATAGTAGAAATAGTTAATAATCCTGCACTTCTGAATTTAATTTCTCCCTATAAGTTGTCATTATTATAAAAGAAATGAAATTTCTTACTAGGCACTATTGTTTTTCAAAACTTCATATTAAATTATTGCTGGAAGATTACAAATCAGAATGTTAAAAGATCTTGGTGAAGGATGACAAGTCCCATAGACTAGGTAAATGATAAAGAAAAGAAGTTTATTTTGGATCACAGCTGCAAGGTCCTGAATCTGGTGATAACCTTCTTGCTGGCAGAGTCCTGAGGCAGTCCAATGCATGATATAGTGAGAGAAAGCACCTGTGTGTGTGTGTTGTGTGTGTGTCTGTGTGTGATCTCACTTCCTCTTCGCCTAAAAGCACTAGGATACAATCATGAGGACACCACTCCAATGACCTATGTAAAACTAATCATTTCCCAAAGACCGACCTATAAACACAACAATCAGCAAGGTTTCTAACCTCTTAATATTGCACAGTGAACATGAAATTTCAACCCATGAAGATCTGTGGGACACACAAACCTTCTCCTAACCACAGCATCATCTTTTCTACCCTGAGTGTAGAAAAGAATGTAAATCTCTCTTCTCTCTACCCACTGGTCTTAATGTTCTGGTCTTGTCCATATTGAATAAGTTAAAATAACTTTCTTCTCAGTCATTCTTCATATATTTAAAAGACATCTCAGAATATGGTAAATCTTATTTTCAAGCCAATTATCATCAGTTCCTTCAACAATATTTTATATAATATGAAAGTATTCCATTTTCTTCATTCAACATCAAGTTCCTCTTAAGTTTGCAATTTTTCTATATGCATCTTAAAGGGTAATACCTAGTACTGAGTGATCATAACCAATATGAAAAAATAATACTGCACTGTCATAGATCTATCTCCTTTGGAAGCTTAATTCAAGTTTATATCATACTCTTCCATTTGTTTCTGAAATCTTTTTTCCTTAAATAGAAGACCCTTCAACGGTGATAACCCTTCTTGTTGGTTATTTATGCTCAGCTACTTCTAATTCAGATTGAGTTTATTATCCCATATATATATTGTCTCCAATAAAATTAGTCACCTTAGTTTTGCAGCTGCTAAACCAGTTCTTCCTTCCATACCTTTCTGTCTTTCTTTATCTTGTCCTTGTGCTCTTAATTGTTTTGAACCCAAATAAAAGAGTTGTTATTCTCTCTGAAAAACTGGAGATATTTTATGGAGAGTATTCATGGAAAGGCTTATAAATTTTCCCTTAATTAAGTAGACAGTGAGAAGCCACCAACAATTTTGACATGATCGTATTTCTCTTTAAGGAGACTAATATAATGGCCACAAATAAGACAGATTGAAATGAGGGGAGACAGGAATACAGTCTGGAGAAGACTTCAATTGCCCCTAGAGTAATGACAAAGAAAATGAAGAGAGTTAAACATGGTGACAGAAGACAAATAATTTATTAATTATTGATGTGGAAAAAAAGAGGAAAATCAAAGTTTTCAAAAAAGTTTTGACCTGTAATGATCAGAATTGTGAAATGATAAAAACCAAGGAGAAAATTTGCTTTGGGAAGAGAGGACTTAGGACCTGCCTAGTTTGCATCTGAGATAGGTAGACAAGTGAAGATATGTAAAAATGACTACATAGAGGGTTAGAAATAATAGCTAGAGCTCATGAAAAATATAAGGATTACAAATATATACTTGTGTTTTATTTACACAGAAGATGTTATTTAAGAATGTCAAGAGCTCAATAATGTAGCATATTGCAGAAAGTTTGTCTAGGATGCTGACCAAAGAAAAGCCAGTGGTTTGTTGGTTTAGAAATCTCTGTGGCCAGAAAAGTAGGATAACTAGGAAGATAGAGAAATGAAGAAGAATTTGTTCTTAAAATGAATCTATTCACTGTCTCTAACCATCATCTCCCTTCTCTGTCACTCTTGAATTTCATTTCATCAGGTTCATACCCTAACAGATCTACTGAAATTGATTGGTCAGGAAATATTATGCTCTCAGCCACTTGTTCTATCCCCTTTTATCTCCTAAATGCAAGAATCCACCAAAACTGTGCCTCAGTCCTGTGTGTCAATCATCTGTGTAAATCAGAAAAATGCTAAGACTATATCTCAACCTCTTTCATTAGTTCCACACCTGTATTTACAATGGTTTGATCATAAAATTCACATGAGTGGCTCTCATGTTCTTATCACAAACAGAAAACTATCCTAAACAGAACCCATAATCCAATGATAAATTCCTTTAGTGACCCAGAAATACTCGTCCAAGATGCCCAGGTTGTAACTTTCAAAATAGCTCTGACTTGTTTCTCTCTGGCTTCTTACTGTCCTCCACCAAAGCCAAATCCTATCAATTCCACCTAAAAAACATAGGCCAAATTCACACTGTCTGCATAATTCCTTTCACCACCACCACCATTCTAATTCAAGACCCCATTGTTCCTTAACATGTGGTCTTATTCTCCTATAGGGACTTCCCACATCTAGCCATTCTCATCTCTAATTTGCCCTTATAGATTGCTGCCAAATTAATCTTTCTAAAGTACAATTTAAATCATGTCATTCTACTACTCCAAAATGTTTAATCGCTTTTTATTATCCATTGAATAAGATCCAAACTCCTTAAAATAACATTTAACACCATCCACCATCTGGTGATATCCCATATTTCTAGATGTATCTCCCCTTTCTCTCTTTCAAAGATCTATACTGCATTCAGACTACAACATGTCCTTCTCCTGCCTCAATCCCTTTTTTCATTCTATCCTCTTTACCAGTAAGTAATACCCTTTCTTTTCACCCTTCTCTGATAAGCTTTTGTTAATTGCCCTGGCAGAAAACAACACATAATTCAAATTTTATTGTGCTATATGTTAAGGGTATTATATATATATTCTCCTGCTAATTTCTCAAAATAATCCTATCACTTATCTGCTTTCAAATTTTTACCAATAAGTAAGCTGATGTTTATATGAATTTGTTGATTAGTGCAAAATCACATGATTCTCTGATCTCAAAGCCAGTGCTCTTCATCTTAATGCAAATGTTTTAAAATGTATCATTATCCCTTCAGGTAGAATAATAAGTCCAGTGGCTTCACTGAAGCCATAGTAATAGGGAAAATTTAGCATACAGATTTATTAATTTGCTATTTCTACTTTCCTTTTTCCTACACTCTTCTTTTAAAGTGAAATGATTTATTTTTGCAGCTACCCTTAGTAGTTTAGTCTAGTTTCAATTTTTTTTTTAACTTTCCTTTCAACTTACTATTTCTTTGAACGTTCTGAATGCTGGCAACATGGTTTTTAGTAATTCTCTGAATTTTATTTATGAACTGAAGTTTGTTCATAGGTGAGAAGTTGGAGTTTGTTCAAAGAATGAGAAGCTAAGTAAGTCTATAGTTATGCCAAAAATTCATAGATTTTTCTCCCTTTAGATCCTTCCTATTAGTGTTCTAAACCAAATAAAATTTATACTCCTGAACTTATTTTCTTCATTTTTATCTAATCCACTTATATAATGTTTAAGACATATATTGTTGTACAGACATAAAACTATTTCAGAAAATATACCTTCTCAAATGATACTGCAGATATTCTCAAATTCAATTGCAAATGCAATCCCAAGGGAAAATGTAGGAATGCAAACTACTTTTCCAGAAGTCACATTTCTGCTAAACCTATATGAATAATTTGTTCTTCACTGAATTAATATTTATTGAGTACCTACTATGTAAAATACTATGAAACTTTTTATTAAGCATATTATAGATATAGATTTTCTGATTGACAAAGTCCATGTATTATAGGTTTAAAAAATTCCAGGGTGATATTTACTTTAATGAGCGTTAATAATAGCCAAGTTAACTAAATGTTGAAGTCACCAAAAGACTAAGAAGAATTTTATGATTTTTGCTAACTTTTAGGAAGAACTAACAAGATAATATGTAGCATATTTTTGAAGTTCAGTAAAAGTGAAATACCAGTAATTAACAGGACAAGACTTGAAGCCAGAAGTGATTTCAAAGCTTCACTAGTACTAGGTCCATCCTTTCACTGAAATTAAGAGGACTTGTTTTCATATAAAAGCAAGTATCTTGAAAGCATCAGAAAATATTCCTCTGAGGGCTTTTGAAGATAAGATAAAGCCCTTTGAAACAGCTTTATCATGAAAGTTCTAACAATAGTCTTTCCTGACATTGTAATATAAACATGTCAACTTTTTTTGACCTCTCTTTTTATTGTGAAATTTTTGAGAAAATGGATAAATACATGTACAGGCTTGCCTCATCATAATATATGCCTCATTAGTTGTACAGGCACCATTTTGAACTTTTAAAATGAAAAGTGAGGAGCCTGTTTTATATCCCTTTCTTCACTCCAGGATCACTGCTTCATAGCTGCTCCCCCAGCCTCATCTGTACTACCTGTGTACTTCACCATTAATTCACACGCCTTCCAAGGATCTGAATAGGTACTAGAATTTTCTGGCCCTAACATGCCTTCGAAGGCTCAGTGAATGGTTCCCGCCACTCTTCTTCTCTCTCCCATCCACAACACTCATAACATGTCATTAAAATTAAAAAAAATAAAATAAAGGAATCATAATGCACAGGGATTATTATATAAACCACATGATACATATAGATAATAGGTCTTATGGTAACACATACATCACTGAATTTAGAGGAGAAAGAGCTCTCTCACCTATCTCACCTGCTAACCAGCAGTACCAAAATTATCTCTTTTAATAAGAAGGTAAATATCCTATTTTTAAAGAATTTTTACAAGTACAAAAGTGTCATGCTCCTGCCCTAACAATCTGAATTTTCACACCCCATAGAAATGTCTACATATATCTGTGATATATACATTCAAATGCACAGCTAAAATATTCAAATATACACAAAAAATCAAATTAAGAACTTCTTTATTCTGTCCTAAAAATACCTGGTTAGTGCAGATGTCCAAGATAGACAGCCTCAAATACACTAAGTTTCAAGGGCATGAAAGAGCCTTTACTTATGTAGACTAACAAATGGATTCATGCAAATTAGTGTGTGATCCTGAAGATACTAGCATGACAAACTGATTGGAACAGACATGCTGCCAACAGGAAAGCACCAGCGAGGCAGGGTTATTATTACTGCTATAATTGTTGCCAAAACCACAAGACCTTAAAGCTTTCTGGATGAAAGGCTTGCAAGGGAAAAACAATCTATCCTAGGGTTTGCTCCGTGGACTTGAAATTACTTTTCAACCTTTTCTTCTTATTTATCCAACTCATTTCAAAAGATGAAACACCTATTCCAAGGTGAGGAAAGAGGCTTCTGGGGAAAGGAAAAAATAAATTCTTAAGGATGGTCTTATTATTTTCTGCTCATTCTCCTGATCCTTCCTCCCACCTCCCCCCCCAAGCCTGTTTCCCTGGTTTTAATTTGTCTTACTTCATTGCTATCCTTTTGCCCTCAATTTTTCAGTATGTCCTTCATATTCTCTCTGTGTCTCATCTTCCAACCTCTCAGAGGTATTGTCAGTAATCAGATATATATATATATATATATATATATATATATATATATATATATATATTCACTCTATTCTTCCTTTTCTGTTACTCCTTTAAAACATCTCCACAAACTGCTTCAGAGAAGTCATGGTACCCATTATTATTGTAACTGAATGAATGACAGTAAAAATAGTCAGATTTGAAATGAGTGCTACAGAACAGTAAGTAGTATGATATAGGGGTTGAGAAGTTACATTTTGGAAACACATGGGTTTGCATTTGAACCTAGGAAATGACTGCCATTTAGTAGCTATGACAAGTCTACCTCATTCCCTGTGCTGAGCCTCAGTTCCAACAGATCTTATGAAGGATTAATAATATCTAGCTCACTGTATAATTGGGGATTAATTGAAATAATGAAATAAAATACCTAATAAAATATCAGGAACACTAAACTAATGGTACCAACTAATGATATGAAGATGATAGGGAAAGGGTAACAGTGGTGGAGGCAGCTATGAACCTGACAATTATAAATATGAGCTTTCACAGAATCTTTTTGCCAGTAGGGATTCTTACCTTTGCCCATTTGGTATTTCTGAGTTACTCTAGGCCCTTTGTTCTTACTCACAAATTTTAAAACCAGTTTATCAAGTTCAACAACAAGAAAAAGGTTGCATAGTAAATCTATTTATCAATTTAAAAAAAACAGACATCTGTACACATGAGGTATTCTTATTCATGAGTATCTGGGTTATTGAGCTTTTCATCACTGTATAAATACCTGAGAAAAACAATGTAAGAGGAATAATTTATTTTGGTTCTTTGTTGCTTTGTTTCAGAGGTTTCTGTTGATGGTTGGATGGGTCTGTTGCTTTGGGCATGTGGTGAGGCAGAGCATCGTGATGGAAGTATGTGATAGAGGAAAACTGATCAGCTTATAGCAGCTGAGAGAGAGAGAGAGGAAAGAGAGAGAGAGAGACAAAGAGAGAGAGAGAGAAAGAAAGAGAGAGAGAGAGAGAGAGAGAGAGAGAGAGAGAGAGAAAGAGAGAAAGATGGACAAGGACAAGAAATACCCTAAGGTTATGCCCCTAATGACCTGCATCCTCTAACTGGGCCCTGCCTCCTAGACTTTCTATCACCTCCTCAATAATGCCATCAAACTTTAATCATCAGTGCATTAGTACACTGATGAGGTCAGAGCCATCATGAGCCAATCATTCCAAGAAATCCCACCTCAGGAAACTGTTGTTTGGGGGTTCAAGCCTTAACCCATGGGCCTTTGGGGAAATTCCAGATTCAAATCATAACACTATGTTATTCTTTTCATTTGTTTTTCTTTCATGGCTTTCAGTTATGTTTTATGATTTTAGTTATAACAGTCCAGCAAATAATGTGTTACATTTATCCCTACATGTGTGATAATGGTGATATTGCTAGTGTTTTCTTTATAGAAATAAATATTCTTTTTCAAGCTGCTTTTTTACTGTTGTATAGAAATGCAATTAATTTTGTTTCTTCATTCTTCAACCATCCGGTTTTCTAAACTCCCTCTATTCCAAAAATGTATAGATTGAGTTTGTATATAGAAAATGTTATCATCTGTGTGCATAATGAATGTTTTGTTTCTTTCTGTTTTGTCCTTATATTTCTTTTTATTCTTGTCCTATAATACTGTGTGGGACCTCCAACATAATACAAAATAGAAGTGGTGGATAGAGAGCCTTCTTGTACTGTTCTAATTTTAAAAGAAATACTTAATAGCACCTGTCCATTAAGAATGAAAGAGTAATATTTTATGTAAGGAGGTACTTTTTAGACATATTCAGACACACACACACACACACACACACACACACATAAAATGACAAATGCACTGCACCATAATTGATTAACTTGATCTTTTTGATTAAATGGTTATAATATCCAAAGCCTAGCCTAGCTGCTATGTGAGATTCTAAGATGAATCTGACACAAGCCCCATACCCAAAGAGTTAACTACCTATAAGAAATGATGAGAACAGGGGCAGGGGTTATGGCTCAGCGGTAGAGTGCTTGCCTCACACATGCGTGGCCCTGGGTTTGATCTTCAGCACCACATAAAAATGAATAAATAAAAAGTAAAGGTATTGTGTCCAACTACAACTAAAAAATAAATATTAAAAAAAGAAATGATGAGAATGAAGTAAAACTAAGCACAATAAAACACAGAAAGTAAGAAATACCATTAAATTATTTTCAAATAAGGTAAAATGAAAGTTCAAAGAATAGAGCAAACACTGCTGATTATAGACGTCAGGAAAATCTTTATAGTTATGATGCCATTTAAACCAGCATTAAAAAATAGGTATAGTTTGGATTGGAAAAAAAAAGCATTCTGGGTATAGGAACAGTATGAACAAAGGCCTCAATTTCTTATATCTGTGCTCTGAGTGAAGCTAAAAGCCTCTTACACAAATTTAAAATAGATCTAAAATAGGTAGATGTAGCCACTAAATCCTCAATCAAAATATTTTTTTTTTGCATTATTAGTTATTGAACCCAGGGGCACTCTACCCCTGGTTTACATCTCCAGCCCACCCCCCTTTTTAAAAAAATTTGAGATGGTCTCAATAAGTTTCCCTGGCTGGCTTCACATTTGCAATCCTCCTGCCTCAACCTCCTGAGTAGCTAGAATTGCAAGCAGGTGCCAGTGATCCTGGCTTCAAATTCAGTTTTATGCTTGTGTAAAATCTATGGCTGCAGTTTTGTTCTATTATGCTCTATCCTCTCATAGGGCCATATAAGTAACGAGATGGGTCCTTCAAATAACCACAAGAAGGATTCTTCTGCTTGATCACCTGCCATAATAACCAAAGTATATCCAAACATCTTCTAGTTAACTCCAAATTCAAATATACCCTCAGAGGACAATTTGCCACCTCTGAGAATATTCAGAATAATAAATGAGTGCATAAAAGCAGCTGTCAAAGGATATCCTACTTTTAGCCATGGTGGTATCATTAGAACAAGTGTACAAATTTGCAAAGTGACTCTTTCAAAGCAAGCACCATTTGGATGAATTGACTATGGTACATTTGTTAAAATCCCAGTCATGTTATTTAATAGTTGTACTTACATAGTGTTTCTAGATCACTTGTTACAAAGATGCATGGGGATTCTGTGACCTCACATATCAAGGTGTTCAGAACGTTTTTTATGATGGAAAATAAGAAGAAGAAAATTAGAGGGGAAAAAAAAACTTAATAGATAACCAGAGCCCTTCTCTCATCTGATTGCTCAATAGTAATTTAGTCCCTGGCTAATGTATTACTCATAATTTATTGCAAATTTATTAAAACTCAGAAGCTTAGAATCCTGGTAGCTTATGGATGATCCTCTAATTAGTGGAATTAGAGGATGATACTGTTTCCTTTGATTAATTGGCACATGTGGAGACTGGGTACCCTCTGAGGCTCATATTTGCATATTAAGTTACCACATATCAATGTGCTGAAATCTGAAGGGCTGGGGGCCCCATCTACCCACGTGAAGGCAATGTCCTGTGGATCTAATTAAATTACTATCTTCTTGCCCCTTTCCTTTTCTACCCACTTTGGCACAATTTTCCAAGGAGTAACCTAAAAGTTAAAATATGAATAAACAATTTATGTATATGCAGCTGTTCCATTTACAAATTCCTTTCACATCTATTATCCTGTTTAACTCTCACAACTCTCTTGAGGACATACAGTTTTATTCCCATTTTACCAATAGATGGTATGATTGATAGGCCTCCCAATTTACAAGGTGGTAATTGATCAAGCTGGGATACACACCTGGATCTTCTTACACCAAGGTCATTCATAGCACCACTATGTCCTGTTGAGTCATTAGAGAAATATCCCAAATGGTATAATAAAAGACAAGAAGAAAATGTTACTCTTCCAACACTGGCAATGTTCTGTACAAGCAATGTTATACTCATTGCTTTTGAGCTAAGAGGTAGGTTAAATGGAATTAATTTTAGAGAGCTTTATTTAGCACATAAAGGGAAATCATGTTCAGTGAGAGTCAATAAACAGAATGTAGTCACTTCTATAATTCTTCATCCCAGGTTTTTGGACAGAGATGAGTGGCCACTTGATTACAATTCTAATTCACATGTCAGGTGTGTGGTCGAACATGTTGTTCACCAAGGTCTTCTTGTCAAGTTTATTCTTTTAAAAACACAGCAAACTGCTTTGTGGGGTCAAAAAAATCTCCAGGTCAGTGTCTCTGCTGGGCATCTGTCAGAGTCAGGACATAAATAAGGGAGTTATTTTAGTCAACAGGTGGTTCCAGTAGCCAAAAGCTGTGTAGTCATCTCCTAGGCACTTGTCACAAAGCATATTATCTTTGCTGAATGGAAGCAAGAGGGTATATTTGAAAGGATTTAATAAAAGTTCTGAAGGACTCTCTTGGTATAAATACCTGTTATTGTTGTCAATGTTATTTAAGAACAGCAGGAGGGAAGCATTTCAAATCCAAGTTTAGCTTGTATTCCCAGGGGCCCCTCCAGATTCAGAACTTTGGCAGTCTTTATGCAATCTCTGTACCTGGCTTCCAGGAAAAGAGAGGCAAGAGAAGGTCACCCTGTCCCATGTGACAGGATGCTCTTCTTGCTAGCTCAGGGTATTGGTTGAAGAACTGTTGTTTTCTGTTTAGTTACAGAGTGGCTTCTCCTTCTGGTCCTGTTGCCAGAGGCTGAGATCCCCCACCTTGACAGCATGGGGTAGACAGCTCCAGCAGCTCCCCCATGGTGACATACATTGTGAATTTGCTTCCAGCCAGACTGGTCTAAGAGGAGGAAAACAACTTGTGCTTTTCTTCGTGTTTCTCACTGTGATTTCCAAAAGAATCCCCAACCCTGAAACTGTAGCTCATCCTGGGAGTTGCAAAGAGAAAAATGAGAATTGGCAGTGTCCTTCAATTTGTCGATAAGATAAAACTTGTGTGAGGGTGGCCAGCTTGCTGTGATTTAGGTGCTTAGTCACTCATCTTCCACTGTCTCTTCTGACTTCAGGAGGTTGAAAAACCCATCTGCATGGAAATGACAACATGAGAAGAGCTCATGAGAAAAACCCTGTTGCTTAATGGCCTATATCTAGCTTTTCTCCACTACTGCTCCTTCCTCAGCTTCTCCCAGTTCCTCTGAAACAGCATTTGCCTCTTGGTGATGCCAGCTCCCTCACCTCGTTAAGCTGCTTCTGCAAAGGAGACCCAGGGATTGATGGCAGACAGGTTTAATGTGGCTGGCATACAGCAGTCAAGTTTGGCACATGGGAGGCAGCTCAGGTTTGCTGCCTGATTGAGGTTGCTGTGAATTGACAACTAATGGGGGAACTTTCTTTGATAGCCGTTTCATTTGGGGTGCACTGGATTAAAAAATACCATACCCTCCATAGGGAAAATAATTAATGATTTTGTTTGTTTGCCTTTTATTTAGCAGTTGATTTCAGGTTATTCCAGAGGTATTATTTTAGTCAGCATTATTTTGTCTGGTAGAAACCTGGATTGCTAGCTCTCTCTAAATCCTTTCTGTAGGCGGTGAATATGCCAGGCCCCAGGGGCAGCTGAACGAAACGGAAGCATATTGGAGATGCCATTACAATTACTCTGGAAGGAGAGGAGATGGGGGAAAAGCTGACTGAAATATGTCAGTGAAGAAAGCAAAAATGCTGATTTGGGGGTGCCTAAGAGATCCCAACATATGACAGAAACACTTCACTTAGGGAGAAGGAAAAGCATGGCTGAAATTCCAGGGGAATACCAGACTTCATCTTTTTTCCCTGAGGGTGGATTGGTGAAGAAAAGCCATCAATCTGAATTAAACTAAAATATGAATTCTCCAGTGCTTGCTGTGGCACCCTAACAAAGTGCCTCAGACTGGGCTGCTTAACAACAGAAACTCAGCTCCTCACAGTTCTGAGCTAAGCTTGCTCTAGTGCCTTCCCCAGGTTCTTCACATTGCCTTTCCTCTGTAGGCTTCTGGATCCAGATTTCCTCTTAGGAGAACACCAGTCATATTGGCTTGGGGCTCACCCTAATGACTTCATTTAATCTTAATTACCCCTTAAAAGACCTCATTCCCAAATACAGCCACATTCTGAGGTACTAAGGATTTGAACGTCAAAATATGAATTTTAGGGGAGGGCAAAGTCCAGCTCATATCAGTAATGAACACAAATATGGCATATTGAGCCAGCCACCATGACTCAGATCCTCAGATACCATCGGCCCTTGGCGTATCTCTCTCTCTCTCTATTCTCTTTGCCACCAGAATATTTTGTGCTCCTTTTCAATGAGTAAGGGTTTAATATAGGAATCTCAATTCACCCTATTGGAATAGACCTAATGCTAATAGGGGGAAAAAAAAACAGCAACACTAACATTATAATATCAACTTCCTTTTAGTGAGTGCTTACTGTCTTATGTAGAAATATAGAGTATTTCCATGTATTACCTGATTTAGACCTCATTATGAGCCTGTGGGGGTAGGCACAATTATTTCCTTATTGCCATAGATACAGAAACTAAGGACCAGTAAGGGTGAGTTAGATGCAGAGCTATATTCTGCCTATAACTGACACTCATGTTCTGAACTGCTACATTTTATCTTATGAACCAGCCATTTCCTAAATCAGAGTTGTAAAACTATCTTTTAGTTACAAAACCCTCTATTTTTTGAAGCCAAACTCTTCCATTGAACTCTATCATATTGCACAACTTACGACCCATAAGTAGAGGAGAGGGACACTAAATCCTGCTATTTCCTCTTCTTGGTATGCCCAACAATTTGAAAGGGCACAGCCCTAAATCTTAACTGAAGCCCTCACACTTTCAGACTGGATGTGTTGAATAATCTCTCCTGTGCTCTGGTTTCTTTTGCTTCTGCAAACACTCACAGAAAAAATCTAGGGCTAAAATCCACAATAACTTGCCCATTGCATTTCCCAGTGCACTAGATTATTAGTGGCATCTAGTGATAGTAATGAAAGAATGTGGCCATATTCAGAACATAGAACATTATAGATTACTGATAAGAACAATGGAAACTTCTGTATCAGCAGACAATTCCAAAATCTGTGTTCTAACTTCAGGATGTGATTTGCTGAGGAAAGAGAGGAAACTGGCAATCACTAGACACCCCTCTAGGGACAATGCTGTGTGCTCCACAGGGGTCTTATTTATGCCTCACCAGAGCCTCTGGGAAGACCTGCTCTCCTGGCCTCACTTCCATGAGCTTCCCCTAACAATAGGAATGCCCAGAAATTGATCTCATTCAAGGGGAAAAGTTGTATCGTTTGGAGACGAAAATAAGAAAAGCGCTTAACGCTTCACTTGCTGAATCCTGGGTAGAAAAACAGCCTTTGCAGCCGCCCATCTGCAGAAACGAACCCTGACACAGAATATTATTTTCTCATCCTTGCTGCCATATGTTCAAGCAATCTGTGTTCCACAGTCTATATTAATGCATTGCGTCAGAGGCAGTGGGGTACAGTGGGCTAAGCAACAGTCTGGAAAATTGAGGGGTGTGAGTTCTAATTCTGTCCTTCCCTCTAGCTTGCTGGCTGACCTTCAGGGACATTATATCAACCTCACTGCTCCCTCCATTTCCTCTTCACTTCTCCTCCAGGGTTTACAGTGTCTGAGCAAATCGGAAGAGAAGCACTAACAATGACAGCATAGAGTTTCTCTGAAACTTTCTAAGGCCCACCATTGAAAAACACTGTTTTGAGACTGTCAAAGTGTCATACAGAAACGATCCTCACACCTTAATCATCTGTAATCTAGGTGGAAAATTAAAACAGAGTGAAAATTTGTTGAAATCAACATCACATTACTGACAGATAATCATTCCCCCCCCTTAAAGTTACATTATTCTTACAATGATTAAAAAGATTAATTAAAATTAAAAATTAATTAAAATTAAAAAGATATCAAGAAAGGTACTTTTCAACTGCTAAAACAATACATTTATGTAACAATTCAAATTCTTCATAAAATGAGCCTAGAGGGGCTGGGGTTGTGGTTTAGCACTAGAGTGCTCCCCTAGCACGTGCAGGGTGCTGGGTTCTATCCTCAGCACCACATAAAAAATAAAATAAAGCTATTGTGTCCAACCACAACTAAAAAACAAAATATTCTTAAAAAATGAGCCAAGGTATATATGTATACATCTACACATATATTTATATTAAGAGATAAAATTTAATTATGTTCATTTCAAAAAATATAACAGGCTCAAAAGTAATTAATGTTGCACTCTTGGTAAGAAGAGAACTTTCTCCTATCTTCTCTCATTCAGGGACCAGAAGAGCTTTCTCCCTCTTTCACTCCAGTTCTTAGAAACCTAGCAGTGTACATCTGAAAGTGTTGGACAAAATATAAAGGGGACATGGGGATAGTTGATAAAGACTCTCCATAACAAGATGGAAATTTAGTTACAGATGGAAGTCATATTGTTCAGGAGAGCATATTTTTGAAAGTTCTTCTGCAGATGATGGCTACCATAAAATGGCACAAAGTGGTCTTGCTGTATACACCAAACTATAAGAATAGCAGTAGGTCTTTGAGATGGAAAATAATCATCACATTCATCGAAATTATACTATGCAGGCATTTGAGGCTGACACGTATAATACAGATTCCCCAACTATTTTGACCTGGTATTGAACTCAATAGTGATAGCAAGAAAACTGATGATTAATTATTGCTCTCAGGGTCCCTTTGAGGATCAAGTGGTTTCATTGGGTTACCACAAATGTATTTGAGTTTAAGTCATCTCAAACAAGGGACACAGATAAAAATAGATATATTGGTTATATGACCTTAGGATTTGCAGGATTTAATTTAAACCCAATACAGTATTGACCAAGCATCACTGAATAGTAGGATAGTCTATGTTCACAAAGTACTCATGAAAGTTCCATAAGGAAATAGATTTTGTTTTCCAACACAAGCCATTTGCATAGTGTTTGTGGCCCTTGGGGATGCATGTGACATGGAAGGAACCCCCCCCCCCCCCATCTATCATCAGTGCAGCTCCCTGGTTGTCTGATACATGCTTTGACCTTTTATGAGTTCTAGGCTTCTTCACATAAAAAGACCAGAATTCTCATATTTGTCATGGGTATCTTTACCCCCACATAAATTATTTAGTTAATTTGAGTTAAACTTCAATAAAATATTCATAAATGAGCACAGGGACAGCATCAGGTTACCCTTAAACTTGGAGAAATGAAGAGGTTTGGGTATTAATTCTGATCATAACTGGTTGTTCGAGGTATATTTAAATAAAATGGGCTTTCAAAAAGGCTTTTGAAAATACCTGTTGCAGAGAAACAGATTTTCAGATTCTAGATAGCCTCTGGAAGCTGAAGGATACTTATTCTACAAGAAACCTATGAAGAGAGGTTAAGGTTGAAGGGATATCCAAGAACAGAGTTGCGGGATATTCTGTATGTGCAGGTCCCAATCTAATGATCTCAATACCCCAATATTTTGCCAGGTCTTCCCCTTTAAGCTGTAACTTTCCCAGCACAGCTAAGTGGAAAAAATAATAACAGGAACAGTCCCAAACTCTTCCCAAAGGGCAGTATGTCTCCAGGTAAAGTTTTGGACAAGAAGGAAGATCAGGGTAGCTTATATATGAACTGAGTCATATACCTGCTGAGCCTGTTACATAGCTCAGGTTAAGTTTTTATCTTTGGCAGCAGTTTGAATTCTCTACAAAAACTCCTTTAGTCTTTTTTTTTGGGGCGGGGAGATACTAGAGATCAAGTTTAGGACCTTGCACATGCTAGATAAACACTCTACCATTGAATTACCTCCCCAGCTCTCTGCCAAAACACACATACAAAAAATGTCTAACACTGGCTCAATAAGTGCTGTGGGGTTTTTAACACAGTATCTCCATCCTTGCAAAGGCCCCATAATTAAGTGAAGGAGGTCAGTGACCTTCTCAGGACCCTTAGCATTCATGCCGGGGATTTATGTTGTCAGTAACTTCAAAACCTCACACACTCCTTGCCCAGAATAGTGTGGTGCCATAAGTGCAGCAACTATAGGAAACTTCTGACCTATGCCTTACATCTCAGTTTAGATAGCATTTCCTCCAGAAAGTTTTACCTCATCCACACACACAGGAGCATGCATGTGAGAATGCACACACACACACACACACATACACACACAGCTACCTACCTACTAGTATCCCTCTTCTTTTCCCATTGAGGGTTAATACAATAGCTTTTGAAAATTCCTGTTGCTCACACCAACTTATAAGTTTCCTGAGAGCAAATACTGTGCTGCATTTGTTTATAGTTGTATCCCCTGTCCTTAGTAGAGTGTCTATGTACAGTGGGTGCATAATATATTTTTGTAAAAGAATTAATAAAGTTTGATATAACTATTAACCACTATGTTGTTTGTTTGTTTTTGTTTTGTTTTGTTTTGTTTTCTTGAGTGAGATGTGAACATGATCTTTCAGGATATTTTAGTAAAAAGAGAATCAAGACTAACCCAGGAACATGGGTAGAAAAGGTTTTAATTTTTGAGATACAGGAAACCAGAGAAATCCTATTCAGATACAAGTACTGGTGTGAGATCAAGGCTTACCACCAAAACATTACTAAGCAGAAAGATGGAAGAGTGATGCAAAAGTCAAATACAAACTGCCTAGCATAAGATACTAGGACTAGGTGGACCCATGGAGTCTGGAATCAACAGAAACAAATCTTCTAAAAGGATTTAGTTCACTGAGGAGGAAATAATTACGTAGCTATTTTAGAAGACTGGGCCAGTATCTTCTTTGATAAAAGACTATCATAAAGGTAGCATCTAATAAATGCTGAGTTCCTGAAGGAGAATGCCTTTTATTTGCCACCCATCTTAAAATCATGTTTGGTTAAAAACACATTGCCCTTTTATTCTAATCTATATTTGTCCTCAACATTGAAAGAGTTTGGCTTTAGTACAAATGAGGGCTGTATTTTGGTGCTGCAGCTAATGCATCTAAGAGGAACATATCACACCCTTGCATTTTCCTAGGGCTCTTTCTCTATTTGCCGTATCTGTTTCAACTTCTCTAGCCTCTTACTGAAAAAGTCCCTGCACATTCAGAACTTGATTTTTCATGCTTCCTATGGTAATATCCCCATACCTGTCTATCAAGATGAGCCTGCAGTTCAGTTTCATCCCATCAGCATAATCTCACAGAGCTAAGTACATGAATGCCTGAGGGTGAAGGAGTAGAGGTAGGGCACTGTCCTTCAGCAATAGCACACCCAATGTGAGCTGTCCACAGTCAAACTATGCTTCTGGGCTAGCTGCACCTGGCAGCCCAGATGCCAGAGATGGATTGGGAAAATTTACCGGTATTGCAAATAGACAGGCTCAGACAATAGTAAATTAAAAAAAATATACAAATAAATAAAATAAATAAATCTTTAACACATATTTATAAAGTTTCTTATTGATATAATATGATAGCAGGGAATCAGGAAGCAGGATGAGAGATTAAGCAGAAAATAAAACAGTTAAAAAGCAAATGATACAGGCTCAGTGGTGCACAACTGATGCATGCCTATAATCCCAGCAACTTGGGAAGCTGAAGCAGAAGGATTGCAAGTTCAAATTCAGCCTCAGCAAATTAATGAGACCATAAGCAACTTAGTGAGATGCTATCTCAAAATAAAACATAAAAAAGGTAAACTGACCCTGGGTTCAAAACCTAGTACAAAAAAATAAAAAATAAAAAGGTAAATGAGCAAAATATTCTTATATGGTTATATGTGATACGAAAGAAGTACAACAATTTCTGACATCTTCCCCCTCAGTACTGTAGGTACTTCTTTTGCATTATTATGCCATCTGCAAATAATGACTCTTTATTTCTTTCTTTACAATTATCATAGCCTCAATTACTTTTCTTGCCTTATTTCATTATCTGAGAACGTCAGTATAATATTACTAGAAAAGACAGCAGATAACCTTATAATTAGATCCTTCACACTTTTTAGGAAAATTTTAATTGTGCACCATCTTCCTTAAACATATATTAGACTAATCTAATGTAAATATTTTCTGACATTTCTTGTAAATTTTGATTAACCATTTTCCAAGATATATCTTAGTTTCATTCAGTTTTCCAAATTAATTTGCACAATGTTGTTTACAACATTCACATAGTATATTCTTAATGTCATTAATTTTTTTTAGTATTGTCTATCTATTCATTCCTGACAGTTTTGGTGATTATCTTTCTGTAAATTATCTTACATGTAGTTTATCAATTTTATTTGTCTTTCCATAGAACTAATAATAGGCTTTATTTTCTTTATAGTATACCTGACTTCAATTAATTTTTACCTTTTGCTGTTTCTTTTCTTTTTATTACTAATTATATATTTTCTATTTTATTGATTTAATTTGTCATTCATTTTATTATTACTTAAAATTAAAATTGTATTATTGAGTTCTGGCCTTTTCTTTATTGATACATTTATTTAAAGATATAAATTTATTAGTTTAGCTTCACTTTCAAGACTTTATATGTCTTGCTTTATTGTTACACTGTTCAAAATAGTCCTAATTCCCATTGTAATTTCTTTCTTTGACCTGTGACTTATTTAGAAAATGTTCATTATTTGAAATATTTGGAGTTGTCTTAGCTACCTTTCCATTGTTGAGTCCTAGATTTTTTTTTTAATTGCAGTCAGATCACATACTCTCTGAAAGATTGGAGCTCTTTCAAAATTACTGAGTCTTACTTTATGGCCCAGGATATTATAAATTTCTGTAAATGTCCTAGGTGCACTTTAAAAAAATATGTTTTATTCTTCAATACTGTACACTGCTTTTAGGCCAGTTAGGTCACTATTCAATTAAGTTTTTCAAATCTTCTGTATCTTTTTTTTTTTTTTCCGGCTGTTCTACCACCTACTGAAAAAGGTTTTAAACTATTCTACTGTGATTGTAAATTTTTCTATTTATCCCTTTGTATCCGAAAATTTTTGCTTTATATAATCTGAAAGTATGAAATTAGGTGTATCCTACTTTTCCATTGTGTTATCTTCTGCTTATTATTTTATTATTACAAAATGTACTTCTTTACCTCTAATAGTAAACGCTGCTCTCTTTTGGTTTTAATCCTAGGTTAAATATTGAACATTTTTGTTCAACATTTGCATGTTGTAGCTTTTTCAACTTCTTTTTTTTTCTTTTTTAACTTTCCATCTTTTTGTACCCTTATATTTAAGGTGTATCTCTTTGAACTAGCACATAATTTGGCATTAATTAATTCTCCTTAATAATTTGGTAACCAATTTGAAAATCAGTATCCTAATTGCACTGTTTCGTTTATTTGTACTTAATACAATTGTTGACATTGTATGCTATCATATTATTAATTTTCTCTTTCTTAGACCTATATTTTCATTCTTATTTTTCTTAATTCATGTCTTCACTTGGGGTATTAGTTCCCAGGGCCCCTTAGCAAGCTTAATTTCAATTTTCACCTCTTAGTACCCTCTCTGCTTAGATTTCCTAGGCTGCGAGTAGCTGTTTTCTGCTTGATTTCTCAGCATCTTGCCCTCACATACCCATCTTGGAAGTGCATGGGTCCTCAGGGAATATTTCTTGCAGATCCCAGGGTTGTGACCTATCAAGCCCTGGCTCTTTTGATAGCACCGCATTTCAGTTTAGGGACTGCTGCCTTCTTGCAGACTCTTTGGCCCATACTATGTGTCAACAAATGGCCCCCAAATCTAACTACTTTGGTTGCTCAATGATACATTCAATGATTTTTGTAGGTTTTTAAACTTTAAAAAAAAATTAAATTTATTCCTGTAGTTGCTTATATTTATTGTGTACAATATGATATTTTGATATTTGATATAACTTGTGGAATGATTAATGAAGCTAATTAACATAGTATTTCCTCACATATTTATTTTATGTGGTAAAAACATTAAGTCTTTCAGGGATTCTTAAGCATACAATACATCATTATTAACTATAGTTAATAATTGTACAATAGATTCTCCTCTTATTTAACTGAAATTCCATACCTATTGACTAATATCTCCCTAGGTCTATCATACTCTCTCCACTGAGCCCCTGGGAACCGCCATTCTATCTTCTGCTTCTCTGAGTTGGACTTCTTTTAATACCACATATAAGTGGGATCATGCATTATTGTGTTTTTTTTAAGTCCTAGCATAATTTTTCTCAACAGGAGGTTTATCATAATGTCAATTACTTTGTCATACCTAGAAATGGGAAGTTTTCTTAGGGCATTAATTTTTATACTGACTAATATGCTTTATACAATCAAAATGTGTTAAATTTGTAAGCAGACTTTTCAGGGGATATTCTATTTAAAAGTTTGACTTTAAAAGAGTCTTTCCTTCAAACTCTTATTGTGTTTTAAAACTTCAGAAGACAAGTACACCAAAGTTGCCTTAACAGAGATTTAACTGTATTGAATAGGTAATGATGTCAATAGGAACTCAAAAGCAAAATTTGCTTTTGATGATCCACCTGTGAATAATTGAGAGGTATCTACTTGAGCAGAGTCTCTATAATAGTGCAGACTCTATTAAATTTTTTAAAAAGCTGCTAAATCGTTGTATTTCTGAAAGCTAAGATCTGATTTCTTCTGAAGTTTCCAGGTACATTACAAAGGAAAATTGTTGGACTCCAGGACGAGAAAAATTGATGGCACGATATTTTAAATGTCACTAGTCGTTCTGTTTGTGTCAGCATGATGTAGTAAAAATAATTCTGCTCTGGTGTGAAGGTGATCTGAATCACGCGTCAGTGGTTTTGAAGCTTCAGAGTTGTGTGACCTTTGGTAATTTAGTTTCTCCTGCCTCTCCTCCCCCACCACTTGATAATATCAGAAGCCTTATAGGGCCCAGACACTCACATCCCAACTCTCAGTCCTCTGAATGGGGAGACAGAAGCATGTGATCCTTGGTCCCCATAAATGAAGACCTGATTTGGACAAATGCTTATTCTGAGCCCTGACCCAGACTAATCTTAGGAATTCTTTCAGCAAATTATATTCTATAAGTATTCATTGAGAAAACCCATTATGTGAAAACTATTGGAGGAAGCCTTTTAGGTATATGGATGAACCACAATTGAAGAGTTCACATTGAATAGCCAAATAGTGAAGGCGAAAATAAGGTAAGAACATACAAATTGTAAGGAAGGTGCTGAGAGTACCCAAACACAGAACCTATATGGGGTTATAGGTGTGTAGAGAAAAGAAAAGGAAAATTAGGATAAACTTCATAGAAAAAGAATGGTATTTAATATCAACCTTGAAAAATATATAGACTTCTATAAAATATAGAGAAGGAAAGGAATGTCCGTGGGGAATTATTCAGGTTGTGCAGATAGTATGAGCAAATGCACAGTGGTGAAGAACATGCATGGGTTCAGTGGATCAGAGAGAGGCATTAGAGCTCTGGTTCTGGAGTTATTCTTGGGTTCCAATTCTGGTTCTGCTGTTTTCGAGACATTTGACCTTGAACAGGATCTTAACTCTCTGGGTCTCAATTTCTTTATTTGTAAAATGTGAGTAATGACACAAAGAGCAATTATAATTAATAACCAAGATAAGTTGCAATGTATTTGTCATTGTGTTCCACTCTCCAGAAAAGGTAGCTAAGACTACTTCAGGCTTGGTAGAACCAGGTGTACTGGGACAGCAGAGTTTTTTTAATCCACCATTTTTATTTCCATCAGGAGCAAGGAAATTATAAGGAGATGAAGTTGAAGGGAGCTAAATATTTGGAGGATGAAGTCCCCTTTAAAGTTTCGAATTGACAATCGCCCAAGGGTTCACTGTGAAACATGAGGCTGAATTTCAAAGAGGCAAAACTGAGGAGTTATTGATAACAATGCATGTATCCAAAGAGATTGTCTTTAATTGCCTAGGGTCGATATGTTCTTAGTTTCAATGAGAGCTAATACCTCACCTTCAGCCCTTCATCTCTTCAGCAACATAAGCAAGGACATAAGTTTAACACTAACTCTCAATGCCTCCAGCCAGCATCAGCTTCCTTCCCTGGAGAGCCTCTGGCAAGATTGTAGAGTCAGAAATTTATCATTACCACCAGCTGTCATCCTCATTAAGTACCGTGGGAAAACTGTATTAATGATTGTTTTTAATGCTGCTCTGAAAATCTGTAAGTTTGGTTAGGTATCATTTCCTTCTTCGAAATCCCTGGATTTGGAGCCACCAGGATAGCTGCTGGGAAATTGTTCCTAAACAAGCCTGTTACAAAGAGATGTATCTTCCCTCAGGGAGAAAGAGAAGCAGTTAGAAGGCAGTTGGGAATTTCCCCAAAGACTTGTTTGAGGACTGGTTCAGATGTTCTTGTCGAAGTGGGCTCTTCTAAGAGATACCCACACCCCCAGATCCTGCCCAGAGCTCTCCAGGGGCAGAGGTAAGGGCAGATGAAAAGCAGAAAGCTCTGAATTTCCGTATGTGCAGTTTAGTTCCAGCTTCATATTAGACCTAAGAAGGTGACACAGCATTTTGGGTAAGTGCCCACTTAAGTGAGAACAGCTTAATGAGGACTTACAGATGCCTATTATTTAAGAAAATTTTTCACGGTAGGAGCTTAAAGAAGTAAGATCCAAGAGAGTTAAGAGCAGACACTGCTACTCATATGGTCAGAGTCTAACTGATTTTAGAGGATGACAGTCAGTCTAATAACAGGAGCAGAGCAGCAAGAAACAGGTATCCAACTTCTTCTATGAGGGCACAAACCTCAGTGAAGGGGAATAGAGAGGTTCATTTTGACTTTCCTATAAAAGAAAGAATAGCCAGTTCTCCAACTCCCCAGAAAGGTGTGTGCAGTGGGTGGACAGGAAGAGTCAGTACATATGAAGTTTTCTGAAGAAAATTCAGAACCAAATCATGGGACAGTCGGAATAAGCTCATAAACCAATTCTTAGCTCAGCAGACCACCCCAGGTCCTCTTTCTAATACTCCTCGACATAGGTCCTTTATTCCTACCTAACTGGCTCACCTGTGCACCACAGGTCAATCCTTCTTTTCCAGGTGTTTTTTCCTACCTTTTTCCAATACTGAAATCCTCCCCCATAAATGCTCACCTTTCAAATCTCACTTCAAAATGAATTCATCTCTTGAACCTTATAATTAAAAATGGTATTTTCTTCCTCTCAGTTTTTCTTAAATTATATCATTCACATATGAAACTTAATAAGTATTTTTTTAAATTATTTCATTGTATTGTTCTTATTTGAGCTTCTCTCCTTCCACCAGACTATAAAATTGATCTAATAAAGCACTAATGTTGATGATTGTATGTGGATGGTTTGTTAAAGCTGTGGATGGTAAATACGCAAGATAGTTTCTGTCTAGTTTCCCAAGTGTGGCTGCAGATATCTAGCATGAAAACTTATTGGAAATCTTTAAAAATATTCACACGTTCAGCCTTACCACAGATCTACTGAATCAAAACTCCAGAAGTGGAACCTGGAAATAAGCATTTTAACAAATTTAGCACATCAGGGGTTTCTAGGTCAAAGTAAAACTTGAAATGATGGATTCATTATGTTTATGGTTGTAAAATAAAGCACAAAATTAAGATATGAATGAAAATGTAAGCATTGCAGTGTAAATTTTGTACACAAGGGAACATAACTTTTTTTCTGACTCTCGTATTCTCTTTAAGCACAGATTGTCCACAATTGCTTCTGTAACAATGGGGGATTGTTATCAGCTGATAGGGGAGAAACTGACTCAATCATTGTAGTCTGACTTTGTCTGATGACAAAGTTTTCCAAGTAGACAACTTTTGCTTCTTTGAATACTGATAGACTTTTGACCCTCAATGATGATGGGATGCAGGTTTCCTATAAAAGAGAAAGTAATAAAGACACACTTGAAGCTGGATAACATTTATGATGGGACTCAAAAGAGACACTAAATTTGTTTGCAAATTTATTTGTTTTCCTTTTTTAACCTCCCATGCCTGTCTTTTTATATCGTCTATTATTTCTTATTTTATCAACTAGACAGAATACTATTCTCCTTTGATAAAGATATTTTTACAAGATAAATATATTTATCTTACTAAAATTTACTGAATACCAAGTTATTACACATTAGGAAAAATGCAACAAAACAATTTTAATTTAAAATATTTAATTCAAAATAAAGCTTGTATGTGTTCAAGACATACTATGCAATGATTTGATCTCTATACATGTTATACTGCTTAATTAATTATATCACCATTCAAGCTGAACATTAAGTCCTCAGAACTTGCTCATTCTATGGCTAAACATTTATAACCTTTGAGCACTATTTCCCATTTTTTCACCTCCCATCAGCCCCTCACAGACACCATTGTATTCTGTTTCTCCACATGTAAGTAATATCATACAGTATTTATCTTTCTTAATATTAATGGCTTACTTAGCATAACATCCTCCCATTTCATATAGTAATCCTGTTTTGTTTTTTTATCTTTGGAAGTCTGCTGTTGTTTTTTTATTTGTTCTTTTTAGATATAAATGATAGTGAAGTATATTTTGACATATTACACATACATAGGGTATAACTTATTCTAATTAGGATCCTGTTTCTAATTTTTTGAGAAATCATCATACTGTTTTTTTTTGTAACAACTATGTCAATTTACATTCTCACCAACAATGTACAAGGGTTTTCTTTTTTACACAAACTTTTGACACTTATCTGTTGTCTCTTTGATGACAGCCATCCTAATAGGTGTAAGATGATATCTCATTGTAAGTTTGTTTGTAATCATTAATGATTAGTAATGTTGAGAATATTTTTATATATCTGTTCACTATTTGCATATCTTCTTTGGAAAACTGTCTATTCAGGTCCACTGTACATTATCCTGGTCTTTGAAGGTTTGCTTTCTTTCTATTGAGTTGGGTGGGTTCGGTGGATCTCTAATATGTTTTGATCATTCACTCTTTGTCAGATATGATTGGTCATTTTTTCCTCTCATTTCATAGATTTCCTTTTTCATTTTGTTGTTTCTTTTAATGTTCAGAAACATTTTAGAAAGAATAATTCTAAAATTTGTCTGCATTCATAGAAGTTGAGAGTAGAATTGTGATTACCAGAGGGTGAGGAGAGTAGGAAGAGAGGGAGGGATAAGGAAAATGTGTTCCGTTTGAACTAAGGGAAAGTTTGATGGGAACAAGAAGCTTTGATGTGCTATTACACAGTTAGGTAGCCGTAGATAACAGTAATGAACTGTACATTTAAAAAAAAAAAACTAGAAGAAAGTATTGTGTAAGTTTTACTATAAAGAAATGATAAACGTTTGAGGAAATAGATATTTTTAACCTCACTTAAACATTAAACAATGTGTATGTGTATGAAAACATCACATTACCCCACTAATGTGTATTAATCTGTACACCTTTATGGTTTTTGTACCAGTTAAAACTACATTTAATAAAAGAGATTCCTATGGAACCACAAAAAATACTAAGTAGCCAAAATAGTCTTGAGAAAGAACAAATGGAGGCACATATGCCCTGATTTCAAATTATATTTTAAAACAAAGTAATCAGAGCAGCATGGTACTGACACAGAAACGGACACATGACCAATAGAATAGAATAGAGAGCCTAGAAAGGACCCTTACTTATATGGCTAACTAATCTTTGGCAAAGCAATAAGAATACACAATGGGGAAAGGAAAGTCTCTTCAATAAATAGCAATGAGAAGATTGAATATCCATATTGATTTAAAAAAAAGGAAATTGCATTTTTGTCTTACACCATATACAAAAATGTCCTCAAAAAGACATAAAAACTTAAATATAGCATCTGAAACCATAAAACTCTTAGAAGAAAACATAGTGAAATAGCTTCTTGACATTGATTTTGACAATTATTTTTTATTGTATCATAAAAAATGTATTCCATAAACATTTCAATTTTTAAAAAAGCAAAAATGAATAATGGGAGTACATCAAACAAAAAACAGTTTTAAAAATAAAATAAAACCTTATCCTTGAGGTAGCAATCCAATATAGTTAAAGGAGCATAATGCGAAATCCTGAACATGTCATGGCTTGCTTGTTCTTTTCTAATTTAGGATACATCCCTACCACTACTTTTTGATTTATGTCTTCTTAGGATGAGGAAACTAAGACCAGGGCTTTACTGAAAACATACACCTCGATGCTGAATGTATTTATTATCTGTGAGAAACAGTTATTTATTAATGGAACATTTCTAGTCCTATTCAATAAATTAATTTTTGACAGATATCAAGTCATTTATGTGAACTTCAATTCCTGTTTTCAAAGAGCCTTCCTTTTGTTGTTTTGTTCCTAAAAATCCCAAGTCTTAGATCCAGCATCTGAAAGCCACTGAGGCATTTAGAATAAACACTATTTAGTTCTGTGTTCTTTGATTAATATTTACCAAATATTTGCATTTCTGGTGTTAGGCATCCAAAGAAAAATGACCCAGTACTAAGATGGATTAATTTACTATCTCATAAGAAAGACATTTTCGTAAGCATAAAATATACTTTAAGTTGAAGGAGATTTATACAATTTGGTTTATTTTGCTAGCCTTATGTGACTGCAGTTGTTAACCTACTGGAACTCACTACTAATCCTTTTATATAGACATGCTCACATATAATAAGATGTGTCTAGACAATTAAATTTGTGTGTGTTATGCATCTTCTTTTGTGTCTGCATTTTATGTAAGGGAACTCCTTCTTAAAACCTTTTGTAAATGAAATTTATATTATTTAGGATTAATTCTACCGTGGAAAGACTGGATTCATATTTTATTTAGCCAGAATCATATGTCTCTGCTATATGAGCCTAAACATAGTTTACAGTTTATTCAACATGCCTTCTCTGATAAATATGATTCTTGATATTTTGTCCTGGACTTGGGATATACTCACTATAGAAAGAAACTTATAGAAAGAGTAAAATAGGAAACTTATTGGAAAAGTCAATTCAAATATGAAAATCATAAAAAATATATTTTATAAACAATTAAATTTTTAATGTTCACAAATGAGTATATATTCATTCCCTCATCTATTGATTTAGAATCAAGTGAATTTTGTGAGTATGGGTCTGTTTCACTAGAGTTCTGTGTCATTTTTTCTCATAACCTATACCCATCATAAATTACCTTAAATTTCTTGTTTTGGATTCTTTTAAGTGCAATGAAAACCTAAAGGATTTTGTAAAGTAACCTGAATGCACTATTTTTCTCTATAATTAGTTGCTTTCATTCTTTTGCAGTTATCTTGTCCATAGGTAACACACACACACAAAAAAAAAAAAAACATAAAGTAGCTTTCCTTTAATGAAACATTGCAAAGTATTCAATATAGTTTAAATAGACATCTTTCTTTCACAGGTATTTCAGTAGTCTACATAATATGAAGTGAAATTATTTGTTTGTAATACAACTGCAAGAAAGAAGTTTGGTCATAAGCAGAACCATTTCATAGTAAGCATACAAATTTACTATGGAAGAAATAGGTAGCCATATAGCACTGGCCAATACCATTCAGCATCATATGGGCATCCCTCTTATAGAGGGATAGAGTGTTGTTATCCAAGAATGCATAAATTTGAGGCTGGTTAGGAGATTAACCACTGTATTGTAAAATATCTTAATCACTCTGAATGTTACATTTTTGTGCAACCATATTTCAATTTTTAAAACTGCAATTCATGTAAAAATCCACTGCATTAAAGATATACTTCATTCATTGTGTTTGAAATCCAGCAAGCTGACACCAGGTGCTGCTGTTAATAATTTGATAGATAAAATAATAGGTTTTCCTCAAAAAAATTTGTGCATAAAACAGAGAAAAGAGATGAGAGGACAGATGGATGATAGATGAATGGATAGACAGACAGATGACAGGGCAAATATATTTTCAGGTAAAATAATGTTTCAGCTCTTAAAATAAACTCTTAATGATGCACACCAGTTTAATGATGCCTTTAGTATAATTCGTGATTGTATGAAAATGATACAACGTGAAGAAAAGTTTAAACTAATGAAATATATATACTTAACTAAATGACAACTATTATGAGTAGCTAGTATTCACAGTACCTATTGTGATATGACTATATCTAATTTCTGAGGTTTCCCAGATTTAATTTGCACATTTTCCCAACTATCTTTCATGGAGTCAGAATTCTTTCAACTTAGCTGAACTTAGTCTGGAAACTCTGCTGTGTGCTTGGTTATATATATGCCCAGAATATCTTATGGCCTTAACCTGATAATTTTTAATGAATGAATCAAAAAAATGAATTTTGGATCTCACCTCTTCTCTGGCTTAAAACTTCCTTTCAGACTCCTAAAGGCTAATATTTTATATTGGTGCTTTCCCTTGTCACCTATAAGTCTTACTTTTCCTCCTTCACTCTGGGGAATAGGGATAGATCTTCATCAACTCCCTGAAAGATTAGAGCAAAAATGACCTTCTATCATCACTACCTATCTTCTGTCAAAGGGGCTGTCAAACTATCATCTGTTGTTTTCCTGACCACTGATCTCCATTAGGAAAATTTTATTATTTTCCCAATTATATTATTATGCTGATAATATTATTAAGTCATGATCTTAAGCAAACTAAACCTTTAAAACACATTTGAATGAACACATCCAAATCATTTTTTTATATTTCAGAACTTTCTCATAACATATGTAAAGAACATCATTTAATGACCAACAGAACTGTAAAGGAAAGAAATGATGACAGAACACAGTTCCTACTAAAGTAAGAAACTCATATAGGATCAATAATTAGTTCAGAGTCCCATGACCACTATAAAGTAGATAAGGATGCTTTTCCCATGATTGCATACTTGTTCTGCATTTTCAGAATGGATTAACAAATAGGGGGGAAAAAGAACACTGAATTAATAAAGGCATGCAGAGCTCAAAGTGAAGATGCATTTAATTTTGTGCCAGTAATACCAATAATTCTTTCTGCATGCTGGTTTTTACTTACAGTTCAAATATGACCTACAGAATTTTCGGCAAAACCCACATTCCCAACTCAAATAAAGATCCAAGTGAATGTAGTCAGTTAGCCATCCCAGCCTACAAGTAATACTGAGTTTGTACCTCAAACCTGTGATGCTTTAAGTAGCAAAATACTGGGAGACACTGGAAGTGTTATAAGAAAAGGTAGTTCTCTCCGACTTCCAGCTCAATTTGCTTGTTGAAAGAGGTTTGGATGTGACTCACAGTGAAGGTTAATGACCTCGCCTTGTGGGTGTTCAATAAATGTTAATTGAACTGAATTGAATTGAGACCCAAGTTCAAATCCAATTTAATACCAAAATAGTGAAAGTTTGGTCAGATCACAAAGTCACAGCTGACAGGATTGCCCAGGACAGGTATCACAGCATGTGTAGTGGGCAGGAAGAGGGAGGGGGTTAGCAGGACACCTCAAATTACATTCCAGGTTCTGAAAGAGTGCTATTTACAGCCAAGAAGTGTCATGACACCATGCTAGCTTTTACAGGTACTAAACGTTTTTCTATTTCTTGAAATTGTCATGATGATGAGAAAAATCTTTGTCTCTTTCTGTTCTCCTCCCCCAAAGACATACCCCTATTCTGCCACTCTGATATGGGAGTCTCTTCTCATAAAAAATACAGTAGGTGCAAAACTATGTCTCAAAACCAGAAACAAAGTAGCAACTGCCCAATTAACTCCCAGAAATGAGGACTTCTAAAATCATTTGCCAGGAGCAGCAGGATAGGGGATAGGTAGGTGATCAAGTGGCAGAAAAACAGCAGAGCCTCCCATGCATAGTGGACTTCCATTCTGCTGAATCCAAAAGGGCTTGAACTTGCTCTATCCACTGTCTTTTTGAGGACCACCAAGGCAAGATTACAGTTTGCCATTGTCTGTAGTTCTTTCCACTTAACTTTCTCAAAAGGCTCATTATCACTCTCAGCAAAGAAGTCATCTCTCAGCATCTCTCTTGCCTCAAATTCATTCATCATCCTCAAAGTCAAATCTTTCTTCCATTTGATATTGTGCACTGTTCAAACTTCAAATATCAAATGAGCTTTACTTCACCTGTTCCTTTCCTCCCTCTCTCCTCTTCTATCCCACTTCCCAGATAGGTTATAGCTAAAGAGGCTGTCAGGTATCTGGCAAAATGATTGTAAGTTGGGAGAATGCTTCATGGATTCTTATTCTATAATCCAAAAGAAGATCATGTCTGAGATTGCCATATGACCACAAAAAACACTGTACTCTCAAATTTTATTTATCAAATTATCCTCTCTCTCTCTCTCTCTCTCTCTCTCTCTCTCTCTCTCTCTCTCTCTCTCTCTCTCTCTCTGATTATATATAAAACATTCCAGAGACTGTCATTCTTTTTTTTTCTCATTTGGTGAATTCTATATATTTGAACCTATTCATGTCTTTATTTCCAGATAAACAACTGAGGGCACAGTTCTTGAAACTATTTTTCCCTTCAACCTTTACCAATATTCCAATCCTACCCATCACAGGTGCACAATATTCTTAAAACCTTCCCTTCAAGAGAGCTATAGCAAGAAAGAGAAGCATAACATTTTCTAGCTATAATATGCCTAAGAGAATTCTGAGTCTGGAATCTTTATTTTTAGAAAATGGAATAGATGCCCAGAGAAATCAATTAATTTTCCCCAAGCTTCAAAGTTGATCAGTGACAAACCCAGAACCATTATTAACATAATTCTATGTAATTCTTCTACATATGGATGGAAAGCCAGACATAGTGATCTGGTCAGAAAATAAAACAAAATTTCCTGACATAATGTCAAAACACACAGTCTATTTGCTAAAAACATTAGTTCATCAAGTAGTGCTGTCTTACATAATACAACATCCAATTTCTCAAGGTCCAGAGGTTCAAATAAAATATAGTATACTTGTGTTTTGTACAGGATTTTATTTAGTTTAATAATTAAGGCAGTGTAAGTTATATGTTCAAGAAACCATTTTGGAGAACTATGTTAGGGTAAATAGATTCATGCTTTTGAGTTGCAAAGCCATTTTCAAAAGTCATTGCTAGAATTATGTTTTCCTAGTAAATAGCTTCCTTTAACAGTGCTAGTTCTTCAAACTACTGCTTCATCTTTCTCTTTCCTTTCAATGCCAACATTGTGAAAAGAAGGAATTACATTTATTGCCTCTGTGTCCCTGGCCTACATTAATTCTACATGCTGACTAATGTTCCAAATGGTCTACTACTTCCTCCCTGTAAGAATACCAAAACCAAATGGCACATCCTCATTGATATCACTGCAGCTTTGAGGCTAACTCTCCTCTCCTTGTTCCCATCACACTTTACTAAATGTCTGCTTTCACTTGAGATGGCCACTCATCTCCATGACATTTGAATATAGTCTTCATGTTTCTGCCACTGATCTCTCTTCACACCCTTCCCAGGCTGCTCCCATGCACACGTAGACCACAGCTTAAAAGTAGGCTGTGGTGAGCTCCAGACCTGTTTTTTCCTGCTTGCTGATTATGCTACTTGGACATTTTGCAAATACCTCAATGTCAACATGATACATAGCTCTTCTCTTCTATATAGTTGGTCACTCTTCATGGTTATAATTCTTTTTCTATTCATTCAGCATTATCTTGATTCCTTTTTCTACTTTGGTCCCTAAGTTCAGTCATTGAAAAAAGCCTTTTGATCTTCTTTCTGTAACCTTTCTCAGCCCATACTGTCATTTGCATTGTCACTGTTATTATCACTTACTTGAGCTGGAGCTGTAGAATTCCAATGAGTCTTTGGATCCTTCAGCCATTCAAAATTAGCACTTTAGAGTCAAATTCTTGTGCTCTGCTTCTCTGCTGCTGTCACTATCCCATGAACAACCTTCATTGGTTCTCTATCCACTTCCTAGTTAGAGTCCCAACTCAGCTGGGCATGCAGGGTCATGACAGAGCCTCCCCATAATCATATAGACTTAAACTACTGTCTTCTGTGAGTTCCATGCTCTGGCTTCTTCATCTACTTCTCACTTACAGATAGATGAATTTTAAAATTTTTTAAATTTTAATTTGTTAATTTTAATTTGACAAAAATCACTCCATTTCCCAACTGTATTTTCTTCTTCTTCCCTTTTGTCTTAGTCCATTGTATGTTGCTATAACAGAAAAACACAGACTAGGTAATTTATAAAGTAAAGTTTATTTCTTATAATTCTGGGTGCTGAGAAGTCTAAGGTGAAGTGGTCCACATCTAGTTAAGGTCCTTTATGCAGCACTGTCCCATGGTAGGAGTAAAAGGGCAAGAGAGCATGAGCAAATGTGAGGGCCAAACTCACCTTTATAACAAATCCTTTCTCAAACTAAAGAGCACACACCCATAATAGTGACATTAATCTGCTCATAATAGCAGATCCTTCATGACCTCCTCACCTTTTAAAGTTCCCACCAATCAACTCTTTTGCATTGGGGATTAAGTTTCTAAAACATAAACTTTGGGAGGACACATTCATTCCATAGCACCCTTGAGTTATTAGCCTTTGAAGGAATGTTCAAGTGTTAGTTTTGACTCCTTCCTCCAGCAGCCAGCCCACCACCTATCTCCATTGTGTGCCTAATCTTCAGCATGGGGAGCTATTTTTGCTGGTATTTTATCTCTTTATTTGAAGTGTATGTTTCTTGCCCATCACTCTCTTATTTATCCAGAGATTTGAACATTAGTAATTGAAAATATTTTTAGTGAAATGAATATTTCTCAAAAAACTGAAGCATGAGATTGATGATTTTTAAAATTTTTTAAAATTTTTAATTTTTTATTATATTTGACAACAGAATGCATTATAATTTATATTATACATATAGAGCACATTTTTTCATATCTCTGGTTGTACACAAAGTAGAGTCACATTCTTCGTGTCTTCATACATATACTTAGGGTAATAATGGCCATTGCCTCCCACTGTCTTTCCAGCCCTTATGCCTCCTCCCTTGGACTCCCTCCCCTTTTCTCCTTTGCCCTATCTAGAGTTCATTTAATCCTCCCATCACCCTGCAGCATATTATGAATCAGCATCCTTAAATCACAAAAATCATTCAGCATTTGTTTTTTGGAGGATGGGCTAATTTCACTTAGCATTATATTCTCCAGCTCCATCCATTTACCTGCAAATGCCATGATTTTATTCTCTTTTAATGCTGAATAATATTTCATTGTGTACATATACCACATTTTCTTTATCCATTCATCTACTGAAGGGCATCTAGGTTGGTTCCACAGTTTAACTATTGTGAATTGTGCTGATATAAACATTGATGTGGCTTTTTCCCTGTTGTATGTTCTTTTTAAGTTCTTTGAGTATAGACTGAGGAGTGGGATAGCTGGGTCAAATGGTGGTTTCATTCCCAGTGTTCCAAGAATTTCCATACTGCTTTCCATATTGGCTGCACCAATTTGCCGTTCCACCAGCAATGTATGAGTGTGGAGATAGATGATTTTTAAGAATGGTTACTGTGTTGGAAAAGACTATATACTAGTAAAAACAGAGTATCAAGAAATGGTCTAGAGGACTATTTCATGTGTCACAGTTCTTCCTCAAAATTGACTGTTTTATGATTTTCATAATGGATAAGTTATAAAACAGGATCTATGTGATCATTTTTTAGGCTTTAGGTTTAGCAATGAACTTTCTGCTCTCTATTCACAATTGACTGTCCAGGGATTCTGGAGCCTACCCTGCTATCCTGGAGTCTACTCTGTTATCCTAATCCACTTTTTTGCATTTGCACACCTTTTTATTTTTTCCTGCCTGGAATAACTTCTACCTACTTTCTAACACAAACTTTTCTTATAAAAATGTATTAATGCATACCCAACTAAAATTACCATTTCTCTGTAAAGTTGTCCCCTGCCACTCAATTAGTATAATGTAAAAGGCAAGAATATAGACACTATGGTCAGAAGCTCCAGACCAAATTCTCTTTCTCCCATTTCTCATTGATTTAGGGTAAAGTACTACTTCATAATCTATAACATGGGAATAATCATAGTATCAACTTCATAATGTGTTATCAGATTCATAATAACATAATAAATGAAAACTATTTTATTATTATCTTACTCCCACCTTGGTATTATCAAAACATTTCCTTTGTACCCATGTGATACAGTAAGTTTTCATATTTTTTCCCATACTGTCTTTCTATAATTTAGTACATGACTGTCTCAACAACTACATTGTAAGCTACTTAAAGCCATGACCTGTCCTGTTTCATCTTTTCATCCCCTGCAGTGCTCAGTTCTGTGCTAAGCGTCTGACTTACTATATAGCATAGGGTTTGAGCTTATGTATTTATAGACAGATAAAACTGGGTTAAAATCTCCACTCTGCTATATACTATCACTCTGTTTTGAAGCAAGTTGCTTGATGTTTCTGAACCTCAGTTTTCTTTTAAATAAACTTGGGTTAATAATAGCTTACCTCATAAGCTTGTCATTAAGTCAGTCAACATATAATACATATATGTAGAATGAGCTAAATGCTCAAGAGTAGATATATGTCAGATTCCCTGAATCTTCCTGGAAATTTGTTCCAGTATTTACATAGTAAATCCTTTCCATAATTTTAAAGGTGGTTTGTGATAAGGAAACATGGTGCTCTCAATAGAACCCTCTCTGGTCCACACACTGGCTTGTACCTGCAGTCTGACCCTATGCCTCAGAGAATAAGAACCACTTTGATCCAACCCCCTGAAACTTGATTTCATTCTTCTCTTAGTGAAACAATCTCATTAGAGAAATCCTGCTGCTGAGAAAGCAGGTCACTCAGCTGGGGGCGGGCAAAGAAAGTCTTGCTTGGCTTCATCATGACCTCTGTGAAAAGTGAAGCATTAGTGAGGGGCCCAGGGATTTGCAGCATGCCATGGCCAAGCTTTTCACTGGAGGCTGCTGGGAGTTTGGACAGAAAGAAGAGTAATGAACGGGTTGACTGAATTGCTGCTGTGGGTGTTAGCATCAATTCTCCCCTCCCGGTTAGTAATGATCTCCCTCCCCATCTGGTAGGGAATCCCAGGTGCAAAGAAGAAGAGGATGCTGCCAAGGGTGATACTGGCAGTGATATATTTAGAACAAACACCCAAATGGGTTGCTCATCATTTGCAGTCAACAATGACCTTATCACATTTCCTACGAGAAGAGACGGAACCTAGGACTAACTTCAATTTAAGACTATTTCTTTCCGGCCAATTTATGTAAGATTTTCTTATCATCTTTATAAACTATAATGGCAACCACACACACACACACAAAAAAAAAAGCCAACAGGACACTTCATTAAGATTATTAAACTTGCTTCCTCATTCCATGTGTATATATGTGCAGGACCAGCTGACTTCCATAGAACAATCCAGGGAAAAAACCCTGGTTTCAGAGTGTTAAGTGAAAGAACTTTGAAAAACAGAAGTTATTATGAATCTGCTCTTATCTGAGTTGAACATGGGAAAGTTAGCATCCGGTAACCTTTGCTGCACTTTAAAGCTATTTCTACCTAAGGTTCACAGAGGCTCATGGTGCGCTTGGATGGTGAACTGTTGGCTGATCCAACATCAAGAAATAAAGATAATGAAAGCTAGGACCATTTTGCTAAAGTAGGTTTTCTTCCTTGTCATAACTATCTTTTGATTTACTGTGGTATTGTTTTCTCAAATGGATCTATCAGGGAATGTACTGACCACGAGTCTACTCTAACTTAAAAAAAAAAAAAAAGTTCCTTTCCCTAGAAGCAAATTGGCCACAACAGAGCCATATGGTTACTATCAAATTTCTTAGTATTTTTTTCCAAAGGAAGTGCTCAGGCAATAAAAGCAAAAGGAGCAAAAGTTGTGCCTAGCCCACGACTCATGCTTTTCTTATGTGTCCTTTTTTTTTTTTTTTTTATTTTAGCCTTAGAAACACAAAAAGGCTATATTATGACTCTCAGAACCAAATCAGTAATTTTGACTAACAGAGGTTATTTTCTTATTTTAAAATGCTGAGAAAGGATTACTTTTACCTTTCTTTTACAGCAACATACCAAACAGTAAAATGGATGAAATTGGTGTAGAGTCAGTCCTACCCCAAGCTGCTGGTAATGAAGTTAATCCTTTTCCCACTCTAAATTCTAAGTACCCATAGGTCTCAATACCTCACAAACCTACCTTATGGGTCACTCAAAAATAAAACAATTTGGTAGGCTAGTCAACATGGCACATGGTTATACCAGCAACCTCAGCAATTTCGAGAGACTCTATCTCAAAATAAAAAAATAAAAAGGGCTGGGGATGTAGCCCAGTAATGGAGCAGCCCTGGGTTCAATCTCCGGAAGCACAAAGTGAAAAAAAAAAATCTGTAAATATACAGCTCTGGATAATAAGCAGTTGTTATGTTTTGGACATTAGCCCTTCTAGGAATTCTAGTGTTCTTGAGATGACCACTGGAATAAAACTATGCTTGATCATGAAAGATTGAAACAAAGAACAGAATTTCAGAGAACTAGAGGGTGGAAGGTGGAAGGGAACCACTTAGTCCTTTCAAGTCATCTTGAAGTTTCCCAATTTTATTAGAACTAGCCCTGGACATCTCAGGAGGGGTACTTGTAAAATCAATTAAGAATTTTATTGCATCTTTGAATAGGAAAATATTTATGACCTATTCAACAAATGAAATTTACTTTTCTCAAGGTAAGCAACTGATTCAATGTATGAGCTTATGTTGAACATCAAATTATCTGACTCTCTTCCAGGACCTTTATAAAAGAAACCAAGCTCCTGTTTCTGTGTATATTTTCATCCGCCTGCCTGGTAGATCTGGAGACTTTTTTCTCTTCAGAGTTGCCACTAAGAAACTAAGACAGAGATTCCTTTATTTTCTCACTCATTCCACTTTGGTACAAAATATTTGATTTGTTCAAAAGCCATCTATTTGAGGATGGTGGATTGAGGATGGTAGATGGTGTTACAAGTAGAGTTCTAGATATACTTTTTAGCTTTGCCTGATTTAGAGCTCTCACCAATCCTTAAAGACACTTCCTGTTTCTTGAACTTGTCATGCTGCTCCTCCTGACTGTTTGGGACTTTGATGTTTCTTTGGTTTATTTTCAACTAGTCTCCACTGCTTTCTATTCCTTGTTGCTGAGTTAATGTATTATATTTATATCCCCATTTGCTGCACTAGAAGATTAAGATTTTTTGCTTCTCCTAGTAGGTTCTAGGGACACCCCTTTATCTTGTTATTTTCAGCACTCAGATAAACCAGCCAAAATTTCTATAGACTATTCTTAAAACTAAGATCTCCCTAACTAGCCATGTTCAACTTCCTGTGGTGTAAAACTGTGGATATCAAAAACGCACACTATAAACCATAAGTCAAAAAGGAAAAAGAAGGCATGTCAACACTCCATCATGCATAATACAGGTCTTCTCCCCTGTATCCCTGCCTCTGAACCCCTCTTAACCAAATGGAAATACCTTATCATTCCTTTTGAATCTCCATTTCCTTACCCTGGCCTGCAACCTGCATTCACAGTTACAAGTATGGTGCCTACACTAGGGGTCAAGTTCCCCAAGTATTCTGTACCCATGCTCTCCTTTCATCTTTATCCTGTGCACTCCCTCTGCAGGACTCTGCAGCCCTTTCTACCAGGGGTCTTCTCACTTAGCTATAATTCAATAAACCCTGTAAAACATCTCTAGAGATTCACAATATGCAGTTAACATTTCAAAGGCAGCTTTCCATCTTTCTCACAATCCCTGATTTCCATTAAGCAATTAAAGCTATTAAGTTTCTCACATTTACATTTTTAGCAAAGGAAATGTAGTGTAAGCCTTTTTGCTAACCCACACTCCTTGCAAATAGGATATTTTTGTCAATGTGTTTCCTTGTAGACACATCCTGTGCTACTTGGGACTGTTTCTCTTGCTTTTGCCTCCTTCATGAGCTCATGAGGTGTTCTAATGCAGCTTGGTCTTAACCGAGTGTTGTTGAATATGATCACTGAAGAATGGAAGCAAGCAGGAATACAGGGTGGAAGATGAAGTCCAAAGGTCAAGGCATTTCTAAGTTCTTTTATGTGCGTTAGTGAATCATTTCCTTGATTTTGTTTAATTTTGCTATTTATTCCTTTGTAATGCAGAGACCATTTATTGAGCATGTATATATACTAGACATGTTTCTATACATAAGAATGCAATTTCAAGCCATAGATAGTTGCCTGCCTTCATAAGCATTCTAGCTGGAGAAAGTATTTCAGAAAGGCAAATGCTAATCAATTAGACATAATAAATTACAAAAGGATATTAACAAGTACATGGAAAAATGAAAAGCATAGAGCAGGATAAAGGCTACAGAAGTATGTGGAAATAAAAGATTTGCTGTTTTAAATATGCTTGTCAAATTTAGAGTCTGAGAAGGTGAAATCTGAGGAAAGCCTTGATGCAGAGCTGGGAGAGAGCCAAGTGGCCTTCTGGAGGAAGACCTCTCCATACAGTTTTACAGCCAGTGCAAAAGTCCAAGGTAGGCGTATGCCTGCTAGGCTTAAAGGAGAGTAAGAAGTTGCATGAGACTGAAGTGGAATGAGTAAGAATGGAGTGCCTGAGTAGGAGAGAGGGGAAGCCAAAGAACTATGAAAAGAAGAAGTGCAAGTCTTTTCCATGAGAAATGAAACAATATACAACCCTGGTTAGGTGGAGGTCAAGCCAGCCCTCCCTTTGGGAAGTAGGAGGAAGGACTGTCTGGGAGTGGGTGGCCAGGTAGCAAGCTGCTGTTAGGGAAGCAGGTAGGAGGCAGAAGGTAGCAGTGCACATCTGTTATTTTAGAGTGTGGTGACTATTTCAACAGTCAGCTGCCATAGGCAACTTCTCAGCAGTCTACTTCACTCCAGTGCTCTCCGGATCCTTTTTAATTCTGTTGTCTTTTGTGCCAACTTTCTCCTCATCTTCTTCTTCTTCTTCACTATTCCCTATCTAATCTCTGAATGGGCAGAAACTTTTGAGATCAATCAAATGGCATACTGTCCATGATGCAAGATATCTCTCAAAATATCTTTTAAAAAAAATAATGGTCATCAAGCCTGGGTTCGAGAATCTTCCCCATCAGTGAGGAGAATCATTCAATCTGTCAAACACTCAACCAACAAATATGCGCTCATTCACACACTTGTCTATTGGCTGATTTAACAAGTATGTGCTGATCACACATGATGTCGGACTTCCTTCCAACCATTGACCATGAAGCAGGGAATAGCACAAAGTTATGCTCTCACAGTGACTGTAACCTACAGTGGCAAAGAGAACAACTAACAGAAAAGAATTTCAGATAGGGGTAAATATGAAGAAAAGAAAAGAAGAGAAAGTAAGCAAGGCAAGGGGAAGATATGGAAGATGGGCCTACTTAAGATCTGAGTGAAGTGAGGAAGCAAAACTCTCAGAAGTCTGGAGAATAGTGTTTTAGGCAGAGAGAAGAGCAAATTCAAACTCCAGGTTCAAGAACTTAACAAGCCTTTAGCATGTGCTGGGCTTTGTTCTTTGCAGCATACTTGGTCCTCACCTCCTGATGCACTTCAGCCTCCTTATGGAATTTTTCAGGACCCCAGAGCAGCACACACTAAAAAGACCTCCTAAATCCAAATCTCTGGTGATTTGATGCTGAGCATGATTATTTTCTCAAAAGTCTCCACAAGATGTTCATTGAGGTTTGAGAACCACTACACTAGGTATCTAACTATGAACAGACAGAGGTCTGTCTATGGAACATTTTCTCTGTACTCATGGAACTTTGTAGGTGAACTCTCAATGCTAGAAACTTGTTAAAGAATATCGAGTCCAAAATCATCTCCCTGTGAATTCCTTATCTTTGCCCAGATGTCCTCTGAACTACAAAGAAGTTTACTTCCATTTGCATATGGTAGTTGTTAGTCAACTTTTCATCACTTCTATAAAATATCTAACAAGAACAACTTAGAGGGAAAAAAGTTTATTTTGGTTTATGGTTTCAGAGTTTCCCTACATGGTTGGGCAGCTCCAAGGCTTCTAGCAACATCATGGTGGAAAGGAGAGATGGAGGAATGATGCTCTGTTCGTGGCAGCTAGGAAGCAAAGAAAGCAGACAGGAACAAGATGTAGTCCCCAAGGGCATATCCCCAGCAACTCACCTCCTCTAGCCACAGCCCTGCCAATAGTTACTGCCCAATAGTAAATGCAAATTATTAATCCATGAAACAAATTAATTCATTCATGAGGTTACAACTCTCATAAAGCAATCTTTTTTACCTCTAAACTTTGAGGCATTGATTAACATAGAAGCTTTGGAGGACACATTCCTGGATACAAACCACAATAGCAGTCCATCAGGTATTTGAGGATAGCATTTGATCTAATGACTTTCCTCAATCTCTGCATTAGAAATATCAGAATTTTTCCATCCCATTCTAAGTATACTCCGAAGCCCACATTTGTTTTTAAATCCAGTGCCCAGAATTAACAGAAAATTCCTCTTTATAATCATGGAGGTAGTATCAGCTCATCTCCAGGCACCTGTTTCCCACAATTCCTCACAATAGTTCAGCACAATCTCTTACAAGTGTTTTTCTCTCTTTTTGAAGGGAAGGAAGGTTCTTAAGTTTTATTAATGTTTTTTTAAACTGATTCTTATTTTTTCCAAGTAACTATGCTGCCACTTGCATAAACTAGTCAAATTTTCAACATGCTTAAAGGCAAACATATTTATGTCGTTGAGAAAATATTTGTATTTATTATACAAAATATACTTATAGAAATGGCTGAAATTCAAAGAACCTATCTTAACACAAGTACATTTCTTTAGATTTTGCTTTTAATTTTATCAAAGATTTGAACCATTTTTATGTTTCTATTTGTGCATTATTCTTATACATAATAGTGGGGTTCATTTTGACATAATTGTAAATACATATATGTTTGCTCATTCTCAATCTCCCATACATCCCCTTTCCATCTCCTCCTCCCTTCCCCTAGTTCCCTTCTCTACTCTACTGGTCTTCCTTGTATTTATTTATTTATTTATTAAATTGGCACATTGTAGTTAAACATAAAAGTGGAATCATCGTGATGTATTCAGACATGGAAAAGCATAATTTGATCATCTTCAATCTGCAGTTGCTCACTGTTTCTTTTTAATGAACTCTAGAATGTACTGTGATCCTTGTCTGTTAATATCTTTACATCTCATGTAATTATCATTTATGTTGATCATTTTTCTTTCAAAGTTTTGCCCTTTTGACAGCAAGATCTCCCCAGGTAGACTAATTGAGTTCTTCTGGTTTTCATTCTAAAAACCATTTAATTGATTCAGTCCATCATCTTCCTGTTTTCCTGAACTAAGCATGTCAAAATCTTCTATAGATTCACAAATAATATTATTCAGAAAAATGTTGATTGGCCCAATTAATTGGAACACTCAATCTGTGCCATTTCACTTTAGAATAAAAAGGGAAATATTACATAAAGAGCTAATAACAGAGTTCAATTAAAAAGAACTTCAAGGTATATTTCAGATTAATTCAAATTAAATAGATCCCAAAACTTTGCAATGTATCTGATTCATCATTCTCAAATGCTTTTATTGTTATACAGGTTGCAATTATCAAAGCAAATGTAGGTTTTTTTCACAATACTTAATACTTACCAAAGCAGAGTGGGCTGTATCCTAACACTGTGAGTCTTTGAGCAAAAGTAAAAATGGAGGCTGATAATCTATAACTATATATTTAAAATCTATAAACCAAACTAAAAATATTCTATCATCTAACTTACAAAATTTTTTTATAATGGCAGGGAAGCCAGGTTTGAATTTAGAATTACTAGATACTTCCAAGCTCAGTACCAGAATACGATGATAGTGACAGCTGAATTCTCAATCCTGGTTCATAGCTGATCACTCTCCTCTTTTCACAGTTGGCTTCATCCCACAGCACAAGGGGCTTTGTGAACACATATGTGGGCACCTTAGTCCATGTTTCCAACTTCCATCCACACTCACCGCCAACAGCTGTCATCTGTTCACCCCCTGGGCTTGGGAACATACAGACCTGGGAAATGACCCACTCTCAAAGAATGGACTAGGAATGAAGTACAGGTAGAATCAGAAAGCAAACTAGGAATGATGAGGGCAGAGAATTTCGGGAGCCCATTTACCTACTACATGGTTTCAAAGGTTACAGAATAGATACTGGCTATTGGAGGACATGCTCCAGTGGTTCCATGGATTCCTTGTCTCATGAAAAGGAGCACACAAAGAGAAAGGCTAGAATAAGACCTTCTGATTCTCTAACCTCCATCTCAGCATAGTACAGTACTAAGGGAGAAGTAGAGCTCTTTTTATAAGGTTTTTAATTGCAAAGACTAAATAAAATAGGTTTCTGGTTCACTTTAATTTAACCAACATTTATTTAGGCATAATTTCTAACACAAGCATTTTAGAAGATATCCTATCTTCCTCCAGAATCTTCTAACAGACTGTAAAAGGAATTTCTGGAGGACAATGATGTTTTTGCCTCATCAACCTAGGTTATGTAAATTGGAATGATCTCAAAAGTGACTTAACCCAAACCCACAATGAGGCAATATCTCCTTTGTCTCTGAATGACCAAAGAACTACAGATAAGTTACTGTACCCCTCTGGGAAATAAGAAGACATAATTTGGAGAGTCTGTAAGGTCTCTTCCAGTCTGACATTTTCTCTTACACTATGCATTCACTGTTATCCTGGAGGTCTAGAAAACAGGTCCATTGACACTTGTTAAATTTAATGAAAGCCATGTTTAGAAGGAACACAAGAGAACCAGAAGAAAAAAGAAAAATGGAACCTATGTGTTGATGAAGTTCTGATCCAAATAAAAATTAGATGTCAGTTACTGAAGGGGCATAAGGTAATTAGTATAATGCTACAAAAAAAGTGTTATAACAGAGGCAAGGAACTCACTATTTCATTTCAGGTGAAAATTTTCATCAAGACCAGAAACTTCTGATTAGGAAATAAGCAGGACATACCAGCAAACCTCAGTATGCCCTGCTAATGTGAATCTGACTCAGACTCCTAAATTCAGATTAAAGCAGCATGATGGTCCTATATAATTGAATTTGTAAAATCTTAATGAGCAGTTCATGCTGGTCACCTTGCTAGGTGCTGGACAAATAACAGAAAGTACAGGAATCATGAATGGAAATACAGATAAACAGGTATGATTACTCTCCTGAAGAAGTTTAGTGATAACATGATGCTAAAATCTATTAAAATGTAACTTTATATGATTCCTATTATAAAATTTTTAAAAAGTACTCTGAAAATTATAGAAGAAAAACTTTTTCTCTGGTAACTAACAGTGAAGATGACATTGAGAATTGTTCTGTAAAGCTGAGTAGGAGTTCACTGGGCGTAATGGAGAAGAAAAGCCATTCCTATCAGAAAAGCCTATATAAGAAATGAAATATTATATCCAGCAAAACTATCCTGCAAAAACTAAAAAGAAATAAATTATTGCCCATATTAGCCAAACCTGAGGGAGTTCATCACTACTACTTAAAATTGAATTAAAAGAATGCTAAACAGATTAAAACATACGAACCATTATGAAAAGCAACATGGAGATTCCTCAGAAAACTTGTAATGGAACCAACATTTGACCCAGCTATCCCACTCCTCAGTTTATATCCAAAGGACCTAAAGTCATCATAATACACACATCAATGTTTATAGCATCCCAAATCACAATAGCCAAACTATGGAACCAACCTAGATGTCCTTTAACAGGTAAATGGATAAAGAAAATGTGATATATATACACAATGAGATATTATTCAGCCTTAAAGAAGAATGAAATTATGGCATTTACAGGTACATGGATGTAGCTGGAGAATAGCATGCTAAGTGAAATAAGCCTATCCCAAAACAACAAAGGGGCCAAATGTTTTCTCTGATATGTGGATGCTAATTCACAATGAGGGGTGGTAGGGAAAAATAGAGGCATTTTGTATTAGGCAGAGGGGAGTGAAGGAAGGGGAGGGGGATATAGGAGTAGGGAGGATATTAGAATAAATCATACATTATTATCCTATGTACAATGATTGGTGTGATTCTACATTATGTACAATCAGAAGAATGAGAAATTGTTCTCCATTTATGTATGATATGTCAAAATGCATTCTGCTATCATGTATAACTAATTAGAACAAATTAAAAATACCACACTGTAAAAATAATAGCTACAAAAAACAACCATTAAAGTATAGGAAAGCTCACTTGTAAATGAACACACATGTGAATGTGTGTTCTGACTCAGATTCCTAAATTCAGATTAAAGCAGCATATAAAATAAAATATAAAATACTCTAATGCTGGGGTTGGGGTTGTGGCTCAGTGGTAGAATGCTCACCTAGCATGCAGGAGGCACTGGACTTGATCCTCAACACCACATAAAAATAAAATAAAGGTATTGTGTCCACCTACAACTAAAAATATATATTTTTTACAAAAAAATACTCTAATGCCATATTGATAGTGCATAAATCACCTTTATTCTGGTATAGAACTTTTAAATGTATAAAAGTAAGCTGTAAAATACATTAATGGATACATAATATTAAAGATATAATTTGTGGCATCAATAAAATAACATACGTAAGGAAAAGAAAAAGTATAAAGATTCATATACAATTGAAATAAATTGTTATCATCATAAAATAGATTGCTGTAACTATAAGGTGTCAGATGTAAGTCCCAAGATGATAAAGGAATCAGTGCATGTCAATATAACAACAAAAAAGTCAACAAAACACAAAGGTTGAAAACGTAAGAGAAAGAAATAGGGACAAAACAGTTACAAGACAGAAAATAATAAAGTGGCAATAATTCTTTCCTGTCAATGATTACTTTAAAAGTTAATAAATTAAATTCACCAATTAAAAAAAAACAGAGTGAAAAAAGACCCAACAACATGAAATCTGCAAGAGATTAGGTTTATGGACATATGCAATCTAAAAGTGAAAGGATGAAAAAAGATATTGCATGCCAATGATAACTAAAAGAAAGCAGGGTTGTCATACTTCTGTCAATCAAATAGACTTAAAGTCAAAAACTGGCAAGAGAAAAAGGACATTGTATAATGATAAAAATGTCAAGTCACAGCAAGATGTGACAATTGTAAATATATAAGCACCCAGTATCAGCACCTAAATACATGAAACAAACATTAACAAAACTGAACAGAGAAATAGATAGCAACATAATACAGATCTCTATACCTTGCTTACAATAAAGGATAGAACATTCAGATAGCAGATCAATAAAGAGAGAACTTGAACAACACTATAGTTCAAATAAAACAGACATGTACAGAACATTCCAGACAAGTAGAGTACATATGGAATATTATTCAGAATATGTTATGTTAGGTCACAATACTAGCCTTTTAAAAATTAAGAATATTTCACTCAATAGTAAAAATAAAAGCAATTAAAAATCGGCACAGAACTTGAATAGACATGTTTTATAAATTAGACACACAAATAACCCATGGGTATATAAAAGATGAGCAACATCACTAACCAGCAAGGAAAATTAATTGGCTTTTGTATATTAAAAAATAAGAAAATAACAAGTATTAGGGAGGATGTGGAGAAATTGGGACCTTTTTGCACTATTGGTGAGAAAGTAAAATGGTACGCCTACTACAAGAAACAGTAAGAAGGATCCTTAAAACTTCTTAAACAAACCTATTATATGATCTAGAAATCCTACTTCTGAGTATTTATTCAAAAGAATTAAAGCAGATTCTTAAACAGATATCTATGCTGCCATGTACACTGAAGCATTATGCATAATATGCAAGAGGTAGAAACTACTAAAATGTCCACTGATGGATGAATGGATAAAGAAAATATGGACTGTAAAGGCAGTAGGACAGTATTTGTCCATAAAGAGAGAGAGAGAGAGAAATTTAAATTTGTTTGATGCTACATTAGGATTGGCCCTTGAGGCCTAAGTGATAGTTACAGAAGACAAATGCTAAATCATTCCACGGATATGAGATATCTAAAGTAATCAAATTCATAGAAATGAAAAAGTAAAATGAACATTAATGGGAGCAGTGGAGAGGTGGAAATGGGGATTTATTTTTAAGTGAGTGTAGAATTTTAGTCATGCAAGATGAAAATTTTCTAGAGATCTGCCCTATAACATGCCAATAATTAATAGTACTGTATTGTACACTTAAACTTTGTTAAGAGGGTAGATAATATGTTACATGGGGAACTTTTTTTTTAGTTGCAGATAGACACAATAGCTTTATTTTGTTTATTTATTTTTATGTGGCGCTGAGGATCGAACCCACTGCCTCACAAGTGCAAGGCAAGTGCTCTACCACTGAGCCACAACCCCAGCCACTATGTGGAGGATTTCTAACCTTAATAATAATAATAAAATATTATGACAACCCTACCAATAACTGCTACTCTAATTTGAAAATAAGGGTCTTGAGGCAGGGGCTTAATTTTATAAGGTCTCACAGCTACCAAGTAGGGAAGCTGGAATGTAAAATGCTTATATCCAGGACCCATATTTTAGAACACTATGCTATTCTCCTTCTTTTAAATGATTTTATAAAGATAAGTAATGAAACATTACACATACCTTGCTAAGGAGTTTGCATTTTTCAAGAATCATTGAATCTTTAGCAAACATACATATATGTGAGTGTTTGAACCTGTTTTGTAGCACTTTCAAGAGCAGGAAAGAAAGAAATAAGCAAAGGCAATGCTGCCTATTCACATCCCAGAACTCCAATGATACACACACAATATGTTAACACCTATATTCTCTCTCTCTCTCTCTCACACACACACACACACACCCAAAATAGCACTCGAGAAGTACAGTGGGAAACAAAGCACTGACCAGCAAAACTCTGAGCCTATTATGAGGCATTTATACCCCTCTTTCCCTCTCAGCTGGTGTGGCTGAGACACTTAACTATAGACCATGTATTTATGAATGCAGCAGGCACAAAAAAGAAAAGTCACCTGTGACCTTTTCCCTTAGGTCCAAACAAACCCAGGTATACAGAGTCTGAGTAGATTCTGTTGGCATTTAATTTCTAGATCCAGGAAGCTAAATTTAGAATGTCCTATTGACAACCTCCAATCTAGCAGGACAGAGGGAGGGAGATCAGAACTTTTCAAGTGCTGTGGGTCTATCCTACAGGAATTAGGGAAGCCTGGGCTCTTCTGTAGCAGGTAATTCACCTGTCCCTATGCATCTCCACAGATGTTGTAGATAGTGTTAAGATTAGATGCTTGAGTGAATTGGATCTGAGTTTTCCCTCTGCTCGTTTTATAGCAATCGTTTTAGGCAATCATTTAACCTCTTCCTCATTGGATTGGTATGGGATTAAATGAGATAATGCATGCAAGTAGTCTGTTACCATGGCTGGTACATAGAAAGCACTAAATAAATCGTATCTATTATCTAATCTCCTCAATTTTAACTCATTTCACAATCCTTTGTAGGTATGTAAGAGTAGCTCTCATCTGTCTGATCTATAAGCACCATAGAAATGAGGGCAAACTCTTTCTTTTAACAACTTGTCTCTAATTTTAAAATAAAGCTGTCTGGGGATTTACCCTGAGCAAAGCAACCACAGAGAGCAGCAGTTCATCATCATTCAGCCAAAGCCATAGTCAGGGCCAGAATAATTGAGCTGACTTTAGGGTAGGTCCCTGTGCCTTCCATCACAGCTGTGCTAGGGGAAATGAAAGTAGGAAGGAGTCTTGGCCAGAGAGAAAGTAGAATGTTCTTCCCCCACCTCAAAATTTAGCAGGCTAATCTAAGACGTTATCATGATTTTGTGAAGTCTTGCTAGAATGATTGAATCTGGATTTGTTTTTACTGAAAACATGTCATATCATACCAGATAACATCATTTATTTCTCAGCTTTGGGAGAAATCTTTGAGCATTTGATTACACTTGGGTGTTTTCTACCTTAGCCAGAAAGAATAATCCTCAACCTTTGCATTGCTCAAAATAACGTGATCTTATCCTGGACACATGCTAGTAATCTCTCTTGGTAACCAATAGCTCAGGGGTCTTAATGGCCCTTGAAAGAGTAAAACTTCTTTGTCCCTCACTAAGAGTCAATGCCCACTGACCTAAAGGATCATAAAGCCAAAGAGGTCAGTAGATAGAAAAGTGCAGCTGAACCTGACCCCTGCCCATAGCCACACCATTGGTTGGGGTTCTGCTCTGCTTCTTATGCCGCTTTTATTGAAGAGTACTTACATTTTGAAGATTGCCTCAATTTGGAAAAGGAGGTGCTGTTAGGAAATAATAATATATCATTAAAATCTCTCTGATGAAAGAAGAAAATTTTTATATTCAGGGAAGTTGCCGAGGCAGCAGATTTTTAGTCATTAGCATATTTGCAAGGTTAATGTACTGTACTTAATAAAATAAATAAAGTGATTTATAATTTCTTAGGCAAATTGTATAAATGGAAAAAGTGAAGGAAATTCCATTCCATTTTGAGTATCTGAGGCAACAAATTAACCCATCTCCCTACTGAAGGTTTAATTCTTCTCCGAAGCAAGCATTCAGATACCTAACAGTTATGATGAACTTGAAAGTAAATATTCTTTTTAAAAAGTGATGCAATGGAAAATGTCTGTCAGTTTTCCAATACCGTAACATATACCAGAAATAATCATCTTACCAAGAGGAAAGGCTTATTTTGAATCATGGTTTCAGAGGGTTCAATCCATGGTTCTTTGTTGCTTTGGGCCTATAGCAGCACAGTACTTCATGGTGTGATGGGTAGAGCTGCTTACCTCATGGCAGCTGAGAAGCAAAGAGAGAGAAACAGGAAGGGATCAGTGGCCCAATATCCCATTCAAGAGTATATCCCCAGGAACTTAACTTCCTTCCATTAGGTCCTACCTCCAAAAGGTTCTGACATCTCCCAATAACTCCAAAGGCAGGGGAACAAGCCTTCACCACATGGTTCTTGGGAGACATTCAAGACCCAAATTATAGCAGGGAGCAATGTAATAAATTGATAAGAGAATGTGTGAATATATAGTGACCTTTTGGGATGGTACAAAACAAAGAGACATGGGTTATGTGAGTTTTGAGAATGGAAAAAAGTAAAGGGAAATATGTTTTAGTTTCAGGATAGAAGATGAGGTGGTAATAGCAATACTTGGGAATGACTTCGGGGAAAGTAATAAAAAGAAAATCACTGAAAGATGGGGCCTATTGCTGCCGAGGTTCTATGATCCCTAGATTGAAACATTTTATTTCAGAAGTCAGCAACAATATAGGAGCAAAGGCAAGTAATAAACAATCAGCTAAAGTGGTAGAAAGGAAAGGTTGGTTGCAAGTCAGAAGTAGGGAAGCAAGTGTCCGTGGATTGCTCAAGGCTATTGAGCATTTTTTAATGTCCTAATTCAATCTTCACCTTAATATTTTATTTTTCCCTTAAGTTTACCAACCCAGGAAATATCTGAAACCATCTGCAGTGAGTCAGTATGTGCCTAGGGATGCAATCATTTCCTTCTTCCCAGCTGTAAGCCCCAGGCAAGTTTCAGAAAATCATTAGCAGTGGCCCTTGTTCCTCTGCTTGGAATTTTGCACAACTACTGGCCTCTTATTTAGAGTTTTAATAATAAACACATTGGAGATCTGATTCATAGAAAAGTGAAATTACTTTTTACAAAGAAAATATTGACATTTACTTTCTATTCGTATACCCCCAAGGCTCTAAAATTATAATGGCATGCATACAAAATGCTTTCATGACAGACCGACAGACTTGGTTTTAATTCTGAGGAAGTGACTTAAAATACCCTAGCTTTCCTATCTGCAATATGAGGCTAGTGTCTGCTTCATTGGATTGTTGACCCAAGAAATATATGAAATTACATTCACCCTTTTTCTTACCCTAGAATTATTTTTAAGTGTCTATTGGTTATAATACCTGGAATGTTGGATTTCAAAGTAGAATTCCTCAATGAAATAATGAATAAATAAAATTAGTAAAAAAAAAAAGAAGATAAAGGAGATTCATAATAGATATTTTTCTAAGTTTGATTTACTTATAGGAAAATATTATAAATGATTGAATGGGCCTTTATTCTCTTGGTCTGAGCTATAGGACAATTACAATATCTTTGTTAATAGGAATTTACACTTGAGATGAAGAGGTGATATTTGATGGATATTTTATAGAAGATTAAATTTCTTCTTGCCTATTGTATATTTCAGATGTGTTAACTTTCATACTCTATTATATAAATAGTTCATGTTTTGGGTGCAGAATCTCTTGTGCATTCCATTGCTTTTGCTTTGCTTTGCTTTGCTTTGCTGCTTTTTCATTATGAATTCCTCTACTGTTCACACTACGGCTGATCTAGCCCATTAAGCAGTAGGCTTTGAAGAGATGAGGCAGGTTGGAGATACTCCTAAAGCAGGGCTGAGCATCCTCTATGCCTCCAGTGCCTGCTCATGTCTACTTCTCTGTTGGATGATTGATGTTGGACCTTAAGCTTTAATATTCTACACTGTGGTTTAACATTCTACCAGATGTGGTTCATTCATCTGGAAAATAACAAAATCTCACTCATACCCTGCCAAATAATGACTTAAAACAGGGTGGTCATCATGAGGTATTTGTGGTTACTTGAATGTTGACTGCCCTCTCTCCGGGCCAGAGTTAGCATAAAAGTCTAGGGCTTGTACCTAGTGTAATATCTTCCCATTCCCTGATCTCTTCCCTGAGACTGGCATTAAAGGCTGCATCATGAGAAGCTTTACACACAGTGATGGAGAAGAAAGAGCCAGAAGCAAGAAGATGCAGATCCACAACCACATTAGCCATTAATTAGCTGGGAGGTCTAAGTCACATTGCCTCACCTTCCTAAAGTCCTTTTTTCCTACCTATAAAATAAGGGAGGAGTTGACCTAGTTGATCTCTAAGGTCTCTTCCAGCAGCAAAATTCTGAAGTCAGCAAAACTTTTTACAACTAGGCAAGCAGACACTATAGAAACCCCATCTCATTTCTCCACTTCTAAATTTATCACTTCAGTCATCAACAAGACATTGCCCAATATAAGTGAGCTGAGTTGGCCATATTTAATAACAAGGCAGTTGTCCCAGCCAAGTTAGGAATGTCAAACTCCTCCAGAGTATTTGGTCACAGTCAGTCGAAGAAAAGCAAAGGAAATGGAAGGGCTTAGCATCCTGGTGCCCCAATTGCAGTTTAACTTACATGACTTTCAGCAAAGAAAGGAGAAGAGGGCATCCCTTTCAGCCAGTTTCTATATCACAGCAAGACCCCAGCCTTTCACTGCCTTTGCCTTCCAGGTAAATAAAAGAAGTAAATACCCCCCCTCCTTTTATGCCCCTCCCCATTCCTCTGAATACAACTCTGAATTCAAGGAGGTGATTTCGCTCTTTCTCTTTGGAGTCTAACCCAAGATACAGACTTTTCAAGTTTAAAAATGTACTTCCCAATTCCATCTTACCAGCAGTGCAATAGAAATCCTAAGAAGTTTGGAAGAATGTAGAAGGCTCAGAAATCTAGGTGCCTGACAGTACTTAATATACCATTCTTTTAGCACAATAGATTGGTTTTTATGTGGTTTGCAGTTAAAAAGGACATGTCAGAGTAAATCAAGGACTTGTCTTATCTGCCAGTGAAAAATATGCTATTTCTTCAGTTTTAGAAGTAAAAGAAAGAAATATAATAACAGAGAAGGAGGAGTAAAGAGTTTGCCTCCCTAGCCTTCTGAATTTAGATTTGTTTAATTATATATATATATATATATATATATATATATATATATATATATATATACCTATTAAAACAGTGTCAAGACACTGCAACCTGGGAAACAAATTGAACTCAACTCTGAATACAAGAACAAATGGGGATTGATAGCTAGGGACCAGGTTAAGGTCCAGTTCGCAGGATGGGGAAGACAGTGGATGGATGCAAATTTACTTAGAGGAAGCATCAAGGATCTGGGGATTCTTGCTAAACAGAGCTAAGAGAATTCTTGGTGAAGGTGAGGCCAAGGGAATCAGGTATCAAGGTTGGGATGGTGAAGGATGACAAATTTGATCAGAAATGGGGAGTTAGGGGATTCCTTCTAAACTGACTTAGCAGGATGCATGCTAAACCCAGGCTGTCCAGACCCAACAAAATTGGGAGAAGGAAGGCAGTAAAGCAAGGTCAAAGTCACAGGAGATTGACTTAAGTTGATCAAGGAAATAGTCTTTGTGACTCTCTGAATCTTCAATGTCTTTCAGGAATTTCATTCTTTAAATAAATTCATATTATTCTTTTGTATTTCCTGAGCTGCCTCAGTCACATAATTGTCTCATGAAATTTGCTGGTCTTAACAGTTTTTGGACTCTTTATCTTCTCATCTTTTCTTTCTTTCTTTCTTTCTTTCTTTCTTTCTTTCTTTCTTTCTTAAGTCTCAACTATGCTTTTGGATAGGCAAAATTTGGTTCCCTGGATATTCTCTTTTCAACATCCACACAGGGGTTAAAGCGTGATTATCACTTAGTATGACTTTAAACAAATTTCAGCCCTTACTTTGTGCGAGGCACCGTGCTAGGCACAAAGAAAACATAAATGAAAAGGCAGCATCTGTCCTTATGGAAAAACTGATGTGTTGTGGCAGAGCCCACCTAAACTATGCATTACCCTGCTTTCTATTCCACTTTCATGTCAAATACAAATTCCTCATCAACAGAGAGTAAAGTTCTTGTATTTATGTATTTTTCTTTTCTTAATATAGAACTCAGACCAAGCTTCAAAGGAGCTTTGTTAAAGAAAGACATTTCCAGGGCATTTTTTTTATATAGCACCTAAAGCACCTGTGCATTCTTCTGCTGTCTGCAGTCCCTTCCTTGGGGATGCTTAAGGCCATTGAATGCAAGATACTGCTAGTCAGCTACACTTGCAGCACAAGTCACTCCCACAAGGCATTTATAGCTATTTGACTGACAGCAGCCTGCAGGTCAGAAGGGTTATGGCTTTGTCACACCATCAGGTGAGCTGGAGATGCAAATATGTCTGAGTGAGTTAGAGAAAAGACACTGGAAAATGAGTTACTACAAGTAGAGAAGAATATGAAATCAGCAGGGGGTGGAAATGGTACCAATTATATTCTCTCCACTAGGGGTCATCATGTGGGCAGATTATACAACTGATGAAGATCTGATTTGGTTGGGTTTTGTTTGTTTCTTGTTTGTTTTCTCCTCTCTTTTTTAATCATCAATATAAAAATCCTGTAATTTATTCAAGCATCTGTCCTCCCTATAGCCTTGTGTTATGGACTTTGAAGAGCATATTAAAATAACATAGCTAGCTTGCCTGAATAAACATGATATATTTTCAAGACCATCAAGTTTTACTTAAAAATAAATTAGGGGAAATCCATTTCTGTGAAGCTTAAGCAGACATATTTTTCTTGATTCTTCCAAATAAATATGAATGAAGACCCTGGATTTCACATATAAAACCAAACACTAAAGATTGAAAAGAAAACTAGGTAAGACCTTGGGATGCAAGGAACCACATGGTCATAAACCCCTGAAGGGGAGTGATGTTTATTTATTTGTAATTTTGTTTATTTTATTTAGGAGCTTTTTCTTGCTTTGCTGGGAATCTAACCCAGGGCCTTGTACTTGCTGAGTACATGGTGTAGCATTGAGCTGAATCCCAGCTATTTTGTGTGTGTGTTATATATCCCAGAGTTGGAGCTGAAGAAGCTGAAATTCAAAGTGCCAATAGACACTGACAAAGAAAGTCCTAACTGAAGCCTGCTCTCTACAGCTAAAGAATAAAGAAAGTGGCAAACAAAAACAGAAAAAAAAACTTTCAGCCAGTAACCTGATACCATAGCAATACCTGGCTACTACTCTGTTCATGCCCAGAAATGTCAAGAACAGAACAGAACCTAGGTTTCTACACTAATTGGCTGTGATGAGGCACTGCAATACCTTGCCAAGGTGGTGCCAGAGCAGGCCACGTAAGAAGCTGGGACTTTCATATTTCCTGGCTAAGAATAGCACCCCACCCCTGGCACTGGGTATCAGTGTACTCCATATGGACTGCCTGGACTTCCTCACCCACCTGCCGCAGTCTGGCTGGGCACAAAATAGCCGAGCCACCACACACCTTGTAGATTCAAACAGCAACTCTGTATTCTCGAACTGTCACCGGCACTCTACAGGCACGTTCTGGGAAAATCCACACACTCCACCAGGCTCTGCATACCAAATACCCTCTGAATCCCCTGAGAACTCAACGGGAACTCAAGGAGCGGGCGCCTGAGGCAGCAGGATAGGCCCTATTCCCAGCAGGATCCACACCCTAAACCCGGATCCACCCTAAACCCCGATCTGCCTTAATCCGTGAGCAAGGTCACCTTTCAAATCAAAACTCTCAAACATTCATGCAATGTCACTGCAAATGACCTGGGTCCAAGACAAGCCCATTTCCACAATGGAGAGTCCTCCCTCTAAGCAACATTGGGTAGGCTGGCAAGGAAATTGCCATGTGTCATTCCTACTTGGCTATGGCTCTCAGCACCCACCCAGCTGTATCAAGCTCCTCTCCCTCCTGGATGGGTGGTCATCTACAAATTTATGTGTAGCAATAAATAGATAAACAAACATTGATTTAGATCTAACACCTTATGCAAAATTAACTCAAAATGGATCACAGATTTAAATGTAAAAACTATAAAACTTTGAGAAAAAAAATCTTCATAATCTGGGGCCAGACACAGTTTGCAGAGTTAACTCCAAAAGCATGATTCATAAAAGGAAAAATTAACAAATTAAATTTCATCAAAATAAAAGAATAAATAAAATAAAATTCAGCTTTATATAAGACCCTGTAAAAAGAATGAAATGAGAGTTACAGAGAGGGAGAAACTGTATATTAGGCAAAGGGCTGATATCTAGAGTGTATAAAGAACTCTCAACAGTAAAAAAAAAAAAAATTAATAATCCAATTAGAATATGGGCAAAAGAAGTGAAGAAACACTTCACTAACAAGGATATAGAGAACTTAAATAAGCCCATTAAGACATGGTGAACATCTCCAGCCTTTAGGAGAATGCAAATTAAAGCCACAATAATACTACATACCTTACCAAAATGGCTAAAATTAAAAATATTGCAGTGGCAAAAGATGACAGGAATGAGGACAAAGTGAATCACTCATACATTACTTGTGGGAGTGTAAAATGACTTGATTACTCTGGAAAATATTTCAAATATCCCAGAATAATAAAAGAGTTATATTCACACAAAACCAAATATTCAAGTGTTTATTGCAGTTTTATTCATAATAGGTAAAAACCAGAAACAACTTAGTAGTGAATAAACTGTGGTATATCCCTTCAACAGAATATTACACAGCAATAGAAGGAAAAAAATGATTGATATGTCAATAAGCAGAATGATTCTCCAGTGACTTGTTGAATTGAAAAAAAAAAACCTATTCTATAATTTCATTTATATAACACTCTTTAAAGGACAAAATTATAGAAATGAACAAATTAGGGCTGGGCCTAGTGATCCAAGCCTGTAGTTCCAGAGTCTGAGGCAGAAGGATCACTTGAGCCCCAAAGTCCAAGACCAGACTGAGCAATACAGTAAGACCCCATCTCAAAAACAACCCCATCAAAGCAAGACAAAACCAAAACAAACAAAATAATACCTTTAAAACTGGTTTCCAGAGTAAAGAAGAGAATTGGGACAAGTTCAATATAGAAGAGTAACATGTAGGATCCCTATAGTGATGGGAATTCTATTTCTTAACTCTGTCAGTGTCAATATCCTGGTTTTGATATTGTGCTATGATTTTGCAAGATGTTACCATTGTGGAAAACTGGGTAGAGGGCATACAGGGATTTGTGTATTATTTCTTACAACTGTGAGTCTCTTTTTTATTATCTCAAAAATTTAAAAAATCAGAAATCAAATGGGGGGTAGAGAAGACATTGCACATCTTCTAATAAACACTAATATATTATGGATATAAGGCAAAATTTGTCTGATTATTTTTTATAAACCATGAAACACTGAGAAATTTCACATTAATAACAGAATTTTTGAGCTATATTTCAGACTCCTAGGAACAAGAATTCATATAACTCTCTTTCCTAGGTATATGTGTTGGGGGGCGGGGAGCAATCATGAGGAATGTTTGGTGGAAAGAAGAGAGGATTTTATGAAATACCTAGATCCTGCTTCTTATTGCCTTTGGGACTTTAAACATTTCACTTAATTTCTCCAAGCTTTTGCCCCCTCCACTGTAAACCAGGAATAATAAAGACAAGCAAAAAGTAACTATATAAACATATTCATGCAAACAGAACAAAGATTTTTATTGTTTTAGAAGAGTAAAACACAGGTGCTTTAAACTTATGTAAACAGCTAGACTCGAATAAACTCACTTCCTTTCTAAGAAATAAACTTCCCATTAAAATATATTTATCTTTGGTTTCTTGCTACTCCCTCATCCTCCCTCCACCCCCAAAATTGATGAAACACAGATACAATTCAGCTATTTAGAATATTTTGAGCTTCATCTTTGTGATACCATTTCTTAAAAATCAAATAGGAAAAGAAGATCTTCAAATTATTAAAGAGGTGATGCATTTCGTGATTTAAAAAAAAAAAATAATCCAGCCATCGCCTACAAAGAGAACCTAAATAGATGTACTAAGGGGTGGGATGAGGCAGTGAGTGATCTTATATTACTGCTAAAGAGGAGACATGTATTGTTGCAAGCTACATGAATGACTGTAACACAGAAATAAACACCTGGATGTTTGACATTGGTTTATACCGAGGCATCTGACATTCACTTGGAGGTCTTTCACCTTGTTCTTACACTGTATCTTGTGACAAGGACAAACATGAAAGGACCACTTGTAGGATTGCACAGAATCAAAGAAGCCAGATGGGGACCTAGCAACCATGTGTTATTTGGGCTGGTAGACAGAGAATCAGAGCCCTAAACCCAAGACAACCAATTAGAATTCTAGAAAACAATTGGCATCAAAAATCTGTGTCATTGGGATGGCCAAAAGGGGATCAAAGCTAAGATGGGAATGAAGAGAGGAAAAGACTTTATAACAAGGCCTAAGTAGATATTGAACCAGAACAGGCAATTGGGACAGAGGAGGTAGTAGGTACAACCTTAAAATTTAGGTATTTTCAGAATTAGAGTCAAAGTGGAGTCTTTGAGAAAAAGGCAAAAGTTATGCTATTTAAATTTAAAAAGAAGGTCATCATTTGCAAAACAAACAACAAGGCTGACATGGTTTGTATCCTAAAGAGTGAACTAGAGTACCTTATGTCACTCTTTTCCTGGACTGGAGGGATTCAGTGCCTGGGGGCAAGGGTGATCCTTAGGCAGGTTGAAAGTGAAGGCAGGCAAGCTGTAAGAAAGCAGTAAAGGCCTGACACAGGTACTTTATTTCTTGAAAATTCCCTGTCTAAATGACTCAAAAGTGATTTTTTTTTGTACTAAAAGAGATACAATATTAACAGCAACCAGAATAATAATTCTACCCCTTGTGATTTTCCTCCTACCTTCTTCTTTTGTGCTCTGATCACAGCAGAAATAAGTTCTGTATAAATATCAGAGCCTGCATATCTGAAAAATCATGGGGAAAAAAGGTCAGGCTATAAGCAACTTCAGAATTATGCTTTCAGAGGATCAGAACAGGAGTCAGCCTCATCCTTTCCTTTGTTAAACACCAAGGTAGGTTCTTGTGCTCCCGTTTTCACAGATCTGGCCATCTGCAGTGTTCTCTTCTGAGGCTAGCAGGTAGATAGACATGCCAGAGAATTTGTGTCAGCAAGGTAACTGCAAGATTATAAATGGTAAGTTTACAATTAAATAAACCTGCTACCACTTACTTTCGTAAGATATAAGGTGCACTAAAATCATTCAGTTGGATATTGGAGGATAGGTTTTGAATATTATTCAGGTGATGTTTTTCCTAAGAAAATATTTTACAAGCTGTCTTATCTCCCACTTACAGTTAAACACCAACATTTAATATTTCCCCATGAATTAAATATAGGGTATTAACCTCTTAACATTAAATATCCATTTTTTTATGTACTTGAATTTATCTGTGACATAAGACTAGATGATATTATCTGTTTGGAAACTGTCTAGGACGTGCCATGGTGATCTTCAGGCTACAAAGGCTTTGAGAAGCCCCCAACTTAACTGAGTACTAATTAGTAAATATGCTTTCTTTTTCTTCAGCAACATACTTCACATAAGCTTTGATTTTTGCTTTGATTATAAACTAAGTCATTTCGGTGAAAAAGTTTTACTATTGAGTGTATATTATACTCACAAGCTGTTTCTCAACTATTTGGGGTCCACTTTGTGCTAATTTGGCTTTCTTGTGTGTAGTTTTTTGTTTTGTTTGTTTTTAAAGGAAGTGGAGTTTGTTTTAAATATTCAAATTATTTTGATACTTTAATGGTGCTAACATTAAAGTATTAAGATTTTTGTTTACCTTTTTATTTGGATTGTCTTTCTAAAACCTGACTAAGAATTCAAATAAGTCCCCAAAGTTTTGTTGCACATTCTCTGAAATCAAAGCAGCAAAGGTATAATTAGCTGTCCTTAATTCAGTTTAATTTGTAATACCTGTTTATTGGACCACATCTTATCTCTGAGCTCTCAGAGAATATGTGTATAAAGTAAGGAATAGAACTTAACATGCAATGGGCACCTGCTGTGTGCCAAAAATTGTGCCAGACTCTTTAAACATAGTAATTTATTTAAAGCCTTCAGCAAACAAAGTTATAAGCTTTACTTTACAGATGAATAAATTAAAGCTTTGATGGTTGAAGTAACTTGCTCCTGGATATGCAGCTAGTAGGAGAGAAATGGGATTCCAAAGTTAAAGCTCCTTCTGCTCTTCCATGCAGTCACTCCCTTTGGATTACAGAGCTGTGAACTGCCTGCTCTTTGAAGTCTAGTTTGCAGAAAACTAGATGGTGCAATACCTACGATAACAACTAATAATAAAGTTGGTCTCCTAGCAATACCTACACTTAGACAACATCTGATTCATTTAAGTCATTTGCTCTCTAGAGCAATATCATTTTCCCCAAGACTTACATGCAAAAACAATAAAAGAAAACTGAGGGGAAATCAAGTGTGATCTCAGTACCATGTTTAATAAACGCTGGTCTTGTATAGATGAAACCACATAAATACAAGTAACTTCTTTTAGTTACCTCTGTTTTCCCAGAGACAAAGTGACACATGTTATAAGTCACAGAACTCCACCACTAAACACACTGCTGGCATAAGATTGAAAGAGAGAGCCACATAGTGAAATTCCCTGGGTTAGTAATCTCATCTCTTTTTCTTCCCTTTCACATTGGCAAAAGCCTGTAATCTGAATGGGAACTCTAACGGCTCTCCATAAGGTTCCAGCACCTGTTTCCAAGGTCCAGTAGTCAGATGAATTCCAAAAGTCATGTTTGCTATTTCTAGTTCTTCCCTAGCCTTATGACCTTGGCATTCTGGTGTTCTGAAACCTCATGCCATCTCTCCAATATTTTGCAAAAACAAATGCCCAGTAATTTCCAACTACCAAAATGTCCTAAGGTTTTTTTTTAGTTCCTTGACATTTTAGAATAGAAGATGCCCCTGAGGAGCAAACAAGATGAGACCTCCTCATCTGGGGAGAACTGAAGGTATTGATGCAGGTGCGGGGAATGAACACGTTGGCATCTTTGGCCAGGTTCATGTGCTGAGCCTCCCATGTTTTGTAGATCAGTGACTTTTCTATGTAAGTCTATATTTTCTACAGCACATGTTCCCAAGTATGCCCCATGCAGCTGAGCAGCCTGTGACTTTAATAACTCTCAAAGCCTTTTCCTGGTTTTGTGTTACTGACTCAATAGCAAAGGATCAATTTATATTAAAGGCCAAATATTAAAAATTCTAGGGAGGACTCTGGGGTACCTATTTTGGAATTTAATTGAAATCAGTGTTATGTTGTTCACAGATGAAAAACCGAACAGGTATATTTGGGGGTTTATAATGATAGGTCTGTATGGTGAAATGAAACTCAGCAGGGAGGAGGTAAAACATTGATTTTTTTTCAGGATACTATAAGTGTGTGCACTAAAGAATACTTCCCAGAATCATCTCTATTATACCAACTGTGAGCTTCCTATTTTTGAGGTACTTATGAGAGAAAGGTGATTCTTTTATTATAAATTCCAAACTTATGAAAAAATTTTCATAACTAATAAAGACATAGGCTAACCTAGATGTAGGCTGTATTCCAAAAGTGTAATTTGGGATGTTCTTTGTAACCTAGAATATATTTTCCTATAGAAAGAGGATTTTTGCTTGATGATTAGGACAAGTTGTTCAAAAGGCATTTCATCTGTGATATGCCGTGAAGTAAACTATGACCCACAACAGCCCAGACATGTACAACGTCATGCAAACCCACAGATTCCTCAAGGAATTCACAGTATCTTGAGAAAGACAAACATTTCTAGAAATCATAGCTCAATGTGGTTTGATAGGTCTGTGAAGAACATAGCAAAAATCTGGTAGTGGTTCATAAAAGGTACCAACTAAATCTTATTTTAAAAGATGAGATTGTGAAGGCGGAGAACCAGCAAGTGAACCCTTTGGAAAAGAGCAAGAACAGAACAATGGGGCTCAGGTTGGAAAGGCAGGTATGAGATGAGACAAAGAGGGAGACAGGACACCATAGGAAGGAACAGCAGCATTTGCCCTGGTGTTGATGAAGAGCCGCGGAAAGGATGTCCCTAAGAAATTGGCATGATCAGATGTACATCTGAGAAAGATCACACTGAAAGTGAGGGGTAGATCTGGGATAGATGAGACAGAAGACAAGGACTCAAGCTAGGAGAGAATTTTAAGGTTTTGCCAGCCTAAAAAAAAATGAATTGTGATAAGAATGTAAGAAGGGTGTGGTGAATTTGGATTGTTTCTATTATTATTTTCATCAATATTTAGTAGAACTTTGTTATCATTTTATCTGAGCATGATGTTTCTTTTGCCAACATGTAAATTTCTTAAGGGGCAATAAAACTATGAATATTTTCTATTTCCTTTTGAATCCATTTTTCTAAATTATATGGTTTTAGGCATTTGAAATTTTTATCTGTATTTTAAAAAGTATTGACATACATTTCTCTTAAATGTAGAAGGTAGAGAGGAAAAAGGAAAAGAAAAGTAGAAGGTGAGAATCTCATTTTAAAAATCAAAGAAAATCAGTAGGGGAAAGAAAGGGAGCAGGGGATGATAAGAAGAAGGAGGGAAGAAGTGCTGAGGGGTTTTGATATCGACCAATTTATATAATTACATTGTAAGCATGTATGAATATATAACATAAATCCCATCATTCTGTACAACTATAATGTTGTATATTTTTTTTATTCTATTTTTAATTTTTTATTGTGGGTTGTTCAAAACATTACAAATTTCTTGACATATCATATTCCACACTTTGATTCAAGTGGGTTATGAACTCCCACCTTCACCCCATACACAGATTGCAGAATCACATCAGTTACACATCCATTGATTTACATATTGCCATACTAGTGTCTGTTGTGCTCCGCTGCCTTTCCCATCCTCCACCCTCCCCCCTCCCCACCTCTCCCCTCCCCTCCCCTCCTCTCTCTCTACCCCCTCCACTGTATAACCCTGAGGGTCTCCTTCCATTACCATGCAATTTCCCTTCTCTCTCCCTTTCCCTCCCACCTCTCATCCCTGTTAAATGTTAATCTTCTTCTCCTGCTCTTCGTCCCTACTCTGATCTTAGTTACTCTCCTTATATCAAAGAAGACATTTGGCATTTGTTTTTTAGGGATTGGCTAGCTTCACTTAGCATAATCTGCTCTAATGCCATCCATTTTCCTGTAAATTCTATGATTTTGTCATTTTTTAATGCAGAGTAATACTCCATTGTGTATAAATGCCACATTTTTTTATCCATTCGTCTATTGAAGGGCATCTAGGTTGGTTCCACAGTCTTGCTATTGTGAACTGTGCTGCTATGAACATCGATGTAGCAGTGTCCCTGTAGCATGCTCTTTTTAGGTCTTTAGGGAATAGACCAAGAAGGGTAATAGCTGGGTCAAATGGTGGCTCCATTCCCAGCTTTCCAAGAAATCTCCATACTGCTTTCCAAATTGGCTGCACCAATCTGCAGTCCCACCAGCAATGTACAAGTGTACCCTTTTCCCCACATCCTCGCCAGCACTTGTTGTTGTTTGACTTCATAATGGCTGCCAATCTTACTGGAGTGAGATGGTATCTTAGGGTGGTTTTGATTTGCATTTCTCTGAAAGCTAGAGATGGTGAGCATTTTTTCATGTACTTGTTGATTGACTGTATGTCCTCCTCTGAGAAGTGTCTGTTCAGGTCCTTGGCCCATTTGTTGATTGGGTTGTTTGTTCTCTTATTGTCTAATTTTTTGAGTTCTTTGTATACTCTGGATATTAGGGCTCTATCTGAAGTGTGAGGAGTAAAGATTTGTTCCCAGGGTGTAGGCTCCCTATTTACCTCTCTTATTGTTTCTTTTGCTGAGAAAAAACTTTTTAGTTTGAGTAAGTCCCATTTGTTGATTCTAGTTATTAACTTTTGTGCTATGGGTGTCCTATTGAGGAATTTGGAGCCCGACCCCACCGACTGTAGATCGTAGCCAACTTTTTCTTCTATCAGACGGCGCGTCTCTGATTTGATATCAAGCTCCTTGATCCATTTTGAATTCACTTTTGTGCATGGCGAGAGAAAGGGATTCAGTTTCATTTTGTTGCATATGGATTTCCAGTTTTCCCAGCACCATTTGTTGAAGATGCTATCCTTCCTCCATTGCATGCTTTTAGCCCCTTTATCAAATATAAGATAGTTGTAGTTTTGTGGATTGGTTTCTGTGTCCTCTATTCTGTACCATTGGTCCACCCGCCTGTTTTGGTACCAGTACCATGCTGTTTTTGTTACTATTGCTCTGTAGTATAGTTTGAAGTCTGGTATCGCTATACCGCCTGATTCACACTTCCTGCTTAGCATTGTTTTTGCTATTCTGGGTCTTTTATTTTTCCATATGAATTTCATGATTGCTTTCTCTATTTCTACAAGAAATGCCGTTGGGATTTTGATTGGCATTGCATTAAACCTATAGAGAACTTTTGGTAATATCGCCATTTTGATGATGTTAGTTCTGCCTATCCATGAACAGGGTATATTTTTCCATCTTCTAAGATCTTCTTCTATTTCTCTCTTTAGGGTTCTGTAGTTTTCATTGTATAAGTCTTTCACCTCTTTTGTTAGGTTGATTCCCAAGTATTTTATTTTTTTTTGAAGATATTGTGAATGGAGTGGTTGTCCTCACTTCCATTTCAGAGGATTTGTCGCTGATATACAGGAATGCCTTTGATTTATGCGTGTTGATTTTATATCCTGCCACTTTGCTGAATTCATTTATTAGCTCTAATAGTTTCTTTGTAGAGCCTTTTGGGTCTGCTAGGTATAGAATCATATCATCTGCAAATAGTGATAATTTAATTTCTTCTTTTCCTATTTTTATGCCTTTAATTTCTTTCGTCTGTCTAATTGCTGTGGCCAGTGTTTCGAGAACTATGTTGAACAGAAGTGGTGAGAGAGGGCATCCCTGTCTTGTTCCAGATTTTAGAGGGAATGCCTTCAGTTTTTCTCCATTCAGAATGATGCTAGCCTGAGGCTTAGCATAGATTGCTTTTACAATATTGAGGTATGTTCCTGTTATCCCTAGTTTTTCTAGAGTTTTGAACATAAAGGGATGCTGTACTTTGTCGAATGCTTTTTCCGCATCTATCCAGATGATCATATGGTTCTTATTTTTAAGTCTATTGATGTGGTGAATAACATTTATTGATTTCCGTATATTGAACCAGCCTTGCATCCCAGGGATGAATCCTACTTGATCATGGTGTACAATTTTTTTGATATGTTTTTGTATCCGATTCGCCAGAATTTTATTGAGGATTTTTGCATCTAGGTTCATTAGAGATATTGGTCTGTAGTTTTCTTTCTTTGAAGTGTCTTTGTCTGGTTTAGGTATCAGGGTGATGTTGGCCTCATAGAATGAATTTGGAAGTTCTCCCTCCTTTTCTATTTCCTGAAGTAGCTTGAAAAGTATTGGTATTAGTTCTTCTTTAAAGGTTTTGTAAAATTCTGCTGTATACCCATCCGGTCCTGGGCTTTTCTTAGTTGGTAGTCTTTTTATGGTTTCTTCTATTTCCTCAATTGATATTGGTCTGTTTAGGTTTTCTATATCCTCCTGACTCAATCTGGGCAGATCATATGACTTAAGAAATTTATCTATGCCTTCACTATCTTCTAATTTATTGGAGAATAAGGATTCAAAATAGTTTTTGATTATCTTCTGTATTTCTGAAGTGTCTGTTCTGATATTGCCTTTTTCATCCCATATGCTAGTAATTTGAGTTCTCTCTCTTCTTCTCTTCGTTAGCATCACTAAGGGTCTGTCGATTTTGTTTATTTTTTCAAAGAACCAACTTTTAGTTTTGTCAATTTTTTCAATTGTTTCTTTTGTTTCGATTTCATTAATTTCAGCTCTGATTTTAATTATTTCTTGCCTTCTACTTCTTTTGCTGTTGTTTTGTTCTTCTTTTTCAAGGATTTTGAGATGAAGTATGAGATCATTTATTTGTTGGTTTTTTCTTTTTTTAAGGAATGAACTCCAAGCAATGAATTTTCCTCTTAGAACTGCTTTCAATGTGTCCCATAAATTCCGATATGTTGTGTCTGTGTTTTCATTTATCTCTAAGAATTTTTTAATTTCCTCCTTGATGTCTTCTATAACCCATTGATCATTCAGTAACCTATTGTTCATTCTCCAATTGATGTATGCTTTTTCCTTCCTTCTTTTATCGTTGATTTTCAGTTTCATTCCATTATGATCAGATAAGATGCATGGTATTATCTCTACTCCTTTATATTGTCTAAGAGTTGCCCTGTGACATAATATATGATCTATTTTTGAGAAGGATCCATGTGCTGCTGAGAAAAAAGTGTAACTGCTTGATGTTGGGTGGTATACTCTATATATGTCAATTAGGTCTAGGTTATTAATAGTGTTATTGAGTTCTATAGTTTCCTTATTCAACTTTTGTTTGGAAGATCTGTCCAGTGGCGAGAGAGGTGTGTTGAAGTCTCCCATGATAATGGTATGCTGGTCTATTAGACTCTTGAACTTGAGAAGAGTTTGTTTGACGAACATAGCTGCACCATTGTTTGGGGCATAAATATTTATGATTGTTATGTCTTGTTGGTGTATGGTTCCCTTAAGCAGTATGTAGTGTCCCTCTTTATCCCTTTTGATTAACTTTGGCTTGAAATCTATTTTATTTGATATGAGTATGGACACTCCTGCTTGTTTCCGAAGTCCATATGAGTGATATGATTTTTCCCAACCTTTCACCTTCAGCCTATGTATGTCTTTTCCTATCAAATGCATCTCCTGTAGGCAGCATATTGTTGGGTCTTGTTTTGTGATCCATTCTACTAGCCTGTGTCTCTTGATTGGTGAGTTTAAGCCATTAACATTTAGGGTTATTATTGAGATATGGGTTGTTCTTCCAGCCATATTTGTTTATTTCTGTTACTAAACATGGTTTGTTTTCCTCTTTGATTATTTTCCCCCCCTTTACTGTCCTACCTCCCACTGTTGGTTTTCATTGTTATTTTCCATTTCCTCTTCCTGTAATGCTTTGGCGAGGATGTTTTGAAGAGATGGTTTTCTAGCTGCGAATTCTTTAAACTTTTGTTATCGTGGAAGGTTTTAATTTCATCTTCCATCCTGAAGCTTAATTTCGCTGGATACACAATTCTTGGTTGGAACTCATTTTCTTTCAGTGTTTGAAATATGTTATTCCAGGATCTTCTAGCTTTCAGAGTCTGTGTTGAAAGATCAGCTGTTATCCTGATTGGCTTACCCCTAAATGTAATCTGCTTCCTTTCTCTTGTAGCTTTTAAAATTCTCTCCTTATTCTGTATGTTGGGCATCTTCATTATAATGTGTCTAGGTATGGATCTCTCATGATTTTGCACATTCGGCGTCCTGTAGGCTTCTAGGATTTGGGATTCTGTCTCATTCTTCAAGTCTGGGAAGTTTTCTCGTATTATTTCATTGAATAGACTGCTCATTCCTTTGGTTTGGAGCTCTGTACCTTCCTGTATCCCAATGACTCTTAAGTTTGGTCTCTTAATGTTATCCCATATTTCTTGGATGTTCTGCTCATGGTTTCTTAACAGTCTTGCTGAGCTGTCTATGTTCTTTTCCAGTTGAAATACTTTGTCTTCATTGTCTGATGTTCTATCTTCTAAGTGTTCTACTCTGCTGGTAGTAGTCTCCATTGAGTTTTTAAGTTGGTTTATTGCTTCCTGCATTTCTAGGATTTCTGTTTGTTTGTTTTTTATAACCTCTATCTCCCTGTATAGTTGATCCTTTGCTTCCTGGATTTGTTTGCGTAATTCATTGTCGAAGTGATCTTTCATTGTCTGATTTTGCTGTTTAATGTCTTCCTTGATACTCCAGATCATCTGAAGCATGTATATCCTGAATTCTTTATCTGACATTCCATCTGCTGCAGCTGTTACCTCTTCTAAAGTTGCGTTGACCTGCATTGCTTGTGGTCCTTTCTTTCCTTGTCTTTTCATACTGCTTGCGTATCTTTCCTGCAGGTGCGGGCGGCTGCTCTGCTCTCTCCTTATTCCAATTGGGGTGTCGTGGCTACCACGCCGGCAGGTCACTGGGCCTGTTCTGGGCACTGGTGGCGGCTCTGTTCTGCCGCTGCTCCAATTGGGGTGACAAGTATACCACGCCAGCAGGCCACCGGGCCTGATCCGCCAGTCGGTTGCAGGTTTGCCTACTCTGCAGGCGCGGGCGGCGGCTCTACTCTGCCCCTACTCCAAATGGGGTGACGTGTCTGTCGTACCGGCAGGCCACTGGGCCTGTCCCGCTGGTCGGTCGCAGATCTGCCCACCTTTCGGGCACAGGTGGAGGCTCTGCTCTGCCCCTACTCCAATTGGGGTGTCGTGACTACCCCGCCTGCAGGACGCTGGGCCTGTTCCTGGCACGGGCGGCGACTCTGCTCTGCCCCTACTCCAATTAGGGTGGTGTGTGTACCACGCCGGCAGGCTCCTGGGCCTGATCCGCCGGTCTGTTGCAGGTCTGCCTACCTTGGAGGCGCGGGCGGCGGATCTGCCCTGCCCCTCCTACCACGCCTGCGGACCCCTGGGCCTGATCTGCAGATTGGTCACAGGTCTGCTCACCCTGCGGGCACGGGTGGCGGTTCCGCTCCGCCCCCACTCCAATTGGGGTCACGTGACCACCACACCGGCAGGGCCTGATCCGGGCGTGGGAGAAGGATCTGCTCTGCCCCTACTCAAGTTGGGGTGACGTGTGTACCACACTGGCAGGCCACTGGGCCTGACCCGCCAGGCTGTCACAGGTCTGTTTACCTTGCAAGCGCGAATGGCGGCTCTGCCCTGCCCCTCCTACCATGCCCATGTACCACTGGGTCGCAGGTCTGCCCACCTTGCGGGTGCGGGTGGCGGCTCCTCTCTGCCCCCTCTCCAATTGGGGTCACGCGGTCACCACGCTGGCGAGCCGCTGGGCCTGCTCCGGGCGCTCGCAGCGGCCCGTCTCCTCCCCTCTGGCTCGACGACAAATTGAGGAGACTCGGGTGTCTGTGCCTCACCCCCCCTACCAGGAGACCAACTGTTTATGTTGCCGCTGGTATTGATGAAGTTCTCTCCTCCGCCGCTTTCTGATGACATCAGATCTCTGCCATGTTGGTATCCTATGCGAATGGCAGCATTTCGTTCCCCTTGCCGGGCAACCAAAGCAACGGGTGAGTCCTGACCGGCCCTCAGCAGGACCCGGACCGAGAAGCAGTTTCCGCGGGATCCTAGCCTCGGGCCAGGGAAGTTCCGGGAGCCGGAACTCGGCCACTCCGTGCTCGGTGTAAGCTCCTATAAGTGTAGGTTCCAAGAAGCAGTCCCCGAGGGCTCAGTTCCGGGAGCCGGAATTCGGCCGCTTAGTGCTTGGTGTATGCTCTGATAGGAGCAGGGTCCAAGAAGCAGCCTCCGCAGGCTCCGCAGCCCTGGGCCAGGGTGGTTCCGGGACGGTTCCGGGAGCCGGAACTCGGCCGCCCCGCGCTCGGTGTTCGCTCAGATAAGATCAGGTTCTAAGAAGCACCCAGGCACTGAACCCTAGCAATCTGTCTGCAAGCCACAGGCGAATTGCAGCCTGAAATTACCTGTTCTATGGCTGAATGAGCTGCGGTCAGTTGAAAACAGGTATGGTGACGTCAGCTTTCCAACATGGTGGCTGCTGGCCTCCTCTGTGGTCTGACCGGTGTGGAGAACCGAGATGGACCGCTTCCTTCCCCCGTCTCGAACCCAGAATTCAGCCCTGAGTACGGTGCTTGCACAGCTGGCAGAAACTGCAGCGCTGTATCCCTGCGTCACTATCTCCTCGTTTCCCAGCGCGCGCTGCAGACTCTAGCCGCGGGGCGATTTGCTGAATAAGCAGTGTTAACCTCCGTGCGACAAACCTCTCGCGTTTGAGTCCCTGTAGCCGATCCTCGTGCGATGGAAATCCTTCCTCCAGGTTCCGGAGCACCCCACTATTTCTGGAAATTCCTAACAAGATATCCTTTAGCCGTCCTGACTTGTCATACTCCCACACAGTGAAGCAGCACACGGGGGCAATGCACTCCCCTCGCCGCCATCTTCCTGTTTCTGTTGTATATTTTTTATTTAAAAAAAGTGAAAAGAAAAAGTATTTGACATAAATATTTCTAAATTTCCAATAAGTAATTTCTCAAATATATATGATGGTGCTTCATTTTTAAAATAACATCCAATTATCCAATGGGATGACATCCACTTTTTGACTAGAATCTGCGTAGTCTTTTCTACTTTTTTCCTTCTCTCCTTTTCTTTCTTTTTTTCCTGAGTACTCCTAACAGGTAATTCTTAATCTTTTTAAAGAACAAAATAGTTTTTGGTTTTTTATTGTTAGTTGCCTGTTGTTCTCCACTAATTTGAGCTCAAGTTTTTATTATCATTTTCTTTTCTCTTTCTGGAGTTTTTTACAGAAGAAGGAGATTTTTACAAATTGTTCTTTATATAAGTTCTAAAACTACATGCTGATTTTATTTATTTATAAATAATAACATTTATTTCTTTATAAAATAATAGTTAAAGCCAGGCATGGTGGGGCATGCTTGTAATCCCAGTGCACAGGAGGCTGAGGCAGGAGGACTGGGAGTTCAAAGCCAGCCTCAGCAACTTAGCAAGGCCCTAAGAAACTCAGTGAGACCCTGTCTCTAAATAAAATACAAAAATAAGACTGGGGATGTGCCTCGGTGGTTAAGTGCTCGTGGGTTCAATCCTTGGTATCAAAATAATGATGATGATGATGATGATGATACTTAAGGACTTAGATTACCCACTAAAAGTCACAAAACTGATGTGTATTATTGCTTATTCACATTTTGATATTTTTCTGTTGATTATTTAGAGTTTCTAAATGGACAGAATTTTTCCGAGTTAAATCTTGTTACTGATTTATAATTTAATTGACTTTGCTAGAGACTGTGGTCTATAGATCACAATCCTAATTATTGAGAATTTATTTTTTCCTAAATATATACAACTTTTGCAAACAACCCATATTCATTTAAGAGATGTTTATACTCCATTTATAAGGCACAGTATGCTATATATGCCCATGGATTAAATTTCATTGCCCCTGAGATAACATAAAATGTTGAGCAAAGCCATGATAATGGAAAATGGAAGAGGTAGATTTGTTGGAGTGACATGTAGAAGATCTTATTTGGTAATTAATTGAATGTTGGCTACTATGGCAAGTGAAAATCCAGGAAAATTTAATAATATTTTGGCTTAGATTGTTGAGTGAAGTTAGGTACACATTGAAGCAGAAAATACAGGGGGACAAGCTGGTTTGCAGAAATGGGATGAAAGTCTGGATTTTGACATGTTGCTTTTAGAAATGCTGGTGTGACATCAGGTTAATATGTGTAGGAGATAGTTGAAAATAGGTATGTGCAGCTCAGCAAAGAGACCTAGTCTGGAAACACTATTTTGGGATGCATCCACATCAAGGGAGTAATTACAGCACAAGCAAAGTAGGTAGAATGAGAAGAAAAGGCAGCCAAGGACACACTTTGAAACCTATAAAAATGTATTATAATATATATTACTGCCTCACATGCCTTCCTCTTTTTGTATTTTGCTGCAAAATTGGCAAAAGGCAGTGATTATGTAAGTTGTTCTTGGCTGCCATTTCTGACAGGTTAAGCTCACGCTCTCAGACCCAGATTGTTTCCAGTGGCAAAACCTCCCAAGGCTTATCCAGAGCAGCTGGACAGAGTCTCTTCCCACTATCATGCTCCTGCTGCTTTAGCTTTTCTTACCAGGCTTACAGAGTGCCTGCTATTCACAAGTAAAGCAAAGAGGGATAATACAGAAGGGATGAGGAGAACATGAGTGGGTGGAAGAAATGGAAATTTTTGTTTTGTTTTGTTTTGTCACAATTGATAGGGGAGAAAGCAAAACTTTTCAGCAAAGAATATTTCTAAATAAATAAAAAATAATGTTTCAGGCTGTTCCAGACGTATCTGACTCCAAGTTCATGAGCCCCAATCAGCTCTGTTCATCCAGATGCAGAATCCACATATCAACACCAAGGCCCAGGAAGGCAACTAGAAAAAATATTATATTTTGTCCAGTTCACCCTCATTCTTTTGCTTACTGCTTCTGCTTTAATGCAGAAGACAAGAGACAAGAATCAAATAAATGGGAGCAGCAAACATCTCTCCTTTTAAACGCATACCTACCCATTTATCCTTCTATCCTTCCATGATGCAGAACAGTAGCAAACATAGATGAGCTCCAAATCTGCAGTTGCTAACCTTCAGCATTAGAATTCCTAGGAAAATCTGGCTTTCATATCTAATGGTAATTTGAGTTTAGGCGAAGCTCTTCTTATCCTGCCTCAGTTTCTTCACCTGAAAAATTTGCACTTAGACAGAAAGTGGTATCTTTGAGATCACAACCCACACTGGAACATTCTGATTTGTTGAGTTTAAGAAGATATGTAAAGAAATAGACATTCTGGGATTAAATCTTTAGGTACAATTCCACATCCAAACTATGTATTATGCTTCGATCAACCAACTGAGGACAGGATGGATTATAATACACAGAGGCCATTCCTGTTCTCTTTGTTTTCACATCTTAAGAAAGCAGGCTATTCCTAATGGTCATCAGGAAGACCATCTTTCAGTTTGGAAACTGGGTCTGTCCCTCTGAAATAAATTAGATGTGAATAAATATAGACTCAAATGTCATTTTTAGAGAGTTCTGTTTTCAAAAGTAAGCACAGTTTAAAGTGGAGCCAGATGCCATGTCCCCTTCCCAGGATATTTAAGAATCTAGATTGTTGCTGATTGTGCAAAGTTCATGTTTGGACTATGTATAGAGATAGATACAAAATCATTCTAATCAACAGAGTAAAACAGCATCACATTTAGATTTCATGGCAATCTGACACAAAAGATTTAGTGGATGTGCAGGATTGAATTATTGGAAGAGTTCAGGCTACATCTTTTATTGAATGCTTATTGTGTTCCAAGGACAAGGCTTAAAAATAGACATCATGCCATTGTGCATAAAAGAGTAATCACAACTCTCATAATAATAATTTTTTTAAAGTACCTTTTTATTATTCTTCAAGGAAAGCAGACTCATTATTGATAGGAATTGTGAATGCTCTGCTCTGCCTCTTCTCTTCAAAGTAAGGCATCGTTTTTCATATAATTCCTTTTCTGGTGTGTATCCTAGGAAGGCAGTACCCTCTGAAACAAACAGGTGCTAAAGAAAATCTGATGCAAATAAGGACTCCTGCTGCCACAGAGACACATGCTTTGTACCTATATAAATGCATTTCTCAGAAAGCTCTCAGTGTTGAGAATAACTGTTTGAAAGGAACCCAAGCAAGCTAAAAATGTTATTCTTTGTACCCTGAATACATCTGCTTCTGTTTCAGATTGGCTGCCTTAGTTATGTGTGTGTGTTTAACATATTAAAATGAGGCTTCTTTATCCTTTTCCACGATTTCAGCATAATTCTCTCCTTTGGGTTCTGGGTACTGAACTGATTTGCTTCAATTTATATTGTGGTGTCATCTGAGACTCCCGTGCTATACACATTGATGCACAGCTCCAAATGACCATTGCCTGACAGGTCCTCGGTTCCTTCAGCACATACTTGAAGGGTGTTTGTTCACAGGGGTTAAAAAGAACTCACCATGCACTCGCTCCTCCCTTGCCTGGCTCTAGCTATTTGGTGGGGTGGTCACCATGGCCAGTTCCCACAGCCTTCAAATAGGGAAGCACTGAGTTCCCCACTTCCATGTCTGAGTTTTCCACTAAGTGAGGCATGCATGGTGCCAGCACAGCAAGGGAGGATGGTAGTTGGCTGAATCCCAGGTGAATGTCATTCTAATTATACTTGTTAAACTCAGAAAAATCTCTTTCAGGTAACTGTATGTACTCATTGCATGCAGACCCTAGGACAAATTTAGAGAATCATATTGCTACCAACATGTTCTGACATGCAACCTAAATAGCTAGTGCAGACTGCAACTTTTTTGGCTCTTCTCTGGATTTAACTCTCCAGAAAATCCTGAGGAAACCCAAAAAGAAAATATCTGTAAATGTCCCCAGAACAGTGTTTCCCAAAGTGTAACTATGACTTGTCCTGCTAAATGCTCTGGAAAACAGTCCCATGATAAAATATATTTGGGAAACCACTGCTTTATCATTGGGAAATTCATAGTACACATTAACATTTTAAAGGTTTTAAGAACTCCTATTGTTGAAAATGTGTTGATTCTTTTTTATATTCTCTTGCATTTTGCAATAAAAACTTTCTTTTCTTTTCCTTCTTTCTTTCTTTTTTTAATAGTATTTATTATCCAAACTCTGGAGAAACACTAAACCCCCAAACAGTCACAGAAAAATCCAGAAGCTCCTTGTTGTTCCAGATTTCTAAATCCTTAAGCAAGATCTCCCTTGAGCTTATTTAAACCCCTGGGCTTCCTCAAGGAGAATATTATGGACTAGTATTTTGGATCTGGAGTGGGATTTGAATTCAGAGTGGAAGGCTATGCTGGCCAGATGTGCACACTGCTTCACGTGAAGTGGCACTCTGCCTGCCAGCATGGATTCCTGACATTGTTCCTTTCATACATAAAATCTACCCTCCCAAGTTAATTAACATTAGAGCTTGGAGGTGGGAAAGCCAGTGAGTTTTGCTAGAGGCACTTCTGAATTTATTCTAGCAGGCAGTGAGTCAGTGCTCATCTTTTCATTTTAAAGGAAGTCCAGACATTCTTAAAGCATGTTCTATTTTTAACAAAACACTATTAAACTGTCACATACCCTTCTTTCTGTTTTCTTCTCCACTGCTGCTGATGGTGACCAAGATATTTGTAAGGGAATAAAAGCTGTCTCCTTTATATTCAACTGACGTCTCTCCTTCCTTGATATTATTATTTTGCATTTCTATAGACTTTATCTTTCCAAAAGCCTTTACAATAATTTATTAGTTATTTGTCCCAGCTTCCCTATTGGGTCGAACACAGTGATTTACCACTTTTACCATTTCATCTCCTACCATTTCATTCAGTTCCTTCCCTCTTCTTTTGGTGGAGAGAAGTGACAGGTAAACAACTAAATAATAAGGGCCTACTGTGTGTCAAGCACTTTTTTTATCATGTAATCACCATAATCCTCTAAGAATAATATGATTTCTGGATGGGGTGTAGTGAGATTCATGCTGTTCTGCCTTCCTCCCTACAAGATTGCTGTGGAGAAAATTGAATATACAACAACAGCCCTGGCCAACTGAAAGGACAAATGATCAGCTTTAATAATAGCTGTTTCAAAATAAAAAAAAAAAAAGTTAAAAAGACTGAGGATGTAGCTCAGGATAAAGAACCTCTGGGATCCAACCCCACAACCAAAAAATAACAATGATGATGATGATGATAATACCTGGGCAAGTATCTGAGGAGGTTGTGCTCCCCCATCACCAATGCACACTCTTACACTTCTAGAGCTCAACCCTAGTTGAGCTGTGTGGAGTGTGGAGTGTCTGTCAGGGGGCGCCAGTGGGAAGCCTAGATTTGTAGTCATACAGTGAGGTTTTTATCCCTTCTGACAATATAGAAGCAGTCATGAAGTGACCATATAGAAACCCGAGAGCAGGTTTTATTCAGGGACTTTCCAGGTAGGGCAAAAGGTCTTCCCTGAATGAGCACAGAATTCAGGGAGACATGGAACTTAGAAACATATTTTTAAGGCATAGAAATCCCACACTGATTAACTGTGAAGATAAAAGCTGAGGTTCTGTTCCATTGAATTAGAAAGTCCCTCCATGAAGGGTAGTGAAGTGTGGACTCCATGGAAAAATAGTGGAAGCAGCTTCACATGTGACCAGTTTAGAAAAAATGAGGAGAGCAGCAGCCATGTTTTTTTCCTTCTCACAGGTGTTATTAATTATCAAAACTATTTTACAAATGAAAAAACAAGTCACAGGTGTTTGAATGAATGGTACAAGGTCATACCAGGCAGTGACAGGTAGACCAGATGAAGCCCTCTAACAGTTCACAATGCCCCAGTGTCTTCTGTCTCTTGAATCCAGAGCCACTTGCCTTGCAGCTACTAGTTCCATTTTTTTCTTCCCTCACGCCATTTTTATCTCAGGAATTACTGTGTAGTGTAGCCGCAGAAAGAACATATTACTCTTCATCTATCTTCCTAGGTACAGGCTACCTTATAACTACACCTACCTAGGACCAGGTATCAGTCAATTTCAGAAAAGTACTTTTGTGACATCTATTGTAGCAGCTAAGGCCATTAATTTTGGTACGAATGCACTTTTTCATAGAAAGACTCTGTTAGGACCTTTATTATGGGGCCTTTTATTTAAAAGTTTTGTACATTCCCAAGAACTAGATTTAATGCATTGGTGACTTAGTTTTAAGTTTTAGCAGATAAGATGAAATAAATTAAAGAGGTAAAGAATCTTAGAAAAATGAGAAATGGCCAAGAATAATAGTTAACAGCCTGACCAGGGGGAAAAAAAGGAAAAAAAATTTAAATGCAAAAACTTAAAACTCATAGCAGTGTAAAGATACTGAGTAAAAGTCAAAGAGCCCAAAATATTATTCAATGAATTTTAAAGAGATCAATGTATTGTACAATACTAAATACTCCTGCTGGTTCTTGAAGGAAACAAGTTGAATTAATAGGAGTTTTTCTTTGGAAATGACTAGAATGTATATGCTAGGTATTTAAGAAGATTTCCATTCCAAGAAGTCAAATGTAAAATTGGTGTTTAAAGAGGTAACCCTTTAGATATTTAAAAAAAATGAATTAAAAAATATTGAGGGTTTTACAGAATGATAAATGTGGTCTTAGGGATATATTTTGTACTCTTCCGGGAATAAGTACACTGGAAGGGAATTACAAATTTGCCGCATTTTTTATGGATTAAGCACACATACGCCTTGTTATATATATTTTTAAATCTTTATTTTGTTTATTTATTTATTTTTATATGTGATGCTGAGGATCGAACCCAGTGCCTCACGCGTTCGAGGCAAGTGCTCAACCACTGAGCTACAGCCCAGCCCCCCCACACACACACTTGTTATATAATTCCTTTACATTCTGTACAATCATTCAAAAGAAATATATCATCTCTTGATGTACTACCCCCAAAGCGGAACTTATACTGAAAATTTTGTTGTTTATGTGAAATTCAAGATAAGCTGGGAATTCTGTACCACTATTCATTCCCTCTAGAAATCATACTCAGGAAGTTCCAATGATCAGCCAACCTGTGGAACTAATGGGGGTTCTGCTCCCCTGTAGAGACCTACACTCCCAGATGAGCACCCTTGTTGCCTGAAACTTATAATCAGCTGGCCCATTGACCTGGTTCCTTGATGAGGATTTGGTCTCTCCACTGTCAGTAGAAGAGTGCTGACCCACAATATCAAAATGCTATACCCCTGATGTCCTTAGTGATGTTTCTACGAAGCCTCAAAGACCCCACAATTCAGTCAAGAGACTGGCCTGCTTTGATGACAAGAACTCGGCTAATAAAACAGAAAAAATAAAGAATCACAGAAAAACAATGGATTCTATGAGAAAGGACAAAAGCCTGTATTTATACCTGATGATTCTGGCAATTGTCAGTGGGAAGGAAGCATAGCACAGATTATTTTTATAGGCCATGAATAAACACAGTACTCCCTTTTTTACTTCTGTCTGAATTTAGGAAGGTAGATTAACCCTTAATTTTCCTTCCTTTCATTCTCCTTCTTTGCTCATATGCATTTAGCTGTTTTGAGAATAATGAAAGGAAATCAAAGTGCCTTTGTCAGATTTGACAACCAAGTGCAAATAGATTGATTAAAAACATGATATTTCTTTTCTTCAGTTTAAATAGAGGAGAGATTTGTGGGTAATATGCATATTATGTGTTCACTGGTCACAAGCTAGCAGTGGGAAGAGGGAGGAAATATGGAGGCACCAGCACTGCTGTTCTGCTTTTAAGCATGAGATTGATTTTAAATTTTTTCCTGTGTGTCAGTTTCATTACAACCAAATTAATCCTTCTTTCAGTGACTTGAGACTTTTTTTTCTGAGCCCCTCGTAGGAAAAAATATGTACAGATGCTTCTCATTTTTCACAAACAGTGAGTTGTCTGAATGCTGAGTTAGTGGTCTTAACTCAGAAGAAGGTAGTTTAAATAAAATAGCTTATCAAAGAAGGCCTTTACTTTTAACTTAATTGTGTTTCCTCTCTCCTTGAATTCTAGCATGAAGGTAGAGAGCTCAGAATAAACTCATTTTTTTTTTGCACTCATATAGAATTTCAATTTGAGGATACTCCTTCATTTAGAAAACCTTGAAGGTCTTAAACAAGCTCATGTATGGTCAGCAAATACCTCATTTGCCTGCTTCTCTCCTTTGCCCATAGATGCTTCATGGAAATAGATAAAATGGGAGCAGAACCAGGTACTAGGTGAGGAATTGTAGGTGATGGGGAAATATTTGGTTTGAGCCAAGACCCAGGCAAGAGTCCTGGATGAAGGTAGGTATAACATAGAACCTTGTTCAATTGGACTAGAAGAAAAATAGTTTAAATTTGTGGAGAAGAATTTAGCATCTAAGTTATCCATGCTTATTTCCCTAATTTAAATTATATCGTATACAGAATTGTCTAAATTAGGAGTGAGAAAGAACAAAGAAAGGTAGTAGAGGGAAAAAAACAAAAACAAAGAAAATGAGGGAAAAAAAGGCCTGGTCTTGGTATAGGAGAGCAGTCTATTGCCCTTCTTGGACTTTTCCCTGAAGACCTTAAAAGAGCGTACTACAGGGATACTGCTACATCGATGTTCATAGCAGCACAATTCACAATTGCTAGACTGTGGAACCAACCCAGATGCCCTTCAATAGATGAATGGATAAAAAAAATGTGGCATTTATACACCATGGAGTATTACGCAGCACTAAAAAATGACAAAATCATAGAATTTGCAGGGAAATGGATGGCACTAGAGCAGATTATGCTTAGTGAAGCTAGCCAATCCCTAAAAAACAAATACCAAATGTCTTCTTTGATATAAGGAGAGCAACTAAGAACAGAGCAGGGAGGAAGAGCAGGAAGAAAAGATTAACATTAAACAGATACATGAGGTGGGATGGAAAGGGAGAGAAAAGGGAAATTGCATGGTAATGGAGGGAGACCCTCATTGTTATACAAAATTACATATAAGAGGTTGTGAGGGGAATGGGAAAATAAACAAGGAGAGATATGAATTACAGTGGATGGGGTAGAGAGAGAAGATGGGAGGGGAGGGAGGGGGGATGGTAGAGGATAGGAAAGGTAGCAGAATACAACAGTTACTAATAGGGCATTATGTAAAAATGTGGATGTGTAACCGATGTGATTCTGCAATCTGTATTTGGGGTAAAATTGGGAGTTCATAACCAACTTGAATCTAATGTATGAAATATGATATGTGAAGAGCTTTATAATGTTTTGAACAACCAATAAAAAAAAATTAAAAAAAAAAAAGAAGAAGGTTGGAAGGAATTTGATATGATGATAGCCCACTTACCAAGAGACAGCATTATAATTGGTACACATAGCTGTGAAGTACACATGTCCGTTCCCTGTGTGGGCATCTATGTTTTCTGCAATCTAACCTTACATCTTGCAAGACTTCTAAAAAAGAAGAATTGAATCAGATATAAAAATCAATTTTTATTTACAGTAAAAATACAAGTTGCAATAAATTATAAACTTTAAGAACTGGTTTATAGAATAAACATAAAATCAAGAGAATATGATCATTATTTTATGAATTAACTGTCCAAAATATAATTAATATTTTAAACCTTACCCTTTTGTTGAATATATTTTGATTGCTTCTTCATAAGACTATGCCTCTATAATAATTTCTATAGAGGAAATGAAAGAGAATTTAATTTTCCTCTACTACTATTAATCAAAAATTGTATTTTCATATTGATTATTTTAAAAGTCCTTTGATTTTTGCAACTCTTATTGGTAATATCATGCAAATGTTTAGAATTGTTATCAACTTAGGGAAAAGGAAATGTCTACTGACATTCTTTTATTTATGAGCTTTAAGATGTAAGAACACTGAGAATTTTCTTGCACAATGATTATTTTTAACTACTATTTGAGTTGACAGCACTCATTAATTTGTTTATGGCCAGCATTCCCATTCTAGTGGCAAATTAAGAGTAACTATCTTTGTTGATTTTCTTAATTTGTATAAAGTTAACAAGAAACTTAAAAATTTCTCAAATGAGTGAAATTTCACGTTTAACTTCACAACCATCATACATGAAGACTGTAGTACTCTGACAGACTCCCATTCTTTCCTATAGGAAAGAATTTCCATTTGGGTGACAGTGGAATCCTCTGTTTATAATTTTTCAGATATCTTTGTAAGACACATACATACTGAAATATGACCATGTATGGCTCAATACATTCTCACAAATGCACATTCATGAAATTGACATCATGATCAAGAACTGGAGAGTCTCCCCCGTGCCTCTTGGTTACCACTCCCATAGGAGGAATCACTATCTGAATTATACCTGTAGAAATCCATCTTGTGCCTGGCTTCTTTCACTCAATTTTGTGTTTGTGATATACATGTAGTTTATATGGTTTATTCCTGTGCTGTAGTTTTTCAGTATGCAAACACATCTCAATTTAAAAATCTTTTTCTATTATTTATAGATATTGAGTGTTTTTTAGTTTGGGGCTACTATAAATAATGCTGTGAAGAACATTCTTTGAATGTCACTTAGTGAACAAATGAAACCACTTCTGTGAGTTATGTTTTTGGAACTGATATTACTAGATCCTTAAGTACACAGATTCTTTCAAATAGTTTTCCCAAGTTATTGAGCTAATCTGCATAACTTTTACATGTTTGATGTTTGGAACAATTTTCTATTGACTTCTGGCTTTGTACATATCCAACTTTGACCTTTACCGTTCATTTCAATCTGGTGCTGGATGATATAAAATAATGTTCATATAATATTACTACCTTTGTCTCTTCAATGCTAAGCAAAATAACACCTGGGAAGAAAGGATATTCCTACTAGGTGCTAATAATTTTCAAGAAATGAATCATGATCTCAATTAAATTCTATTCTACCTCACTATATGCAGTACCAACTCAACTAATAGTTTAAGACAATTCACAAAATAACTGGAGCCACTAAAATGCCACCTACTACTAGAAGAAGTATTATTGAAGAAAAGACAGTTGGAAGGAGGCAACAGTTGTACTCTATTGTAACTAGAATATCAAGATTTTTGCAAATTTTAAAAATCATATGACTAAATCGAACAAATTACTAAAATCTTCCTCTGGAATTTGCAAAAGGGCCTTGTCAGGGAGTGGTCCTGAAGCACTAGATTATCCATTACCTGTTGCTTGAATGTTGTCACTTTGAGGTAAAAAAAATTACAAAAATTAATTTGACATTCAACATTAAGCATATTTTGTTCTGTGTCAAATGTGGTTGACCAAGTAGTTCTGCTAATTTTATCTAAGATCACTTGGATGTTAGGGGAGGTCAACTGATCTAAGGAAACTTTGACCAGGAGGATTTGGCATGCTTCAGATCTTTTCGAGTTCTTCCATGAAGCCAGTCCAAGGTTTGTCTCCTCTCTTGGCAGGAACTGGGAGCATGAACAGAACAAGCTCCAATGTGCAAAACCATTTTAAATCTCAGTTGCATCACATTTACCAATTTCTTTTTCTTTTTTTTTTTTTTGCAACTGACCACCAAAAACTGTTCAATCATCCAACATATCACCAAAATCTCTGAGGGAGTAGGAACCTCCATTAGATGATTCTAGAATACTTATTTTTAGAATGACTCAGTAAGTAAAAGGAAAAATAAAAACTATCATAAAATGCTGTGATTTGAACATGTAACTTTTTGGTATTTTATTATTTGTTTTTTTAGATATATGTGACAGTAGAGTATATTTTGACATATTACATATACATGGTGCATAACATTCTAATTAGGATTCTATTCTTGTGATTGTATATGATGTGGAGTTTCACTGGTGGTATATTCATATATGAACGTAGGAAAATTATGTCTGATTCATTCCATTGTCTTTCCTATTCCCATCCTTCTTCCCTTCCCTTCATTCCCCTTTGTCTAAACCCACTGACCTTCTATTCTTCACATTTACTAATTTCTTGATTGTCATGGAAAACCATATGGGTAATTCCAAAGTGAAAAGTGGGATTGGGCTACAAAATTCTGTAGCAACAAGCATTGATAAAAAGGAGGAGGAAGATTAAAATCATGCCATCAAAATGTGACAATTGGATACCTAGGAAATTTGCCTCTGGTCATCCCAATCTTCCTTCCATTCATATCAGAAGTACCATTTGGGGTAAGAGGGTTGGAAGAGCAAAGTAGATAGAAGACACAGCTATTGTATAATTTTTGTCTTAAAGGAAATATTCCCCATTCAAAATGTCTGCTTTCTTGCTACCTAAGCCTTCCATAAATTCTTTTCACATAGAAAAGAGCAAGGGAAATTTTTCACATTTTCTAGGGCTACATGGAAAATGATGATATCTTTATAGCATACTGTACTGGGCTGCTTCTGGTGAGGGCCAAACTGGGTGAGTTCCCTAAGGTCTGTGATGCTTCCTATCTTTATAAGCCTGGAACTAATTCCTGTCAGATCTTTGCAATTCAGAGAACTAGTTTGCAAAGTCTTCATTTTAAATTAAGCCTGAGGCTGCTCAGGTTTTCACCACTAGGTAATCCTGCCTTGGGTGTATGAATTGCTTTTCATATAGAAGCCCTTCAAGAATGACATAATGTAAGTTTTATCAGTCACTCACATGTGAGTACAGAAAGGTTGACCGTGTCTCTCTTTTACTGAGGTTTCATTGTCATTTGTTTGGTGTTATTTTCTGGGAAAAAGAAAAGGGAGAAGTGTGAAAATTGAAGCAGGAAAGAATAGGAAAAGATGTGCTTTGGAAATTCAGAGGGAAAAAAAGAGTAGACGGTCCCCTTTCCAATTTGGGGACTGGCATTAATATTCTATTATTAATCATTCCACTCACTGTGAGAACATCTTATTCTTGACTAGAAAAGTAAGAAATATCTTCATCCCAAACTACTAATGTATTATGAAAGAGATGTCCAACCTGAACTACCAGGACGATGTTGTTTTGTAGAAAGTTTAGATATAGTAGGGAAGTTAGGCATTCTTTTTGCATTACCAAATAGAGTTATATAACTGTTAATCTGTTAGGTCATTGACTATTTTAGTTGGTTGATGTCCTGATATCCTCTATATACATTGAAGAAATAGTTCATGAAATGTCCTAGAGAAAACACATTAACATTTTCTGTATTGAATCTGTATGTAGAGTTACAAATGCTTTTGAGATTTAAGAATTAAGGTAAAAACTTATTTTAGTCAACTTGAAGAGAAATCAGAATTGCAGTATTGAATAGAAATCTCATTAAAATGGAAGTTTATTGCTGTAGAGGATGAAGGGATATATTGTTTATTGAGTTTTTTATTTGTTTCCATAAAACAAATGTTAGGTATGCACTGTGTCTGCAAACAATAACAAATGGAAGAGTTGCAAAAGAGTATATTCCTGCCAGTTCCCAAGGAGTACCTACAATTATCCTTTCTGCTGCAGCTGTATTTAAATGTAATATAAGATGTTCTTCATATGATTGGTGTGTTTTTCACATTTTGTTAGTGGTGTGTTTTTCACATTTTGTTAGTAGTTGATGGAAGCATGGACAGAATTTCTTTCATACTATTCAATTTTTAGAACTATGTCTTAGACAATAGCTTGGTAGGGATGCTTTAAACGAATTACTAGTACCATGTTGTTCATATTTAGAGAGTTCATATTTAGTAAGGAAGTAAATTATTCTTGTAAGATTTTCATGTGTCATTATAGAATATTAATCTCTGAGGTCATTGCCATTTGTACTAAATTTCACTCTCTAAGGCCATTTCATTGACACTCCAAGGCTGTGTTTATTTGAGGGCCAAAACTGAAAACCTTCTGAGATTTAATTTAGTGATTTTTTTCATTTAGAAATATCATCTTTGCCTGGATTTGGATCTACTCACAGATTTTATAGTTTGATACCTTCTTAAGTCTCTGAGCTTATGTAAATATAACTCTAGTTTGGGCCTCAGAGTGTAAGTTTCATCTTTAGTAACCCCTATACACAGGTGTGAATACACACTTCCCTAGCAGTGCATAGGACTGAGAAAATTCACCAACACAATAGCCAGCATTAAATGTATTGATATTACACAGATATTCAACTTCCAATTTTACATGTATTTTCAAACAAGTAACATGGTCTTCAAGTAGAATATTAGGTAACTGCCCTGTGGGTTTTCGATACAAGAAGACTTTGCCATCCTCAGGTTCAGTCCTTCAGTTTCAGTTGGCTGTATCCAGAGTGGATGGGGAAATCCTAAATAAATTCCTACCCAGCCGGCATAGGGTGGGAGTGCTTCAGGGGAAATGAGATTATTCAGAGGAGCCAGCTGTCTCCGCAAAGAGTATAAATGAGTCATACTGCTGCCCTATTGCCTTTCTTTTTCTTCCTGTCTGTCCTCTGTTTGGTGTAAGACAGAGACTTACCTTAAAAGGGACTAAAATCTTTAGAGATCAAAAGATCAGTATGGAGTGTCTTTCCTCAGAACTCACTTTTTTTTTTCCTAGCCACAGACTTAGAGTAGACAGGATTCCATTCCATTCCATTCTAAATAATCGCACCCATCCAATTTTGCCACATAGTTGACTTTCTTCTTTTCTACATTACCATACCTCCATTCTGAGATCAGGGCAGAACAGAGGGAAAAGAGGTGTGAAAAGATAGATAGGAATAGGTTGGATTCGTTCAAACTAAGCATTCTTTATGTGGATTTTTCAAAACTCCAAAAAGAAGGCTTAGAAATTTCAAGAGACCCAGCAGTAATTGTGAAAGTCTAGTTCTCTCAGAAATCATGGACCATATGTTGGATTGGATTAGGGTCAGTTTATGTATATTCCCCATCTTTGTTTTCAAATGTGTTGGGAAGATGTTTATTTTAGAGAGAAAAAATGGGGATACTTGCAACTCTGAATAACAGGAGGGATGATTTATGGTAAAGACACTGAGCATGATTGAGGTTAGATGCATTGTAGAATAGCAAAAGTGTGAAAGAAGTAATTGAGTACTTTCTAAATGAAATCTGGGTTTTGGAACAGATGGGACTACAAACAGCAGAAAAAGCTGAGGGTGGTGATAGGAAGATAATCACAAATGTATTAATACAAGGAGCTCTTACTATATTTATGTCAATGACAAGATAATTAATTAGTACTTCAGAAGTTTTACTTCTTTAAACCTTGCCATAGTATTGCATAGCTTATGACAAGAAAATGAAATAATGATTTTTATGCAGCTTTCCTAATCAATTGTGTAAATAAATAGCTACACACACATCTACATTTACATGTATATACATACGATTTTTGAGTGAGCATTTATAAGGACAAATCTTTCTTACTCGTCAATGCCTGACCTAAATCCAATTACATAACTAGATTATTTTTTTTTCCTTAAAAATATCTACTATTGGGCTGGGGACATAGCTCAGTTGGTAGAGTGCTTGCCTTGAATGCACAAGGTCCTGGGTTCAAACCCCAGCACCAACTCAAAAAAAAATCTATTACTTAGCCAGTACTTGCTTCTGGCATCTCTTTCCATGATAATGTTGTGTAACAAACCCCCTTCAAAAATATGCATTTCCTCTCCTCTTCATAGATTTGCCAGCTAACTTTGTCTTGACTGACCTAGACAAGGCTCAGCTATGTGACTGTGTTGCAGGTTGCAGGTCAGATGGGCTTGCCGCCAGCCTGCAATTTAGGTTTCGTTGAACTTCACATATATTCATGCTGGAACCCGGGCTTCAGAAGCAAGACATGTTCTTCTCCTGGCAAATTAAATGAGCTCAGTCGAGTGAGCCAAAATACCATACAAATATAGTTTCATTACAGAGAAAGCCAACTATCACTATGTATTTGGTGCTTGTTTTTAGATCTTAGACTGACTTATATATTTCATATTTACACTTTGCAGTCAAAACAAAGAAGTATAGAATTTCTTCAGTCCAGGAATCACCAAGTAGACACCATCCTAGTATCCAGTCTGATATAATTTTCTTTGGGTTTGGTACAATCCACTTATAAACCATACGTCTGGTGCATGGCCCTTCATCTAAGATAAAATTTTCAATAATGATGAAGAGAATTTCATTCTATGTTATGGTTTGGATGTGAGGTATTCCCCCAAAGCTCATGTGTGTCATAATGCAAGGAGGTTTAGAAATCAAATGATTTGGGTCATAAAAGCCTTAATCCAATCATTGAATTGGTTGTTCCCCTAATGGGATTAGCTTGAGTAGTGACTAAAAGCAGATAGGGTGTTGTTGGAGGAGGTGGGTCACTGAGGGCATGTCTTTGGGGTATATATTTTGTGTGTTGACATTAGTCTCTCTGCTTCGTGGTGGCCATGTCTGAAGCCACTTTCTTCTGCAATACTCTTCCACCATGATATTCTAACTTGCCTCAGGTCCCAAAGAATGGAGTTGGCAGCCTAGGGACTAAGACTTCTGAAACCATGAGCCCCCAGATAAACTTTTCTTCCTCTAATTGTTCTTGTTAGGTCTTTTGGTCTCAGAAACAACAACAGCAACAACAACAAAAAAATGACTAAAACCCTCCATCCCTTATTTTACCACAAACCTTTAGATTTTAATGATTACAGCTATAAGAACAAAGAGTAATATAAAAATTCTGATCCATGGGGCATTGAGACTTCAGTTCTTTCGCCTTTGCAATGTGAAGAACCCTGAGATATGGAGACTATGGTTCCATTACTCCTCATTAAATAGGTTAATATTTTAGATTCAATGAGGAAAATACACTCATAAAGCACTTATTACTTTAGAAATAACAATGCATGCTTTACTCTGTGGCCTCCAGGCATGATTATGATCACTGTAACCAGGTAAAGTAGATCTGTGACTTGTAAAGCAGAATATGTAATTCACTTGTCTCCCCTAGATCACCTGCTATAAATTCATATTTCCTATCCACCCATGATGTCATTTAAAATATTGTTGCTGTGTAAGAATACCAAATGCTTGATGACTTGATAATTCATTAAAACCCTATTTTCTGTAAAAAATAAAAAAAAATCAGAAAATATTTAACCCATATCCTATCCCTATTTCTCAAAATTGACTGCAACTTGGACAATGGGTTAAATGTATCTAAAATATTTATCTTCCAACATTCATTCATTTAATATAGTTGTTCTACTTAATTCAAAACCAAAGAGCAACATCTGAGTTGAATAAAATTACTAAATGGCAGACACTCGTTAAAGCATTGCATTCATTTTATCAACTACTGTGAAGTGGTTTTAATATGTGTAGAATTTTGTTTGTTGCTATTTATTAGAATAAAATCTATCTTTACTTTGATTTTATCTTCCAAGGTAAAAATTACAAGTTTTTCTTACAGCTCCTGATATTTGAAAAAATATGTAGATGTATAAAATTATACAAACAATATACATCATAGAAAAGATAGGAGTATCTCTTGTGTATTCATCCCTAAAGTCATAATCCATCCCATTGTAGTCTACACATTTAATATTAGAAAATATCAAGAGTTTCTTAAAACTAATTGAATCTGCTAACATCTTGATTGAAAAAAAAATGGGGCTTTTATGGAGGCCATGCCAGTTTCTGTAGACCGTTCCTTTGTACCATGCTTTAAGGTCAAGAAGGGGTCAAAGAACACTTGTTGTTCTAATATCAAAATATGTAAAATGCCTTACATGTTAGTTTTTACTGATGCTGATATGGCATTTTGCATTTGACCTCTGTCACAGGAGAATGGTTTTAAAAAATAATTAAAGCTAAGCATATTTATCCAAGGGAACATTATTGCTAAACTTTATTTTCATAAGATAGCAATGAAACATTCAACCATTAGAACAGAAATATTTGATAGTAATATCTAAAGGTGGTTTCTGATTTCCAAAATATAGAAGGAATGATGATGCATTCTTAATCTTCAAACATTCCATCCTTAGAAGCAACTGCTCCCTTTCTTCTTGAATCACAAGTGAAATGGGTTTGTAGTAATGTGGCTTTAGTCTATTCAAGAAGCTCCATCATCCCCCTCTGTTTCTGATAACCTCTGAAAAAAAGGATTGGGACCAGGTTAGCTAAAGGAACAAAAGGTCAGAACTGAAAGTAGTATTAACAATTTTGTTTAGGCAAAATCCAGCAATAAAAATGCTAACAAAATTTCAAATCAAAGGAAACAATGAAGACTTTAGAGTTGAATTTTGGACCTTTACTGACTTGGCGTGTCATCTTCTTCCTCTGTAAACATTTTAACTGTTCTAATTTCTAATGTTGTGTGTTGTCCCTTATGTCACTGCTACTCAAAAGTATGGCCCATAGACTGATCCAGGGCTAACTGGTAAACTGAAATGAACCACACTGAGATGAACATAAAAATTGAGAAGGAATGTTTGAGTAAGCATATTTACCTGGTATGATGGTTAATTTTATATGTAAGTTTGACTGGATTAACAATGCCAAGATAACTAATAAACTAATAAACATTATTAATTTCTTTATGTGTGTGTATTTGGGGAAGAAAGTAGCATTTAAATCAGTAGACTGAGTAAAGAACATCTGTTCTCACCTATATGGGTGGGCATCATCCAAACTTTTGAGAACTCAATTAGAACAAAAGTGCAGTGGAAGGGCAAATTCTCTCTCTTCTTGAGCTGGGAATCTTTCATTGCCCTTAGGTATTAGAACTCCTGATTCTGTAAATCACAGAAGAATCTGTGCTCTCAAAGAAGAAGTCTCTGTCAAAGACTTAGCAAAATTAATTTTCCATTAAAGTAAAATCTGGACAAAGCCCTGTTGCAGATGGAAACTCCAAAATAGCTCTTCATCGAGTGCTGTAAGAACTTACATGCTACAGCTGGTGTTAAAGTATTTGCCTAGCATGCCCAAGGTCCTGGTTTCAATCCCCAGCACTGGAGAGTTAAAAAAAAAAAAAACAAACAAACACTTTACATGCTCATCTCATGTTGAGATTATAGAGCAGCTAGGTCTTCAGACCCTCCAGCACAATGGGAACCACTGTTTCAGACCCTAGCAGTAGTATTAAGTTTTGGCTGTAACTCAAGCCTTGCTTTTCTAAGTTGTTTCTAATATCCTGTTTGGTTAAACAAAGTATCTAAATCAGATAAGAAAATACTTTTAATTATACTGTAGAGAGTTATCCACCTAAAAATATGTTTTTCTTTCCAATCGACCTCTGTTGGTCATAGCATGCATGAGTCCAGCTTGGATTCAGACAAGCTGCCCAAGCCAAGAGTTAATATTAAACCTACCTCCTTTAATCTATCTTGTAAAATACTTTTCTTAGTCAATATGACCTCAGTCAATATGACATAGCTTCTCCTCTAGTATTCTAGTTTTTCTTTAGAATTGAAAACCATGGAATTGTAATATATTGAAAGGAATTGAGATCATGTCTCCCAAGCACTTAAAAAAATTCCATAATCATAATGAATCTTTGATCTCTACTTACTTCACTATCCTTTTGAAAATCACCACATTTGCTATTCTCAAAATTCTTGAACACAAGGCAGAATCTGTTGTTTGTAAGTCTCTCTCCCAAAGAAGAATAAAACACTGAAAGACAGTAATGGACAAATGCAAATCTATTTTTCTACTTCCCTTAGAATATCAACCACATTGTTTTGTACACTGAAGATGTTAAATTTAAGTACTCGTTAAATGAAGTTGCAACATTCTTATAGCTTCTCCTATTCATTAGTTTTTGCTCTTCTCTTTTTTGAATCTACTCAATTTTTATATTTGGATTGTAAATATATTTAATTAAATTTTACACGTTTAATATAGTTTCTTCTGTGAATGCCTTACTTAGTATTTTGCATATGCTATAAAATAACATTTCTCTTTAAAATCTATTTGCCTGACCTTTACAGAGTGCTTCCTTACAGTCAACATCTAAAACAGCAGATCTTTTGTTTACATTTGCTGTATGCAGAATATATTTGTGTTTCTTATCATCATTCATGCTTATTCTTTTTTCAGTGTTGTTTATCTCTAGGCTCATCTTCTTAGTGAATATGAGTGTCTGTTAGATTGTTTTATCCTATGCTAAAGCATGTATCTTTTCCAAGCTCAATCTTATTTTAGTTGTTTTCTGCTCACATTTGTAAATGTGTTAGCAATCCTTACATTATTTGCAGTTCACTGACATTTGCAATATCTTTAAATCTAGGGCCATCTGCAACCTCTCCATAGTCAGCTTCCATACAGTGATGAACCTTTTAATAGCCTCACGAAGAGTTTGCCAAAAGTAGATCTCCAATCATTAATGATCAGTCTTCACTAATTGCCAAATCAATAGTATTAATTTCAGATTAAATTAGAATTGAATTAGAATTTTAACATCTATTTTATATTAATTGAAACTCAACTGTAACAGTGGTCTTTATTACTTGCTTATGATTTCATCCACTATAAAACTATCGGAAATGATGTCCACCATTTGTTCTTCTCAAGATAATATTGCTTATCTGTCATCTTGATGTTTATGATTGTTCTCTAAGAACATCTGTTCCTTTTAAAAACTGCTTATGTCAGCCTCCAAAATCATTCTCTTTACCTATTATGAAGATTAGTTCCATTCACCCATTATTACTACATCTTTTAGATATACATAGAGCTCTCTCTTTTTTCCATACCTTTGCAAAAATCAAATTTAATCACTCTGACACCCAACCATTAAGTCAATTTTCCAATTATTCCATTCTCTGTTATTCAGAACTGTTTTTGTAGAATTTTAATTATATCACAATCATACAGAGTAATCTTATTTTATTAAAGTAAAATTTAAGAACTTATCTGAGTCTCTCAGATTTGGACTTATTAATGTCATGTGTCCCATTTTTTCATTCTGTTTATTCAATTCTTTCATCTTTCTTGGCATCACTTGAGGTTTTAAAATACCTTTGAACACGTGAGTCAGCCCTGACTCATCCTTCTTTTGTACTATTCTTTAAAAAAAATTCTACATTATAATACCCTACCATTGACACTATACTAGTACATAAATGGAAGACAGTCAGGGTTACTATGGCATACTAGATTCAGATTCAGATTTCTGCAACCCCAGAGGGAGTTTCAGTGCTTTCTTGGAAACCCAGTCAGCTACTCCTTGAACCTGTTTTCATATATACTCTGTCTGTAGACTTTATCTATACCATATAAACTGTAGGCCCACTACCATACCCAGGACCTCAAGCCCATGGAGTATCCACCTATTCAGCCTGAATGTTGAATATTTCCTATCCCTAGTTCAACAAAGTACATGCCCACCAGGGCTATGGTTTCAACCTCCCTGAAGACCATCCCAAGCAAAGGGCAAACTTTTAGTAAAGCGGTTACACTGGACAGTGAGAAGGCTCCTCTTGTGTATTATATTGGTTCCCACTCTCTGTTCCCCATTACTTTTTCTTCCATTTGCCTTGTACATATCCTTTCACGTCCTTACCTTCATGCTCTTCTTCTCTTTTAATAATTTGTTTCTTTTTTAACTCAAATCTGTTCCAATCAAATAAAGACTGATAAAAAAAATCTCCATTCCATCAAGATATTCTGAATCCCTTGCTAGTTGCCTACTCATTCTGGTGAAAATAGATGGAATGATTTATGGAATTAAATATAATACACACACACACATTTGCATATATAAACTCTTCCTTGTAGCAATCCACCCTCACATCCAGCATAAAGAAACAAGTGAAAAGAGCTGAATTTGATCAGCATGAAGTAAACTCAGCAGGATGAGGTCAAAATGTTATAACTATAAAAATAGGATGAAAGTCCAAAAATAAGAATGGGGGAAGGCAAGGGAGAGAAGTTTCCTGTAAATTTCTTTGATATCAATACAGTACCAAGTAAAGCAGCATCTTCTTTATAGTAGTGAGGTTTATGAAAATTCATATTTCAAAATTGATAATTTTAGTTGTTAATTATTCTGTTTACAAAAGTATTAAAATAGTGCTTTTAATAGCATCTCCCTTATGTCATTTCAAATATGACTCTATTTACAGAAACTCTATTATATAACAGCCTTTTGAATAAAAATAAGTGTATCAAATGTAACAATGTATGGATTCAGAGAAATGGGAAAATTGTGAATTAAGCAAATCATTTATTATTCAGCAACTATTGTATCAGAATCCATTTGGATAAATCCACAAAGGCGAAAACATTGAGTCATTGGTGAAAAGGAAAATGTTTTATTCAAATTTTTAGCCTTTGTCTAGTACCCAGCATAAAATAGATAATTATCATTGGTTATATTCCTTAGTTCACAAAACCTGAGATGAGGACTTAGGCATACACAATTTATTGAGGAGTATTGCTTAAGAAAATTATGTAAGTGGGAAAGTAGGATAGGAAAGGAGAAAGACCCAAAAAAGATATTGCCTTAGGAAAACTCTTAACTTACCCTGGTACATGTTAAGACTCTGGATTGTGGCATGACTGCAGAGTTGTCCCACCTTCAGAAAAACCAAATAGACTGAGCTTTTAAAACCTGGAATCAGTCAATCATTAATCAACTGGGAACAAAGAAATTGTAACCAGCCAGGAATTTCTACACATCTTGGATTCCATCCCCCAACAGAAGAAGCTGCAAATCCAACCAGCTAACCATAGTTCTCAAATAGCTGAAAGACAAGGGCACCTTCTGGAAAGGAAATTTTGACTGTGCCATCCACTGTGGTAAGAAATACATGTTTGTTCGGTGAATGTAGGGATGCGTGTGATACAATCAAATCTCACATTTTATAGGAGGACCAATATTTTCTACTTTTTTATGGCAATAAATTTTATTCAGCATGCTTCGCACGTCCCATCTGGCTGAAGCAGTGTTATTTTGGAACCCACATTTAAGTTATAAGTGAATATCAACAGCTACCAAGCCGAAGAACACAACCAGTCAAGGCTCAGCAAAGGATATTTGTAAGCTTAGTATAGCTCTATTGACAGAGTAAAAGCAAGATATTTCAACAGATTCATAGACAGATGGATAGGTTGAGACCATTAACAAACCAGATAGAATAAATGATAGCAATGCACATTAAATCAAGGCCCGCCCAAAACAATGCAGAATGGCTCACAATCATTGGCAAAAAGAATATTAAAAATATAAGGTAGACAAGTAACACCCAAGTAAATCCAAACATGGATTGCTTTTTCCAAACAGACCCATTCTTCAATGAAAGAAGACACTGAAGTAGGTCTTAGGTCTCCAATGGAAGAAGGCACAGGAGTAACAATTTTATTTACTGATGCTGGGGAAGTTTTCAAGAATTTACAGTTTGTCAAACAACAATGGCTACGAGCATAATTCTTTAAGTGAACACAGGCATACAGCTGTTGTAGCAGCAGCATTTATGAATACAAGTGGGAAAACTATTAAAATGTCAATAGTTCAAGTACAACACTAATAACATGGGTGTGAGGGGGCTGGGGCTTTTGGTTCAGTGGTGAGCACTTGCCTAGCATGTGTGAGGCACTGGGTTCAATCCTCAGCACCACCTAAAAAAAAAAAAGTTAAATAAAGGCATTCTGTCCATACATAACCACACACAAAAAAAAAAATTAAAAAAAAAATAACATGGAGTTCATAACCCAATTGAGTCAAATGTATGAAAGATGATATATCATGAGCTTTGTAATGTTTTGAACAACCAATTAAAAAAAAATAACATGGGTGTAATGGTGATAGAATCTCACTGGAAATGTTACATGAAACATTATCAACATTTTAATAAAGTGACTTCAAATTTTAGGCTTTAATACAACAATGATCATTTGATCCAATTTTCAACTCATTAAAAACATTCTCCATTTGACAGTGTATTCATCATCTTTGTGTCATTTTGACCAAAATACCTGAAAAGAACTACTTAAGAGAAAGAAAATTTTTTTGGCTTGTGATTTCAGAGTTTTTCAGTCTATGGTCAGCTGGCTTCACTTCTTTGAGCCTAAGGTGAGGCAAAACATCAGGGCACAAGGGAATGGTAGAGGAAGGCTGCTCACCTTGTGGTGGCCAGAAAGCGGAGAAAAAAAAGAAGGGAAGGGGCCAAGGAGAACATACACTCTTCCAAGGCAGGCTCCTATGTCATACTTCCACCAACAAGTTCCCACCTCCCAGTAGTCCATCCATCTATGAGGTCAAAACCCTCAAGATCTAATCATTACCTAAAAGTCCCTTCTCTGCATTGAGGACCATGCTTCCAACACATGAGCTTTGGAGGAACATTTCAGATCCATCCCATAATAGCTAGTAAGTGATTAAATATATTTCATTCATAATTCTGACCTTAGATTTTCCCAATGATATAGAAGTTTTGGTAATTAAACACAATTTTTGGGGTAATTTTTATCAAAAAAGAGGCTATAAATAGAGACTCTTGAGAAATAAAAGCTGTTCTCAAGAGCATTTCAGGAGGGAAAGTTAGTTGTCAAACATTTATTTCTGTTAATGTCTCTTGGTTGTAAGCGACAGAAACCAAGTGACCTAAGATAAGAAATAGAAAGTGTATTGGGAATTTGCAGGACAGGTCACAGATTAAAAGGAAAAACTGAATAATGTGTCCTCGGTAAGGCAGAAGTCTTCAGCAGGAGTTGCGTAGGGATTTTCTATAGGGCATGATGCCATTACTGAAACTCATCTCATTCTTTGAGAGTCTCCATTCAGGTTTCACACTTCCAGGGGAGAGTTTTGTTAGACAGGCTTAAGACATTGTTCCCTCTGGGTCAGTGGAGCTGTCTACAGATGAGTGACACAAAAATGGTTACCAGAGTAATCACTGGTGTCCATGCATGCACCTCTCCCAGTTTTTATTGACTGGAGTATTAGAGTTTTTCCCTTGAGTAGTAAGAATTTTCAAATTTGTCAGAACTTTTAGTTATTTTTATTTATGTGCTTCTTTGGTGTCTCTTGGTTCCAATGAGAGCATTTTTAAAATGTGAAATGAATGCATTTCATAGGCACCACGCTTAATGTTTTATGTTAACATTTTTAAGTCAAATACAGGATTTTGATCATAATAAATGGATTGCCATAAAAACTCTTAAATCAGAAAAGAAAGCCTATATCTGTGGTAATCAGTGTTTATTTCATGATTTATAATTTTACTTTTTTGAAAAGTTATTTTCTTTCTTAATAAGATGCCATTTTTTTCTCATCTGCACATTGGCTTAACCAATCAGCCAATTTTCAATTGTTCAGGGATTACTGTGTAGTCTCAAAATTGTCACTCAAATGTGGTCCCCTGAAGGGCAGGAACACTGCCCTCCATTTGTAGAGCCCATGCTTAGTGGAGCATATTATAGGCACTGATGATATGTTAGTGGAATGGGTGAGTGAATGACTACATTTCCTCTTCCTACATCCTTATGTCAGCTTTTCATTTATGATTAACAATATAAACTGGTGTGTACAAGCTCTGAATAAACATATAAGACCCAGATTGTTAGTTTTCCCATCTGATAGTAAGTAATAGATGCTTCAGTGATAAAAGAGGGATTTAAAATTAGTTAACAATATAAATTTTGAGCTATAGCTTTGAGTTTCACTTGTGTATTTATGATATTTCAAGTATGCAATGGCTTGAGTAATTTGAAATTGACAATTTCCATTAATTTTGTTAAAGACACACATTTGTAGATCTGTGTCTTGGGCAACAGAAAAGGGTAGATTAGTGTATCTTCACAATAAATCTGAACCCATTTACTTGCTTGGCTGGACTTGTACTTCTTGGATCATAAAATTTGTCCTCTGTGAGCCCAAGAATGGTAATAATGACACAAACTTGAATGAACTTGCAGCCCCAAAAGCATGAAAGTGATTATGTAGAGCCTATCATAAATTTGCTATCATGTAACTTTCATCAAAATTTTGAGACGTGGATACTGCAGAGTTGGAGTAACATATTCAACTTGCAGATGGTGCAAATGCCAACACTTAGAAGCAGGTTTTGACAACTCATGTTGACCCTGTACTTCATCAAAAATGAATTGGATTCACCAAATCTTTTGTAGCCGCCCCACATGTAGATCCCTTCCCAAGTCATTCTCACTTCTGAAATTGGTACACATTGTTATTGATTTTATTAGAACAACCTGTTTTCAAAATCCCAAGTAAATCTTTCATCAATTCCTAATGTCTAAGGTGGATGCATTCTTTGTTCCTCCCTCATTTATTACTTTTTATAACCAGAACAAAAGCGTTTCATCAATGTGCTTTGTTTTACAATGTTATATCCCATGAACAAAGATATTAGTTTGATACAAAATATCTTGCATCTCCTTTTCTTTGCTCCACTTCTATCCAGGCTGCTTCATGCTGAGCAACATTATTGTTCTGAGGACAGTCTTTCGAGTCTCACTTCTCTATGAGATTACCCTTCTAAGTCTTGATTATCTTTCCACGACCCTGTGGATGCTGAGAATCTTCATTTTAGCATGCCATCATTGGCATTCTCATACCTCATACATGCGACAGAAATATTCTGTCGCTACAGCTCAGGGAGACCAAGCACATTGGCCTGGTGGCACACATTCTTTCCTGTTGAGTTGTGGTAGAAGATCAAAACACCCATTACAGTGCATATTACTGCAAACCATCATTTATTTGTTTGCTTTGCTATCTCTCCAGTAGCTTTCCATATGCTTAAGGATGGAAGGATGAGAACCACATTTTCTTTATTTTTGCAGTTCCAAATGGAAGAGCACCTGACACGTAGCTACTAATGCCTCCACTGACCAAAAGATTTCTTTGCTGAAGTTCACAGAGGGAGCATAAGCACATGATTGGAAGTCTTAGCCAGAATATCACACATTTGTGGCAGCAAACTAAAAATAGAGCGAAACATTAAAATAGGAGAAAAGGGGAGAGATGTGTTGAAAATCCAGAGACTTCTCTCTGTCGCCAGTCAGGAACTGATGTCTTTTATGGAACAAAACACTACACTCTGGGCTCGTGTTCCTGATGAGATCGGCACATAATGCTGATAAGATCTGAGCTACGTCGTCGTTCTGTTTTATTTTTTGTAAGCATTGCATTCATGTATAAATGTTTGAAAAAGGAAAAAAAACCTACTCATTTTGAAATGTTATGTCTGTGAATAAAATATGTACATGTATTTGAGACTCAGTTTGACACTACAACAGTATATTTAAGATAAACTATTTATCTTTCGCAAACACATTTCACTGTTTTAACACATCCATTTGTTTCTGGATGAAGGCAGAGGCACGAGGGTGGGAGGAAGGAGAGGAGTCAGGAAGGAGAAAGAAACAGTCAGGGAGCTTTGTGTTGTGATATTTCAGCTTTCCTCTTGATGGCAAATTCTAACTGGAATACGGTTTTGTTATTCCGGATGTCAGTTCACAAATCATGAATTAAGCAGCTCAAGCCAAGTGGCACCTAGCAGTAAAACTGGCATTTCTCAAAATATTGGCAGATCGAGCAAGCAACTGTTGATTTTAAATGTTTAATGAGCAATATGTTACTTATTCCAGTAATATTGTCGTGTTTGCCTAACCTTTCTCAGACTGCCTCCTTCTGCTTTATTGCTGGGGAGCTTCCAGATTGGAAGGGTGAGTTGGGGAGGGGAGAGTGCGGACAGTTCTCAGGAGGAATATGTATATGAAAAGATTCATTAAAATCGCTCTCCTGATGGTAGGGAAGGATCCATTTCTCCTCCGAATCCTAACTCAGGGACTTATCTGGTGTTATAGAATCCCAGTATGTTTTCGCTCACACACTTATGATCCTAATGGAGTTAAAAGAAAAAAAAATGGGATGGAAGAGGGGCAGATAAATTTGCCAAGGGTTAGAAGTACATAGAACAGTCATGAGGTTCTGGATGAGGAGGTCTGAAGAGTGAGATCATGATGGCAGAAACCAGCGTAATGTCACAGCACTCAGTTGTGATGAGGAGACTTGATCCAGAGAATGAACATGTGGCAGAATTTCAACAAAATCAAATCACAGAGCAGAGGGGTAAAAGAGAAATCAATAGTAACTTCATACCCTGTGGCAGGAGCCCTTGGCTTCTTGGTCCCCTGTACAGTTAAACACTCCCAACACACGCTCATTTCTCAACAGTACTGGTCGGTAAGTCTGAATGTATGGTCAGCATGTGTAAAATATCTGAAGGAAATTAAACCTCCATCAAGGTAAAGTTAATGAGACCTACGCAAACCATGGGTATCATTTGTTGCCTAAAAAAAAAAAAAATCAATTAGCTTTCTTTATCAGAACAATTTCTGTTAGCAAAAGTGAATGAGAAACTTGAGGCATTACTGAGTAAGTTTGAAATCCTCTACAGGGCTAATGGAGATAATTCATGCAAAAGATCTGGAGCAGTAGGGGTGTTAAAATGGAGATAACCATATGACTGATTAGCATAAAAAATTAGCTACCGAGGCAAATCTCCTGAACAGAGCTCTCATTATATTTGGGAACAGAAAGGAATTCCTCAGTGCTCTAAGAATTAAAATGAAAGAAAGAAATCAATTACCTGTTTGTGGAAGTTAGGGAAGGATTTTGCCTTTATATAAACGTACTGTCAGCCTGTGGTTGTTACAGCACTGGGGATGTTGTTCTGAAGTTTCAATTGAAAAACATGGCCATGTACATCTCATCCAGGATCATATTTTGCAAAGTTATTTCAAAATATATACATATTTGCACTCTTCCATGTTTGTTTTCATATAGAAAGAAGCCAGGATTTTCCTTAATGCAATCAAAAGGCCTATTTTGTTGTTAAGCCCCAGAACCCTGGAAATAATGCTAATGGGGTCAGAACAACAAAGACAGTCTCCCATAATCTGATAAGCTTTGCTTTTGTCCTTGGTTACAGTATTTAACCCCGGCAGTGACCCCATCCCTAATGAATCTTCAGTCACAGCAACAGTAGCCTGTCAGAGGAAAGTCATTTGAGGTTCACCATTAACAAGTCATCATTTATTGAGCATCTACTATGTGATAGGCACAGTGCACAGTGATATTTGGGATAATAGTATAATTATTCTATAAACTGAAGTTATAGATTTCTATTTGTAGAGACATGACTAGAGTACAGCAATTTTGATAACCCACTCTTTTGTGAAAATGAAGTTCAGCTACCACTTATCCAACCCCAATTCTGATATCTCACTCAGTTAAATATTTCAGTACTGAAATAGAAAAAAAAAATGAAGAAAATCTGTTTTGGAGGTGAAGATAGAACAAATAATGCTAGAGTTGACAATGTACCTCAGTAGTAGAGTGTGTGTTTTGCATGTGTGAGGCGTGGGTTCAATCCCCAGCACCACAGACAAAAAAAGAATTGAACTGGAATAATAAATTCAAATGTGAGATTAGCTTTATTTGGCTTGCTTTCTCTGACAAAAAGGAAAAGAGACAACATTTTTCCTCAGAAGAATATTTGGGAGAGGATCTTTAGAATAGTTTGTGATTACGTCTGAAAGCAGTAGACACTTAGTGTGACCTTTCACTCCGTGTCCAATTCCTAATCTATCCTTTTTGAAGTTGTCATAAAAAGAAATTAAAGGAACAATATTCTCTCACATGGTTGTTGCAAGAAGAACCTGAGGTAGAAAGCCGGTTTTAGTCAGCTTTTTTGCGACTATGAACAAAAGACCTGACAGAAATAATTTTAGAGGAGTAAAAGTTTATTTGAGGCTCAGAGTTTCGGAGATCTCAGTCCGTAGACAGCTGGTTCATTGCTCTGTGCCCAAGCTGAGGGAGAACATCGTGGCGTAAGGGCATGGCACAGGAAAGCAGCCTAGGACATTAGACCAGGAAGAGAAGATAAAGCTGAGCTCACCAAGAACAAAATACAGATCCCAACAGCATGCCCCCAGTGACTCACCTCCTCAGCCACATATCTGCTTACAGTTACTGCCCACTTCATCCCTACTAAAGGATTAATGCACTGATTAGGTTAAGACTCTCATTACCCAAACATTTCACCTCTAAGCGTTTTTGCATTGTCTCACACATAAGTTTCTGAGCAATAACTCATATCTAAACCATAACAAAGCCTTAAATTTAAAAAAAAACTATTTCATTAAATTTATCTGTTTTTATTTAACAACAACTATTCTTTTCTGATATGCCTACTATGTTCTAGAAACCTCTCTTTAAGTAACAAACTACTTATCCTTCAGATCTCACTGCGAGTGACTTTTTCTCAAATGACCTGAATCACCTTGATAACCAGATGAAATTTGTCTACCAGATATCTTGCCTTCTCATCCCTGAACAGTTTTAAATTATACTTAATCGAATAATCACACATACATACGTTTGACATGGAAACTTCATGAAAGTGAAAATGGATTGGTTTTTTCACCACCAAGTTCCATCAGCACCTCTTACAGTGTGTGGTGTGTTGTGGGCATTCAATAATATATTGGATTGAATGTACAGACACATCCAAATCAGTGAATGAATGGGAGGAATATAAAAATAAATAGACTTGGAGTACTGACCTTACAAATCTTAGTGTAGTTGGGAAGACCTTAATGTGTACCAATGATGACAGTTCAACCTGAATCTAGGACACGACCACTTAAGCACACAATGCTTTGAGAGTGTAGGGAGACCTAAAAGACCTGGGGGTTGGGAATACAGGTACTTTGAACAAGAGGTTAGGAAAAGGAGACAGGAGAAGGAAAGATGCTGACAAAGACTTCATGAAGCCAATGGCATTTGGGCTGGTTCTTAAGGGTCACACAGAAGGAGCCCAGACAAACTAAGGAATATATTTCTGGACAATGGGGATTCACATGAGCTCTTTGCAATAATCTTTGCACTAAAATCTTAAAGTTCCAACTCAGTTGCATCAAACAAAATAAGTCAATGTTTTGCCATATTCAGAAGCAATATTCAAAGCTTGATTAGATTTAAATATACAATAAAAAATTATGGAAAGGCTCCAAGAGGGAAAAATAAACCTACAAAATTGCAGAAGCTCAGAGTGTAAAATATTTCTAAGAGCATGGGGACCCTGACATCCTGTAAATTGGTAGAGGTCAGCTCCTTCAGGCATGCACCTTCATGGTCTGATTCCTAAGTGGAAGGTCAAATCCTGGGATGCTCTGCAGAAAGGACAGAGGGGAAGCAAGCTGGAGGCTCTCCAGCAGCCTACAACAAGAGAGCTATTAAACTTAACTATGTGCATTTACTTACATATGTATAATACTTGGTAATTTGCATATATTTCTGCTTTTGAACTTTTTAGCAACCTTATGAGGTCAATCTTATGAAGACAGGTGTTATGTCTTTTATAGATGAAGAAAATGAAATTTGGAGATTTTTGAATGACTTGTCCAAAGTTAACGACAGACTATGAATTCCAGTTCCCTGAATCCAGAGCCAGTACTCTGTTACACTCTCCAAGCTTGATTATTTTGTAAAATAAAAACAATAAAATAAAACAGAATGAACAGAAAAAAAATATAATCGAAATGTTAAAATAAATTCTCTAGATCTCTTGGTTTATCAAAAAGTTTTTAAATCTAATCACCAAATAGTTTGTATTTAAGATACTTCCTTTCTCCTTTCTCATACTGTGTATACTTGTGCTACCTCAGGACATAGGTCTCATTTAATTCTAATCCTTTTTGTTGTTTCTAAAATAGAACTTCTGCTCTTGTTATTTAAAAAGCACAGACTGGGGCTGGGTTGTAGCTCAGTGTTAGAGCAAATACTTGGCATGTATGGGGCACTAGGTTTGATTATCCAGCACAGAACACAAACAACAAGGTATGGACTTTGGAGCTAGGCAGAGCTGAATTCAAATCCTAATTCCACCACTTACTAGTTTTATAAGCTTAAAAAACTAATTCAGATATCTGTTTCTCACCTACATCCATAAGTAGGAATGGTTGTATAAAGAAAGTGATGGATGGATATCATATATATCATAATGTTATTTTCCCTTGATCAAAGTAGTATGTGTGGAATTCCCTAGCAGATGACTGGTTCACAATGAGCTCTCAAATATTTATTTAGTGAATGAATATTAATTCTCTTCTCCTGACTCACTGTATGATCTTAAACCAAATACTTCATAACTCTTAGCCTCAGTTACCTCATCTGTTGGGATAAAAATACTTGTATTGCAGAGTTTTCAAGATGGTTACATAATATAATTCCTGTGAGAATTCTAAGCATATAGCTTTCACCGAATAAGTCCTTGTGTTCCTTCTTCTTTATTTTCTTTTTACGCAGCGTTTAAACTTTCCTATCCACCTTTCGGTTCTCGGGATCTCAGTCTGTCCTCTTTTCCACCTGCTGTTGCTCTGCTTCTCTTGGCACTTAGACCTCTCCTTTCTGGACCTCCACTTCCTGTTTTCTCCTGTACTCCTTCTGTTGTTCCCCCTTTTTGAACCCTGGCTGCCTTATGTTCTGAACAACACCTACAAAAGGGTTTTTGTGAATCCAGAATGCCAGCAATCTCTTAATGTAGTAAACTTTTCATCAGCGAAATGAGGGGTGTCTGCCTCTTGATTCCTCCCCTTCCTCATTTGTGTGCACATGTGTGCAACACATATAAACACACACACACACACACACACACACACACAAGCCTACCCAAGAATTATGCATCCTATCATTTCTTCACCCAGTCTGTGGGCTCTTTTATCTTTGTATTTATATTTAATTCTTCACTCATTTTCAGAGCCTCAAAAATAATTGAGTGTGTAAATCAACAGAAATCTAAGAGAGAAAAAGAACATAAAAAGGGAGTTGCTGAGATCTGTCAGCTAGACACGAACCATTTAACTCTCTTAGACCCAGCGCTCTCTCAACTGTACTAGCCAAGCTGTCCACTTGTTCTAAGCAGTTTGTAACTCTCTCTTCTTTCCCACCAGGGCCCCTGCTACATGGTGTAGAGATGTTTCTGAGTCCAGCTGGTGATCACTTTATAGCCTGAGGCAAAAGGATTGATGGTGTGTGCCATGCTTTTCCTAGGTTGTATAATGCAGAGGCTATTCCTGCTCTGCTCTGTCACATAAATGTTTAATTCTTCCTAGAATCTTACGAACCATACCCCAGGAAAGTCAGGCAATGGGGCACCCTCGGGTTAGAGAAAAACAATAAGGAACAAAAAGTTGGAGATCCCTCTCTCTCTCTCACTGGTCTCTCTCTCTCTCTCTCACACACACACACACACACACACACACACACACACAGATACACTTTGGTTTTCTTTGGATGGAGTTGTTCTCTGTGCACCAAAACAATATAAACAAGCCATCTTATCTTTGTATTCCTCTTTATTTCAGCACTACTTCAGCTAATGTTTTTTCCCTTTGAGTGAGTCTCTTGTCTTTCCTGAGACCTTCTAGTGTCTCTCAGACTTCTAGAATTTCCAGTGAAAGGCTGATTTCTGAGAACCACACTTTTCTAAGAATGATTGTCTTCTGATTCCCCAAAGCCATGGTTTCTCAATGCCTGCTGAATAGATTTAAGCTGCATCTTGAGCCTTGACCAGGGCAAAGAGGCCAATTTAAAAACAGGGGGAAATGAATCCCTCCATGTTTCAGGGTCTAAACCACGTGGCCATCCCAGGTCGCCAGTCCCTGTGAGAATACCATGCATTCCATGGTCTATCAATTTTAAGAACTCCCAGCCAGAATAAAATGAGAAAGAGGTTTATTGTGAATTTGGGGTAATATGGCTCTCAGAGGGGACACATTTCAGCTATTGGAAATATAATTTCTAGTTTATTAATTTGAAACCTCATTGACTGATTCTTATGCATTTCTCTCCCATCTTGTTGGGCATTTATGTGTGAGTTTACATAATGGCTTTTTCTGGGGGGACCTGAAACACAGCACAACTTACAGAGCTGTGATCACCTTCTCTCCCGCAGGCAAAAGAAATGCCTGGAGCCTTTTCAGCTTTTTTAGAGAGAAACAAGTGTAAGGCTGTTAGTCTGATTCTAACTTTTACTGCATTTCTCCTGAGAATAACTCCACAGCAAGAGCAGCAATCTCTTCCCTAGAAAGTCTCAGGATGCAAGATAAAATAGTTCAGTTCATACCAGCACTGAGGGCTTTTAAAGCTTTTTTTTACAGCATGGCTGGTTTCCTAAGGCCAGGGTGAAGGAATTGGTGAACTGAGCTGCCTTTGCAAAGCTCCAACAGTGTACATGTACATTGGAATCAACCCTGGAGTGTTGAAGACTCCTGGGATTGTCTGGGACCTGTTGCCTGAGGACTTCTGCAAATAGGCCTGAGAGGCTGCCTCTTTAAAGAATTCCCCCTGAGATTTTTCCTGGTTTTGGAGCCACAGTTTTAGAAGGGTATCTAGGATGACAAAAGGTATAACTGAACAGATAGATGTTAATATTATAATTATTGGAAAATAATTAAATGATACTTAGCTCATAGACTGTTACTTCTGAAATATGCTTTTCTTATCCTCTACTATAATCCCCAATTTTAAAAATAACAATCCAACGAAAAATAGTTTGTCAGATTTATAAGTTAGCAGTTGTCCCTTCATACCAGGGATAAGCAAAATTTTTCTATAGAGCAAAAAGGTAGTAAATATTTTAAAATTTGAAGTCATATAACACCCATTACAGCTAACTAGATTGCAGTAAAAAGCAGTCACAGACAAGAAGTAAGTACTCAGGCATATGTCCCAATTAAATGTCATTTATAAATACTGAAATTTGAATTTTATATAAATTTCATGTGCAATATAATACTTCTTTTGTTGAAATTTTTTAATCACTTAAAAATGCAGAACTCGTTCTTACCTATGAGCTGTACAAAATCAAGCAGCAGGTCAAATTTGGCCCCTGTGACATAGATTCCAGCCCCTATTCTCTAGTTCTGCTGGTTCCAATTTAAATTTGGAAAAGAATAAACAGCAGCCTTGGGACATAATTATATGGACAGTATAATTGTATATATACATATGTGACATAATCTAAAATTTTTGTTCAGAGAAGACATCTGTGTTAAATTTCAAATCTTACATTTTACAAGTAAAAACTCTCAGACACAGATATAGCAGAAAGAGAAGGGCTAAAAGAAATTAACATTTAATGAATACATAACATTTCTGCACACTGTTCAAAAGTCAAAAGTATGGAACTAGATTATCTAAAAGTAATGAGTGTTAACAGTAGGAGCAAATTTAAGTCATTATTTATTTTTATCAATGTAATAATCATTTCCTAAACTGTCACATCACCTTTACTCTTAGTTTTATATTGTTCTCTTTTGTTGTATCTTTCCTGTGCAGTGTTGGACATATACCTGCTATCAAACTAAATTCTTTATTTTGCTTTTTACTCAAAAGCAACTGGTACATATACATTAAAAAGAAATCTACAAAAGGAGAACCATCCTTCCTATATTTGTAATCTCTCTCTCTCTCTCTCTCTCTCTCTCTCTTTCCACACACAAACACACACACACACACACACACACACACAAACACACACACTATGGATTCAGCCCTTTATTTGGCTTTTCACTATCAAATTTGGACAGTTGGCAGTGGATCTATGCAACAGCCACGCTCTAATCATCCCTTTAAAGTACTTGATTTTAGTTTATTCCTTGAGTTTAGTTGCACTGATTTGCCCTTCTAGAAATTATTTGAATGACTTTTAAACTATGTGTTAAGGAACACTGATGTTCCTGAAACTGACATTAGCTGTTAAGACACTAAAATGGAATGCTGGTAATCTTTTCCTAGTTTATATGGGGATATTTATATTGCCTAGTAAGATTTTGTTGATTGAAGGTTGTCCCATAAAATATTCTTAAATTATTTTTGGTGTCTGCACCATTTTTCTAAATTAAAATCTAACAATCCACTGAAGGATAAGCACAAAATCACATAATCAAATATTTTGCTTTCTGAATTTAGATTTGCCATTCAAACAGTTTTGGGAATCTGTGTCCCGGATTATCATTTGGAAAATTTAGTAGTATCTATTCCAGAAAAGAGAGATGAAATCTGCGTGGTTTTGTTTAAATCTGATGAAATTACTTTAGAAATTTCCTTCAACCAAATATCATTTTAAATGCTTGTCTCAAGTGTCTTCAACCCTAGAGAAAATGTATTTCCACTAGCTTAGGGAATAATTGCATGTTCCTACTAACCTAAACCCAGCCACGCACTTTTCTCCAATTATTCCTGAATGTATCTTTCACTCACATGTTCACATGCACCACACATACATACACCACTCACATTCCTTTTTTCTTTCAAGTACTTCTCATTCTTACATTGCTTTATAAATTCTGACTTTGACTACTTTGATGTAGAAGAAAGATTTCCCAATGGCTTGAATTGGTGGAGGGAGAGCTCAAGCCTTTTACTCTTGAAATTCCATCTGTTTTGATTAATATGCATCCAACTTAGTCATGCTCCTTCCACCATTTACCTAGCTCCATCATAGCCATGCAGTTAGGGTGTGGCCCATTTCCCACAGCAATGGTCCGTGGCTCTGCTCTGTCTCTAGGTAGACATTCCACTAGATAAGAGTTGAAATTAGAGACAAAACGTCTTTCATTATCTCTAATCAAAGTACCTTGATCACCTGCCCACATCTGAATCTAAAGCCCATAGGCCACCTGGAATTATTTCAGAACACAAATACTGGTTTTAAAAACCCTGAAATGTGTTTGGGTCTCCAGTTCTTTAAAGAGGACTAAAGCTTATTACTCCGTTTTCAGGAGTGACAGCTCCAGACTTCAGGGAATCTGAAGCTTTTCTATACCCAGCCACCTTTGCAATCATTTGTTTTTGTCTACTCACTTATTCTCAGATCTGTGGAATGCCTGGCCACCACCTCTCAGAAAGATCATCCCGTATCATATCAAAATGCAGCCTTTTATAAAGTGAAGACACTTCAGGATCCACCAGCCTAAACAAACTGTGTGCCCATCCTGAGTACCAGCAAGGCTTCTTTCTTTCTTTTTTGCGGGGTGGAGAGGTGTGTGACTCTACTTTAGGCTATTGCAATCCTGGTAGCTTTTACTTTCTGTTTTTATTCTTCCCCGTGGAGTGATGAGCCTGGCTTCTATGATCTCCCTATGCCCTGCTCTGTTACCTTCTCCTTTGCTTCAGGACTTCTCCCTCATGCTGTCCGTCCTTCACATCTTCTCTGTGGCCTCCTCTGCCCCTCAACACATTGGGTCAGGCAGCTCTGCCAAGGACCGCTTCTAAGTTTGCCTGTTTGTGAAATCACATGCCAAAAGGAGATGATTTAAGAGTTTTAACTTCATTCACCTTGAAATTGAAAGTTTTTTTTAAACAACCAGGAAACTAAAACTGCTTGAGCACATGATATGTTAAGATATTGATATAATTAGATTTGGCCTTCCAGAAACCAACATTATTTTAAATTAGTACACAAGGAAGGGAAAGATGAGTTTTGAAAACCTAGCAATTTACTGAACATATTTCAAGACCTCCTGCTTAGAACTTTCCCAATTATCATCTGAAAAAGTGGGTCATTATTGTCCTCATCAAGAATTGGATCAGCAAGTTTAAAAGTCCACTTAACTTTACCTCAAATGCACCCAAAGACTTACAGTTTGCCTTGTACTCATTCTAGGATTGGTGTGTGTATGTGTGTGTGTGTGTGTGTGTGTATAAAATGCACATAAGATTTATATAAATTATTTATCTATACCTGCATTTAATTTCACATCAAGGCTCACATATTAGTGACAATGATTTTCTGTCACAGTATTTACTCACTTCCTAGTTACCCCAAACATTTATACAAATTAAGTCAGAGCTGTGCAAAATGTGACATCTGAATTTGTCACCTCCACCTTCCCCTCACAGTGTCCTCCACTTCCATTCTAGTCTGCCAGGTTTTCAAAAACCAATTCCCACAACTACCCATTCTGATTGCTTGCAGCCTGAGAAATCCCGTAGGTTTTAATCGAGAATTAAGACATTAGCTGATAAAAGGTAGAGCCACTTGCATTAATATTTGCATTGTAAAAGGAGTCTTAATGGAAAAATAATTAAGCTTTAAAGATTGATATCTTTGAGGCAATTTATCCTTCCTGGCAACCTGTCAAATCTCTTCACACAGAGCCTGTGCTTTGCATCCCCTTCCCTACCCACACTTCGGGTTGCCACAGATAATCTCAATGTAATTCTGCAACAACACAACAAAAATATGCGGTGGGATATCTCTGAATCCTACATGACATGATCTAAAGAAATTTTAAATCTCTCACTTGTTATAAATTAATTTATTCTTTGGGAATCTTCCAACTCTTCAAGGTCAGCCACCATCCACCTATCGTTCTTCAAGTACACTAATAGATTAAACAACCATTAAAAGTGCTCTATGACAAAACTCATGTATAATAGAGCAAGGAAAGGTGATGTGCACTTCCATGGTCAACTTTTCATGTAAATGACCTATTCTCAATGACTTCTATAATATGAAAGTCTAGTGATCATACCAGGCAATACAGAGGAGATCATAGGATGGGAAGGAAAGTAAAAAACAGCTAACATTTGGGAGTTCAGACCAAGGCTTTCTTTGGAGTTCTAAGCAGGCAAGAAGATAGTCTGCACAGGCTTTTGTCAAGAACTTTTAGAATTTGTCAGGAACTGTTTAGAATTTGTAGGTATGATGGTAGTCAATCACAGGAACATAATTGAATCTTTGAAAATATAGGATAATGGATTAAAACATTAGACTGCCCCCCTTATTTATTTATTTATTTATTTATTTATTTATTTATTACTGGAAATTGAACCCAAGGACCCTTTACCACTGAGTCACATCCCCAGCCCTTATTACTTTTTTTTTTTTTTTGAGAAAGGGTCTTGCTAAGTTGCTTAGACTGGCCTTGAATCTATAATTCTCCTGCCTCATGCTCCTGAGTCACTAGGATTACAGGCATGCTGGCCTGGCTAAAACATTAGACCATGTACTATCTATATGATATTAGGAACTTACTTAACTTTATTGAACTTCATTTGCTTCACTTGTAAAGAAAGAGAAAGTAAACTTATACAGAAGAATGAACTAACATAGGTAAGCAGCCATGTGATACAAAGTAGTACCCAACAAACACAGGCTGAATTGTCAGTTCAGGAATGGAAATTTAGCTCAATACAGAATTTTGTGCATTCCCCTCAATATAATTTAACTTTCTTCCTTCAGTCTCACCTGACCCCAGGCCAAGTTGACTCCTGCAAGCTGGAGTGAATTGAACTTCTCTGATAAAAGAAAAGGGATGTTCATCTGAATGTCAGACTTCTAAAATCAGATAGATGGATACCAAATGTAGGAGTCCCTGACCATCACCTTGGGGACTTTATGAACATGGATTCCTACATCTTAACACTAGATATTTTGATTCGTCAAGTCTATGAAGGTCACAGTCTGTGATCTGCATGGATAGCAGCTCCCATTGTGATTCCTATATAGAGGATTTATGGATCACACTTTAAGAAACACTAGAAAAGGTGCTGACCGGATCCTGATATGAGTTAATCACTACATATGAGCAATATATTTGCATAATTTTTCTAAAGTGAAAGCAAAAGGGAAAATACATTGATTTACATAGCTATTCTTTGGAAACAAAAAAAAAGTTTAAAAAGTCAGTTGAAGAGTCTTTTTTTTTTTCCCTGAAAAATATCTGGTGTATAGAGTCCTTTTTTAAAAAAAAAAAGATTGATCAGTGTGCTAGACAATATATTTCACTGAAATTTATGAAATTCATAGAAAATGTGTTTAAAAGGGTAATGTTTTTGATAGTCCTTATAGAAAAGCTGTGGTCTCACTTCAGTGAAGCCATTTCTAGGAAGTGCTGAAATAATTATGGTCCAAATGGCTTGCATTCTAAATACGTGATCCTTGGATGGAATCCAGGGACTCTTAAATAAATGGATAGTAGTATGTGAGTAGATATGCCTTGCAATTATCAAGCGTCTTAAACAAGCATTTGACAGGTCCTGGGTTGAAATCCATTAGCGACTGAATCTCTGGACAGTTGTGCTATGTGGTTGCACTGAAGGCTTATGTGACAGAGATGGGAGGCGGGGGCTAAACCTCCCAAGCACACTGGCCAGCTACCCAGAGTACGATGAAATGGCTTCAGTACACAGCTGAGAAGTTACACAACCTTTTTCTCTGATATAAATAAATGATTGAGTACATTTAAGTGCTTGGTTGAGATCCAAAAAGTTCTGCTCCATGTAACAAGGAAAAATAAGTATTGAGTCTGATATTTTCACATGGCAGGTATTAGTTATCACCTACTCTCTCCACCCGTAAAAGTTCTCCATATAGACTCTATTAGTTATATGCATTTGAGCACTGAGGATGTAGCTCAGTGATAGAGCACTTGCCTAGCATGTGCGAGGCCCTGGGTTCAATCCCCCAGGCTGTTTGAGAGAATATTTTTTTGTGATTTATTCCTCTTAGCAACTCCTACTGAGGGGAGAGGTGCTAAGCCACTAGGAAACTAAACTTTCCCAATGAGACAGAAAGATAAGCTGACTTTTCTTGGGCCGAGGGAGTGTAAAAGAAGAAATGAACTAGAACAGAGGGTGAATTGTTTATTGCTACCTCCACCACAGACCTCTTCCCATTTCTTGTAGGACTCATAGTTTGTATCATTAAGGAAACTCAGTTTGGGATCATTCCCCAAATATCTGTATTTAAAGGGACATGACAATAGCAGGGCACTGTGATTTTTTGTGCTACATCAAGGTTTACAGTCCATTAGTCAGGAATAAAGCATGGTAAAAAGGGTCCAGCCTTGTAGGAAAGGTATAGTAACCACCAGATGAGGGTCAAGTTCATGGTTCAGCCCAACTTTAGCCCTTGCCGGGAACAGGAGTGCAATTTGACTGCCAGTGGCAAGGACCAAAGCGCTAGCAGGTAAATTGATGCTATAGGGTGAAGAAGGGGTAAGAAAAATGGATTTGAGTACATACAGGTACTGCCACCTCTAAGATCCAGACCTCTCTCAACAGTGGAGAAAGGGCTTCTAACAGTTGGCCAGATCAAGTCTCCCTGCTTGGGGCTAAGTGAACCAAGCCTGCAGTTTCTGTTCTTGAATAGCTACAGGAGGGCAGCACAGGAGGTAGGCTAGAGCACAATGCCTGTGTGCAGTCACTAAAACCCTTGAATGTCCATTTAATTAGAAAATTGTTCTAATTTTATAAAATATCAGCTTGCTTGCCACTATTCTTCCTGTCATTTGGAATTGCTGTCTTATTTCCCTTAATTTGTCTTTCTTATGCCAGCAATAGAAAAATCTCAAAGATTTTCTTTTTCATTGTGAGAAACTTGCCCTTGGGATATAGCTACTCGGGCAGGTATATCTTTTTCCTATACCAAAATTGTTGTATTCAATTCCACTTTTTAAAAATCTCTCATTATAAAGGTAATATATGATCTGTGTCAAAAATTCAAGCAGGGTAAGGTAGCACAATATGAGGGCAATTCCCAAACTATTCGCTTCTGATATTACTGATCCTATAACCCAAAAGTAGAACTTTTAATGACATTGTATAGACATCATACATAGACAACCAAGTGTACTAAATGTCATATATATAAATACATATATGTACATTATTGTGTGCCTATAACTTTTCTAACACAAAGAACATATTATACAGAGCATTCCATGTTTTTATGACTAGATAACGTAATGTGACATTATATGAATTAAATTGTCTTAAGTGAATTAATTTATATAAACATCATGACTCATAGTAAACATCTAATGAGTGCTATGTATAACAATACTATTTTTTAAAGAAAATCCTCTTCTTGCTTTGCTTTGTGATTTTTTTCAACTACATAGCCTCCCTGGAAAATACAGATTAGTTTCACCTATCTATAATTTTCATGTGATAGTAGTCATACTGTTGTTCATGTTGCCTCTGATAGCTGTCATTTATTCATTTTCTTTTCTGTATAATATTCCACTGTGTGAAAGTACAAAAATTTATTAGCTCTAATGTGACTGCTTCCAATGCTGTAGTGAATATCACTGCACACAATAATGGAATTGCTAGATAATATGCATATTTCCAATTTAGTAGATATGACCAAACTATCTCCCAAAAGGGTAGATCATCCTATTGGCTTCAAAAATTCAACTTTTTTAAGAAATTTGTTCCTTTTGTTCCATATAAACCATAAATGCAGTTTTTTTGGTCTTGTTATTTATATGTTAACTTTGATGGCCAGAGTTTTGTGCTGTGGAGAAATTTTTACTTTTTCACCATCATAATGATCAATCTCTTTTTTTGTGGTTTGTTCATGGGTTGCTTAAAAAGGTTCTTTTCCTTGATGTTATCAAACTCTTATGAGTATGGAGTGTCCCCAAAGCTCCTGTTAATGCAGGAATATTCAGAGGTGTCTGTGATTTTATTGTATTATTACATAAGAGGTTCATCCTATTTTGAATGAGTAGGTGGTAACTATAGTCCAGTGGGATGTGGCCGGAAGAGATGGGTCACTGGGGTTGTGCCCTAGAAAGATACATCTTCCCTGCCTCCCCTGCCCTTTCCTGACCCAGACATGAACTGGGTAGCTTTCCTCCACTGCATCCTTCCACCATAGTGTGCTGCCTCACCTTAGGCCCAGAGCAGTAGAGTTGGCCCTCTGTGAACTGACATCCGTGAAACCATGAGCCCCAAATAAACTTTTCCTCCTCTAAATCGTTCTTGTCAGGTATTTCAGCTCAGCTATAGCAAAGCTAAAACTGGCTAAAACACGACTTTGACTTTTAGTAGTATTATGGCTTAATATTTAATCTTGTGTCCTTTGATTTATCTGAATGTGCTTTTGTGAATGACAGGAGGGTATTATTTTTTTTCAAAAACAATATTCTAACATCATTTCAGCCACAATAAGAGAAAAACATAATTGAATAGGTAGCAGTTACAATAACATACAACTATGTTTTTTCTAAATATGACTAGTATCAGTTAAATTACAGCAAAAGGGACCCTATTAACTAGAAATAAGAAAATATAACATCTATCATAATAAACTTAACATAAAACTACAAGGGGGAAAATCACTCATGGGTAAGTAAATACGATGCAAATGTGATTGATTATTCCTGAAGAGAAAAACATCAGGATTGTGAAGATATATCTCATCTCACTACATTAATCTATAAGTTCAAAATAAACACCATCACAGATAACAATTATTTACATTTGTTTCATTTGTGAAATAATTCCAAAATTCATAGGAAATACATATGTAGAACAAATCAGGAAGATCCTGAGAAATAACTATTCATATCAGTAATTAAAATGCATTATGAAGTTGTGATAATTAAAACAGTAACATACTGACCCAGGAACAGATAAAAAGAATTTTTAAAAAAAGAGAGTCAGAAAAAAAAATCAGGTTTTAAATAACATAAGCATTTTAAATGGCTGAGGAAAATATGATTAATGGTCTTAAAACTAGCAGACAAAATTCAAATATTGTTCTCAAAGCATTCAATCTGTTTCCTTCACTTCCATCTGAAATGAAGTCAAAGGCTTCCAGAGCTGTCTGTAATGTTTATCCCTGATGAGAACATAAGTTCCCTGAGAGTTTACATCTTTCTGCCCCTTCCTGTTTCTTTCACTTCCTGGTTGGTCCTGCTGGCTGGGACGTGGTTGCAGTAGATATTTGCCAAATGAGTTTTTATAATTATACTAGGAATCTCTGTTCTACTATTCATATCACAATCAACTTGCATATACATCTTAAAGTATTCAGGCCTTTTTATATTGAAAGATAATATTTTACTCAATGGTCAGAAATACTCTGTCTCCATCCCCTTCACCTGCTTGATGACTAATTTCTTCTTTTTGCCTACAGTTATCTTCTCCTGATTTTAAAGTTCTCAAAAAAATGAATTAATAGGTAAAGAAATGAAGTGCAGAGGAAGGTGTTTTATACCTCATTTCTGTGTCATCCTTTAGAAGGAATCTCCATTTGAATGTCCTTTAAACATTCAAATCCAACAGATTAAAAAAAAAATCTGAATTTATTCCTCCCCCAATCTTCTCCATTAAAATACCATGGCACGGGGCATTAAAATATCACCCAGCGCCTCTTTAATTAGTGAGGAGTTGGTGCAAGCAGCCCCTTCCCTCCAACATCTGTCCACAGGTCAGGCTAAGACCCTCTTGTGAACTCTCTTCATTTCAGCCATTCAAACCTCTGTGGTGGCCTTTTCTTCTCCTTTTGTTTTTATTTAAAAAGAAGTAGAGGAAACATCCTCATGCAGCGCTTTTTAAATGAAGTGACTTGTCAAGTCCGAGACTGTAGCAGTAATCTGAAAGGCAGTAAATTTAGCAACCCTCACTTGCACTGACAGCCTGTCGAGCTCTTGAAACATAAATAGCAGTGGAGACAAATCGCTGCTGTTTTCCTATTAAGCTTTGGCCCACTGGCCTCATAGCCTTTCAGGAGCTTGTGGGCCCAGCCTGGGAGAGCAGCTGCTTTCAAGAGCAGGCAGGAGCTCTCGGGTTGGCTCCCACTCCCCCTGGAGGTGTGCTCCTGACACTGCAGCTGGGCCCCACCCCACTGGGATCCATCAGCTTCCCAAAAAGGCTGAAAAACCTGGGCCAAGACGGGGGGGGGGGGGGGGGGGGGGGGTGCTGGTAAGCAAAGGCCTGCAATCCAAAATGAACATCAAGAAGGCAATTCCTAGCTCATGCATTTTGGACTTAAATCAAGAAGCCAATTGCCAGACCCCTTATTATGGTTGTGTCGACCCTGACTGGTCACCAAAGGCTGCCCACCTCGTGTTAAATAGAAATGTTTTAAGAACATCCCTTTAGTTCATGCTTAAACCATTTCTTTTCCTGTTCCGCTCCCAACACTCACCCTTATTTTTCTCTTCATTACTTATGTATTGACTTTAAGCAAGAGCAGTTCTCTAAATTGGATCAAACAGCTCATTCAGCACGGCCTACCAGAAGAAGCGGAACTGGGATTTTGGGGTGAGCCCAAATGAGATCACAACAACATCAGGACCGGTAAAGAAAGAGTAGAGGACCAAATGGGGTTATCATCTTCTACTGTGTTTTAATTACATTTCAAAGGCCTCTCTGGCAGCCACAAAACCCTGCCTAGCAATCCTTCCACAATGCAATTGCCCTGCTGAGTTTAACACACTCACTTACAAAATGCCAATTGATTTATGTGACTCTCAAAAACAGCAACCGCTGCTCTCATCTCTCTTGATATTTAATCCTCAGCCATTGCAAAATCACTAATGACAAGTCAGGTGTTACCCTGCAGTTCTGATGACAATAGCAAAAGATCTTGGTTGTTGCTACCTCTGTCCAGCAATTCAAATCTTTCCCTACCTCCCCTAGTAAGAGGTAGGCTGGAAAACAACCAACAACTGCAGGAATCCTTATTTCTCTTTTATTCTCCCAAAACTCTTTTGAGTATTTTTGGTATATTTTCTTTTCCTCTTTTTCAGTTTTACCTCTTTGCATCTTCTACCCCATGCCCTTTGGGTAGTCAAAGTGAAATAGGACAGTGAGTGCTTGCTTTATGACATAGTGCTTGTATTTGTCCATTTTCCACTGCTACCAAAAATACCTGAGGCTAGCTTATGTATAAAGAAAAGAGGTTTATTTAGCTCATAATTGTGGAGGCTGGAAGTCCAAACACCATTGCAACCACTCTGCCCCCAGGTTATATCAGATCCTGGTAGATGGCATCATGGCAGGAGCATGAGCAAAAGGGAGGGATCACATGGCAAGAGAAGGAGGGGGGAGGGGCTCCTCTCCTACAACAACCCTTCATCCAGAACTAATCTGAGAACTAATCTGGGTCCCATATAAATACATGTCCTTCTAAGGACAGTACCTACAATGACCCAATCACTTCCCATGAGGCTCCCCCTTTTCAAGATTGCACATTATGCCAGACAGGCACAGTGGTACATGCCTGTAATCCCAGCAGCTCCAGAGGCTGAGACAGGAGAATCACAAGTTCAAAGCCAGCCTCAGCAAAAGTGAGGCACTAAGCAACTCAGTGAAACCCTATCTCTAAATAAAATACAAAATAGGGCTGGGGAAGTGGTTCAGTGGTCAAGCACCCCTGAATTCAATCCCTGGTGCAAAAAAAAAAAAAAAAAAAAGTACCACATTACCTTCCCTAACATCACCACTTTGGAGACCAATCTTCCAATCCTTAGGGGACACACTCAAATCATATCCAACACCTGACAATGCTATATCTAGTGGTTTGAATTACCACTGATGTGCAGAAAATACATTCAAATCCACATTCAACCTGAATCTCTTATCAACCCCATATTTCTATTGAAAGTACTCAACAGAATATCTCCAGGAAATCCTGATACCAAACATGTCCAGAATGACAGTCATTAATTCACTCAAAAAAAAACAAAAACAAAAACACTTCTTAATTTCCCAAGTAATACCAACTGCGTTTGCACCAGGAAGTCACTAGCTCCCAACCAACACACCACATTTAGAATATATTTCTCTGGCTGGGGATGTGGCTCAAGCCGTAACGCGCTCGCCTGGCATGCGTGAGGCCCGGGTTCGAACCTCAGCACCACATACAAACAAAGATGTTGTGTCCGCTGATAACTAAAAAAAGTAAATATTAGAATTCTCACTCTCTCTCTCACTTTAAAAAAAATAGAATATATTTCTTCATACTCGAGAATGTCAGCATTTTTGTGCAACAATGGGTTTATATTGCTAATGGAGGAGCTCCTAAAAAATGAGTGGAGACTTAAATTTTTAAATACCAATTTTTTCTCATTTATTGCTTTATTTGATTCTCTCAATAAGGATGTTCAATGAAGTGGGCAATCCACAAAAAAAGATAAAGTCTTTCTTTTTTACCTCCTTTATCTGTAACTGAGTTGCAATGCTTTGGAAATTCCCCAAGTGCCCCCATTCTCAGCTTCCCACTTTATACTCTGTAGAAAGAAATAGAACAGATGCAAAGAAATTAGAATTCAGCAAACTCTAGCCTTTCCCAGCAATTCAATGATAAGGACAGCATGCCTAGTTAGGAATATGGACTCCAAATGTCCACAGACCTGGTTTAAACCTCAAATCTCCCTGACTATCATTATAAACTTGGGAAAGTTCCTCGTCTACTATAAATGTGTGTTTCCTTGTGTTCCACATCTGTAAGCAAACCCCCAAGCATCATGAATTAAATAAGATAATGTATCTTGAGTGTTATTACTCAGTGAATTAGCATAGTTCCTGGCAAGTGTTTAAGTGGTAGCTCATGCAACACTGACTCTACACTGTTTTCTTGAATTTTCAGTGGTTTCTAACATTGTCCTGCATCCTGGGGATACAGTGATGGGCAAAACCAGATGAGGTCCCTACAGTGGGAAAGTCTTACAATGTAATCATAACTATTCTTTGTGCAATTTCCCTCAAAGAACTAAACATAGTGGACCTAAACTTCAAGCATTGCATTTAGAAGAACAATATATAATAATTGATAACAAGTATAGAGTAAAGGTTTAGTATTATTAAAGAATGCCAAGACTGAAATGATGTGCAGATGGCAGTCCCAGGTCAGATGCTGAACTAAAACTATGTCAGCTAGCAAAAAAAAAAAAAAAAAAAAATACCTATGAAGCAAAACTGCAAATCATAGTGAATTGGGTCTTTCTAGAGGCCAGGAAAAAATAATGCCAGAGTGTTTTTCATTTTTTGCCCATGCACATCCATTGAGCCAAAGAAGTTATGAATTTTCTCTGGCTTATCACTGGTTTTTAGGTAATAACTACACCCTTCCAGGCTACAGAAGGCATGGGTCAATATACCAAATTCACATCCTGCTGTATCTTACTGTTTCCATAAGGAATATTGCTCTATCTGAGTGACTTTCCTCTTGCACCTCAAATATCTTAATAGTTCAATGCCTCTCTCTCTAGGGAACTCTCCCTTCCTTTCATTTCCATTCCTCTGGCTTAAAAATCACCCTCATTGCACCACCTCTGTGTTTTTCTTCCTTTACTCCCTTAATGCGCTGTTTTTCCTTATTCTTCTATGATTGTTGCTCTGGCAAGGGTGGCTGCTCCCTTTCCACCTTCTTTTTATCAGGATCACTTACCACTTCTCACCCCTCCCTTTCAGTGATGAAAAGCGGGGATGAGAAGTGGGTTCCACCTTTGGACAGCAACCTTGTCAAACACTAAAGGATGTCTCAGGTGAAATATAAAGCTGAGAAACAAAATCTTCAAAGGATCTGGAGGGAGACCTGGCTAGAGATACAAACAGAACCCTATCACAGCTCTCCTTTCTAGAGTCTTCTCTCTGTTCTTTCCCTCTTCTTCTTCTTCTTAGGATTTGTGTGTAGACCATGCTATGCAGAAAAGTAGGCAAGGGAACAAAACCAGAAATAGGTGAGCATGTCCTTAGGAAGAAAGGAAAGAAAAGAACATAAAACATATTGTAAGAACAGACACTTGTTACCACATTTGAAATTTGCCCAGGAAACTTCAAATGGCATCATTGATTTTGTGATTCTGTTTTTCTTTTATTTTTATAGGCAGAAGTTCATAGCTTGCTTGTGCTCACTTTCTTGACTCTCTATTCCAAACACAGACTCATACAACACACAAATACACACCCACATACCCTGCAGGATGAATTTCAGTTCTTGCTTTTCTTTAAATTAGGTGTGTTTGTGTTGATAGCTAATGTGTTTACAGCCACTTGCTTACACATAAATACTCAAATTCAGTTGAGTTAAGGGAATGTCAGTGCCATTCCAAACACATCTTTCCTTTAGCAAAACATTGATGTACTGAGATGTTACAAGTCTCATCTCAGAATAGTGGGGGGGAAAAATGTATCCGTTTCCTGATGTCCTTAGATTTCTACATTTATAAATGAAATACTCAAATTAAGCAAGTTCCCTCAATTGTATTTCTTGCATCTCAAACAAAGGGAAAGAAAGACAGATATCTTAATGATTATTAGGGTAATAGTATTGTTTTACAAATCTTTTTAATGCAAATAAAAGAGAAGTTTTCATGTCCTGGGGAGTTTTCAAGAATAGTGCTCTGTTTGGGGAGCAAATATTAGTAGGTTAATGAATTTGCATGGTGTTTGCTAAAAGTTAAGAGCAGAAAGCTTATACATAAATAAGTAGCTGCAGGGGTGGGGCAGCAGAAAGAGAAGAGGAGAAACAGGAAGACAGTGGGAAGAAAAGAGGGAAAGAGAGGAAAGAGAAAAGAAAGAGAAAAAGAAGCACCATGGAAATGAATTTAATTCCAAATAAATGCTTGCTTAGGAATGCCTGGTTGACCTTGGAATCTCAATAAATGAACATTTTGGATTCAAACTACAGATTTCACCAAAATGTGTTCTTCTGAGGCATAGTACTCAGAAGGCAACACCTGGCAGACTTTAATTGGGGTTACCCTGGCTGACTTTTCTCCACATTAGGGAATGCCAAAGAGAGCATTTTTCTCTTGCCATGAGCTCTAGGCACTTCTTTCTGACTTATAAAGAAATATTAAAGGAACTAATATGTACAACTTGAGTAAACGGTGACTAAGAGGGCATACGCTAATTATGCACAAGAGTTTGAAAGGTGCAGACACGGGGGAGGATGAGAAGTTCTTTAGGCTGGTAGCTGAATATTGCCAGGAGACACCCAAGCACATTAAGCAAAGGGAGATTTAAACTAAACACTAGATCCCAGAATAAATATAACATTCCGCTACATGAGCAAGCTGGTGGAAACTGGTTGAGATGTTTAAAATACCAAAATATTGAAATTTGCATTTCAAGTCAATATTTAAACAAGGTTAGGAAATAATAGAAATCAGAAAGGACCTGAGTTGTAGTCAGAGGGCAAGTCATCAGAGAACTTCCACAACAGGCTATGTGTTTCTGGCCTGAAATTTTTAAGTTTAGAGAGTCCAGGAAATGGTGGCCAGATCCTAGTCAAAGTGACTTGAAAGAACTGGAGAATAGGTACAACTATGGGCACAGGCACACTGGGGCAAAGGGGAAAAAAGCAGGAGAATCTGAGTGCATTTTAGAATTTTGTGTCTCAAAATTAATGTGATCTATTCCAGGCCTTAAAATAAGAACTGCCATTGCTGAGAGGAAAAAAGATGGCATCTTATCAGGCCTGTGTCCACAGGGGCCTCTGCTAATTTCTGAACTGATAACTATACACCACAGTCACAACCTCAGGACATGGCCAGTGAGCCTCTTCCCTAACAGCAGAGTGCTCCTACATACCCTTTCTTCTCCCAACGAAGTGGGGCTCTATTAGAATCATTTAAAGGGAATGGGCTTTTATGACAGCATCTCTCCCAGAAATGCCGACCACCTTTGGTTATCTAGCTCCATTCTCTTAAGCTGTATGAATTGTTGGATCTGACTTCTATCTGCTATGTATCTTAATTCAAGTCATCCGTGTATTACTTCATCAAGGTTGCCATACCAAAATTACTATATACCTACAAATAAGGTTTATGGATATGGAGGAGGGCAAGGAAGAAATCCTAAAATACTCTGAATCATCTTTACATCTTCTCATTATAATCTAGCATTACTCTCAAAATCAATAGTGCTACTTTACTATCTATTCCACTTCTGCACTCCAGGTTTCTAATTAGCTTATACCTATTTCAGCCTGTTAAATAAAAACTGATTGTCAACATTGCCATTAGTCTTCAGAGTACTAATGTTCAGCTAGAAGACCGGTGGCATCGAACAAATAGCATGACTTAGTCCATAAATGTATATAAACACACAAGATTTTTTTCCCTCCAAGCCCAAATCCTGCCCAGTTAATTTAATAAAAGGGCTTATTACTCCAAGATTTCTGTTTTCTTTCCAAATGCATTTCACTCCTATAACATGAAATTAGATCTGACTTCTTGCTTGAAAATGGAAAAATAAAAAGAACACAGATAGGAAAAATAACTAAACCTTTTATAAATAATATTCAGCTCTATACCATAGGCCAATTCTGTAACATTTTCAGTTGAAGAATGTACTAGAGATTGTCCAGAATTTCAGAACCAAATAATTGTATGTAACGATTGCCTGTTAGTTGTTGGAATTGCCAAGTTTCCTCAAAACTAGTGGTACTGATGTTGACAGAGACTTAATGCTTAGAGTATTCCTGACAGTTGAGTTATAGAACATTATCAAAGGGGTCCTATGTTCTGTTGGGAGCCTAGTTAACAAGCTTAGCTGACATATTTAGACAGTGAATTCATGTCCATGCTGGCTGGCTGTTATGTTGATTTGGCCATCAGGGAATTTCTAGAAAAGGAAAACAGCTTGTGACATTTCAGCAGAGCTATTAATTGGTAACATTTAATGTAGGATGACCAGGAGCAAGATTCCATCATGGTGATGGACTGTATTCTTGAACACCCTCTCCAGTTGCTCTATCCTAACCCAATAAGCAGTGGAGTCTTGAAATCTGGAGGTGAAGGGATTTCAATTCAACTGAAGTCCACAGGCCTTTTTAGCCAAGCTCTGGCTAAGCTCTTCCTGCTGTGCAATCTTTCTTTTCTCCACCTTCTCTTTCCCTTTTTTCATTCTCTCTCCTTCCACTTCCTCATCCCTCTTTCTCTCAATCTACTCAGAAATTTTATTTAATCAGTTATGATCCATGTGAGGAAAATTTAAACAAACTTTCTTGTCTTGAAATTTCTTTACTAAAATGGACATAGCCAATTTTGTAGATCTTTTTAGAGCTGCTATGTCCCCAGCCCCAGGTGCCACAATCTGTTGCAAAACGTACCATCAATAGCACATTCTCATGGATCTAACTCATGGCCTGAAAGTCTCAATGATGATATTATTTTATACAAAATAAGGAACCCATAATAGCAAGACAGGGTTTAGCACTTGATCCTTGTGAAAAAAAAAATTGCACATAAAGTGGCAGAGTGGTGATTTCACAAAAGGAAGCCACTTCTCCTTCTAATAGCTACTTTGAAGTTTAAAAGTATAATTGATGATGTCAGTGCTTCACCCACACCCTTCAGAGTGCTTGACAACTTGTATGGACCTCCCCGCAACTACTACTTTATACCAAACCCTTAAATAATGACTGGTGCATATGAATATATAAACACTCCAGCTTTGTACCTCATGATCAAGATGTCTTTAAGTGGGACATGTGTTGTCCCCAGAGCTTCCTGAAAGATCGACTCAAGGTTGCTTTTGGGGGGACTCAGCTTGGTATCACACTCTTGTTTGGTTTCCTTCTCTTCCAGATTCCCTTTTTCCACTCCTTTATCAGCATCTTACAACAACAGTTCCCATTTAATCACTTTTTACAAGATTTTTGTCTTAGGGTTTGTGTCTGTCAAATATAACCTCAGAAAAAGCATATTGTCAAAGTATTGAAAAGTCATGTCAGTTTATTGCTTTTAAAAAGAAAAATGAGACAGTCTGCTGTGATTTCAACTTTAAAAAAAAATCATACAAACTTTTTTTTTTCAGGAAGAGAATTTGAAGGAGAAGAAGAATATCTGGAGATTCTTGGCATCACCAGGGAGCAGTCAGGCAAATATGAGTGCAAAGCTGCCAATGAGGTCTCCTCAGCGGATGTCAAACAAGTCAAGGTCACTGTGAACTGTGAGTATGGTGGCCACAGCAGCAGGTGCTACATGCCCAGGACATGCACCTCCACCTCCAGCAAACTCGAAAGATTCCATTAGCAAAAGAGCGTCACAGTTCAAGCGGATGCTCTTTTGGTCAGGGATACACATTTATACATCGGACACATCCAAGGGCAGGATTTGGCCTTTGAGTTTGATAAATCAACTCTACCAATTCTAAATATAACCCATAATACATTTAACAATAGCCTTTGTCTTTTACTCGGGCTGCAGAATTAAGAAAACATGATCAGACAACACTAGCATTTCTGGCACTCATTATTCTGGCCTTTGTGGACACCAAGGTCATATTACTTTGGAAAAACCAACCATTTGTGTCTGCTTTAGCTAGAATTTCTATATTAATGCATTGTTTGTCAAAAGGTAATAGGCCAAGATTATATTTTATCCTCTGCTATTTAACTAATTGACCTTCTTGAAAACAAATTCAAGCCACTGTGGTCAGATGCCATGTGTTCCTGATGGCTATCAGGGATGCCTCATAAGTTAATTTTAGTTATCTATTTGTCCCAAAGTACAGGCATTAGAAAAGAAGATTTCACTAAGATGCATAGGTAAGTGAGCATACTTTGAACTTCTTAGATGAAAGAATCCTTAGATGTAGTTCAAAAGGGGGAGGGAGAGAGGGAGGATCTATAAGATGTGTGTCACCAGCAAAGGAATAAAGAGAATTTGTTTGCCTTATTCAGTTAGGAGTATCTTTCTGTATCATTCAAATTTACATTTCTACATCACACAATTGTGGTTAGTGACAGGGATGAAGAGATATCCTGACAGGTCTTCCCTTCTAGGAATTTCACATATATACATACCCCCCCTCATATACCCTACCTACACACATATGCACACATATTCACACATAACACACAAAGGCACATGTACACACAGGCACAAGCATTTAAACCCACCTTTGAAAGTGTGCTTTAGACTTTGTTGAGTTGCATTCTGTCATCTCACGTCCTCCATAACAATCACCTCTGTGCCATCATCTGTATAAATTCTATGCATTCTTCCCCAAAAAACCTGGCAAGATAGGTATACTTGACTCCACTTTAAAATTTGAGAAACTGAAGCCTAAGGAGTTGAAATGCAACATGGAAAAAGAACATGGAAAGCAAATATAAGAATAGGGAATGAGCCTCAGGTCCATTTAATTAAAAAAAAAAAAACATGCTCTCAAGAAGAAGAGAGAAAGGGGAGGAATTATCAATTCTTTTTATCTACTATGAACATCTTAGAATTAAAGGATTTACTTTTTATTTAAACTTCATAATAAACCTATGAGATAAAAATTATTAGTCTTAATTTGGAAATTAGGAAATGCTTGTGGAAAAAAAAACAATAAAATAAAAGGTGACTCATCATACACACACCCAAAAACAAAATTAGGAAACTGAGGCTAGAGAGCTGATGAGCCCTGCATGAGATGACTCAGTATGTTAGTCACCCTTCTGTCACTGTGACCAAAATGCCTGATAAGAACAACTCAGGATGAAAAATTTATTTTGGGCTCATGATTTCAGATGTCCATGGTCAGCTGACTCCTTTGCTCTGGGCAGAACATCATGGCAAAAGGGCATGGTGGAGGAAAGCTACTCAGTTCACAGCAGCCAGGTAGGAGAGAGAGCAATAGAGACAAATAGTCCAAGGCCACACTTCCAGTAATCTACTGCAGTGACCTACTTACTCTAACCATACCTACACCTACAGTTATCATCCATTAGCCTATTTAACTATCAAAGGATTGATCCAGCAAATGGATAAAGCCAGTGATCAGGTCACAGTCCTAGTGGTTACCCAAAATCTCCATCTCTGAGCCTTGCTACACTGGGGGATCATATATTCAAAATGTAAGTTTTTAGGAGACATTCCAGATCCAACCATAACACTGAGCCTACACTTGGGGTGTTCTAATACCCAGGGTCTTGCTCAGCCTTTTAGCTTTCTAAAATAGTGAAATCTTTATACCATAGATGGAAGAATCCAGTAGATACAGCTGTGCTATGCACATTTATGGTCTTCATTTCCAAGAGCAAGAGGCGGCATTTGATGATCTATGATGTGCTTTTATTCCTAGCTGTCTCCAATTTTTTTAGTAATAGAGTTTTGAAATGCCAGTATTATTATTCTTTTCTAGTACTGGGTGTGTTTCAAAGACACATTAATGATCTCAATGTTATAAAATGCTTTAGGTCCTTTTTTCACATGAAAGGCAATTTCTCTGGATGTTTATATAAGTTTATAATTAGGTTAGTTAGCTTCTTTTATGTACACATAACTATGCCATCATCTTCCACCTCTTTCCTGACTTTTGGAGTGAAGATTTCATTTTCTCTTAATTGACCTTCAACTTAATTAGATTTCTGAAAGTCCAATCACGGAGTAAATAGAAAATATTTATGCTTCCATTGTATGAAACATCAAAGTGGTCTGGATTGCAGATGGTTCCCAAGATCAAAGCTAGCCGTCTGGGCCCTATTATTATTGGAGCAATTAGTCTGACATTGCTCCTTCTTCACTGTCCCCAAAGTGTAATTTAGGACAGAAGAAAATACTGATAATTTTCAAGAAAAGACTTTTATGAAAATGTGAGCTTTTGCTAGTGAGGAGTGAACCACAGAAGAATAAGGACAGAACCTGAAAATTCTAAAAGGACACATCATAACACATTATATGGAAAGCTATAATGAGTCTAATCAAACATCCAATATGCCCTATCCAGCAGGACCCAGCACATACCTGATCTTATAAAAATTGCTCAGTAGATATTTACCAAAGAGGTAGCAAAAACACAAAGTAAACGCTGCACCCCTAACATCTCTCCAAACTTCACAAATGATACTGATTATAATTCAGCAAGAACATTCTAATATCAATTTCTTTTGGAATCACCTTTTTACCAAAACTTCATAAACCACATCTACATTATATTGGAGCAAGGCATCGCACCAGTTGTCATGTTCAAACAGCTCATCTAAACATTATTGTATTAAGTAGAGGAAGTCCCCAAGATTAAATTATGGAGGCAGACTGCCTGGTAAAACCCTTGCATATCCAGAGATGTATCCAGGATCACTACTGAGGCTTCAGTTAAGCTTCCTGATTCCTCTTCCTTTTCAAAACACAGGCTTAGGCATAGAGTGAAGGGATCAGGACGGCTAAGATAACTACTGGCTAAAGAGATTATTAGAAAGAACAGACCCCCAAATACCACTTAAAATCCCACACTGGTAACTTTCTCCTGCCACCACTCCATTGATTCATTTGCTCAGTTGCCAACAGATGTTTGTTCCAGGGCACTGAGAGGCCAGCGCCGTAAACCAGAGAGACATAACAGTTCCGCCTGTTGAGCTCACAAGCTGGATCCTACAGTTTCTTCTTTTTACTTCTCTGTGATAACCCTTCTCTGTGGTAGGTCTACAGCATAGCACATAGCCATTTTACAGGCAAAATCTATTTTCTAAGTTGTAGGAGGTCTTGGAATTTATGGAAAGCTAAATTATTGGCTCAAAATCTCTTCAATTAAATAAGCTTAGTAAAATTTATGAAATAGACAGGACTCCTGGCTTTCTGTATCTTCCCCAGAGCATGACTGCTGATTTTTTCCAGTTACCTGCCCTAGGGAAGAGTCTGTCCTTTCATTGCAGATTCCAGGTATAATCCCTCAATTTCAGTTCCCACAGTGCATTAAAAATTTCTACTTATGAGTCTGTCTCACCCCAGTGCCCACTATCCCTCGGATAATATCTAGCACATAGCAAATGCTCAATAAATACAGGCTATTAGTTTTATTTGGACTCTCCCTTTAATGGACCTTTTTCCTATTTCCAGAGAAATTCTTCCTAAAAGCTTCTTCCAGCTCTCAAGTCTATTCCCTCCCCCATTGGTCTGCTCATCTTTTCCCCCCTCTTCTGCCTTTTCATAACGCTCCACGTAGGTCCACACTATCACTCTTCACAATTTCTTTTTTCTGTTCTTATCTCCCTTTTCACACAACTCTGCTTCATTCCGCTGTCCAGAGTTAACCAAGCCAATGAGCACAGATGGTGGGAGACATGAGACGTAGGAGCTTCTACAGCCCAAGCTTGTATTTGATAGCTGCTTATTTAGAGGAAGCAGAGTATTCACTACTGAATCCACAGGTAAGCCTGGAGATACCAGTTGTCTCCAGATAGTAGATAGATATTTTAACTGGACTCTTCAGGGCTTTGATTCCAAAATCACCTAATGAGGAAACTTTAGGAAAATAGTTCTTCACTATTGAACATGATAATGTGGAATAGTCACCTTCTCTAGGTAGTCATAACTATACCTATCCAGTCCCCATGCTGACCTTTAGTTTATTCTTGCATTTTGGAAGGTGACAGGAAAGACACATCCTAAAATCTATTATGAGATCTTCAGAGGAAATATTCAGCAAAAAAAAAAAAAAAAAATTCATCCAGTGTGTTATAAATTTCCACCATAATTTTACTTTGTGGAGAAGAACCATGATTTTTCTGAGAACTTTCAGAGGACCAAGACAATCCTGAGATTCCACATACATTTACTATAATCATCACACTGACAGAAACCAACCAAGTGAAGAGGTGTAATGGGCCTGGTCTGCCTCAGAGAGGAGGAATAGCAACTTTATTATAGACCTTTTAATAAATTTAGTATTGCTGGTACATAGTAAGTAATTTAAAAAATGACAACTTGAATCAGTCTTACTGTTAGTCTTACTGTTTCTAAATTTTCTGCAGGACAGAGCCTTTATTATTGCCTGCACCCTCTACTTCTGCCGCCTTCTTACACTACTGCACACTAACCTTGGAAGATAATCGATATCATTTCCATATAGACAGGACAAAAACAAAGCTCAGAAAATGTAAGCATTCTCTGGCACACAATCAAAGAACTTGTGAGAGGCAGACCTGGGACTCTAACCCAGGTCTAACTCCCAAGCCCTCCCACCTTTCATGAAAATACCTGAGTAACAGTAGTTGAAAGAAAGAAAGAGAGAAAGAAAGGAGGAAAGAAAGAAGGGAAGGAAGGAAGGAAGGAAGGAAGGAAGGAAGGAAGGAAGTTAGGAAGGAAGGAAGGAAGGAAGGAAGGAAGGAAGGAAGGAAGGAAGGAAGGAAGGAAGAACTTCAATGTTGAAAGTGCTTTCCTGGGTATGGCATTTGATATTTACCTTTATATCATTTGATATTAACCTTAAAACCTGTATGTGAGATAAGTAGGCAGGTGCTGTTATTCACAGGTGAGGGACTGCAGGAAAACATGTCTATGGTAACCACCTAAGTGGCACAGGGAGGTGCAGAATGGAGCCCGAATCTCCTAAATTCTAAAGTGGCATTGTATCTACTATGTCAGTCCATGTTATGACATTTTTTTTGTTTCCTGTGAATAGTAGAAATATGTAACACTTACCTTTCAAGCTATCAGTGTCCTCTCTTAAATGGCATTTTTTTTTCCTTTTTAGGAATTCATTGCTGACTAAAAAAGCTCATTCAAATGGACTTAGAGCAGAGAGGTTCAGAGCATAGGTTCCAGAACATGATAGATGGGTCCAAATCCATACTGCTCCAAACACTGGCCTTATGAATTTGGAAAAATTTAACCCTCTGTGTGCTTGTCTTCTCATTCGTCAAATGGGGTTAATGAGACAGCGCTGTGACAATTATTTGAATAAAGAGGATTTCTAAAGCCTAGTACAGTGCTGTTCATGCCTATGAATGCTATAAATTATATCCTTCATTCAAATTTTGTTCTTTTACACGATTATTCCCAAAATTAAGAAGATTAAGTGAGTGACATTTTATTTCTTAAGCCACTGTTATTGTTATCATATTCATTCTAATTCAAAGAATCTTGTTATTGGTGATGTAAGAATAAGAAAGCCCTTATTAATATTTTCAGAACCTGGAATTTTGAAGTAATAAAAACTGGAAGAGTCCTCTGACAATTGTAAGCTATTCCAAAGTCACGTAAAGAATAACAATGGATCTCTGTGCAGCATTTTTATGAAGCCTCATTTTTATTATAACCATATTTGGAGCAAGGACATCTATTATTTTAACTACAGTAGGCATGCTGCAACATGATTTGTAATAATCTTTCTTAGCCTCGTCTATACAGAATTCATTACAAATGAATTTTGAAATGTTCATTCCAATAAGCCATGAAAGAACAGACCTGCACCATAGTGTCATTTGAGAAATATTAGGAACAATGAGCTCTTTACATGCCTATCAGTATTCATGAATTTACTTTAGCACAAGAAACTTCCTAGGTTTTGAAAGAGAGAAGCAAGTGGTTGGCCTTGATAATTGACCAGTGTCATCCTTTCTCAAGATTAATGCCCTTAAAAGTGTTCAACCTAGTTTCTTGCCAGCCACAGCATGCTGGAACCTCTGATGGGCTAATGAATGTCACTTACCCATTCAGGTTCACAACAAATTGGGAAATAAGTAAAGGAATATGTGAGACACAAATGCCCCATGTTTAGAGGTAGTAGCTTAGTGGGTTTGACTTATCCACCCCCCTAGATCTGGCTGCCCTGGGCTGGGGAAGCCCACCCACATGCGAACAGGAAGAAGGGGCCCAGACAGACTTCTAGCTTAGAGAAACAGAGGAAAACCTCTGCTCCTGCTAGAACTTGGCTCTAAAGGACAAAGGAGAAGCCATGAGCCAAGCAGGCCCAATTTATTCCTCCCAAATATTTCAATTGGAAAAAAAAAATCATTTCCCCTGAGTCCCTGTGCACATACTGCTCTGGGACCCAGAACATGAAAGAACTCTCCACAAACTATACCTCTGGTACCTGCATTCCACATTCCACATTTCAAAAAGTTTTGCACTTTGCTCAGAGTCACTTTAATACCCTCATCAATAAATTGTTGGAACCAGGCACAAGGAGGACCATTTGAATGTGGTAGGAGTTGTGGTGGTGGTAGGAAGTGTGGAGTCTTACCCAGGTTCAGGGCTGGTTTAGTGAAGCCATAGTCACCATTATGAATTTATCAGTTATAACCACGTAACTATAGAAACTTGCAAGCACTATTGAATGCCCATTTTGAAATGGGAAAATTGAGCAAACCTATAGAATCACTAATAAAAAACTCTCTTCAGTCAACATTAATGGATCACTGTGCTACAAATTTTGACATCAGAGGCAGCTCATATAGTGAGAAAATCAACTCTGAGGCCTCATATATCTCCGATCTTTCCCTCCATTCAGCATCTTCCCAAATCTAATGCAAAATATCTCTGCATTCCTTCAGCAGCTTCCAAATGGTCCTCCTTGCTCCTGTTTCCAACAATTTATTGATGAGGGTATTAAAGCAACTCTGAGAAAAGTGCTAAACTTTTTTGAAAATGAGGAAGAACATGAGGGAGAGAGTCTGGATTTGAGCTCAAGTCTATCAAATTTCAATCTGAGCTCATGACCTCTACTAATATGCTTTAGCCCTCCTTTCCCCACCAGTGTAACTACCTGCAATTCTTGCATTAGCCTTTGAGCCTATGTGCTCTAATGACCTCTATAACCAATCACAGAATGACTTTCACATGTAACTGTTGTGATCCTTTTAAGTAGTTTCATCTTTTAAAACATAAAGCTGGAGGTGAGGCTCAATGGTAGAAAACTTGCCTAGGATGCACATGGCCCTAAGGCCCAATTCCCAGCACTGCAAAAAATAAAAAAATAAAAAATGATGAGGGAAAAAAAAGGCTTAAATCAGTACAGACAGTTACCCAGACCAAGTTCTGGCTAAGGGTAGAGTCAAAATTCAGATTTCAGGTTTAATGTTCCTGACTGCTAATACTCATTCTTAACCCATTAGAACACATTAATGGATTATAATTTGGAAAGTTAGTAATTTAAAGGTTAAATGAATTAAGGCTATGAAAACATGTGGCAATGATACCAACAGTCCAGTTATAAGGAGAGGCTGTTTCTACTGGAGTTGAGATATTTTGTGTCTGGGAAGGTTACTACAGATCATTAAAGCATGGTTCCCTCATTTTAAAGGTAATAAGACCAAGGCCCCAAAAATCAAGGGTGTAGAGGGAGGTCCACACAGCCAAGAGACATTCCAGGACTCCTCTTTTCCTGTCTAGGCTTCTTTTTTTACATCATCTTCCCATTTTGTGCCTATATGAAAAAATGAACAGATTAAATTCAAAGTGAAACAACAACAACAAAACCCCTACTCTGACACTCCGGTTTACATTCAGGCTGACAGTGTTGACCCAAACAGACTCTCATGCCTCTCTCTGATGGTGATTTAAAGACTTCCAAGCTGACAGGAAATGACATGGGGTTGGAAATCATAGATGAACCTGATGCTTTTGTACAATCCTTTTTAACTCAGTCTTCTATAGTCACAAAACTTCAGAAATAGTTTCCAAAAATAAGATGGACCAGGTGCCAAAATATAGTTTCAATGAAATTGATACACTGAAGTTGACTGTAAAGTGCCTTAAATAAGTTTTTCTTTCACAAAGTCTAAACTGATTGTTTGGGTCTGTTTTTTCCCATATGTTATTTTCTGGCTAATGACCTTTGAGCAGAAAAGTGCTTTTCTCCTTGAAGATCCACAAAGCATCACCAGGCCCAGGATCTCTCCCCTCACACACTGTCTTCCTCGCATGGGCCTGTAAACAGTTGCTCTACCTTCATAGGAGTGTTTGAAAGAATCATGGCAAACCAGAATTTCAGATGCACTTCTGAGTTCATGTCAAGACTGTCACAGGCCCAGTCATAGGCAGAAAAACTCAAGAATAGAACAGCAATTATATAACTGATACACCAAGAAGTCCTTTATGCATTAGGATAAACCCCATAAACAAAAGCAAATTTTACCTGGGTCACAGAAATCAGGACACACATAGGAAAAAAGAAGAAATCACATAATCTTAGATTTTTGTTTGTTTGTTAGTTTTTTAATTGCTTCAAAAATACCAGGTTAGCCTTGGATTGAACAGACTTTAGGCCTCTATTATTTTCATCAGACTCCTCAAACTCAGACCATCTCAAACCACAGTGATAATAATGAGGATGATGGCAGAAAAAGAAAAAAAAAGAAAAATGGTGAAATCATATGTTTAATATCCCATGTTTTTCAGTCTCACTTCTTGATTTATGTACAAAAATACAATATGAATATTATAATCCATGGTTAGAATAATTAAGAATTGATTAGATGAGAGAGAAAGAGATCCCAGGTTCCATTTCCATAGCACCCTGCTGAGTGCCTCATTTAGGAAAACCAGGTCTATTTTCTTTAATCATCTCTTATTTTTGTTGAGTTCTGTAGTGGTCAGACCCACTTAGCTGATCACATGATTCATATCAGTGGAGCTTTCAGACAATCCCTTTCTACCTTGCTCCAATCAGAGGGTCCTTTCTGATTCCTCCCTGGATGGAAATTCTGGAGCTCCCTGTCCCCCTTTGGTTCTCCTGTAAACACATGTGCCTGTCCTTCCTACAGATCCTCCCACCATCACAGAGTCCAAGAGCAATGAAGCCACCACAGGCCGACAAGCTTCACTCAAATGCGAGGCTTCTGCAGTACCCGCGCCTGACTTTGAGTGGTACCGGGATGACACCAGGTATGTACCAAATCTGCCATGCCCCCAGTGCCCCACCTGGTGGTGCTGAAGGCCTCAGAAGCCCAACAACAAAACAGCTCAGTTGTAATTATGAAGACCTATTCTGTTTGGCTCTTCCTTTTCAGTATCTCTTTACCAAGTGCTTTAGGGCCTGTAACCCTTCAACTGAAGCCCAAAAGCACTCAGTTAAAATATAAAAAGTTAAGTAGCTGGTTTAAAGGATCATTTCCACCTGCATGCCTTTCTCTCAGATAGCAGAAATTTAAGCCTAATGAAAGTCAACCATTCCAGAGTCTTCTCTTGAGGGACATTGATCTTGACAATAGGGATTGCACAATTAAGATGAGGAATTGAGCTAGGCATAACAAATTTTGTTTCTTTTCTCTTCTTCCTCCAATATAAAGATGGGGAAGAAAGTTAAAACCTTCATCGGTGTTCCTTTTAACTCTCCTGTTTTTGAATTCTTAGGATAAACAGCGCCAATGGCCTTGAGATCAAGAGCACGGAGGGCCAGTCCTCCCTGACGGTGACCAACGTCACTGAGGAGCATTATGGCAACTATACCTGCGTGGCTGCCAACAAGCTGGGGGTCACCAATGCCAGCCTAGTCCTTTTCAGTAAGTATGCCAAAGCAGGGTCCAGCTCGACATAATTACATGGGTAGAGATTTCTTGTGGAAAGTTGGAGTTCAACCCCTTTGTTATTAAAGGCAAACATTATAAAAATAAGAATATACTCACCAAAACAAAAGCACAGTTTTCTCAATTCCTGGACACAAGATTTTCAAATGGAAGAATTTCTGTCTGTATTCTCTTACTTTTGGTAGGTGCCCTGTTTTTTTTTTCTTTTTCCCTCCCCCTTAGTTTTGTTTCTTCCTGGTTGGCTAAACTGCTAGTATATTCAGAGAGCACATATTTCTTTGGTGGTAGCCTCTTTAAGAAACAGAGGTGCTGTACGAGACTGAAAATTGATGGTTGTTACAAAAAATCAGTGATGAGAGTGGTTGAAGACAAAATATTCAATGAGGATGGACAAGCAGTTGAGAGAAGGGAGAAGCTGGAAAAGGAAATATATTTTTAACAACTCAAGAGGAAGGGTGGTATTAATGATTAAAGCATAATATAAAATGCAAAGGAGGAAAATGGTTGCATAAAGGATTCAATATGACAGCAAAAGACATTACTTGTCCAATGTTTTTCCTAACAGAGATGAGAATGTAGGCAAGGAAACATTTATGAAGAGCAGAAAAGATCTTGAGAGTAGACTAAGGAGGAATCAGCCATTTCCAAGTTATCAATATTAGTAGGAAGCTCCACCTTCGAGTCTTACTTTTGAGCAGCATGCTGTAGTGAAGACTCTAAATCCCTGTCTTGTTGGTCAGGAAGCTACGAGTATAGAAGCAAATGTCCCCTGAGAAACAGAAAGATGATGGATGGGAAATTAATATATTTAGAATAGGGACAGGTTCATCAGAATAAGTAAAGCAATCAAAAAAATTAGCACATACTGAGAAACAAAGTTCATTTGGACCAAAGAATGTACTATTATTCTTTTGGAATAACAAACTGCTAATTTTTTTTTCTGCACAAGTTCAGTTGGGAAAAACTAGAAATACTATGGCCAGGAGAGATGTCTTCATCTTATTTTATTCCGTTTAGATGAGCCTTCGTGGAAAAAAAAATCTTAGAAGAAAATCAATTTAAGTGAGAGTTCTCTTGAAATGCAGAGCTAAAGCCATTTTAAAACTGCTCCAGATACAGCTCCACTTATGAAAAACAACAACCACAAACTACCCAAAATTCAGCCTTCACTTTCTCATTCATAACTCCAATTGACGTCAGTCTATGACAGTTTGATAGGATATAGCTATACAAATGTTGCCTCAATATGAAGTTTAAAATTCATATCCCTGTTTACTTGTCTCCAAAGACCAAGCATCAGTGTTCTTTGCTTCAGCAGAAACATCAATATCCACAAGACACTTGGGAAGATAAGTATTAAGAAATGTAGTTACCCATTCATTCCTGATATTAGGGATTTCAAAAATAGGGGCAAAAACCTAGCCTCATCTATAAATTCAAGGTACTGACATATCTAAGGTGACCTAGTTAAGTCGAATAATATATACTTAACAAAAAGTTTTATAGGGATTGAAAAAGAGAAAATGGACTGCAGAGAGTGAGAGATGATACATTTGCATTAAAATGCTTTCTTCTCATCACTGAGAATATGAAGTATGATAACAATATATTTCAAATAACAAAATATTGCCTGTATATGGAGAGAGAGACTAAGTGAGGTAGAATAATGGAATAGTTGGGGAAGGTAGAGAAAGAGAATGGGTGGGGTCAAAGATAATGAAAATATTAGTAGAAGTAATTGACCTAACACAAAAGTCCATTTGAAGGACTTAAACTAGTAAAATTAAGAATAGAAACTTACAGAACTTCTGATTATAATTTGATAAACAGGGAATAAGGCAATTGTATCATAATGCCCTTGGTGATTTGGAAGAAATCACCCTCAGTTATACATTTGAGAAGTGCACGGTGCCCTGTTTAATGATGTTCCACCCCTCACGGGCCCACGCTGCCCTCTACACCACAGCCCACAGGGGTATCAGTTCTGCATTTAGAAGCATGCATAGGCAGCTCGTGATCAGCATTTAGTTCAGAATTGATTTCCCACCTTATGGTGTTATACTTGCTGAAGAATACAATATGAAAGGTCATTAGACTTTGAGGTGAAAAGGAGCTTAGGAGAATCACAGAAAATTAGTCAATCATCTGACCTGTTTCTTAGACCCAAAGCCTAATTGTGGATGTTTTAAGGGGGAAGCAGCTGCTTCTCTTGTAACAAATATGGCACTCCCTGCCAGTCCTACAGCCACCAGTCAGTTGTGGAAAGCACGTTGTTACAGTCTGCTGTGTAGCTGGAGCCTTTGAAGATGAGGCTCTATGGGAGCACTGTTCAGAGAGAGAGAGAGAGAGAGAGAGAGAGAGAGAGAGAGAGAGAAAGTAGAGGAAGGGAGAGAATGAGATAGGAAAGAAGGAAGGAAGGAAAGGAGAGCACAAGGGAAGGGAAGGGAAGAAAGAAAACATCAGGGTAAATGTACGTGTGGTGGCCCTTTGCCTGGTGTCAGAGTAAACGGGGTTCATGGAAGGAGCACAGTGAGCAAGCGTTCCTGCTGCGACTGTTCCATGAGCAGGGGCATGAGGAGCTGTCTGTAGCGGGGACCCTGACGGAAGCACTGTGCAGGCAGCAGGGAACTCTGCTGACCAAGGCAGTGTGCAGCAGATGGGGCAGCTGGTGAGCTCCTGACAGCCAGAGGCAGCAGCAGGTAGACTCAGAGCCAGTACCCTGAAGAGTCTGCGATTCTTCATCCTTGTTGGTGGTCAGCACATTTTCAGCCCTGTCGGTCCTAGTGACATGCTGACTTTTTGCAGTGTCATTTGTGACCACTTGTCCTCAGCAACTCATATGTGTACCACTCTACTCTAATCAAACACCAGTCTCCAAAGGGGTCAGCATAATTGAATGAGAATGTAAGAATACATTGCAATCATAGTAATTTCATCCTCATCTAGCGGAAGCATTTCTCAATTGTTCTTCTCACATTCTAGCATTCTGTTAAAGACTACTTCAGTAGTGCCTTTTAGTTCTGTCTTCATTCCCAGAATGTTTATATATATATATATATATATATATATATATATATATATATATATATATATTTTTTTTTTTTTTTTTTTAATGCATTAATCCAGTGGTGCAACGCGTATGGGTAAGGATTCAGCTTGGTCTTTGTCAGATAGGGGAATGTGCATAATGTAGATGAAGACTAGGACGGCTGGTGATGGCAAGAAAAGTTCTATTGCCTGCTTATGTAACATAACAAGTTCCATGTTCCCACACTGATGACCAAGTTGTAACCCACAAAGGTGATAGATTTATCTGTTTCACTGCTTATGTTGAGTTACAAATAGGGAGGAAGAATAAAGATGATGACTAATATGTCATCATTTCTTATCAAGTGAGTTCTTACAAGGTACCCTGCAGTATGTGCTGTACTTTGCATACATGACCTCATTTAATCATGGCAACCTTGCTATGCACTCATGTTTCTCCATTACACAAAGAGGTTATGTCATTAGTGCAACTACACAAGGTTGAGCTTGGGATTTAAATTTGGGTAATCTGTTTCCAGAGTCCAGTTAGAAACTGGACTTCTTCTTCTTCTTTATAAACCATTCTTAGTTATTATTCCAGGGGCTTGGTGATAAACACACACCATTCAATGATGCTAGAAGACCAAAGCTATTTATGTATGTAGGCAAAAATGTTAGGAGATACGGCTTGCAGTTTAGAAGGGAGGAGACATCTAATGTCTTCTTTCCCTTCATGAGACCTTTCTAACTGGCCTAATACTACTGTGGTCCCTTCAGATCCAAGAGCACTGCTTCGGCCACCTCCCACTTCCATTCCCATTAACTCTCATCTGCAGGTTGAGATTATCAGACTCATTTTATTTTTGGCTTGCTAAGGATTTCAACTAATATTCCAGCCTAGTTGCTTGAGCAGGGGGTTATTTCCACATGGTAAAGGATAGTCCTACTGATCAAAACAAAGGAGTAAAAATACAAAGCAACCTACTATATTGGTTTCTACTGGACCATTCCACATCAGTGTGTAGGAGGTATTTTTTTCATTTTCTTTTTAATTTTAAAATATCATGAACTTGTAAACCTATAATTGACTAGATTTTAAATGCCACCTCAGCAACCCAACACTATAGTAAGTCTTTACACTACGGGCCTCCCCTTCTTCTTCGGAAACCATTCTTAGTTATTATTCCAGGGGCTTGGTGATAAACATACACCACTCAATGATGCTAGTTAAGACTCGGGAGGCCTCTTAACCAGATTCTTTTAGATGGCACATAATACAACAATCTGAGCTGCTATTTGAACACTAACCCCATGTTGTTTGAAAGACTAGCTGCAAAGTCCCTCGTAAAAAGGCTCTCTGTGGATAAAAGGAAAAGGGTGGGCACTTAGTTGCACTACTTTTCATTTCAAGCATAGGCACCAAATAGGTTAACTTCCTGAAAGACCACTGTACCTTTGTTATGCTCATTGGAAAAGAAAAGAAAATCTTGTTTGAGCTAGTAAATTCCCTTGATATAAACACCGACCTTCCCTTGACTGCAGCTTTTTTTTTCCCCCTTTGGTCATTTATTGTCTTAATTCAAGTGTTTCCTTATGAAGTGTTAATCCCCTTCTGGCTGTTTCTTATGATATTCAGCAGAATCAGCCAGTCACACCCCACCCCACACTCCTGCCACCATTTTTCTGTTAAAAAAAAAAAAAAAAAAAAAAAAACAACTAAGCATTCAGAGACTTGCTAAAGGAGTTCTGCTCCTGACACCTCCTCAGGTGTTCACAGCCCAAGGAGAAGCATGTTCCACCAAGATTCCTGCCCTCCCTTGCTTTTGAAAATCAAAAGTTGAAAATTTTTCATGTTAAATGGTATTTACTTCACTTTATACTCTTACAGAAACCCATAAACCCTGACCTAAACTATAAAACAGCAAGAATCATGGTGGAAGATTAAGGATAAAAAGTGGGAATCGGGGAGCATCTAAAGAAAGAGAAGTCAGAAGGAGAGAATTAAGAGAATAAGGCTAATTAATGGGGTGTGATAAGCCCGAAATGATGATAACAGGGTGGAGCTAAGAGAGTGATAACAAGCTGGGAAGCAGTTGAAAGGCGATGAAAGTCGAGTGGGTGAGATGGTTTAGCAGTATAAATGGTCTTGTGGAAATGAGGGCAGAGTGCATTTACCCAGCTGTGAAGAGTCTGATGAGAAAATATGAAGCTGAGTCCTTTAAACAGTCCAAATAATAATAGTAATAATAAAAATAAAATACAGTAGAAAGAGTATAATATGGGACAGCGGTCTCCAACTGCTACATAAATGCTGAAAGCAGTTTAGCTATTTATTTTCAAAGCTGGAAACTTAATACCAAATAACCAGTGAAGGTTTAAACCATTTTTCTACTTGACACTCGTGTAACTAAGACACAATTGTTCACTGGGCGATTATTGACTTGCTCCATCTTAATGCACTTAGGAAACTTTCACATTTAAGCTACAACTTTCAGCTAGAGAGAGGTCACTGACTTGGCTCAGTGTCCAGATGTATCAATGTCCAAAGACCTTGCTAAAATTGAGTATTTTTTGGTTTATGGTATATGATGGCATGCAGATCAAATTTGAATATGTACCTATGCTTATCTTGATATGGTTTGGGTTTTTGTTAATTTTCATTTTTCATTGGTCATTATTTAAACAAACTTCTAGGAAGGATGCAGAAAGTTTGTGCTACTTTGTTACATTGCAGTGTTCAGGGGTAGCAAGTACTGCATCCTATCCCTAAGGTGCCATTTATTCTTTCTGCAAGAACCTCAGGGAGGATTTAGAGTTAAGCCTAGGATTTTAGTGAGCTATGCAAAGGGTACCTGAAAGCCTGAACTCTTGTCTGCACATTCAGTTTGCACTGGTAGCTCCAATATGGGACTGTGAGAGTCCCATAAGCTTAGGAACCAAGTTTTCAATAGAAAAGTACTCCTTATTCCTCAACAGGGTGTGTGATCAAGCAAGTTTGATTGGCTGAACAAATTTCAGATGAAATTATATTATAACAGGAGGTTGGGATTAAGAAAGTCTAAAAATAAAGTGATATAATTCCAAGAAATGTATACTTGCTCAGGTATACTCTTGCACTGATGTCATTGATATGGAAGTTAAAACCTGAGAGAAAACTTGAATTAGTATTTCACAAAATAAAGTTTCCATATGCTTGACTAATGCTGATATGGGCTATAGAGCTGATCCAAAGAAGTCTGTAGCTCCCAGAGGTCCATCTGTTAGGAGCTAAAGAGTGGGGACTCAGGACCAAGTACTTGGATTTGATTACTTCAATGAATGCTTTCTATTCCAATTCTCTAAAATAGCTAAAATCTTGGCCGTGGGTGTTGCCAGTGGACAGAAGGATCCAGTATGCAAAATTACCATAATATGATGTTGTCTCCCTATTGTAGACATATTTTTTAATGTTTTTGTAATTTTAATTTTATTAATACGTGTCTATGATACTTTAGTGTTACAGAAAGAACAAATAAATATTTCATGAGAGAGATGATCCTACAGGCAAGGAAATTCATCTGATTTCTAATTGTTTGAGTAGCTTAACATGAGAAAGAAATAGATAAGATCGATATTTTTAAACTCTCCATGATGTTTACTATTTTTTTCCCCTTCAGAGCGTGTTTTACCCACAATCCCCCACCCCATTCAAGGTCAGTATGATTTTTATCACTGTAGCTCTGTTGCTGGGTCATTCTCCAACATCTATAATGAGAAAAAGACATAAAGGAGAATTATATGTTTCCAAAATGTGCATCCAATAGACATTATTTTTTTCCTTAACCATTGCAAATAAAGTTAATCCATTGTCCCACACCAGTTGACAGGTTTGTAACAGGTATGCCACCTGCCTAAACTTCAGTAACTGGGAAGAAAATGTCAGAGAGAGATTTTTTTCTTCAGTCAGAATTGATTACAGGTAACCATGAACTCTCATAATTTGGAACACAGCCACTTAAATTCTGTAGCTCTTTAGCCCACAGAAATACAAATCCTCCCACCATCCAAACTCACATTTGGAGATTTATACTATCTGAATTTTAAGTCACTGATACTACTTATAAAAATGAACTTATATACTAACAAAGGTTACACTCAACCAGAATATTAGGACACTACTTTTTCTTAAACTCTTGGCCAACTCACGGGTTTTTCCTTTTAAACATAACTACTTTAGAAAACACATACACACACACTCTAAAGTAGTCATTCTGTATTCCTTTTCATAAGACTTTCTATGTACCCAAATTAAATTTTGCCTTCTACATCACATTTAGATGCAAGTTGCAGCCAAGACTTTCTAGCTTAAGGCTATTTAAAGGCAAATTGGCAAATAAAATTAAAATAATACAAAAAAAAAATCTGAAATGAAACCAACCTACCATTGAAATTAAATTCCAGAAAAGTGATTTGCAAATAGCACTCAAAGACCTGAGAAAAAAATGGAAACTAGGCCATGCGGGGCCTAGTGTGGAAAAAATAAATCCAATTAAACAAGATTATCATAGACACTATAAAAAATGTGCTCAGAATTAAAGGTAAAAAGCTACTGTTTTGTAAGTTTGAAGATGGATCATATTTCATTAAACATTTGTCCAGACTAAAAATTAGAGCAAAACTGGGTACAGATATTTAGTGTCAATAATACGATGTTTTGCATATGTGTGCACTCGCATATATGAAAACTAACTTTAATTATATTTGAAGTAAGTATTGCAAGGTTTACAGGATCCAAAACATAGCTTAATAAAACAATGATTCCTAAATTGTGAGAAGAGTCCAAACATTTTTCAGTATACAAGCTTGGAAGAGCTCTTTTAAAAAAAAAAAAAAAATTCTAAAACATTAATAAAATCTATGTCTTATCCCAGCTCCTAAAAATAAAACTGTTAAAATTGTGTCTGTTTTTTTAGACTTGACATGAAACTTAGTATTCGTGGAAAATATCCCATCTTTGAATTCCTGACATGCCACAATTATTTTAAGACATTTGTCTTCTGGTGTTGCTGCCAAGATTGACACCATTTTATCATGTTGCCATCGTGCAAGTATCTTGATATGGAAAACACACACATACACATTTGTCCCAATGGATAACGTTTTTCAAAGAGGTCATGCCCCATCCACGTTGAGCTTTGTACAGTGTCAGGATGACTCTAGGTGTCCTTTGTGAGAGCAGTTCTGCAGCTACAAACTCAAATATTTATCTGATCATACATTATGATATATGTAACACTGAACAAAGTGAGGCCAGACGTTGCTCTCAAAGGGCAGCTGTCAGATATTGAAAAACAGTCTTGTCTAGGGATGGAGCATGTGGGATTTTGTTGAACTTTTTATTTCCCACAAACTGCATTGCTGATTGGAGAATGACCCTAGTTTGATTTTATGTTGTAGGTAGACTGTAGTTAGCTTTCTTAGATTTGATAGTTTTTAGAGAACTTAGTTTTCTTACTACTAATACTTTGGGCTTCTGCTAGTGGAAATTGAAAAGCTGTTCATTAAGACTTGGGATAGCAGATGTGAGAGGTTGCTATTGAAGATGTCCCCCTCTCTTCGTTACAGGGACTCTAACTTCCCAGGAATATAATCACTTTTTCCTCCTGTTTCCAAGCAAGACGGCAACCCAAGGGAAACCCAGTTTTCCATTTAAATAAAAGCTAAAAATATAATGCTTAATTCTTTAGGGTGTCAACTTATACCCAAATAGCTATGAAAAGCATGCCTTATGGTGTTTACCACTACAGTGCAGACTCCTTCATTGGATCAAATATCATATGTTGTCATCATCTACATGGAGCACTAAGTGTCATCCTCAAAGCAGTTGGTTAACAGAAATGGCCTGAAGAATTTTGAACCAACTAATTTCCAGGGGTTTTGAAAGTAGAAAGTCACAAAGATCCTTTTCTGCCCACCCATGATAAAAAGAGAATCCTCTCTCTTCATTTCCAACCTAAAAGAAATATATATTACATTGCAGCTGCTTCATTATTATCATCTTTCATTGGAGAGTAACCTCCCTCATCCCCACTCTCTGTGGCTCTTCAAGCTGGCTGGGAATGTGCTGTAGAGTCACAGCCAGAATGCAGTCCTAAACCCCTTCAAGCTGTGATTAAACAAAAACCAGGCTCAATAAATCAAATGCATTTCCCTTGGGTTTCCTTCATCATATTGCTTGATTTTCTGCAGCGATAATAATAATACTGGAATTATACCAAAGGGTAATGTGTATCGGCTGTGGCCAATTAGAAATCTTCAAATGTCCTTTCCCCTGTGCCAAAACCCAAACAAAACAAAATGACAACAACAACAACACAACAAAAACAGTGTGCTTCCCTGCTCCTTAATTTAAAAGATACATATAAAAATAAGCAAGCAAAATAAGTAGCGTTCTGTTCCTGATCTGTTTCTGATAGGTGTTTTTCCCCATTAATTTTAATTCAGGTTTACTTATTCTAAAATGAGTGCTGAATTGCATATATTTGCATAAATACCCCTGACTATATCGCTGCAGAAAACCCACTGAATTGTAAAATGAGGAAATAGTCAACTCTAATGTCTGAGGGAACTTTTCTCGCTTTGTTTGACTCAAATCATTTCCTGGGGCTCTGAATACTGGGCAATGATAATGTTCCTCCCCATCAACCTACTGGCGCATAGCCCGTCTTCATAACAGAAGTGCACCTAGCAATGTCCTCATGTTGAGGAAGACCACGAATTCAGGTGAAGCGATGAAACCAACCTTAGAAAGTTAAAAATCAAGTGAAAGAAGGGAAAAGGACAAGGACAAATCACCATTGTTTTGTTTTCACAATTATCAAGCCAAAAAACTCCCTTGAGCTGGTGGCTCTCTGGGCTCTATGAGCCCATCCTTCTCCAATCACTGCCTCTTGAAACAAAACAAAAAAAACCCTGGAATGTGTCTCACTTGTTTGCCTCCCATCTGATTATTTATCCCAAGTGAACAGCCTTTCCAATCACTAACCCCGTGTGGCGAATGGATCTGGGAAATGTTGAGATTATCTTCCAGGTTCAGGCTTTGCACCAGGTTTGTTCTCAGCTGCTTGCCATTCAGTCCCTGTTTTTCCATTGATAAAACACATTGCACATGGCTGGGTTTGCATGATTAATACAGCTGTCTAAAGCTCTCTCTGAAAACAAACAAAACCCCCCAAAATTAAAGTTTTAAAAAAAATTCAAATCCAACCCACAAACAAACCAGGCTTGCATAAATCTGCAGTCCCGTATGTTTCCTCCTAAAGGGAGACAGGTGTTCTTATGGACAGGTCTAGCATCAGAACAGCCAGATTCTATCTACAGTCAGAGGAGGGGAGAGCCCTGTCCTCACTCAGCACTCCCAGGAATGGGTTCTAAAGCCCATATTCCAAAGGGATGGAAGGGAAAATGGATAGGACAGCCTACCTATCTCATGCCAAAAAGATCACTGGATAATTTCTACAGTTTCATTTATTTTCTGTAGGATATCATCCTGGGAATCAATGAGAAAATGCCTCTTCTCAGCCCTTTAATATAACAGGAGTTTCATCTTGCCCAACAATGGTCATATTCGAAGTAATAACAATAGTTAACCCGCTTAGTTGGCTTCTCATGTACCAATAGAGTTCTAAGGTCTTTTGCATGTATAACTCAATTGACTCCTACAACCCTCAAAAAATAACATGAACTTTCTGCCACACTTTTTAAAGATCAAAGTATATCCAGATTCCAATCCACAACTTGCTGTACCCAGGCACACACATAAATCTATACTACATTATAAATAACCATTATGTATGCATTCATAATGTTCATTAGATACGCATCTATATAATGAATTTTAAACATCCATCTAATTTATTTTATATATTACAATATTCATAATACATAACAGTTACTTTAATGTCCATGTGTTTTTACAAAGTCCATTTTCAAATATGCTCAACAGAGAGAGATGTATGCCTGACTCCCAGAAATTTCTATGAAAGCATTCATCTTTTTAAAAACATGAGCAGAGCTATCTGGCATCAGCACATCTAATTTCACACACTTATTCAGATTGATTTGCATACACACCTCTATTAATCATGGATAATTACTAGCATTGTTCTCTCTAATTCAGTTTTTCCAACTGTGAAATGGGAAAGAAATTATATTTTCCATGCCTACAAGCTCAAAGTGGTATTTTAAATAAAATACAAAAGAGAACTTTAAGTTCCTAGAAAAAAAAGTGTATTGAATTTAAAATAATCATATTCAGATACACATATTTCTTTTAATTTTTAAAAATACTGTATTTAGAGATATTCCTGTGCCACTTTGCATGGACATTAGCTAGATATAAATTCAGTGTGTTTTCATTGTAGTTTGATATATTATGGAGTCTAAGAATGTCTGAAAGGCTCACATTTCTATGAAGTTTAGAATTCCAAAGACAAATAAAAAAATTTTTTTCATTGTTTTCACCAAGTATCATAATATTGCACATAAAAGGAGCAGTAAAATTTCAGCATTCTTCATTGTGTGGCATGTACACATTTTTAGCAACTGCCCATCATGCACATCACCACATGTCAGTAATCCATAGTATTCAACTCAAAGAATCTGCCCTTTTTTCTGGTTGAAGATAGAAAGCATATCTTGGGAACAGTTTCAGTTTTTAATTGTAACTCTCCTTTCCCATTGCCAACAGAAATAAGGATCTTCTTTCTACTTATAGATAGATAAGTATATCTTATCTGTCTTATGTATACCTGATACAGCCATATCAACACAAATTTACAGCAGTGTCATTTCCCTGATTAATACACACGAAAATGATGAAAAGTCAGACTTAATACTTGGTCCACTGCTCCTTCACTGAGAACAGCAGTCTGAATTCCTCCTGGTTTTTGTTAGTAGGGGAAATCAAGTGGCTGTACCAGTATTTCACATCGAATCAGTAGTACACTCATTGTAGATCCAATGATTTAGACCCAACTGTAATAGGTCATTCCCATTTCTAGGTCTTAACTCTTCCAAACCTTCCTACTCCTCCTTCTGCTCTGTTTCCTGAACTGTTTTTGTTAAAATTTGTTAATAAGAATCCATCTGAAATGTATTCACACCATTTTTTAAAAGTTCGACAGGCTTGGAAGTGTTATTTCTCTGAATTTACATTTAGCTTCAAGCAAAATGGCAAAAAAAAAAAAAAAAAATCCTGTAGTGTCAATTTTAAGGTTGGAAAAATTTTAGTAATGGGATTCTTTTCTAGTGCCTTTTCCTTGTCTGGATCTGCCTACCCCAGTGAGACTTTCCTGGTGATCTTCCTGTGTTCATTGCCTTGCTATGCTATTTAGACTTCTAGAGCCAGCAGGGATTTGAAAATGAATTTAAAAAAAAAAAAATCTGAGCTTCTACTAAATTTTAATTTGATGGAAATATTGCTCTTCTATGAGCTTTATGGAAAAATTTTTTCAAAGTAACAATTACATTTGGGGATTAAGTTTAAGTAATTGGCAGTCTTGTCTTTTTAATTAGAAGGAATAAAGCTGCCTAAGAAGAGCTCAATGAGATTTGCAATGGAAAATGTTGGCACACTGCCCCAAAGGGTAAGAAGACTTGAGATCTTCCATGGACAGAAAAAGCTGACTCAGGCTCCTCTGGTCTTCAGAGCGCACCCCCAATGGAGCTTGACTTGGTGCTTGCACCATATGCTATTTAGCATGAAGGTTGAAGTCTGCTGTGAGAAGCATTCTGGTTATAGCAAGGATAGATCCTTTCTTTGGGAGCTTATTTCTGGGTTCAGGAACAAGGTAGGAAGATCGAGAGACCTTAGAGGAAGTGGTACTACTTAGAGTCAAAAAGATAAAAGGAATACATGTTTACCAAGTATTAAGTCATCACTGCAGTCCCAGCCCCTGACAAATATCATATCATAGCCTCTCAAAATACAAGCCTCAAGTTTAAACTGTCCCTTGGCACCCTCCTTCTCTGTCAGCTATAATTCTGATTCTTGATTTTTCTTTTTTCTACATTTTCTTACACATTTACCCTGCATTCCATATACATCTCCTTCTGACATCCTTCCAACAAAATCAAGGAAAAAGTTTGGATCGTGTTAGCATGCACTGCTAAACACTGGTTACCAGCCATGCAGGCACCACAAAGTCATTGTCTCATCTATCGGGAGGAAATATTGACTTCTAAAGAGGCAAGATACAAATTAACCTTAGTAACAACTTCCCTTCACAGTCACTCTGTCCCTCACTACGCTCTTTCATCATCACAGGTTATTTGTAGGTATTAAATTAAAGGAGCACCTCAATGGGGGAAAAGAATCAGCGTAAATGGAGCCACCTTACATCTCCCCTTGTACACTGCTGTGAGGAAACACACCTGCCAAGTCAGAACACAGCATGACATAATGAGATTGGAATTCCAATTTAAGGTGTCCGTATGCACCAGATGCACGAGGGGAGTAGGCAGACTACTCACCAGGACTCCACTGAGAATTGTCAGCTTACATCCACCACAAATCAGTGGGGGGAGAGACCTTACAAGTCATTTATCATGCTTCCTAATTGGATGCTGGGGACCCACACACCGCCATAGTTTACTACACTATTTTGTTTATCACTGTGCTAATGGTAAAAGAAAATGCTTCCCACATCTCCTGTAACACATACGCACATTTAGCACCTAGACATTACCACTAACGTATCCTCAGTATCATCTGTGCATCCTATTTTTCATCTGCCCCATACAAAGATTCTGACTAGATCCCCTACCTTGTAGGCCTTGCATTTCTAGGAGGACACTTTTAACTGCTCAAGAACACCTTGGGGCAAGAGTGACAACCTGTGGTTGCAGGGAGTAGAGGCAGAAAAGATGGCTGAGCTTCAAATCTCCATACTCTTTAGATCACAGAGCTCCAAGCATCCCCAGCCATGTCGTATGTTGAAAAGTCACTTGGCCATTTTACCATACTTTCTCAACTAGATGTGTGGATTTTGTAAGAATTGGAAGCAGCAATTGTTTGGAGAACAAAAACCAAGCAGTACCTTGCACCTCTCTGTTGAATTGCAAGCTAGTGTACCTTGGGAATTTGTATACATATATGTAAAACCTGGAGTTCCAGACCACAGGTAAGTTCATTATTGACAGCTGCTAAGAGTAGCAGTGTCACAAAAGACAGAGTGGTTCATTCATTGGAGGTTGGTGTCCCTTGGGGATTCAACCCTCCCACGCTAACTCATTAATAATGTGACTTCTTAGGTGTACTCTCCACTGGCTTTTCCCTGTGCTTTGTAGAGTTTCTTTTAGAGTTGACGTTTTCTTTTCCTTATGATTTCTAACATTAGGAACACAAGAAAGAGCTTTCATTCTGAATGGAGTTAAAACTAATTTGGGGCGCAGGTTACATTTATTTGGCAAAGCACAATATTGTGAGGACACCATGCATTCAGTCTAACAAATGTTATCCTAGAATTTGCTCTGATTGGGGTCTCAGGGATGACTGTACTCACAGGACGACTCTGTACTAACAGAGTTCACCGCCAAGATGGACAAGCCACCACAACAAGCTTTGCTACATCCTTGTTAGGGTACCTGCAAGATATTTGAGGGAAACAGAGCAGGATTCAGCAAAAGCTTCTAGGAGAAAGTGAAGTGTACAAGGCAGGAAGGGGAGAAGGGAAAGAGGAGCAGAATATTCTAGTATATACAAAAGTGTAGAATCCAGAAAGAGCCTAACTTATAGGGATTCAATATAAAATCTAATTAAAGTCTGAAATCTAGAAAAAATGACTTTGCCCTAAGTTTCTTACTCTGTTCTTTTACATTTTGTCTGTGGAAGAAAAAAATAAAATAAAATAAAAGGAAGGAAGGAAGAAAGAGGGAGGGAGGTAATGGAGGGCAGGCAGGCAGGAGTGAGGGGTCAGGCATACCACCTCTGTTACACCTCAGGAGGAGGAAGAGCAGGTGTTGGTTTAATGTATAGACACTTGTCCATACCAAGTGTTGTGTGGTAGGTGGCACTATGCAGGGTTAGCTTGCTGGATTGTACTGAGAGTGTGTTATCTAGCAGAATATCTAGAGAAAATTTACAGTCTTTCAACAGAGAAGTTTCAGGTAGGTTTTATTTTCGTGGCAGGAATGGTCAGCTGCAAAGAGCCATCAGCACTCTCAGAGCGTTGCACCAGAACCAGGCGGCAGCGCTAGGTTTGGAGCCAGTGACGCGGTAGCAGCTGTAGATAAACCAGTCTTGTCATTGAGGCATCCCAGAACTCTAAGGAACAAAGTCACTGCAAAGGGCCCCAGGCAGATGCCTTTACCAAGTGCAGCACGGTGGTAGTTGATGCCACAGAGGATATGCGAGGGTCACTGGGAGCATACCAACATTCTTTAATCCCTTATCTTCCTATTTCCAGGAGCTTTAAAACCCTAGGAAATCTCACAAATTCACTTATTATCTCTGCATTCAAATTCCGCAGGCCAGTTACCTAGTTTCATGGTATTTGAATGTTTTTGATTTTTTGAAACATACAAAATGAAAACACACATTACATGGATTAAAGACGGTCCTGAGTCCCTTAGGATTTTGAATCCAAGATGTATTTTAAAATGTATCTGAGAAATTCACAATTTAGAGCTCAGGAACAGGAAGTGAGGAGTGAAACCGAAAAAGACAAAAATCTCTAGAGACTTACCTAAACCTGTGCTTTTAATCCTTTTTAGCAAGTCAAATAGGTAGAAAAGCTTTAAAATATACACTTTATCTATATTTTAGAATATAGATAAAGTGTGGAATATAGATAAAGTGTATATTTTAAAACAGAAAATATAATCTGCTTTCTGTTTTAAGAGCTAAGAAACAACAACAAAGTTTGGAACTGGAAGGTAGTTCTTTATTAAGTGAGTTAGCTGATGTCTTATTTAATTGCAGCAAGGGCAGAGGACCAGGAATGTACCTGCAGGCGTAATGGGTACATTGTAGGCCCAAGGGACTCAACATTTACTTCTTCTTTAAGACAGAAAATGCACACCTGGTCCTGAGTGCTATACTGACAACTGCTTCAAATGAATTTAACTTCTAGAGTTGTGGGGTTTTTTTTCCCCTAATCTTATACATACTTTCAGATAGTGTAGTCCAGAGGAATTCCTTTGTTAAACTTTAACCCTTTGGGCATTCTTAAACACTTTTAATTCATTGGTTATTAAAAATTAAACCTCTCAGGCTGAATAGGAAACACTCAGCTGGTTTGGTGTAAGAGAGTTGATGAAGTCCTGGGTCCACTTGAGGGTGCTTAGTGAGGCTGCATCTTCTCTAACAGTCCATAGCACCACCGTGCAGAGCCCACGGCCGGTAAAGTCAAGCCATGTAATTCTGGTATTCTATAGGACAATTAACAAATACGCCAAGCTTATGGTCGGAAGGACCTCATAAACCTATATAACACATTTTTATTGCATTGATATTTCATGCTCTTAAGTCCCTGTTCCTCATAGAAATTAGACCTCACCCCATCTTTTAGCTTCTTTTAATTTTACTGTATGATACTGGCCAGCTAAAACATGAGAAAGAAACTTCAGTTTCCTTGGAATGTTGTCCAATCAGAAAGAGGTTATTTGCTTTTCCTGAGATGCAGAGGGTCTTAAATTTTGTTTTGTTTTGTCTTCTATTCTGATAATAAATGTAATACATTCTCATTACAGGAGATCTGAAAATGTATGAAACTATAAAGAAGAAAATAAAGATCATATGCAATCCCTTTCCGCAGAGATAACATCATTAGCATGAATGTTTTGTCTGAAGGTCTGAACGTGGGTGTACTGTAGAGTGTTCCCTGCATTTCGCCCTCTCTGAGGCTGGGCCTGTTTCTGTGACTCGCTCAAGGTTGTAGCAGAGGCAGGCCCAGGGGCAGCCCTCCTGGGCCCAGGGCTCTCTCCACAGTGACAGGCCCCTTCCAGCTCTTTCAGATCCTAACTTACGCCTGACTCACTTCACAAAAGCCTTTCTGGATCACCTCTAGGATTCCCAAGAAGGATCCCTCTTTCAGGTGTGTGAGTGCTGATATTCTTTCTCAAAATTTAAATAATAATAGTTTCCCTTTTGTAGATTTTTTTTTTTTTGCTTTTTAATACAATGGGTTTTAAAATCTAAAATCATTTTTTTCCCTCATTCTATCCATTATAGAACTTTGGTTTATACAGCTTGGGTCATCCAATAGGTGAGAGGAAGTGAGGCTCAAATATTTTATTCACATTTTATAACAAGAAATTATACCATCATTAATTTTTTGCTCAAGGTCATTCATTTATTCATTCAACAATGAGCATATGTGTCCATGGTTTCAAGGTTCTGATACTTCTACTTATATCTGTGTCATCATTTGCTCTAAAACAGCATCAACCAGCTGAAGTCTATTTTTGGTCTGTCGACTATATGAGGAAAATCCCTTTGAAGATTTGAAAGTCAAGTGTGGGATTCCTTTTTGGCCCAAGTCTAGTTAAGGGAGGCCAATTTCTTTCCTCAAATATGGAGAGAATGCTAGGAGTTCTGTTTTTTCTCAGCCAGTGTGATACAATCTCTCAGTCACAAGGACAATCGTCCACCTACGTAATAGGCACACCCGTATAACTTTATGTCGAGATGTAGATTCATTTCTCTGTTTTGACTTTTACACCCACCATGATGACTGTGGTTCTCAGAGAACATTATTCTAGAAATGTTAGGCATTAGGATTTATTCAAAATGTATCATACATGGGAGAAAATCAAAAGCTTTAATGCTACAAATAGGAATCACAGGCCATATCTTTTTCTATGGAAAAATAAAAAAGTAATCATACTTGTAAGTAGAAGCTGCTAATCCGTAAAGCCTCTGAGTAGAGCCAAGAAACCCTTGGGAAAAAAATTAATAACTTTCAAAGTATGATTTTGAAAATTGAATTAATAAAATTGTCCCCCTTTTAAGCCACTATAATAATACATAGTAATAAAGGTCTTATTTTTCAAAACCTTGCCCCCCACAAAATCAAGTCAGAGGACAAAAAATCATAAATTTCCATGGAAGAACTTCATACTGATTATGTTTCAGGTCCTCAGTAACAGTGAGGCAAGAAACAGTAGCAGATCAAATAACCTCCTTTGTTTCTTTTATTAAATGTCTTAATGAGTTTAACTCAGTCTCTCTCTCTCTCTCTCTCTCTCTCTCTCTCTCTCTCTCTCTCTCTCTCTCACACACACACACACACACACACACACACACACACTTTCCAGGTAACTAGAGGATGGGATCTTTATTGGATTTAGCATACCCCCATACACACACCTGTCCCACAAGCACACACTCTGACTTGCTCTGGCTCAGAGAAAAAAAAAAAAGCACCATTAAATATTTTAAGTCCTCTAACTAATATGTCATTCAAACCTGTCAGAGGACTGACCTTATAGACAGAGTGTGTCTATTACACACAAAGAGAGAACATTTCCTTATTTAAATGGCTATGGCCAGTAAAAAAAAGAGAGAGAGAGAGAGAGAGAGAGAGAGAGAGAGAGAGAGAGAGAGAGAGAGATTTATGTTAAAGTACACATCCTGGAATTAGAACAACTGCAACCAAGGTAAGACCCAAAACTCTAATATTCTACCCATGGATGAGAATGAGTGCTTGTAAGTAGGACCAGAGTCATTATCTAGAGTCAAAACACTGAAAACCAATCCTTGCCTCCTCTCCCAGAGAGGAGAAGAAAAAAAATCCCAAAATTTCCCATGTCCAAAGATATGAAAGTTTCACAAGACAATGAGAAAATTCCCAAAATATAAACTCTGGAGCTTCCAATGAAGCATCTCTCACCTTTGCAACACCGGCATAAATTTTGAGCAAGAAAGAAAAAGAGAGAGAAAGAGAGACAGAAGGAGAAAGAGAGAGTTAAAGAGAAAGAAATATAACAGAATGAAAGTGTAAGGAAGTAAGGGGAACATGATGATAGGAACTTCTGGCTCCATGTGATTCTTCAAATGTCTGAATTTCCAACAATAGTCTTGCTTTTGGGTTAAGGCACTAAGATTCCCCCCCCAAAAAAAAAAAGAAGAAAGAAGAAGAAGAAGAAGAAGAAGAAGAAGAAGAAGAAGAAGAAGAAGAAGAAGAAGAAGAGGAGGAGGAGGAGGAGGAGGAGGAGGAGGAGGAGGAGGAAGAGGAGGACGACGAGGAGGAGGAGGACGACGAGGAGGAGGAGGAGGAGGAGGACGACAATCTACCCTTCCTAGAACCTTACCTAGGGCAGCTCCTGAAGTAGTAACAGATTCCATTGTTCATTCATGTACTCATATATTTGTTCAGCAAATCTATCAGATACACCCTCAACTAGAGAGATAAGCTGAGGACACAGTAACAGGAGAGACATATTGTCTGTGCTAGTGAGGGGTTGAATCAACTGGTTTTTATTTTGTTTTTGTTTTTTTCAGTTCTGGGAATTGAACCCAGGACTTCACCCATGCTTGGCAAGCACTCTACCACCAAGCTATACCCCCTAACTGTTTTTGGTGATGCAGGTTTGTTTGATATGACTGTCAAAAGTCAAATATTAATGTAAACAAATCCAGCAAGATATTTTCCCTTTCTAGTATTAATTTCTCCTCTTCATACCACCTCATCAGGAGCTAATATCTAAGCTGATAAGAATCCCTAATGTTTTTGTCCATTGATGCTGCAGCAGACTTTTCTGTTTATATTATACTTCAAAACTGCAGTACCAGGATGGCTTGTTAAGTGTATTTACTAAAGCTAGATCAATATGTAGGGAAAAGTTTTCATGAAAGGCATAAAAATCATAGGCTCCAGGTATGTTCTAATGAATTTGTCCAGGGAATTCCTTCCAAATCACATCCCTGGCAATGCAGTTTTCTTCAAGTACATAAAATTGCCTTTTCATTTGAAGAATTTTCAGTTGTTAAGGACCAAAATATTTGTTGTTGTTGTTGTTGTTTGTTTATAATAACAGGAAATACCTCTCCTTGAAGAATATTTTAGGTCTGACACTTAAAAAAAAAAAAAAAAAAAAAAATTCTCTCCTTACTGCCATCTTGTGGACAGAGATGATATCTTCAGAGAGCACATAGGAACATGTCTTAGTATTGCCACAAGATGGCAGCACATAACCAAGAAGTGCCAAAAATTTAACTTATAACTTATTTGTATTTCTAAAATATTTCAAGGAGAAATTGAATTCTCCCTGAATTTTTTCTGATAATAATTTCTCTATAGAGTGAAGTAGTTGAGAATGTTTTTAAATCTTTATTTTATGTAGGTCTTTGTATTCAATTGTGAAATATCTGCCTCTAACATATCATCTAGAGGTTACAACCCATTCCAGTGACTGGGTCATCGGGGCACATTGCCACTTCTATTCTGAACAAAGTTCTGCCTGAGCTATCTGCTTTTTATCACTTTTGTGTGTGTGTCCCTAGTGTTTTGTGTATCCTAGTGCCACAACAGATTTATTTTTATGTGCACGCTCTTGATGTTTTAGAATTGCACTATCATGGCTTAATTTATTGGGATATCTTTTTCTCTTGCCACAGAAATTGCACTAATAATCCTCTGTAGAAGATATTTTACCATAGAACTGGCAATAATACCTCTATGTAAGCACTTACTAGGTGTCTGGCACCATTCCAAGAAGAGCATATAGATTAATTTATCTAATCCACGGCACAGATTTCTAAGGGTTAGCTTTACTAAACTCATTTTACAGAAGATGAAACTGAGGAAAAAAAGAGGGTAAGAGATGCTTTCTAGCTTAAGCAGAATCATTGGCCTCCCTGCCTGACCCAGTTCCTGCATAATCCCTTGACATTTGTTCTGTTTAGATATGAGGTGTCTCCCAAAAGCTCATGTGTGAGACAGAGCAAGAATTTTCAGATGTAAAATTATTAGCTCAGGGGAATTCTGACTTATCAGTGGATCAATTCACTGATATTCATGAACTGGTTGGTTAAGAGTAGGCAGGTAGGGTATGGCTGGAGGAAGTAAGTCCCTAGGGGTGTGACTTGGGGGTTTTTAGTTTGTCCCTGGTGAGCAGAGTTCTCTCTGCTTTCTAATTACCATGGCCTGAGCTGCTTTCCTCTGTCAGACCCTTCCACCATAAAGTTCTGCCTCACCTGGGCCTAAGAGCTATGGATTTGACCCACCATGGACTGAACCTCTGAAATTGTGAGCCTAAATAAACTTTCCCTCCTCTGAATTGTTCTGGTTAGCTCTTAAAAGCTGACTAAAGCAATATTGTTTCCACGGAAGCCTGTGGAGCTAATAGAGAGCATGGGGAACTTGGTGGTCTTTATCTGAAAAAGGTTCCATTGAGGATTTAGACCCCTTTGAGTAAAGATTATCAATCTGTTGCCTGAATGGTCCCTATAAATTCTCAAGGATACTAAGACAAGAGTTTTGGCCCAAGAAAGGAGAGCTGCACTTTGCACAAGAGCAGACCCTTTTTGTCCAGTATTGCATCATTCAAATGTCCCAGCAATACTGCTAGAGTTATAGAGGACTTGCTTTTTTTTTTTTTTTTTTTTGGTACCTGGGAATGAACTCAGGGACATGCAATCACTGAACCACATCCATGGCCCTGTTTTGTATTTTATTTAGAGACAGAGTCTCACTGAGTTGCTTAGCGCCTGGCTTTTTGCTGAGGCTGGCTTTGAACTCAGGATCCTCCTGCCTCAGCCTCCGGAGATGCTGGGATTACAGGCTTGTAACACCACTCCCAGCTGAGGCCTCGCTTTTATACAAAAAAATGCCAGAGGGTATGAGAGAAAAATGTACTAGGTTCTAGTTAGAGAACTGGGAATAGTGAATTTCAGTCCCAGTTCTGCCTTTTGCTATCTGTGTGATCTGGGCCTCAATTTCTTCATACTAACATGAGCACATTCTCAGCTGTGCCTTTCCAACAATTTTGAAGGAAATATGTTAATTTCAAAGTAAAGGTGTCAAAAAGGTATGAAGAAAGAAAATTAGTGGGAGTATGTTTGAAATACAGTTGAAACGTTTGTGGTTGGATGATGAGACCTACAGAGAAGGCTGTCAATATCAGACATCAGTATTCTATATATTGAGAGATCCTGGCTTCCCATTTCAGGGTACTTATGGCAACCATTGCTGGCTTCTGCCAGGGAAGGACAATTCTTTACTCAGTCCTGTATGAACTTGCCTTGTGTTGCATCTGTCAACTGGAATATCTTCAAGTAGCATAGTTCAAGGACAGAAAAGCAGGTGCTAACATATTTGAACATCCTCAAAGCTCCACCAGTAATCACAATACAGAAAAACATCCTCTTCCACATCTGGTCAGTTTAGGGAAACTGTCCTTACCTGCAGACACCACCAGCTCTTAGGAACTGTGAGTCTGACTGGCACTAGTTTTGCTAATGCTACACTGTAGCCAAACACTTTCAGACTTGAGACACTAGGACAATCTTTCTGTTCTTTATAGTTATCATAAGAATGCCAGAAAATATTATACTTCTGTGACCTACTTTTGATGGACAGATGAAAAATGTATGAGGAAGCGGATTCATAGGTTGCACTGAACCTTGGAGTCTTTACAGACCTGGTCTCTCAGTGCTAAATCAGTATAAATAATTTAGCTCCTCAGATTCCCATGTTTTTAGGTTAGAAGGATGTTTGGCATATATTTGTTCTTCTCATGCTTCAGGGATTCTAGATCTTCTGTTTTTGGACCACTGTGCATTCAGAGTGTCCATCATGCACTGGCTTGATTACAACAGCCCACAATAGCAGACACAGCCCCTGCCTCCAGGGACTCAATGTCCAGTGGGGAAGACAGACATTAATCAAAGCATTAGACAAGCACATTTGAAGTTAAGTGAAGTGCATACTATGATAGGAAGCAGAACTTATAATAAAGTTTTATCAGGGAGGTCAGGGAAGATTTCCCTGTGGAAGTGAGAACCCAGTTCTGAAGGAGGCGTGAGATTACTAGTGGAGATATCACTGGGCCATAAGCCCGATGGCAGAGAAAATATCGTGCCAGAGAGAACACAGGAGAGAGTTGGAAAAATGATAGATGTGGATGAGGCTGGAAGACAGGGGTGCTAGGGAGAGCCATAGGAGCCATGATAAGGATTTTGATCTTTACCCTTGAAGCCACAAGAAAGCTTGAACAAATTTCAAGCAGCACTGTAGGGTGACCAGATGTCCAATTAAAACATCTTTCTCTGGCTGAAGAGCCCATCACTTTTCATCTTTAGTGAAATCATGTTACTCGGTTGTACAGGGCTATCTCCTGAGGTTCACAGAGAACAATGTCTGGGCCCTACAGCCAGTTTGGGCTACTATAGTTAACTAATCATTGAGTCGGTCCTCAGATTCAAAGGGATAAGGAAATGTTACATATTTATTTCTAATGATGCAAGATTATTTGGGGTTATTTGATAAAGATACTTAAAAGGGAATCCAAATATTTTATCCATATGATCTGATTTAACCCTGACATTTATTGACACATGCTACAAATATTTATTGAAACCTACTGCACACCAGGGTCTAGTCTAAGCATTATGGATTCAGTGGCTAACAAGACATACACTGTGCTGCCCTCGGGGAGCATGTATCCTAACAGAGGAGACATACCATAAACCAGCAGAGAAGGAAATGTGGAATGTGATGCCAGGTAGAGATCACTGTCCTTAGATGAGTCAAGCACCTTGAAGAAATAGAGAAATAACAGAGGATACAAGTTTTGAAAAAGTGATGGGAAAATCCCTCCCTAGTTGATGAGATTTCAGCAGAAATCTAAATGAAGTGACTGTGAGACCTGAGGAAAAAGCATTTCAGGCAGAAAAAACAATGAGTGCAAAGGGTTCAAGGTTGGAATAGACTTTCCTGTTAAAAGAGCAAGAGGCCAATCGACTTGAGTGGCATGAACCGAGAGCAAAATGGTAGGATGAGGCTGGGGACCAGACAGTCTATGGTTGCATTAAATTGCAGTCAAGGGTACTTTTACATTCCATACTCCAGGGTCCTCACATTTGTCTACCTGCACAACATGTAGCATCAAGAATACATATTGGCAAACCACTTTTGCTACGTCCAACTGCACAACATTTGTTTTAACATAGCAGTCTCTATTTGCCTTTTATTCAATTTCTACCAATCTCTGTTTCCACTAAAGTGTTCCTTCTGTCTTCTCTCATTCTCCTTTCAGTGGAGAGTACGAGACTACCATTACGTTCATTTCAATTGATAAAACTTTTTGGTTTTGTTTTGCTAAAATGTTTCTTTTTTAGAAATTGGCACCACCGTGCACTTCAAGCAAAAAGGTATGGTTTTTATTTCAAATTACCTTCTAAATGTTAAAATTAAGATTTCACAGGAATATATTGTGGTCTTATATACTTGAGTTTATTTCACTTCAGTAATTTGCAATAATAATTTCCATAGCACATTTAGCACTATTTGTTTTTCCAAGTAGTAAGTTTTCTTCTTTACAAAAATTCCCTGGTCCAACCCATAACCCCTGTATTGCTTTTGATACTCATTCACTTTTAAATACCTGAAACCCAGCTAGTTATTCTATACCCTGCTCTCCCCTTGTCCCTTACTGTCCATGGTTAGCTCTTGCAGAGCTGATTTTTTTTAATAGTAGCTGCTTAATGACAAGTGCTCTTAGAAGACACCCAAAGTCTATTTTACAGTCACCTGTCTGTCAGATATTCAAGTAAATATGTTGCTAAATATAACATCTAGATATCAAGTAGATATCCAGATATCTCTTAAAATGAAACACGTGAGCGGTGAATATTTCCTCCTCTCTCATCATTTTCCCAGGTCTTTATAAAGCCTCATGATGCTGCAGTACACCTGGGCTAGTGGGTCCTCCCAGGAAAGCCTTGTGATGCCCTCCTACTGTCCCATGGCCACCAGCCATGTGACATATCATGCACATACTCATCTCTACAAGGACAGGGCAAGCAGATCAAAGCTGCATAAATTGATCCAAAATGCAAACAATTACTATGTCTTCAGTGCCCCCTGCACAATGGATAATCCCCAAAAGTTTGTAACCCCAGACCAGAGCCACAGAGGCACATATGTGGCCGGGCACCACACTCCTCGAGTCCTGTGGTCACACACTTGATTGGTAATTGTCTCATAGGAAGGTGTCCTCCTCTCTGAATCTCAAAAAGGAATGAGACAACCAAGATCACTTACAATAGTGAGAAATCATTTTTGTGGGCTCCAGGCCTTCCCAGCCTCCAGAAGCCACAGAGATTATAAGGACTGTGGTGCTTACTCCCACAAAAGGTCCAGCACCTTGTTTATGGCCAGTTCTAGCCTGTTCTCACAGAAGGCAGCAGGAAAGAGGCAGCCAGGAATATATACTTGGGAAGAGCATTATCTGAGGCAAAAAGACAAAAAATTGTCTTCTTCTGCTCTTCTCTCCCCAGTGCTATGATTACCAAATTACCATTTACATTTGAATCTAACTTGCCTAGTGCTGTTATGTGATACCTTAGGGCTTTGATGTGGATGATGACATAGGCATAGTATTTTTCTCTTAATTTCAAAGATCATCAAGATAAACTGCCAGCCAGGGGTGGTGGCACATGCCTGTAATCCCAGCAGCTTTGGAGGCTGAGGCAGGAGGATTGGGAGTTCAAGGTCATCCTCAGCAAAAGTGAGGGGCTAAGCAACTCAGTGAGACCCTGTATCTAGATAAAATACAAAATAGGGCTGGGGATGTGGCTCAGTGGTTGAATGCCTCTGAGTTCAATCCCTAGTATGACAAAAAAAAAAAAGATAAACTTCCAATGTCACCAAAAGTAGGACCTGAAAGTTTTTAAACTGGGTGTGCCATATATATGATGCCATTTTGATGGGAAAGATGTTATGATTCCAGATTTACTATGAGACTAGTTCAGTCCACCAAAATCTCACTTTATAGAGGGTGGAGAAAGTGCATGAATGGCCCATATTTAATCCTAAAACCCAGGGCTCAAAGAGAAAATCAGTATTTTCCTTCCTCTAATTTGCTCCACCCTGGTGATTATAGACTTTAATCCAAAATTCAATCACCCAGGTGAAGTGGTACTGGCAGAAAATGGACAGCAGGTGGCGCCAAAGTCCGTCTTCTCATTCTTCCCTATCGACATGGCTTCCCAGGACCCCAGCGTGCCTTAATTTGCACACCTAGATAATATCAAAGATCCATACTTGGGAGATTCTGTAGATTATTGCTCTCCTTCGTTTAACAATTGTTTTATAAGTTGTTTATACTTTTATTTTATTTTCAGTCACTTCATCAGCCCTTAACAGTTCTAAAAAGAATTCAAACTTAAATTCCTCAAACATTTTTTCTTCTTGTATGGCTTCTTTAAAAAAAAAATATATATATATATATATATACATATATATACATATATATATATATATATATATACACACACACACACACACACACGTGTGTGTGCGTGTGTGCGTATGTGTGTGTAGGAATAAAATATGCCTAATTCTGACTCCTTCATGGCTGAAAAGAATTCCCAAGGATCATTGATGGCATGTTGAAGACCACTTTGAATAAATCTAGTCCTAAATCCAGGAAATGGGCCCTAAGGACTCAGAAGAAGCAACAAAAAACTGTTGGTCCAATTTGAATTACAAAGTATCTGCAAGCACACACACTACAAAACAGGTGGTGAAAAACCACCTGTCCTTTCTTTGAGATTTTGCTGAAAGACAAATGAATTGACTGAGTATCCTACATCAGATTTGTAGTGTAGAGACTGGTCAAAAAAAAAAATTCTCATAACCCTCAATTTCTGGATGTTTTATCAATCTTGCCCTGAATTACAAATTTTGCCCTTTTTTAAGCATTGATGTGGCAAAGCACAATCCAGTATTCATCTTGGCACAGTCTCACTTACCTTACCAGGTTGAGAATCTTGACCTGGTGTGTTGACTCATGGCTTACAGTGTTGCTGCAGCTGCATTGTGGCCCTGATGATCAAACATTAAAGCCTTGACCCCATTCACAAAACAATACCTTTAATTCAGGTTGGTATTTTATTCATTTTTGTAGCTTGAACATCTGTGTCAATAATAATAATAATGCTACCATGTAATGAATATTTATCAGAAACCACACATTTCGTGTACATGCAAACATATAACACATATGTACAATGTGGTTAACTATCAAGACATGATATTTGTCTGTTATGTGAAAAACATGTAGCAAGTTTTTATATTGTGGTTCTATTTGCCCATCTATTCTTAAGGCTAATTTATGTTTGCAGACTCTTGCTTTCATTATATCTGTCAGTATATGAAAGCACTTGCTGAGCTTGGCCATCTGGCATGGGAAATAAGATTTATCATTTGCATTTCCACAAATAAGCAGAAATTTTGTAACTATGAACTAAAACATAATTAATGATTTTGCTGATTATTCTTCCCTGAAATAGCCATTAACTGAAGTAGTCTCCTATGCAGTCATATATATCCATAATTGCATACGCACTTGTGATGATTCCCCAACTATCACGCGCTTACCCTGGTATTTCTCAAGTCTGTTTACTCTCAAAATCAATTATCACAAGAGCAAGTCACATAAGCCATCAAATAGCTATATGAAGGCACTTAATGAATAATAATTGATAGAAATGAAGATACTTTAAACAAATTCACACGGTGCATTTCAAATATATAATGACATTATGAAGGATAAAATGAAAGATTATTAACATAATCACATTGGAATTTCCTATTATAATACAGAATAAAATATGAAGGTAACAAGTAATTATGTATTATATGTACTAAAAGACCAATAATATAAGTGTATATATAACTATAATGTAGATATTTCTCTGTGTGTATATATATAGATGTACATATATGTATATATACATTCATTAGTAAGAATGTTACGTTTGAGCATGCTTATTCAGATTGATAACTTGCTGAGAGTCTTGCTAAATTTGCTGAGGCTGGCCTCAAACTTTCGATGCTCCTACCTCGGTCTCCCACTCTGTAATTTTTGCTTTCTTAAATATTTACTCCCATTTGAATAAAATGATAAGACTAGTCTTGTTAGCTTTCCCCAGATACCATTCAGTTCCCAGATGTCAGGAAAACAATTGAGCCTGACTTAATGCTACAAATTAGATTATGGAAATAAGCAAAATTGGACTTTTTCTGAAAACCCTTTTCACACTATCCCTGAGGCAAAACAGAAATTGCTTTTGCTTTACTCTGTAGGACCTTAATGTGTGTGTAGTTTTTTTTTTGTTTGTTTGTGTTTTTTTTTTTTTTCTGTTTTGAAAGCCTCACGGATGCAATACTGCAAACAAATGTGCCAATAATCTCATCTCGCCCTGTGTATGCAGAGGGTTTAAAACATTGCTGCCAGGCCAGGAGACTGGGGAGTTTTCTTGAAGAGAGTTTGAAGGTTCTCAAAGTCCATCAGGTGTAGGGGGGAAGACATGGAGAAGGTGGATAGGGAAGGACAATGAGCTGAGCCTCAGGACACCTGGACTCCAGCACTAGTCCACAAATGCTAATCAGGTGCCTTATGCAGCATATATAATCTTGAACCTGAAATAGACCTTTTGATAATATGATCCCACAGCTAATCAGAAAATCAGACAATTAGTTGGTTGATTAATTTGTTTATATTGTGCCTTCATAGCTTTATATGTGATAAGCTCATTTTACATAGTACTTATGCTGTTCCAAATTTGTACATGTTCATATTTTTAAATTAAATAATATTGTCAATATTTTCAAGAAGGCATTTTAACCAAAAATATTCTTTCAAAATCATTTTTTGCAAAAATAATGGATGTTCCCCCTTTAGTTTCTGTTTGTGCTGGCTGTCATTTTAATCAAGCCCAAGTTTCATTTCTCAAATGTTTGACAGAGACTCACCAGAGTACATGGCCATTGAGCCACACAGTGTCCTGGTGTCAGGCAATACCTCGGAACCAGATGCAGGTTAGAAACCTCAGCTTCTCTGCTGACAAGTGGTATCAACTTTTACCATGGACTTAATCTCTCTCTGCCTCCATTATTTCACTGGAAAGTGTGTTTTATTCTAATGCCCATCCCATAGCACAGCTGTGTGCTTTTATTTATTAAGAATTTATAACAATACCTTGTAGTGAGTGCTGCATAATCATTTGCTGGGTTTGTTTTATTGCTATTGCTTTTATTATTTGCATAAAACATAGATTAGGAGGCCATTCTTGAATTCAGCATTTTCCTGTTAGCCTACCTTCAATCTGGTATGTTTGTAAACAGTTTGGGGAAATTCACATACCAGAAGATGCTTCCATTGCACTTGCAAATCACAGATTTACACACATTACCACACACATTGATCTGCATATGTATTCTAAAAACTTCAAATTACAGTCCTACCAGTTTCTTTTTTGAATATCATTGTGGAGCTATGTGGCTTTTAAAGCCAGTCTCTGCAGTGAAAGTGTTTTTATTTCCTTTATTGGAATATGAACAGAACAACACAAAAGGAGAAGATGGACACACAAAGCTTAGGAGACACACTCCTGAGTTGAACCCACAAATTCTGCCCCAATCCTATTCTTGCCACCATAACACAAACCCCTTCTCCTCCTTCCTTTCCTCCCGCTTTCCCTCTCAGACCCACAGTCACATCCCCAGTTACACTCGGGTGGCAGCAGGGAATACAGCTGCCATGCCAGGCTCAATCCTGGGTGAGTTCAAATCAGTTCTGCTCCAGGTTTGAACCTGCTTCTAAACCCCCCAGGTTTGGGTGGGTTGTTTGTAGGTTTTGATTTTTAAAAGATCAGTGAAGAATCTGGGCAAGATGATCCCTGCTTCCTCGTAAGACTATACAGTGTTTCTGCCTTGATAAGATGCCACCCATCCATAAAGTTTCTTGGTTACAATGCCCCTCCCAACTGACAAATAATTAGTGCTTCTCCCCCAAGGAACAAGGGAGTCAGGGGGCAGCTCCAGGTTTTATTGATGCTGTGAAAAATTGACAGGAACAGCCCACACGAGCTGGTGAAGTACCTTCGCCAATGCATCACCTGGGGCAGAGCATGCAGGAGGAGGCTGGGTGAACAAGAGCCTGTAGCACCGCCAGACAGCAGTGACAGCCAGCTTAAGGACTGCTTCAGCAAGAGCACTTTGTATGTAGAGGCAATTCAACAAATGATACCTCTTAACTTACTTGGACCTCAAGGAGGACAAGGATATAGGAAAGGTTTTCAGCCCTTCCTGGGCTGCATGTAAGAGCACTGACGTTGTGGCCTCAGTCCTGGCTAGGCCTCACCTCCGACAACATCAGCAGTCAGCTGTGACCTGGATTGGTCAGGATGTAACTTCTCTTTTCTCTCTCTCCTTTTATTGTTCTGCAGGACCTGGGTCGGTGAGAGGAATAAATGGATCCATCAGTCTGGCCGTACCACTGTGGCTGCTGGCAGCATCTCTGCTCTGCCTTCTCAGCAAATGTTAATAGAATAAAAATTTAAAAATAATTTAAAAAACACACAAAAATGCGTCACACAGGATATAGAGAGAGAGTGGGAGAGAGAGAGAGAGAGAGAGCGCGCGATGGGGGGAGACTGTTTATTTCACAACTTTGTGTGTTTATAAATGAAGGGGGGAAATATGAAAATGAAGACGAAAATACAACATTGGAAACAATTTTAAAGTCCATCAATAAAAATTTGGTATGATCAGGGTGGGAAAAGCTCTATCAGGATGTGTGTATATCTACTAAGGAAATGAATGCCGTGCTAAGGACATCCAGATGTTGTAAAAACAGGACAAGTAAAGAAGTACCAGATGGAGACTGACTCCCCCACGCACACTTATCCTTCCTTCCTTCATCTTTCGTCATCTGTGGGGAAAAAAATAAGGTCTTGCCTTTGGTGTTATACTTCCATAACTTTCTATTGTGTTTTCCATTCAAGCTGACCTGTAGCCATTTCAGACTCTCCATAGAGTCTTATGTTCAGCCTTTTATCGGACTCTCTTGCCTCTGCTATCTCTCCAACTTTTGAGATCATCCCCTCTCCCTCCAGAGTGTTCTATCTCCCACGCTCATTCCAAATAGTCCCTTTTTGCCCACCCACCCCAACTCTCTTCACCCCCTCCAACCGCCCCCTGAGCACCAATCACGCCGCAAATGCTAGGAAGTGCCATTTTAATTTTCTCCACTGTGTGCGTGTGCTCAAGTCTCTCCCTCTCACGTGGGTGTACATGTGTGTGAGCGTGTGTGTGTCTCTCTCTAAAGCATGCCAAGGGAATGGTCCATGTGTACATAGACTCATCGTGCTGTAGATACTGTCCTGCATTGTAATTGTGAGATGCGGCTGTAACCAGTTGCTGGGGGAGATGGCAGGGAGGGAGGCAAGGAGCAGAGGCCTCCCCTGTCCACGCCTGTCACATGACATCAGTGTGTATTCAAACCAAGTTGTGCCCCTTCCAAGGGCAGGACCCCATATTCCTCCCAATCCCATCATCAGAATCTAGTCAGGAGTCACTCAGAATATCACTGTAAATGAAAGTGCCTACCATTGATGGGGTGAGCAAACAGTGGGGAAAAAAAATTAGTGATGGGGATGAAATGGCCTAGGAGAGAAGGTTTCTGATTTCACTCTTATTTCATGAGTTTGAGGGATTCATATGTTTTCCGGTGTTTAACAGGCTGAGCCCTGCTCTGCTGCAGGGCTGATCAACATATATTGAACAAATCCCCAGAAACAGAAAGTGTTATCTCCCATCTGGAGAATGATGAGCCACATGGAGATCCTAAGCAATCCTGTTTTGCCTCCTCCCTAACCTTCAAATAACATGAATTTGCCCCATGGATCCCCCTGAGCAGAGATTGTTTCCTCTTTCAGATCAATACAGTGAGAGTGAGCAAGACAGGCAAAGTAGACAGATGCCCAAATCCCATCCCATGTTCTGAAGATACTGTCAGAGCATTAAGAAAAAACATTGGCTATACCAAAAGGGAATTCATTCCTTAAGATCCTTTGCAGATTTTTGTTCTGATGTTCTTGGCTAACTCTTGATTTAGCCATGCATGTCATCCCCCTGCTGCTGTTCCACTGATATCTGTAGGACCACACTTTTTTTTTTTTTTTTGGTACCAAGGATTGAACCCAGAGGCACTTAACCCTGAGCCACATCCCCAGCCCTTTTATTATATTTTATTTAGAGACAGGGTCTCACTGAGTTGCTGAGGCTGGCTTTGAACCCCCAATCCTCCTGCATCAGCGTCCCAAGCCGCTGGGATTACAGGTGTGTGCCACTGTGCCTGGCTGTAGCACCACTCTTCTTGATGATTCATCATTATCCTAGACCAGACCACTAGAAATTGCATTATATTCACCTTTCCTGCTCTATTTAAATTTATGTCTCTGAGAATCATCTGGATATTCACACTGAAATAAGAGCTCATTTCTTCACCAGAAGATCTGAGCAACTTGTAATTAATTTAGGCAGAAAGTGTCTGAATACCACAAAGCTTGGCATTACCGCATCACCATAGGTCTTACAGGGAGAGCTGGCACTCTGCATATAGACTTCTTTGTCTACATGAAACCAACTGCTGTTCTGTTAGACTATAGGATGCACTGGAAATGGTCAGCTCATGACGGGGAAGAGGATTATTGTTGAGGTCATTATTGAAAGCAATCCCACAGAACAAATGTGGCAGCTCATCAAGTTTTCAAATCTTGATAATAGCTGAGACATGATATTAAATGAAAAACTTCATTAGCAGAAAGAGGAAGGAAGGAAAGAAAGAGAGAAGTAGGGAGAGAGAAGGAAGGAAGAAAAGAAGGGAGGGAGGGACAGATCTGAGAATATTTAAAAATCTCTTCTAGGTGGTTCTATGGTTTGTTTTGGATGCATATCACATTCTTCTTTTAGGATTTTGCTGTTTAGAATTGAAAACAGAGGACAAATTGGACATGGCAGTAAGAGTACTTATGGCAGATCGTGAGATAGGACAGAAATTCTTATCCAAGAAGGCAGCTAGTCAAATACAGGGAAAGCGAGCCATACTCCTATGCAGCATCAATTTATTGACAATCAGGGATTTCTCTAACAGTTTGGTCTTCTTTGTACAGGAACAAAGGTTATTACCTTTGATGGTTGAAGAAGCTGTCATACCCTTAAGTAGAAACCAAGAGAGCACATGGTGATTGAAAGATACAGGAAGAGAAAAAGAGCAGGAATTGATTTCAGTACCATTCATTATCAGTTTCAGGAACAGAGCCTGTGGCATATTACAAGCTTTAATGCCCAGCAGGCCTTTTTACTGTTTCTACCTTATCATAAGGACCAGGTTAGTGGAAGGAGCATGTCCATTGGAAGAAATGTCTTGGCCATTGCTCTCTTGGTTTTTAACATGGTGGACCATAAATTAAACATACATTTTCAAAATATGGTATTTGCCTATATCTAGCAGGATCTGGGATTTGCAAAACTTTGCTACTTGCTCCTCTTTCATCATTGGCCCTAGAAATCTCATAAGTTTAACAATGTCTCTAAGTAACTTGGGGAATGGAGGGAAAGATAGATTGGAGAAAGTCTCAACACAAGATTTCTTGGAATTGAGTTCATCATATTGCCATAACTTCCTCCCTCAACCCCCAGCATCTTGTCCTTTGATAATCAAAGCACTGAAAAACACCAATTATTTGGAAATACCATATTGAGAGAAGTGGAAAGCATCTAATAATGTTAATGGCTAATACATTTTGCATGCTTTTCATACAAAGTGAAACTCTACCATTCACAAAATAAGATCCTTAGCCCCAACTTTCAGTGATGTGGAAATTACCTTGACCCAGGGACTTCTTGAAGGATGAGAACTAGCCTAGGTTTCACAACTGCAGAATTGTAATTAGACTCTCTGTTCAATTCTTCATCAAGAGGCCTTGCTTTATTGGAGGACTTTTTTGGTTTTGTTTGTTTAAGATATAAAATCCCTCTGTCCTAAAAGAACTAAGGCATATGGAAAAGTGGATGTGTTTTCTGTTGGGAAGGATTGTTCTATCGGCCTTTTCCAGAAGAATTCTTGAACTTGAACTCTCCCTTGCTATGGGCTTTTTAAAAATAATAATAATAATAATAATAATAATAACAATTATTATTATTATTATTATGTGATCAGACAACTGGGGCTATTTATAGAGACCTTGTAAAAGTACTCGTGATTTTCATGTTCTTGGAGGGCAGAAATAAAAATCTGTTTCCCCTCCAAAAATGGACTTACCTCCTTTGCACATAAAGACAAAACTCCTCAGCATAAAATGATTTGAGTTGTTACCCACCAAGTTGTTAACCTTCTTATCTAGAGTTGCAGGCACAATCCTGAACTGATTAGGGCTCCACCATTTCTCTGGGTTCGTCTCCCTGAATTCCTCATTTTGTTCTTTGCAGGCTTTGAATTATTTGTGGAAAAATAATATATGTGTGTATGTATTTTTTTAATCTTATCTTTACAGATGCTATATTTACAATAATGTATGTATTATAAGAAAAATTTAGAATAACAGCTTAAACTTAAAAGAAGAAAGTGCAGAATTTGGTTTATTTAAAGAAAAAAAGAGCTATGTTTCATAAGGAAAGGCATGGAGACCCATTTTTTTCCCACTTTTAAATTGTTTGCTGACAGATCAAATACTATGGGAATAACCATGTCCTCATTTTTTTCTTCATCTTTGTAAGCTTTTAGCCTGGATTTAGTCTTGGTCCCCAGTAAGTATCAATTTCTACAGCGAGTGTAATGCTGTATCTGGCCTAAAAACTATTAAACATTTTAAGACAAATAAGCAGACCACAAAAATAGTGAGATAAGACCCTGAGTTAAGAAGCACAAATCTAGTTTAGGAAACCCCATTCTTTCTTCAGTATTTAAAATATTTCTCCTCCAAAGACCAATTGCCCCAGTAATGTAAATTTTCCATCATGGTTGGCACCCTATCCATAAACATCTCACTAAATGCAAAATGGAGTTTACATTTATGTGCATACTAGTGGAGGAGAAGTAAACTATTCTCATTTGCATTTAGCTATGCTGTTCAAATGTCGCCAACTGAAATTCAAAAAAGAATTTGTTTTCACCCAGCAAAGTACATCACTTTCCTCTTGGCAAGGAAGCTGGTGTTAACATTAGGTTTAGGTTTAACATTTACACCAGCGAATGTTTATGGATATTGTGGGAAACGTATTTTAAAATCTTGATTTCTTTTCAGCGCATTTACATACTGTGTGCTGATTAATAAATTAGGGACCAATCATGTGTAAATCAATGTAAATCACTAGTTTATGTACATAATACAAACGATGTAAACTTCATTTTTCATGCAGAGGCCAAGTTCAGCTAAACCCATAAATGTTAAAGGAAAAAAAAATCAAATAAAGTAAAACCAAAGCAAGTCACAGGTCAAAATGGGAAGAAGTAGGAACAGAATGCCCAAACGCAAGGTTGTCTCAGCCAAAGGAAATAGAGGACAGGGGCACCTACAGGTTTCCATGATGATGCAGTCACAGTTACGGGTTACCTTCTTGTTCCTTCAAGACGTAAGTGCAGATTCTCCCAGCTGTCACCATCATTTTCTCACGGGATCCTCCAGCAAGGGAGTAAAGAGTAAGAGAGTGTTTGAGGGCTCCTGGGCCTATTTCATCAGCTCTCAGGCATCTGGTTATTTCTCCCTCACCCCAAATCCAAGGAAGTCAGCCATACCTTGGTGAGCACAATACTACCCAGTTTCTGTTACCCACTCAATAAAAGCATTGGGAAAGCTTCTCTGTCATCTGAATTCTAATAAATTGTTAGGTAGAAGAAATAGGTGACATCCTTGAGAAATATCTTGGTGAGTCATCTTCGAAAAAATAACTGCCTTTGCTTTATCTAATACTCTTGTGTTCCAACACATCTATACTGAATTCTACAAATAAAGGACAGAATCACTTCATTTTGGAGTCTCTCTCTCAGGCATTATCTCTTACAGTCTTTCTGATGTGCCTGATGTGTTTAACAGAAATATATATATATATATATATATATATATATATATATATATATATCCCTTTCCTATAATCTGAACAATTGGTAGATTACAGATCCCTAAAAAAAAAAAAAAAATGACTTCAGGAACCACATGAATGTTCTACCAGAACTGTTCTTGAAAGAAATTTAGGTCACATTAACATGAGACTCAAAGTGCTCTCTGCCTCCTAAGATAAGTGATAACTTGAAAGTAGAGGTGTATTGGATTGGGAGTCAGGAAAATTGCTCTGTAAACCGAGGTCTAGTCATAAAAGAGCTGTATGACACTAGCAAGCCATTTAACTTTCCTGAATCTTGGTCTTCTCACCCTGAAAGTGAGGTATTTGAATGACATCTTTAGAATCCCTTTTGCCTCTAAACTTGGATCCTGAATAAGAATTTAATACTCAGTGCTGTGCTCACCTAACCGTTCGTTCTAAGCTGCTGTTTGTCATCTCCAGTTTGATCTCATAACCTTCATCCTAGCATCTCCATTTCAAAATCTAAAACTTTCTAGGGAACAGGGTCTCAGGACTGACTCTATAATCCTCTTCTGACCAAAACTTCTTAGTGATCTAGAGAGGTGATATATTCAGAATAAACTGAGGGCTTTGAAATAGCTAGGGCTGTTTCCTTGTTTATAATATTATAAAATCTAACTGTTGAACTATATCCTAATGACCTTTCATAGGAAGGAAAATAGCCAGATTGGGCATTATGCATGTAACAAATGAGGAAGTTGTGCATATGAAAGGAAACATCGGTTTTCTTTCATCCTGGGCCAAGCGCCTCATTATAGTAAACGTGTGTCCTTGGAAACTCTTGGCTTGTGCTGATGGCAGTAAGCATGTGGTCTGAGGCAAGTTCAATAGGCTGGTCTGTGAGAAACAGACAAGACAATACATCTTTTTTGGGAGAGAATTTCTCATGGGATGAGTTTCCTGAACTTGAGTTACAAGCTGTGAAATCAGGCAGGTGGATGGAGAGCAAACAGGCCTCGTTTTTTTAAAAAGTACAGGTCTGTGCTGTTTAAAGAAGATAAACTGAAAATAAGACCAAAATAAACACATTTTGAAAGGCCACGGTTGAAGACACAAAAAGCTGTCGTAAAAGCGGAAATCAAATGTGAAAGTCAAGCTCTCTGAGAAGAGGTTTTACAGGAAGGATGGTTTTTGAGGCAGTGAAGGAGGAATTATTTTCTTGTGCCATGTTGTGGGGTGGACTGAGCATAGCCTCACTTATCCCAAACTATCCTAGACGCTCAGCTTAGCATCTGTCCAAAGTGATCTTTTCATTTAATGCCTGAAAGAACTGAAGGAATTTGAGTGTCCCGGCACTGAAGAGCAGGATTTATTCATGATTTTCCAAGTGATGCACTAGCATCACTTGGTGTAGCTAAGGATGTATCGGGACTTAAGGTACTCATGAAGCTCTCTTGAAGTGGGAATAACCCCCATCCCCCACCCCTGCTCCCATCCCTTGGCCCACAGGACAACTCCCCATTTCCACAGTTATGTCACATTTACCTCTTTTGGGTGGTGCTCCTGAATCCACTCCTACAGCTATACTCTTCTTTGAATAAGCCCTCTCTATGTAAAGCCAGGCACAGTAAAAATCTGCTTCTTGCAAATGAAGAAAACATTTGGAACCACTAGCTTCAGGAACTGATCCCAGGATATCAGGAGTCTTTTATGAACCCACTTCCCTAAGTCTTGAGAATGTGAATGGTTTCTTCCTGGCAAGTTGTGGCCAAGTTCTGCTCCCTAAGTATTCACTGGGAGGGAGGAGGCTGAAGGGAGGAGGTTGCAGGGGGAGAGAAGCAGAGGATACCTCCAGCCTCTTCTCCTCACCCTGCTTCATCCTTTCCTTCTCTCTGCTCTACTGAAGGGTGTAAAAATCCTGCCCTTGGTTAGAATTCTCCTTATTAACAGTGTTATATACATATAAATATATATATATAAATATATTCCTTTTTTCAGCCCTGTAGACATGAACTGATCTTCCCTTGATGATACAAACACATGGCCATTTTTTGGTTTGGGTTTTTTGTTGCTCAAGGTATTTTATTTTTGTTTATTGGGTGGATTTTTTTCCCTGGATACTAGCTCTGTGAAGGAAAATAAAAAGCGCAGTGTGTGTTTAAAATAATCAAAATTAAAAAAAAGCTTTTTTTTTCTTTTCTTTTTAAATGTATTTAAATTCTGTTTCTCTCTTCTGTTACTTTACACGTATGAATGCTCTGCTCTTCTGTGAACTTAAAACAAAATGAAATAAACGTGAAAAGGAGATGTGTCTGCATTGGCCTGTGTCAGTGATCTTGGGGTTGGCTACACTGCTTCTTGAAGGTTTTTCATGAGCAAGTTAGGAAATGATAGTGAGCATCTAGTCAGGGAGGGGTAAACAAAATACTGAAAAATCACTTGGAGGCTTTCTAACATTTCTTCTACCCAGAAGTAAACACACTATTTACAATAATTGTCTTCAGCTCAGCAAAGAGATTCTCTGAATTCCCCCTTTTCCCTCTTCCTTAAGAGATTATAACAAATTACCACAGGGAAGCTTCATTAAAACATTAAAGAAGTTTGTGAGTGAGAATTTGACCGAGAACTTGGAATATGAAATCCAGCAACAACAAAACATTAGGGAGTACACCCTTTCTTTAAAGTATCCATTACAGGAGTCATTGTTAAGGTTTAGCTTTTTTTTTTCCAACTTTTTTTTATTGGTGCATGCATACTGATGGGATTTGTTGTTATATATTCGTACATGCTCACAATACATAATATAACAATATAATTTAAGGGTTAGTTTTAATGAGCTCCTATGCGATAGTGGCAGGAGGAATTAATTTACCTCCCTAAACCACCTATTATTTCTACTTGTAAAAAAACAGTTTGTTTTCTACTCTTGCTGTGAGCTACTATCTTCACATAATGTTTCTAGAATCTTCATAGAATCCCTATAGCATTAGACAGGACCGTTAGGAGATGGCAAGAGAAAACAAGAAACAAGCAATCCATGTTTGAAAGAGGTGAGGTTGGCTAATTGTATATCAGAAGAGACTGAAGAATCTGAGGTTTTACTCCTCCAAGTCAAAGCAAGTCTGAAACACCTCTAAGAGAATGGATCTCAATTTGGGATGATGGGGAGGAGGGAGGTGAGGAATCATACTCAGCTTCCATAAGGAGAAAAGCATCTCAAAAGCAAACTGTCCCCTCTGGTTCAAAGAGACAGATGAAGAGCCCAGTCTCCCCACTTTTGAATTTTATTAAAAAATTTGAAAATGCCTTTCTGTAACATGGTTACCCGACTCAAACTCAAGGTTAAAGTCACAATCATCAAACAAAACTTCCCTCACTTCAGACACCAGCTGCATTTCTGGATTAGATAACCCTGGTTTTTGACCAGCTGACTACAAACTCAAAAGTTTCTTACTACCCCTGCAGGTTCAGGAGTTTGCTAGAATGACACAGAACTAAGGAAAGTAGTATACTTAGAATTTTAATTCTAGTATAGCAAAAAACAAAACACATTAGAAGCAGCCAGTGGGAAAAACTCACAGGCAAGGTCAGGGAGAGTTACAAATGGGAAGTTTCCATTGTCTTCTCCCCAGGGAGTTAGGACACAAGCCCTCCTAGCACTCTAATGTGTGACATCAGTGTATTGTTAACTAGGAAAGTTGAGTTTTGTTGTTCAAGGCTCCTTTTGAAACCTTACAGAGGCATGACAGAATGAATCAGCCACATGCTTGAATATAATCTCTAACTCCTCTCCTTTGCCCAGAGGTTAGGAAGACATCATGAGATTCAAAGCCCCAACCTGCTAATCACTTGGGCCAACTTTCTAGTGCTGCCAGCCACCATGCTGAGTCATAAACTACCTAGAGGCACACCGCGAGTCTGCTCTTAAACATAAATTATCAGGTGTCCAACATGAATAACAGAGGAACAGCTATCTCTTGGAAAATTTCAGAGAATTAGAGTTAATTTGCTTGTGAACAAAAGCCAACCAAAATCTTTATGATGTATTTTTCATTACAAAAAAAAAAAATTGAAACCTCTTTCCAGATGGCCTGAGATTTTATTTCCTTTAAGTCACAGTAGATCCAGGATTAGAAAGTCAGCACATCCTTGGGCTTCCCTATCAATAGTGCTTCAAAATAAATTTTCTGTTACATCCCCATTTTCTACTCCCTTTACATCTCTCTCTATTAGTATGTCTGAAGCAGCTTGTGAAGACTGAAAATGAGGTGAGTCTTTGACTCTAATTTGTTATGGAAGGAACCTGTTCTTTTTCACCTTTGTGATTCTTTTGGAGCTAGCACAGGGCATACCACAGCCTTAGCCAACATTTGTCACAATAAAATTGAGTTGTGTTCAATTCCTCCAATGAATCTACTGGATGTGGAATTCTTATCTATCAATCACTCTGATTTGATCATAGTTATGGAGGATTTCTGAAGCCAAGCCTGTGAAACAAAAAGATGGATCCTTGCCTCACATAAAAAAAAAAAAAAAAAGATCTGAAACCTGTCACTCAAACATGAAAAACTTAACTTAGTTGCCTGGAAACCCAAGACTGGAGTATTAATGGTCATGGATAGGAAAAGACCTCTTCACTTTCCTTTTTGAATTCTTCTTTTCTACTTTCTACACTAGCTACTGGCCAACTGGCGTAACATGTTATCTGTGTCCTAGCCTTTGTCCAGGATTTCTTGTGAACCCTGGGAACTGTTTCTAAGGACACACATTGGAAGAGAACATCTAACTTAATCTGATTTTATAGATGTAGCTGTTCTCAACGAGGAGGCACTGCTGACTAGTCATTTGCTTTCAGAATAAAACTTCAGTTTTTATTGTACAAGACCATAAAATTTTGACCAACTGTGCCATCTTTACTTTGCATCATTCTACCTGCTTTTTCCCCTATCTAATTCCCCCATCCCCAGATCAAATAAGAAATCCACTAATTGTATAGTTCTTCATGTTCTGTCCCCTCCCCACCACCAAAAAAAAAAAAAAGTTCAAATTAGTGGTAGCAAACACAGGAGGCAGACCCTGATCAGAAACTCAAGAATGGAGAAAAATACTGCTCAGTTTAAGTTACGGCTCTGAGCAATTCCAGTTTGAGTCTTTAGAAGCTACCAGGCAATTATCACTAGAAAATCTTCTGTAACCACAAGTTCCATCCAGAAACTATGAACACTCCAAATCCCTAGCATATGAACAAACTTCCCAGTTCTTTCATTATATTATGACTTTTAGACAAGTAGCCCAAACTACACTGGAGAGTTTTCCTCCTTAATCTTAATATACAAACCCATAGCCTTTACTAGCAATCGGGGGATTGTAGAGTCTTCAGATAGCATTAATATTTGAGCAAATCCTCAAAGGAAAGCTAAGCAAACAAAAGTAAAATTCTCAGAATCAGGAGGATTCACCAGGGAAAATGACTGAGAACTTTTTCTAGATGGAGATGTTTCCTAAGTGCAAGATAGTTGCATTGTACACTTAACAAAGCTCCTTATAAATATGCTTCCCAGGTCTGGTCAGCTTCTCCCCATTAAGCCCTTCCCCAGCCCTAGCTAGTCAACTGTCCTGAACCTATTAGCCAGGACAAGTGAGTCATGTAGCTCAGCCAAGAAACACATGAGTCAAGAAAAGGCATGGGTCATATCCATTAAATATACAGGGATCTGCCAAGATGCCAAGTCCCTTCTGTCTACCCTGCAGTTTCACCATGCACGCATGTTCTAGATTTGGAGAATCTGTCTCAGAGTATAACTAGTGATACAAACAAGAAAAACACAAGACTCTTATATGCATCTATTAATACTTTGTGTTACGAGTTCCATCTTCCAAGTGAGAACCCACGTCTAAGTCAGTGTTCTCGTTCTGGAAGAAGATTTCTTATTCCTAAATAGCAACATCTTGGTACTTTTCTCTTTTTAATTCCAATTTGTGGTAGAATAATAGTACTATCAGGAAAACAATAGATTTGCTTATGAACTAGTTGGACTCTCAGGTATCCTAATTGCCCACTTCTTGTCTCACATCCTAAATAATTGTGAAGGAAAAAAAAGATTAAAAAAAAATAAGAGTTAGTCTTCAAGTATGGTTAGGGTTAATAGTGTAGGCCTACAGTTCCTGGGCTGCTGTGCACAGAAATTAGATCTACTTCCACGGTTTGAAGCACCATACATAGGCAATAGGCTCCTCATCTTCCCAAAGACCTTTTGAAAATAAGCAGAGGTTAAAACAAAAATTCCTGGTGGTTGCAATTAGTTTTCATTACCATTTTAAATGGTTATTTTTAATGGCACATTTAACTAAAGCTAACTTATCCATGAGAAGAGAATGTGGCCATTAAGATCAGCATCTGTTGAACAAACTGAGGCTCTACACTCGGTGATGCATGATTCCAACACCAAGAATACTGCATGCAAACAGCAGACTCATTAGCATTAATTGCTGCATTTAGTCCCACTTAAAACCTCCTGTATCTGGAACAGTTTCTGAATACATTATCCTTTTTGCAAAAAAATACACCCTAAAATATTATCATGTATTTAACAATAGAACTAATTTATGGTGTGCTTGTATGTACAGTGATGAGGACTAAAGAAAGTATTGCTGATAACCCTATACTGACAATTTGACGATGGAAAAGCACCACTTGTTGGCAAGGTGTGAAATTCAGCTTAAAAAGGGAGGGTTGACCAGAAAAGTGTGAGGTAGATGAGGATGTAAGGTCAGATATAAGGTCGCTATGTGGTAGTGAACAAGATGATCTACCTGAGCAGTGAAAAGACTCTGGAGAGGTGTGACTATGGAGCTGCAAATCTCTGAGCTGGTGTCAAATCCCCAGGAAGAAAAGCCTAGTGCTGGGCACCATGCTGAGCCACCTGCTTCCTCAGGGCAAGCTCCAGGCCTCTTGTCTTCTGGGCTCACACAGACATTTAACAAAGATCGGTAAGTCAGTCCTTTCATGATGCAAATAAAATACTTTAATAACACTTTCACCGTGCTGCCCTTTGCTCAAACAGATTTGCCTGGAGCCAGGTCTAGGTAGAATTGGGATCAGTAAAACATTGGAGCTAAGAACACCCTCTATGAATGGAAAAGGCAACTACTAGAAGCCCTCTGCCATATGCAATATCCTAATCTCTCCTTTTCCATTTATTTTATTTTATATTTTGCAGATATGGGGATTGAACTCAGAGGTGTTCTACCACTGAATTACACACCCAGCCTTTTTAAATTGTACTTTGAGGCAGGATCTTGCTAAATTGCCAAGTCTGGCCACTGGCCTCCAACATGAGATCCTCTTACTGCAGCCATTAGAGTTGCTGGAATTCCAGGTGTGTGCCACCACACCCAGATAATCCTTCCTTTTCCTTTTAAAGAATTTGTTTCTGATTCTGATCTCTACTTCCTGCCCTCCCTTTCAGAATGTCCCTCTCACACACACACACTCACACACATATATACCTTCCTCCTTATCATGTTTTTTGGCTTCAGATTCCATGCTATTCTCCCTCATTATCTTTACCAGAAATTTCTCCCACTTACTTCCTGTCGCTGAAAAATAGGCTTAGTATTTTTTCAGTAGTATCTTGGTTACACATGGTTCATTTAGTCATTCATTAATATATATTTCTGAGTCATCATCTGCCAAGTACTATGCTAGGTGCTGGAAATGCAGATGAATGCAGGTGACCAAGGTTTTATCCTCTTCTCCTATTTACACTTCAGGCTGAGATGTTATGTTTAAAAAGGTGTAAGTGGGATGAATCATGGCTACTTATAAACATTTCCTATTGAAAGAAATGGCTATGACTCATGTATGTGTTACGCCAACAGTGACTCTAATGGAGAGGAGATGATAGATCTGCCAAGGAGCATACAAGAATGCTTTTTGCATCTTCACAAAGGTGCACAGTTTCACCATCATTGAAAGCTGGGTGGGGACAAGAAGAAGAGGAAAAACCACACTGAAGAAAATATTGTTCTCATTAGCACAAAAGAATATGACAAACATCATTCAGATACCCAAATCAGGAGTAGAGCTGAACTTCATTTAGAGGTCAATTAGTATATGGGAAGAAGCAAGGGAAAGAGTTTAAAGAAACAATTAATGATGATGATGTTGGTGATGAAGATAAATTATTTTCAAGCTTTACCTCTATTATTTACCCTAATTTTCATATGTGTTCTGTGTGGTTGTTTCTATTACTGGGTATACTTTACAGAAGAGGAAACTGAATCTTTCAGAACTAAATGATGACCCAAAAGAAGTATTATGGTTAAAATGTATTCTTTAATAAATATATGTTGAACAGAAGTATTATGGTTAAAATGTATTCTTTAATAAATATATGTTGAACACTTAATTCTGAATGCATAAAATTGGGCATAGGAGCCTAATCAGATGTGATTAGGACATGAGGGCAGAGTGAATAGATTAATGCTGTTTTCATAAGAGTGGGTTCCTTATGAAAGAGGGATGGTATACAAAAAAGGACCTTGACAGACTCCCGCCCCACAATTTTCTCATCCTCCAGAATTATAAGCCAAACATACATACATACATATATGTGTGTGTGTGTGTGTGTGTGTGTATTATAAATTGCTCTTCACTATAAGTTTGAAATAGCAGAAAATGGGTTAAGATTGGAAATACACAAAGGGAAGGCTATGTGAAGACATGTGAAGGTGGCTGTCCAGAAACCAAGGAGAGAAGCCTCAGGAGATACTGCATCCACCCACATATCCAACTCCAACTTCCAGCCTTCATAATGTGAGAAATATAATTTCTGTTTAAACCACCCAGACTGTGGGTCCATCTGAGGTATTACATTTTTTTAATCCTAGGATGATAGTTACTGTACAAACATACATCTCTACCCTCAATCCAAATTTGTGGGAAATTCACCGAGTCCTATAATGTGATAAATTCTGTGTGTAGGTGAAGAAGCAATGGTGGATGTGTGAGAGGGATGAAGGTAGACATTATGAGATTTTACAGACACACACATACTTATCATCACATTTCTACTATCAATAGAAAATACAGCTAGAGAGGTTATCATAAGGACATAGGTTCACAGAATGTATGCATGCTTTGTGATGCCCTCTCTTTTGAGATGGACATCATTACCCTAAGTACACGTATGAAGACATGAATGATGTGACTCTACTTTGTGTACAACCAGAGACATGAAAAAATGTGCTCTAAATTTGTACTATGAATTGAAATGCATTCTTCTGTCATGTATAATAAATTAGAATAAATAAATAAATTTTAAAAAACTGTTTATTTGTTTATTTATTGGTGATACTGGGGAATCAAACCCAGGGCCTTGTGCATGCTAAGCAAGCACTCTACCCCTGAGCTACATCCCCAGTCCCATAAACAAGTATTTAATGATTGGGAGATAGAGAACATAGGTAACTGGTTAACACCAGTGGAAAATATATTTTTCCCTGTGGCACCATTTTGCCTTAGCTCTGGGGAACATCTTTTAAGTTTCCAAAGCATGTTCCATATATATATCAAATCTTTTGAACCTCATGACAACTTACCAAACAAGAATAATATAATTCCCCTCATTTGATAATAACCATTTTACAGAAAGGTTTTGTATTTCAAGGTCTGAAAGCATTTTTTCTTCCCATTGCTTATCTGCATCACAATCCATTGACCAAAATGAAAAATAGTCTATTTCCAACTGAATTCCTATCTTCAAATATCCCTAGCATGTCCCAGAATGAAAATCAAATACAAAGATGGCCACTCCCCTGAGAGCTTCCTCTGAGTAAACTAAATAAAACTGACCAGGGAGATGTCCAATTCCCCCACACAATCATACAGATAGGCAACACTGCTCAATATGGCAAAATAAACTGTATTGACCAAAACATTTTCATGAAACCATTTGTTGTGGCAAATGAGTTTGGGCATTACTGCCCACGCCCATATGCAATGATTCATCTTCTGCCAAAACAGTTTTTATCATCCTGCCCAGGCTTTCTAAATGTGACCCCGCCTCCCCAAATCTGGAACAAGACTGGGTAATGTTGGCAAAATAGTAACTAAGGATGGGGTATAGAAAATTCCTTTCAACCTTTTCACAGCTTGCAGGGAGCTGAAACTAACACATACCCTGCAAATTCTCTCTGCTTTTGTTCTTTTAGAGAAGATTAAAGAGATTAGGTCAGGAGTTACAGATGTGATTCAACTAACAAAATTTTGTGTCTATTTGTTGCTGTTTGGGACTTGGTTTTGCTTGTTTGTTGATGAGAAAGTGGCAGAAGCATTTGCAAAAATGTTTGTCACATATATTTGGATTCTGAGCAGCTACTAGTCTATTTCCCAGAGGACAAGAGAGTCCATAGAGGTCAGTGGAGAGAGAGAGAAAGTAGGCACGTGAAATATGAATCAGAATAACAAAAGCAGATGTAGCTGATGGCGGCTGGGCAAGGTGGGAGTTAATATGCCAGCATGCACGGAGGCTTCTGTCAGACGCGGGGAAATCTACGGCATAATTGTTTCTGCCTCTAATGATCTTGGTGATGTGGGAGACAAGAGAATATTAAAACAAGACAGAAAAATGGAAACTCATTTCTAGCAGCTGCCAAACAAAATGGGATGTAAAATAGGAGAGAGGTATATTGAAATGTTCACAAGGTTCACTTCACCAAAATGAAACTTTACCTCTCACAGATGTCAAATCCTCCCCTCTCTTGCAAGCGTTAAGTCCCCTCCCATTTCCCATCAAACTGTTGCTCCCTGCATTCTTTCTGCGTCCTCCGCTGTCACTCTAGTCCCTCATCACTGTCACTTCCTCCTTTGCTTTTTAATCTTTCATTTTTCCTATTCCTTTTTTTTCCTCCCCATTATCCTGTCACCACAAACAACATTCTTTTATACTTGTTCTCCCCTTCCCTCTTTCTCTCTCAAACATACACACACACACACACACACACACACACACACACACACACACATTCTCATTCATTAATAATAACACTGGGAACCATATCTCCTAACCCCAGAGGTTGAATGAAGCTGTAAAAACATTCCTTTTGAAAAACGCCCAGGAGTGACACTCCTAGGCTGCGGGTGGGCGGTGGTGTCGCCGCTGCTGAGATGCTCACACCTGCCACGAGGGGGCGGAGGAGCGCTCCAATGGGCAAGCGCTCCTGTCAGACACACTGGAAAGTGCTTGGAAGGCGACCGCCGCTTATTCCGTGTCACCCATCACAGCGGTTGACAGCCTGCGTAAAGATTCTGACCGCGTCCCGGGCGGCCTCGGATGAGCGCAGCAAATAAGCAGACGATCCCTGATGAGTGCGGGTGGGGTGAATTCCGCTTCAGGCCAATACAGATAGATCTTTTCCAGAAACAAAGGAGTGAGTCATGCTGCTTCTGATTAGAGAAGGAAACGAGGCAAAGCTGGGCGAGTCCCTGGGAACCCGGCAGCCCTTGCATCTCCCCTGCTCCCCTCTCCTCCTTCCTAACCCCTGTGGTCGTCCTGTGGTCCCCGCGCTCGCTCACACTCATCCCTATTCTCTCTCTCTGGTAGCTAGATCAGTCACCCTGTCGCCAGGTCAAGAGGAATCTAAAAGGCAGGGTTATTTGGTCACCTGGGGGTCAGACCGTGATGGAACCGACCCATAGGTTATGTGCATGTTTGGGGAGAGAAGGTTGATTAGCATCGCATCCCTACCCTGAGGGTGTGGCTTCGAGCTGCCTGGTGAACTCAACTGCAGGTGGCAGTAACGCTTCTGTCAATCTACAGCCTCAAAGCGGTTGGAGATCAGAGTTCTGCAAATGTCAGACACACACACACACACACACACACACACACACAGGGTCCTTGTATCCCGCTGGGATTCCACTCCCTCTAACATACTCCGTAATAGAATACAGATGGGTGACAACATTAATAATATTGTAATTGCAATCATGTATTGAGGGCTATGCGCCAGGCATAAACTGCTTTTATTTGATGGATAGTAAAATAATGATAATTAATGACAATACGACAAAACAATATTGATTGAGAAATTAGCAATATCTTATTTCCTTGATTTTAGGTGGACAGAATGCAGAAGTTTTGTTTGTTTGTTGCCCCCCTCCCACAAAGAAAGTAGCTGGGTCTGATTATCCCCATCTCTAGAGAAGCAAGAGGCCTTATTTATTTGGTTTAGAAAATCTAGAATTATTCAAGTACTTTGGGCAGAATTTAGCCTATGGACTATCCCTCCCCGCCCCACAACAGGAAATTTTTATGTAGCTGTCCAAACTTATAGCTCCCCCAGAACAAGTAGAATATTTGGAGACACTGGATCTAAACAGCAACCACTGGTGGGAGTTGAGGAGCTGTTACTACCATTAGAAGGGGCAAATGGCTGTGTGATTTCTGCCGTACTCACCTAGCCCTACTGTACCATAAACAACTTTTTCACCTGCGTGGCCATATTAGGCATTAGAGCCTGAAACCCCTGGTCTACTTGGGACCATGGAGACAGGGAACTGAGAAGAGGTTGTCTCCAAATATTGGATAGGAAGAGGTGGCTGTTCTGAGGAAAGAACTAGACACAGGACAGGGAAGAATAGACTGATAAAGGTGTCACTGATAGACCTGTACTCTTACTCCACACAATGCCCTAGGGATGGCTAAACCTCAGGAACAAAGGAGTGTTGAGTTACCTGGAGCCTGAGCTATGAGAGCAGTGTAGGCCCTACTGGTTAGTGTGATGGCAAAGGAGGGCCCATTATTTATAGAGTTCCCTGCCTTGGTATAACTCCCATGTGGGTTTGGTCAAGGAGATGAATAGAGATCACTCACTAAAAAAACACTTTGTGAATGCCTTTAAGTCCCCCGAGATCCATGCATAATCCCAAAGGAGATAGACAGAACCTCAAAAAGTTCTGATACGTGGGAAATGAACCATCTTTCCATTTGACTTTGGCAAATAAAGAAATGCGACTTTTCCCCAAAGCATGCAAATATTTATAATACTAACAGAGGTCCTGTACCAAGGATGTTGTTGAATAAGGCTTAGTATATTAAAAATGATAATTTTTTGCTGGGGCTGTGGCTCAGTGGTAGAGCGCTTGCCTCGCACGTGTGAGACCCTGGGTTCAATCCTCAGCACCACATAAAAATAAGTAAAATAAAGATTTTTTTTAAAAAAATTCAAAATAAAAAAATAAAAATAAAAATGATAATTTTCATTGTGTCCCTCAGCTTAATCCCTCACCACCTACCTAGGCTTCTCCATCTCTGAAATGACCCACCTTCCACAAAATTTCTCAATTCAACAGTCAGAGTCAACTTTGCCTTCCTTCTTTCCCTCATTTCATTAACTAGCTATGTCACCTGGATCACCCAAATAGGTCTTGAATATTTTAAACTCTGCTGCCACCACCAAAACATATGCCTGTTCTGCTGTCACAGCTTTCTGTTTTCCTACTGTTGTTTTCTTCCTTCGAACCCATTCTCCAAATGGCAGCCAGAATGTTAGTAAAAAAAAAGATGAATCACACTATGTATTAAAGTTTATAAGGTCTGTATCCACTATATTATCCTAGATGTCAACGTGAAGTTTCTGGAGCAGAATGGATTCTTCTTTACTTACACAAATAACATACTACCTCCTCTTTGCCCTAGTTCTTACCCCTGGGGTGACATGGTGAAAACTAGATGTCATCGTACATGTCAGGAAGTAGACTATTGGCGAGGAGCCCAGAAGCAGGAAGCTGGGAATTTATATAGAAAAAAAAGAGAGGCTGCTGTGCCCCCATGTCTGGCTTTTCAACCCAGAGGTGGCTTATCGCCCGGTCAGGGATCTTCTCCCCACTAGGAAGATAAACGGTTAAGTTCAGGAGATAAATCTCCCCATTACTCAAGACCTTGTCTGTTTTTGCTCTCACCTGTTGTTCCCTCTGTGCTCTACTCACACTGCTGTTTCTTCTAAATCACACAAGGTTGTTCCTTTCTTAGGTGCTTTGGGTTTGTTGTTCTGTAGCTTTTTGCAAAGCCTGTTTCTTCTTATCATTAAGAATTGAGTTCAAATATGACTTCCTCAGGCAGGTCGTCCCTGACTACACTCAATGCACAGCATCTTGGCATCCTTATTATACCATCTTATTTCATTCCTTTCATTTCAGTTAAGATGATAGGGAAAAAACACCTTACTTATAGAATTATTTGCTTCTTTATGGTTTTCTTTTCAACTAGACTGAGAGTAAGGACTTTTTTCTGTTTACCACCTTGTCACTAAAGCACATAGTAGTATCTGGCACATCATAAATGTTCAAAAAATGTGTGCTAACGGCCTGAACACATACTTCACTGAGTCCCGTAGGGTCTGCCTGGATCATTCAGGCTCACACAGCCTTCTGAGCTGCATACAGAGCCAGTTTAGAGGTATACCAAATGATCCCATGTGGGCTAATTTATCCAAGAAAAGATGCCACAATAGGAAGCTCATGGGCTTTGAATCAGAAAGTTAGAAGGTCAAATCCCAATTCTAACACTTACTTGCAATATGCCCTTCTAAGGATGAGCAATCTGGGGCAGTGGCTTGTCTAATGGGCATAAATAACAACACCCGCTTTGTGGGATCTTTGTAAGAATAAAGAGTGAAATGTTCACTTTAGTATCGTGCCCTTCCCTTCCCAGCCTTTGCACTCACTCAGTGTCACCTTTGAGTCCTCTTTGATGCCCAGCCCTACAGTTCATCAGCCACCGATCATCTACAAAGGAAGGACTCCTACTACACATGGAAGACCTAGATGACAACTCCAGGGCATGAGTACACTTGACCAAATGCAATGTCTGCAGGAAGCAGACACCTGCCTTTCTGGTTCCCTGTTCAAAGCTTCTCTGTTTTAGCAAGGACTCCAAAGGGCTGTATAAAGAGGTACACTGACATCAGAGGCTGATTCCCACCCTGTGGTGATCATAGCCTTCTTGTTCCATACTTTCTGATTCAAAATTAAACACATAAATAAATTACCATGGTCCAATCTGTCTCCTACTGTTCCATACTAAATTAAATATTTAAATAAAGGGTGAGTGGTTTGAAAGCACAATGTGCTGAATAATGTAATGTGCTATGGGATCAGGCCCTATGAGGAAGTTAGAGTCAGAATTGGCTGCAGGCCCTAAAGGGGAAATGTTCACCTTTCTATAGAAATAAAAAAAATATAATACTTGTCCACTGAGATCTCAATTCTAGTGGTCTCCAAATTTTTGATCACATAACCAATCTGGGAAAAAAAAAAAAAATATATATATATATATATATATATATATATAATTTGAGGATGTGTCTTGAAACATGTACTTAATCATAAAGAATGTGGCTGCCTTTCTGTATTAATAAATCGTACATAATTCAAAACATGTACAATTTTAAGCTCATTAAAAGGCTGATTTAAAAATACACAAAGAGAAATTATAATTTTTTGTGCTCTACTGGATGAGCTTGCACATAACCTACTTTAGAAAAACCTCTGATTAAATTATAGATCCATTTATTTTTAAATATTTTAATGGATTGAAAAGCTAATCCTAAATCTTACAGTTTGCACAAGTAAATTGTCCTGTGTTTGCCACATGACCAACGGGGTGGGATTAGAAAGAAAAGGTCAATCTATGACCTTTCTCGCCACCCTCACCCTTATCACCTCCCCCAGTTGCTACATAGAGAAAGAACTGCAAAAAGATAAGAGAAAGGAGGACACCACAGGGACCATGGACGTGTTCATGCACACACATGCACACACCAATTCCCCCCAGACACAAGGATTTTCTCTTTAAATAACTACGCATTAGATATTGGCCCATTTTGCAAAAATGAGTCAAGGATTGAATTGTAATCACAATTTGTACAAATTAGGACTATGGTCACTCCCATTGCTTTTGAGCTTAAATGAAGTTACAGAGCATGTAATCAGTTCCACCAAGCACCTGGGTAACATGAATTAAAAGAGTGGGGCAATTACCACTCTCTGGGACTGATTTTGTCTAAGAAAAAGAAAAGGGCCTATCAGACAAACCCTTCTTTCTTCCTGCCCTCAAAAACTACTCTGTATTAGTTTGGTCCAAGTTACTTTATCTAGAAAACATTTCAAACACCTGTTTTTTTTTTTTTTTTGTTTTGTTTTGTTGTTGTTGTTTGCTTGTTTTGTTTTGTTTTGTTTTTATGACATGGGGCTCACTTGGTAACTTCCCACATTGGGAGTGGTAGTATGTTCACATTCAGAACCTCTCATCATTTATAGCTCTTGTGTGAAAGGTTCACACCTGAGATCTGTACCAAATGTTTTGAAACCCCCACAACATTCTTTGGACCAAAGAACACCTAATTCAGAGACTATCTCTTTAACCTTGGGTATCCAGCTTCCTACAGATGTCAGAAAGAAGTGCTGGGCCATCTTCCTTTACTGGGATTTGGGTTTGTACAATTCAAGTGAATGAGGTTGATTATTTGTGGGTGCTGGGATTGTTAATTCTGAGAGCTGGAGAGGTTGCTTTGGGCCATTGGTAGTGACGCCTCTATAGAGAGAAGCAAATATCAGACCCTAAATAAACAATGGGTGGAAATGATCGGATAAGTCCAGAGGGAGAAAGATAAAGCAGCTGCCTTGTTTGTTTGCAGTTCCCGGATGTATTTCCCATAGGGTCGGGCTATTTTTTGTTTCTCAATTTTAATTATGACAGCACTCTCTGCATGTCTGCATTCTTTCCTTGTGACTTATATAGGTCTCCGTACTCTACAATTACAAATGTCTCTGACTAAAGCATTATTGCTACCCAATATCTATCAAAAGCCCGGTTGAGAGAGCAGGTGAAGCCTGAGGGCACCTTACACTCACCTGTCCAGAAACATAAGAATCTGCCTCTGGATCAAGTCAGCAGAAAGCTGAAAAGCGGATGAACTTAGTATCAGCAACCCTTCTCCAGACCCCACCGGTCAGCTTCTTCTCCATTGTGTCTTATGTGTTTCTACCAGACTTTTCTTGTGGATTTCTCTAGGAAGCAGCCTTAGGAAATGCATTGCTTAAATATAAGAATATTGTTAAAGAATTCATTTATAATATTGTGGCATACTTTGCAATAAAATGTCTCAGAGAAATGTCTTTCTATTAAATAAATAAATAAACAAACAAACCTATTCCTCACCTAGAAAAACTCATTTTTGCTAGCATCTTTTAGTTTTAGAATTTATATAAATGTATGTTAGACCAGAATAGGAAGCTATTTTGAATTACCTACACTTCTGATTCTAATTTATGTTCTGACCTACTGTTTAATGTTTCTTTCTCATTTGCTTCTAATTTATATTATCTTGCTGTGTGACACATATCTTTGAAGCTATCTTAAATCCTTTCTGAAGTAATTCAGATATAAAATAAAATATCTCCAATACCAATAACCCAGAGGACACAAAAATTGTGACATTATTTATGACAACAGAGTTTTAAAAATCAAAAGGGTTATACTCACAAACTGTTAACTAGTTTTCAAAATAAAACAAGCCTTTCTAAGATAACAAGTTCAGAGAATTAGCTAGTTTTCAAAGTTGTATATTTCTACGTTAGGGAGTTAAAAATACCAATCACTATACACAGATAATGATTGCAATATAAGCTTGGGGGGAAAATCAAGAACCCAGAGACCATCCATCACAGTTTGTCTTGCATTGATCTGAATTTTTGACATCAGTCTAGGAACCTCTAATAAAGTATAGTGGCATTCAGTAATAAAAAGAAGGCAATATAAAATTGTTGTTATCAATATGGCCTGTCTACAAAGCTCCATTTTCTAATAGGACTGAGTGAGTTTAAGAAGCCCTGTTAACTGCCCATCTGACCCTCCCTTTACTTTTCTTTGCAATGCCTAGAAGAGGGATCTAGCTGCTCTTTCTAAAAGCTCTTTGCATTCATGGCAAAAGTAATGCTTTTTCTATGCTCCCTTCAGTTTATTGCTGCCCCTTCCCAATTTTCCTATTTCCCTCCCATAAGCTTTCTCTTCTTTTCTATATACTACTACCTTCAATTTATTTGAATTCACTGCACAAGGAGAAAGATGCAGTTCCTGGTCCTTGGCTTTACTGCATTCTACCCATGGTAGACTATACATAAAGTGATTCAGTCCTGACATCTAATCCTTTACTTTTCATTTGATTAAAGAATACACCTTTCAATGGAGCCATTCCAAATTTGAGCCCATCTTTCTCCCTGATAAACCAACTTCCTTCCCATATTCTGCCTGTTTTGAATAGGAGACTCCAGTGAGGGTTCAGGAGAGGGAGGATCTTGTTCATCAGTTTCCTGCTTCCTCTTCAGCATAAGAAGATCAGATAATTTATTTCATGAAAGGAAAAGATAAAGTGGCTTTATGGGATCAATTTTTGAAAACACTAAGCTATGGACTTTGGAGGTCTCCATGGAATGGAAAGAATCAATATGTTGCCAATTCACACAAAAACATAACATTTCATGTGTGAGGACTTTAGAGATAATCTGATGTTCTTTTACAGATGAAGGTATGGGCTCTAAGAAGTATGACTGACTCTTCCCTGAATCACATTCTTTTGGAACCCGACGAACATGAGGCTATGGAAAAGGTCATATGGCTCCATCAGAAAATTAATTCATGCCTCTGCATCTTCTGACCCACATTTCCTGTTCCCCCATATGGCACTGCAATGTCATACTCAGACCTGAGCATTTACTTATTCTGTTTCTCTAGCCAGGAAACTCTCCTACCTCATTTCTGCCTATTAAAATCGATTTTTTAACTGAATTCCTCAACAAGATTCCTAAAGCTCAAGAAGTAAGATTTAAAAAATCAATAAATGGGATGATATGAAACAAAAAAAATTTTCTTCAAGCAAACAATCAAGAATGTGAAGAGAAAGCCTACAGAATGTAAGAAAATCTTTACTACCTACACCTCAGAGCATCAATCTCCATGATTTATGAAAAACTCAAAAAAACTTAACACCAGAAAAATAAATAACCCAATAAATAAATGGGCAAAGGAACTGAGCAGACACTTCACAGAAGAAGAAATACAATTGGTCAACATATATATGAAAAAAAATGTTCAACATCTCTGCAATTAGAGAAATGCAAATCAAACTACTCTTAAGATTTCATCTTACTCTAGTCAGAATGGCAATTATCAAGAATACAAGTAACAACAAATGTGGGTGAGGACTTGGAGGAAAAGGTTCACTCATTTATTGCTGGTGAGACTGCAAATTGGTGCAACCACTCTGAAAAGCAGTGTGGAGATTCCTCAGAAAACATGGAATGGAACCACCATTTGACCCAGTTATCCCACTCCTTGGTATATACCCAAAGCACTTAAAATCAGTATACGATAATGACACAGCCACATCAAACTTCATGGCAGCTCAATTCACAATAGCTAAGCTATGAAACCAACCTGGATGCCCTTCAGCAGATGAATGGATAAACATGTGGTATATATACACAATGGAATATCAAAATGTATTCTACTGTCATGTATAAATAAAAAGGACAAATAAAATTTTTTAAAAATCTGATTTATTTTCAGGTCTAATAACTTTTTTTGTACCAGGTATTGAACCTATGGGTGCTTAATCACTGAGCCACATCCCCAGTCCTTTTTATTTTTTATTTTGAGACAAGGTGTCACTAAGTTGCTTAGCACTTGCTAAATGTTGAGGCTGGCTTTTAAATTGTGAACCTCCTTCCTCAGTTTCCTAAGCTGCCTGGCCAAGGCCTTCTTTTCTGTGGGAATGTCTCTGAATTCCCCAATAAGAATTATTCTGATTGGAAGAACTGTAGAATAGTGGCCAAAAGCAGATTCTTTATTGAGAATATAGTCTGAAAGCATATGCCCCAAATATTTATCAATTATAAAGGAACACAATTTTACAGTAGAGAAATCTAAGATATCAACCAAATGTTATGCATCTGGGGCATAAATATCATGAAAGTGGTGGAGTTTTTGCTATTGAGTGAATATTTGTGAAAACAGCAGTCAGGTCAAAATTGAGACATATTTTACAAGATAACTGACTAATGAGTGTTTAAAATGTCATGTTTTTGAAAAAAATATAAAATAACAAGTTGTCACAGATTGGAAGAGACTAAGAAGACAATAAAAACAATTAAATGCAAGATGGCCCCCTAGATTGAGAGGGTAAAAATTGGTGGTATCCAAATAAACTTAATATATTAGTTAATAATCTTTTGAAAGCATTTATTTACTGTTTTTTGTAAGTGTACTATGGCTATGCAAGATGTTAACATGAATGTAAGTCAAGAATAGGGAATATTGAAGGAACTCTGCCTTTGCTTTTTTTATAGTACATTCCCTATAAGCCAGTTTTCCTGTGTTCAAATCTTGGTTCACTACTGGTTATTTGGATGGCCTTTGGCAAATTACACTTCTATGTTTTTTCATCCTTAAACAGAGATAATAGCCAGGTGATGTGACACTACCACCCCTGTGAGCCTAGCAACTTGGAAGGATAAGGTAGGAAGATTTCAAGTTCAAGACCAGCTCTCAACAACTTAGAGAGATACTATCTCAAAATTAAATAAATAAACAAACAAACAAATGAATGAATAAATAAATAGGACTGGGCATGTAGCATAGACATACAGTACCCCTTGGTTCAATTTCTAGTACCAAAACAAACTAAAAAACAGGGATAAAAATAGTATTCACCTCACTGAATGGTTATGAGGATGAAATGACTTCAAACTTGTGTGTTCAGGCAGTGTCTGACACTTAATAAACTCAACGTATATTGGATAGTTTTATCATTTCTCTGTTCTACTAATTTTTCTTCTATTCTTCCATACTTTCTTTCTTTTTAGGAACTGGTGATGGAACCCGGGTACTCTACCACAGAGCTACATCTTCAACACTGGGATTACAGGCACCTAATTTACTTGGTCTTCATCATATCATATTATTCATAGTTGGCCTTATATTGTAGACGTTTCCAGGCTTTCAAAACAAGTTCAGCTTTGTGCTCACACATGAGCTTAGGCAAGTTACTTAACCTTCTAAACTACTTTTCACTTATAAAAATAAATATTAATAGAATGCCAGATTGCTTTATGAGATTAATTAATGTATGTGAAATGCCTAGCAAAGCTCCATGCCTCACAGTAAGTATTCAATAAGTGTTAGCAACATTTCCACTTTCCCTTCTTCCAATAACCTCTAAATACATTTTTTGTCATATTAGTAGAGTTTATTCCCCCTAAGACCTTCAATTGCAATATACATGTCCATGACACACAATATACATAGCACATTGATATCACACACGGAGGCACATGTGTGAACTTGCATAGGTCTTAGTAGATAACTATGGTAAAGGCTGGCACATTCTGTACTTGGAAGACTGTGGGGAAATATAATGAAAGCCAAAAGACTTCCCTTACTTGCTTAAGTTGAGTGAGCTTCAGTTCTTTGTTATATAAAATCTTAGATAAGATAAAAGCAAGAGAAATAAATTTCTCTATATAGCTAACTTTCATTTTATAAAATTGCTCTTATTTATTTCTAGCAGGAAGACCATAAGCCATTTCTATTAAAAAAAATCAAATAAACTTAGACGAATTCCAACTTTACAAGCCACAGTATTAGTTAGGCCCCCAAATAGTTCAATCTCACATATAGTAGTATTCAAAGGAACCATACATTTAGCTCTACAAAACTTGAAAACAGATATAGACTTTCACTTTGGATTTTTATATAGATAGTTGAAAGGTTTTATATAGCAATGTAAGTTTATAATCCATTACCCAATCTGGATGGGTCTTGAAAGAGTGAAATTTATTTTAAAAAATAAATCATAATAGGCCAACCAGCAAAAATCAAAACAAACCAAGCAAATGTAGACATATGGTTATCCTAGATCTGTGCCATTCAACACAAGGACCCTTCTCAAATATTCTGTTCAGTGATTTTTTTTTTCTTCTAAATTTTCCAATGTCCAGCTCCCTCCAAACATTGCTCTTTCTACTCCAGAGAGCTGCCTCTCATCCCTTTATTTTTCTTTTTCTGCTGCTATTGGCTACATCATATCCTTGTTAGAAGTCACTTTGAGGCATTCTGTTCCTTCCTATACCAAGCCAATCTAGGAAGGTTACAGGACACAATGGCTCCATTCAGCCATTCCTCCTTTGCTTCCTGAGGAGAAAGGCAACTTGAACCCCTGATAAATTTAGTTTCTCTAGATAATTTTCTTACAAGAAATATGTACTGAATAAAATTCTCAACTTCGTTATATTTTCCTTCTACTTAACATTTACACTTCTCTGCACAGAGGGGCATAATATATGTTCAAATCCCTCAAAAGTCTTAGATCAAATATCATATTCAAAGAATCCTTTCTCATCATCCCTTTCACTAACAAATCAGCCTATTTTATTTACTTCATAATCTTGAGTATCATCAGAAATTTTCTTAATATTTATAAGTTTTACTTGTTTATTTTTTATTTCCCTCCAAGAAGATGCAAGCTGCATGAGGGCAGGTATCTTGCCAACCTTATTCTTCTCCCTGCACTTAGGAGACTGGCTGTGCATCAGGTCTGAGGCCATGACCCTTTACCCCCTTATCAAATGAAAGGAGACATGTGCTGTCAGTATTATATACAGCTTTCTCAGAATTTCTCCAGCTCACCTCCAGGGTTCATTATTAGGCATGTACACTCAAAGAAAATCATCTCTGCACCAACGAGAGGTCAAGTGTGAATCCAAACAGGAGATCCTGTATCTTTTAAGTCAATAGGAGAATTATGAACTGAGACTGAGCTTATGACTCCTGCAGCTCTTTTGACTCCATTATCATGGGTGAAGAGGGAGCCTCAGAATCATATTCTTTTCCAGTCCACAAAACACAGCCCCGTCATCCCTGGAATTAATCATATCACCCCTCAACTCTTAAGTATTAATTCACATAAAGCTCTTTACATTCCTACTCAGTAATTTTCCCTCCATTCTCACCTGTTTCAGTCTTAGTTCTACAGAGAAAACAGAACCAATAGGAAGCAAACACACACACACACACACACACACACACACAGTCAGCCTTCCATATGTGTGGGTTTTGCATCCTTGAGTCCATCAAGAGTGGATAGAAAATATTCCAGGGGGAAAAAAAACTGCTTCTGTATTAAAGACACACAAATATTTTCTTGTTATTATTCTCTTAGCAATATAGTATAATAATTATTTTCATGCAATTTACACTATATCAGGTATTATAAGTAATCTAGAGATGATTTAAAGTAAATTGAGAATGTCTCTAGGCTCTATGCAAACATAGGCCATTGTATGTAAGGAACATGAGTATCTGTGGGGTGTCCTGGAATCAATCCCCATGGAAGCTGAGGGACAACTGTGTATGTACGGAGATTTAATATAAGGAAATGGCTCATGCGATTATGGGAGATTGGAAAGCCCAAAATTTGTAGTGTGGGCCAGCAGCTGGAGATACAGGAGATGCCACGGTGTAAATGAAGTCTACTTGTGTACAGAGGCAAGTCATTTAGTTCTATTGACCTTCGTCTGACTGGATAAGGCCTCTGAACATCATTAAGGGCAGTCAGCTGTACTTGAAGTTTATCAAATTAAATGCTAATTTTTCCCCAAAATATGATCCAAATTGATAGAAAGAATCAGCAATCACTACAACCTTCCAACCAAAATCTTCCAAAATATTTTCTTTGAGTTCCCCTGGAATTCCATTATCATTATTAGTAAAAGTATCCATATCAAACTTGTTTATGATGCTCCCTTACCCCTTTCTTATAATGTCTCTTTCAACTACCAAATTTGTTCAGCACAGAACAGGATACATCCTTCCCTAATTTTTCCCCTCTTTCTCTCTTATTTAATGGACTCATAAAATATATAAGATAAAAAATATATTATTAACTCAAATCATTGTAAAAAACTGACAAAGTCTTCCAAAGGACTTTAATAAAGTCATCTGCTAATTGATTTACTAGAATTTAACAAAAATGTAGACTCTTTTGGATCAGACAAGTGGAACTAAATATTAACCAGAATGATGTCCTAAGATAAGTTATAGAATTTTATCAGGGCACGTGATGCCCTTAAAGCAACAGTAGCACCTACACTTAGGAAGATGATCATACATTATCCAGAGATTTATTCAGTGATGGAGTGATGGAAGAAGATGCAGAGTAGTATATAATAATTCTAATACAGTAATAGTAATAAATACAGCTGACACTTATTATGTGTTAATAACCTGACACACTGTATCCATTAATCTGATCATCTCCACAACTCTAGAAAGAACATGCAAGTTTTATTTTATTTTCCTCCAAGGGTCACAAATCTAATAAGTGAGATAACCAGAATTCCATCCTGGATATCTGACTATACTTGTTGTTATTTAAGTTTTGTGCTCTCCTGAAGGAGGTTTTTCCATAATCATTTGTCAGCCCTTATGGGCAAAGGAAATCAAATTTGTGATCATAATATTAAAATATTTTTAAGATTATTTCAAATACCTGAAATTGAAATCCCATAAACTCCAAGAAAGGTTTAAGCAACAAGGTCCCAACAGGAACTCACTAGAGTAGCTCACAAGATTCAGACACAGAAGCTCAAGACTTTCCCTAAGAAAGTCTACCACTATCATAATCCACACATACCTGCTACTCCCTATATTTCAGTTCAAATTTATTTTCCCCATTCATAAAATAAAGGATAAGCAGTTGAGCTTGGATTTGCTGTCCAACTGTGGCTAACATAGAAAAGGCATGGAGTAGAAATCTGATTTCCAGAGACTAAAGACAAGGGTTTGCAAAAATACACCAATATATTTATTGCATGACTACTTTTCAGAAAGCTTTTGGTCACAAAAGAGCATAAGACTTTTGTGGGGGATGGGGCATGTACTGGGAATTGAACCAGAGGTGATTTACCACTGAGCCACATCCCCAGCCCTTTTTATTTTGTTATTTTGAGACATAGTCACACTGAGTTGCTTAGGGTCTTGCTAAGTTGGTGAGGCTTCCTTGAGCTTGTAATCCTCCTGCTTCAGCCTCTTGAGTCACTGGCAGTACAGGCATGCACCACTACATCAGCTCATTAAAAGTTTATGAACAGATTAAGAAAAAAGTAGGAAGAACATTCATGATTAGGAGGACCTAACAGGTACCACTAGACTAGAAAGGCAAGCCCCTATATCCAAGAAGTCAGGAAATATTTAGGAATAATATTTCAATTCCAGACTCTACAGCAAGGGTCAGGGTCTGTAAGAGCTGGGAACTGCCTTTAGCAGAACAAGTGGTTGACCACATCAGAAATTATAACATGATCTTTACAGAAATAAAGACATTTAGAAGGGAAAGTTACAAGAATTATTATTTACTACTCCGAGTCTTCTCCCATCACCTCTATCACTGAATAAATCTCTGGCTACTGTGTGATCAACTTGAATTAACAAATATAGAAGTGTCTTTTAAAGTTTCAAAAATAATGAATCTAGCCAGGTGAAGTGGCACATGTCTGTAATCCCAGCGGCTCTGGAGCCTGAGGCAGGAGGATCCTAAATTCAAAGCCAGCCTCAAGAAAGGCGAGGTGCTAAGCAACTCAGCAAGACCTCTCTAAACAAAATACAGATTAAGGCTGGGGATGTGGCTCAGTGGCCAAGTGCCCCTGAGTTCAATCCCCAGTACCAAAAAAACAAACAAGCAAAGAAACAAACAAACAAAAAAACCCAACAAGTAATGAATCTCAGAATCAGAACAGGATTTGTGAGGTATCTTCCTGAGGCATCTGATGAAGAAGTGATTACATAAGCCAACTTCAAAACTGGTCCAAGGTATAACTACAGGTATGTCCAGGGGCCAAACACTTGATAGACATAATTCAGCAGGTTTTCTCTAGTGTGCAAGATAAAAAAGAAAATGGAATTGTTCTGCAGCACAGAAAAGGATACATGAAAATAAGGAGAAAATGAGTTTTGGTCTGAATCAATACAAACTAAATCATCTGGGGAAAATATCCAAAGCGCCACATATTAAATAAGCAGGAGCACACTGAAATGTGAAATGAGATTGAGAGAGATCTTGAGGAGACCATGGACAGCACTCTTTGTGTGAGCTGGCAGTCAGAAGTGGCCAATTTGGGATACAAGATGCAGGAGGAGAGGTAGCATAGTTATCCTTCCCAAGCTTCTCAGGGAACTGTATCTGGAATGTGTGTTTCACTCTAGACCTCTAGAACCACTAAAATGGGGTCATGGGATTGCATCATTAAAATAACTTGAAAATTAGGTTTTTGAAGAGTCAATGGAGAGGCAAGGTACTTCCAAATGGAAATTGAGGATTTAGTACAATGTCCCTAAACTCCTCTTAATTTGTTGAGTTGGTTTGTATGGGTGAAAGCAGGTATTTCTTTCTTCTTCTGAAACAAAATAGAAAGTTGTCCTGGTTCTTCTTTCCTGAACAATTTGTAAAAATATCCAGTAGATCAGAAGTCAATTCTTGAAATTCTCCTTAGATTAGGTAGAGGGAAGTGAAAAGGAAGGCAGAGGATGTGGGGATAAGAAAAATAGTAGAATGAAACAGACATTATTACTGTATGTATGTATGTGACTGTATGACCCATGTAATTCCACAATATGTATACTCAGAAAAATGAGACATTATATCCCATCTATGTATGAAACATCAAAGTATATAAGTGCTTTCTACTGCCATATATAACTAATTAAAACAAAATTTTAAAAAACAATTAATTAATTAAAATTCCTTGGATAGATGATCTCATTGGTCTAACTGGGCCAGAGATCTACTCCTTGTCCAAAAAGCTGTGGTCAGATTTGTAGGGTCATAGGCTACTCAGGAAGAGGGGACAAGTGAACTTTTTAGAGAACTTTTTTTCCTTACAGCCAGAAGTATAGACACAGGTGAGAAATGATGAACAAAATCAAAATTAAAAAACAAAGTAATTTAAGCCTTTTATTTTATTTTTTTAATTGAGATCCTTAGCTGTTAGGTGGAAGGGCTTTTAATTTTGTATGGTAAATAATTCAATCTATTCATATTCCAATAATTTAAACCATTTAATCAAAAGAGAGCTAAACAAAGCATTACTATTATAAGATTACTCTAGCAGCAGGAGAAACTGAAGAACAGAATGATGGAAGACACAAAGACCAGAATAAAGATTGCAATAACCTCATTTTAGCATGATAAGATTTTAAGCTGGGTGGTGACAGAGAAAACAGAAATAGAAGGATTTGAGAGTCATCCCACTGAGAATTGGTTACACTCTGTTGTAGGGATCAAGATAATGTATGTGAATACATGTTATAAGCATAAGAGTCCTCTGTAATGTACCAATAAATGTGTCAGGAAGTGAAGGATGAGGAGCGTAGTGATATTTGGATACCAGACACAGATTTAAAGGAAAACCATGTGATAATGTCTGACAACTATTGGAAAAGCAAATCCAGAGCTGAGCAGAGGGTACAGACTGAAGATAGGGATGTGGGTGACTCTTCCTGGACTTGAATCTTGATCAAAATAAAAGGAAATCTGGGTGGGTTCCTTTTATAAGGGATGGTAGGGAATGAAAAAATTTCTAAAGGAGATAAGATTTTTTACCTACTTATAAAATTGTTATAATAATAAGATTTCTTCCTCTTACTCCCTCTTCAAAAAAAAAAAAATAAAATAAAATAAAAAATTTAGACTCTCTTTCCTGATCTGATCCTGAGAATTCAGCTATGGTTTTGAAACAAAAATTGATCTTTCTAGCCTTTAAGTGCTCCCCTCTTTCCTACAAAACAAGATATGGGCATGACCTCACACAGCTGCTTTTCATGGGCCTTTGCTAAATTTTTGATTGTGTAATTTCCCCATCACCAGATGATTATGCATGGAAGGCTGATTCAGAAGCCATTGTCTGTTTTGAAATGAACCCCTAGAGTGCACTAATGGGATTTTATGCCATTAATGCTGAATAGAGTGGGATGAGAAATCACAGTTCCAATCTGTCTGCTCTGTGGTCTCAGTACTCCATGAGAGTATGAGTGACCACCGTGAGAAAAAGGATTCACTGAGATCCTGGCCCCTTCCGGTCAACCCCCAAATCTTTTCTGTGAGTTAAGAGGGCCTCACCTTTCCTGTCTTTTTATGTTTTCTGCTTAATTTGAAAACATCAAACCATGACCAGTTGGTAGGGGTGGAGGAGTCATCTGTCAGCATGAGAGAGAGAGAGAGAGAGAGAGAGAGAGAGAGAGAGAGAGAGAGAGAGAGAGAGGGGAGAGAATGTGTGTGTGTGTGTGTGTGTGTGTGTATTGGGGCTCTGCACTGTCATCCGTGGGTGTTTGTAAAAATTTGCGATCACGGGGGTTAGAGAGGAGTTGGGAACAGCAATAACAGAGGAGTTTGCAGATGTGAGAATTTCAGAGATGAGAAAATGAAAAAACTTTGAGCAAGGCTCAGACATTAAAAGTTGAGGGTAAATCAGGTGACCATTACCTGTGCTGCAAAAAGCACTCGAGGCGCCCCTGCTGTGCCAGCACAAAAGCCATCTCAGCCTGTTTGATTTCAGCCAGCCACACCAGCAGGAGTCACTTCCCCATTTCTCCTCTAGCAGGTGTCTAATTTAACCCTAGAAGTGACCTGATATGAAAGGATTGCCATCACAATTTACAGACAGGCAACAGAAGCTAAAAGTGAGAGAGGTAACCTGGCCAAGGCTAGAAGCACCAAGTTTGAAAGAAATATAAAAGGCTAGTGCTGACTCCCAGGCTTTCTACTATGCCACACTAACTTCAGGCTTCTAAAGTTAATGTAAAATTTTATATGTAAAGTGGAAAGCCTGGTGAAAAGTTTTAACTTTAAACATAGAACATATGCTAATTCATGGGGACTTTTTATTACAGAATATATACTTGCAGGTTTTTTGAATTTCATAACATAATAGCAATAATTAGGCATTCAATTGTATAGGCAATGATCCATGTTCTAGAGGAATTTGAAATGCTACTAATATTAGGACAATTGCATTTTAGGGTGGGAAGTATGAATAAAAATTGCCTCCCTCCTTTATGTTTTTTCTGTATCTAAGGGGGATGGCAAAACAAAGGCAATATATTTCTGCTTATAAGAAATTAAATTTAGGAAATATGCACCTCCACAGAGAGAAAACAAACCTTGGCTCAGAAATAATAGTTGTATAAAATATAAAATTAAATCTATTTGCTACATGCCCCCTGGAGTGGACATTTCCTTCCCCAAGGCTGAGGATTTCTGCAGGGCTGGCCTCTAGAATTTACTATGGTATTCACCAGCAAAGTGCACCCTGGTTTTCTCTTCCTCTAGATAACTGCTCCAATAATTTAGTTTGCAGATGGCTCTGTGTCTCCAGAAGGCAGTTGGATAGTAGCACCCTTCCTCTCTCAGTGATATACCTTTGTAGAACAATCTGCGGAAGATGTGTGACTACCTGGTAATTGGAAGAATTCTGGCACATTAGTATGATTTCATGACACAGCAGCACAATCTGTGAACACTTACATAAACACATCATTCTTAGAGAGTGTGAAGGTGGTCAGATGAGTGTTTTCACATTTAAATAAATATGTGAATATTGTGCCCCTGTCGCCGTTCCACCCTTCTGCCATCCTACCTTCCAACCATGTGTGTATGAATTTGTGTGTGTGTGTGTGTGTGTGTGTGTGTGTCCATTTGTGTAAATTTACAAACACAGTTCCATATAAATGTATTGTTGTGCCTGGGAAAAAGTAAAAAAGCATGTATCCTAAAATGGATGTATTAAATCTTTAAATCTTTGAAACAAGGAATCTGGGTCCCTACAAGCCGGTAGGACCAGTGAATCCACTGGACATCACTCTGGGGATCTGAAATAGTCTGGTTTTCAGATAAATGTGAGGGAGAGCAGGTGATTAATTTTAGACAACTCAGGTTGAAGCTTTAGTTGTCCCTAACAAAAACACCTGCCACTATTGCCTACTCAAAAGTTCTAGTTTGAATCCTATTTTTTCCAAACCAGAAGAAAGAACATCATCCAGGTACATATTGGGTGGTTTTAAACACAGAGATATAGGTCAGGAGAGAGTCTAATCTCATGGTGCAGTTTTGAATCATGGGTCCCCAGGGTGTAGATGAACCAAGAGAGAAGGAGAAGAGTGCTCAGGGAGGAGGTACAGCCTGGGTGGGGATGAAAACTGAGGCCAATGGCTGGTCACATTCACATTAAAGAACAGGAGAAGGAGAAGTCTTAAAGAAGATGGAATGTGTTCTTTTCAGCAGTAAAAGCTAAGAGGAGATGGTTTTAGGAGAAGCCAAGAAGAAATGGTTTTAAGGAGTTGTACTGAAGAGATCAAGTGTAGTTTTTAATCCTTCTGAATAATAAATAGAGGAAGTATCTTAGCAAAAATGTCAAGGTAGGTATTATTAATACTAATATTATTTGAGTGCCCACTGATCGTGCTTTACTCGATACTAGAACTCAAAAGTTCTAGTATTTTAAAACATTTTGAAATGGCTAAATTGAGTTCATTATATGCATTATCTATATACTTATCATTTCTTTTATAGAGAGAACACTTAACATTTATTGTCTTAGCAATTTTCCAATATACAATATTTTAATTACTTATAGTTGCCATGATGTACAGTAGATCTCTTGAACTTATACCTCCTGTTGAATCCAATTAGAACTACCTGAATGCCAAGGCAAAACTTTTTTTTATCTTGTGATCAATGTCTCCTCAATCCCCCTAGTCCCTAATAACCATCATTCCACTCCTTATTACTATGAGTTTGACTTTTTTGATTCCACAGACATGTGAGATCACATAGTATTTGCCATTCTGTGTCTGACACATTGGTAAAACTTACAATCTGATGCTACTTCTAGCATTTTGGTCTAGTGCCATGTGAAAAAATAACCTTGAGAAGATGCGGCTTATGACAAGAGAAAGCAGTGTTGGAATATTCTCAGGCATGGCCCATAATTCTGATGACTTCCAGTGGTTCACCCCTGTGTTCTGCAACAAGGAAACACATTTTTTTTCCTGATTTGCCTTATTTCATTTAGATTTCTGTTATTTTGTTAACCAAGCAATGCTAGAATAATATAATGATGGAAAAGGAATACATTCATTTAGTAGGGTTTTTAGGAAGAGGTACTTAAAATAATTTGATGGGTGAAATAAAAAGGTAGTATTTTAAAAATTAGACCCTTTGCATTGTATTGGGTTTTGTAATGATGTAAGAATGGAAAATAATTCTACCTGAGATAAGCCTACTGGAAAAAATAGCAACGTGTGCTCATCATGCTGTGTTTTTGTAAAAGAAGAGAGAATACAGTTTTGTATTTCTTATAAGAATAATTCTCTATATTCTTCATTAATGTTTATAAGCTAAAATGTGAATTTTTTCTCTTATATTTGTCCAAATTCTAACATAATTGAAAGCTACAAAATAAGTCATATTTCTAAAGATCTTTTCCTACGAAGTATTCATTCTAATTTAGAACTTTGATGTAAGTACATGAAGATGAATCTTTTCAAAAGCAATCTTGAATTTAAATTGTACTAACATATATTTAAACAGGAATTTCTTACTATGTATGGCTTGTATGCCTTGATATGTATATATCTTCACACAAGCAATATGTAGCTTAGTATAATTAGAAGGAATAATTAGATTTGTCTTGATAAGTAACCTGACAATTTATTTTTAAAATAATATTTTAAAAGAATACATAAAATTTCATATATTTATGGGGTGCCATTTGACATTTCTTTATATATATATACATTGAGTAATTTTCAGATTAGGAATATCATGCTAGTTTCTTCAAACATTTACATTTCTTTGTGCTGAAAACATTCAAAAATCCTTTTCTCTAGCTTTTTGGAAATATACAGAACATTACTGTTATCTAAATCCAGTCCACTGCAAAATAGAACATCTATAACTTTAGTGCCTATACACCAACTTTTCTCCATTCCTCAAGTGCATTTTTAAGGAATTATGGATCCTAATTTCATGCCTGCCAGATTCATTCAACAGTAACCTGGAATAAAACCTGCTACTTTTGGAATTTAGTTTTTTATTCATAAAATGAGGCAGAATTGGAAACCTATCCAAGTTTCTATTCAATGCTTTTTACTGATTCTGGAAAGTGTCCTAAAAGTATCCTGCATGCTGAGTAGAGCCCTGTAACATGGTGGTTAAAAGCAAGACCTCTGGAGTCCATCACCTAAGTTTTCAGCTCCATTGCATTTGTTTATCTGTTTGTTGAGGGAGATTATTCAGCTTTTCTGTACTTTAGTTTCCTCATGTATAAAATACCAAAAATAATAGTTCCATACCATACTAGATGATTATAATAATAAATTACATAATCCAATACTTATAAAGTCATTAGTTCCTGGAACATAGTAAGTGCTCAATAATGGTTTTGTACTTAGTGGTGGTGATATTGCTATACCCATCCCAGGTAAGGGAATTATAAGCTTTGATATTTTAAAATTCTGATTTCACAATCAAAACTCAGCAGGAAACAACCAGTCTAGTAGAAGAGGGATTGTTTCAGACTTTGCTTGATTGAGCAATTAAAATCATAGCTTTAAAAGTGTTTGGTTAATAGCCAAATAATCAGCAAAATTTTTAAGCATCAAACTTTTATGCTATGTTTTTTCTTCTGATTCTTGCTTACGCTGGGAAATTGTGTTAATCTAATTTCAAATAATGGAGGGAAGGGGAAGTGACGGCCCATATGTTGCATCAACACATTGCATTAATGTTACTGTTGGCAGTTTGGTCCAGGCTTCTACTCAGGATGGTGTTTGAAAAGTTGGACCAAGGTCAACCCAGACTAAAATCACTCAGGACAATGGTATGATTGTTCTTCATTCAATCAATAACATTTGTTATTAAACGCATGTTCCAGCCAGTTAATAACAGTAAGTTTAAGCATCTGGACTGTGAAATATACTTTCATAGTAAGCACATCTAAATACATATATGTGTGTAGCATATCTGCCAAATCAACCTTATGGGAGAATATAATGTACTTGCAATTAAGAAAGACTTGGCCAAATTTCTGTGTTCCATGATTCAATTTTAAATCTAAATCAGGATGAAAGCAGTGTGCTTATAATTGTTGTCAACTGGGCTACAAGGCTTCCTGAAGAGCAGGTAATTTGGACCATCATAGGGAATCTTAATGACCATGCCACACACACCTGTTTTGTTTGATTTTCAAATTTTATTTTTTCTCTTCTAAACAGGAAATTGTACTGCAGAGCAAAATTTAGAGTTGTGGTTCTCAAAGTTGGCTGCACATTAGAATCATCTGGGGAGATTTTTTTAAAATCCCAATGCCCAGCCCACACCATATACCAATTAAATGAGAGATTCTGGGGCTTGGACCCAAGCTTAGCTTTTTTATTTTTAAGAGTCCCAGATGATTCTAGTGTGCAGCCAAGCTAGAGAACCAAAGTCTGAGAACTTTACTATTCAATCTCGCTATTTGATTCAGGACTTTTATTTGTAAAGGTATGACATAAATTCACTCAAATTGTGGTATGTACTTTAAAGTTTGAGAAAGTTTCCCTATAATATTGGTTTTTATCTATAATTAAGAATGACTTAAGAAATTTGTTAAGTATACAGATTCTGATGCTTTTACCCTTAAGTTCTGACTCAGTCTGCGATAGAGCCAAGAAATGTGAAATTTTAAACAAATATCCTAGGTTTGAGTTTAGGAGATTATAAAGTTGTAGAAGCCTGGGCTACACCCCTGAGTCTTCAATGAATCAGTAAGCTCTTACCTCACAATGAATCACCCAAAATTTAAGAACTTAAAATAGCAACCATTTCCTGATTCTTCTGCCAACAACTGGCTTAACTCATGCATGCCTAGTAAGATGGGTACTGGCTATGCTGAAGTTGGCGGGATTCTCTCATGTTGGGTACTGGATAGCTATTGAGATATTGTGTGTCCCAGGACAACCTTGGTTCTTTTCCATGTTTCTCCTATATTCCTCTAGTAGGATAGCCCAAGTTGATTCATGAAAAGGGCAGCAGAGCAACAGAGAGCAAAAACCTGAAAGTCAAGCCATCACTTCTGTCACATTCTATTGGACAAAGCAGGTACAAGGCCAGTCTAGGGTACCTAGACAGGGAATAAGATTGCATCATCATGGGGAGGTGTTCCATAATCATGCTGCAGAGGACTTGAACACAAGGAGGTGATCAAGAGCAGCAGCCATTTTTTATCCATAAATATACCAGGCATTTTTATTAACATTCTTGCATAAATTATTTCACGTGATCTTTACAATAATCTGATGTACTGTGTATTAGCTCCCTTTTACTGGAGACAAAGGACTACAGAGCTCCCAGAGGATGGTGAGATAGTTGCTAATGATGTGTAAGAACAGGCTTTGGGTACTCTTTGCAGATAAATATTTTAACCTAAAGAGCAGCAAAAGATGACATCAACACAGTTTGGCAGTGAGGGTATGTTACAAGTGTAAAGGTGCTGATTATGTGAGATGAAAATATTTTATGAAAGAAGGGATGACATTCAAGTTTCAGTTTCATTTAGATTGCAAAGCTGCCTTTTAGACCCTAATCCTGATATGTTTTATCAGATTCTGACGCAGTGGGGTATATGCAGTTGATGGCTGATGCTTATGTTCAGCTCTGTTTCAGACTTTAGAGAGTGAAAACTGGAGGATTATATTTATTTGACCTTTGGGGAGAAATTGCCTGGTGATCTAGTTGATTGAGGTTACAAGGGAGATTATGAAATCAGCTAGGATGATTTTGTAATACCATTTTGTGTTTTAAAGCCTCTGCAAGAAAAGTTACCTTGCATACAGAGAAAAAAATACATATCAACAAGGAATAGAAATATTTTATGATCAAGCCCCTTAATCTGCTGCACCATTTATCAGCTCTGCTTTTCTTATCTCAGTGAGCAGGAACCCTCCACCCTTCTGACAGAACTGAGCTTTATTTTTACTACTGTCTTTTCACCCTATCAGGCCAAGAAAGTCAAATGGTTTTTCAGATAAAACCAGAGCTCATTTTTAGACTTAATGTTGATTTTTACCTTTTATCTTAGAAATTGAGTTATAAGAGAAGGGTGTAAAATAATTTAATGAGCTTTTATATTTAATTAATTAACATATTATACTTAAGAAATTCTGTAGTCATTTAACATTAGCCCCTTATAAGGAATGAGTTCATTTTTTTCTGGGCTTCTGGGGCCTATCTTCACTGAAATGTGAAAATAAAACTGAATATTTGGGAGCTTGGGTAAGAGGTCAGAGGTGAGAGGTCTGGGGCCAAGCTTTATTTTCTTAAGAGACTATGAGATCCATGGGAGAATTTTTCAGGTATTTTTGTCATCTTGAGGCCTAGTTCATACCCAGAAGTAGTTCCATGGTGGATTAAAGATTAAGATCTGGAAACAGACTTCCTGAGTCTATTCTTTTTATTGGGGGGTGGAGGTGGGGTAATCAGGGATTGAACTCAGGGGCATTCAATCACTGAGCCACATCCCCTGCCCTATTTTGTGTTTTATTTAGAGACAAGGTCTCATTGAGTTGCTTAGCACTGTGCCTTTGCTAAGGTTGGTTTTGAACTTGTGATCCTCTGCCTCAGCCTCCAGAGCCTCTGGGATTACAGGTGGGTGCCATGTGCCCAATGAGTTTATTCTTGAGTCTATTCTTCTATTTCTGTCTCTTGCTCAGTGACCTTCAACAAACTATGTAACCTCTCTGTGCTTTGTTGCTCATCTTTAAGTGGTAATAAAATAATATCTACTTCATATCACTCTGAGGATCAACTGTGATAATACAAATGAAATATTTAGATCAGTGCCTAGAACATAATAAGTAGTTAATAAATGTTGGATGTCACTGCTCAATAAATATACATTCAGTAAGTAGAAATAGATGTTATATTAATGTCCTATAATCTGACATAGATTTTCATTATTTTAAATGAAAGAACTCTCAGGCAAAGAGTGGACAATATTTAAGATCCAAAGAAGTAGCATTAGTGACTAATCTCATTTTTTAGCCACTCTTTTCCTATCTTGTTTGTTTATTGCATCTCTCAGTTTTGTCTAGCTTTTTCATTGTAGATGTCAGTGCAGTTTCATAGCTCCTTCCCCTAGGAATTATCCCATTTAACATGATATATAATCCAATTACATAATACAGTATTTATATAAGCAAACAAAGAACAATTATGATTTTATTCAGTTTATGCTCAATTTATTTTTAATGTATTCATCTAATTGGTATTATGCAAAGATCCCCCCCAGCTTAAAATTAGAGTAGCTCATTCTGGTTCAAAAATAATTTTTGTTTATCAATTTTTTAATGGTATTAAAGTTTGGAACTCTCAAATTTCCTTTAATAAGACAGCCAGAAAAGGCAAAAGAGTTTGGGCTTTGATGTCAGAGTATATTTCAAACTCTCAGGTCTTCTAATAAAGACTTAAAGTGCTTTGATGTCTAGGAGGCTCAATTTCCATATCTTTTAGAGATAATTATATTTACACGAGAAGATTATCATGGTAACTGGCACATAGTAGGTACTTAGTAAAGTGTAGCTATTAGAAGAAACAGACTGCACTAGAAAGGGATTCATACTGGGTATATAGTTATCAAGTAAAAGGCTTTTAGTTAATGGATTCCACTTCTGTGTATTCAACCAAGCATTGGTCAAGAATACACAAAAAATCATAATTTTGCTTATACTGAACAGGTACAGAATTTTGTTTTTGTTATAATTCCTTATGCAATATAGTACAACAAATATTTACATTTACATAGCATGTTTCTTGCCTTTGGTATTATGAGTAATACAGAGATTATTTAAAGTATAGGAAGGATATACATAGGTTGTATGCAAATAATATGCCATTTTATATAAGGGAGTTAAGAGTGTGTGTGTGCGTGTGTGTGTGTGTGTCTATGTGTGTAATTATTTTAGTATACAGGATTCAAGTCCCTGGTCCTCTAAGCTTCTAATTTCTGTTTCTCCAGACTGCATTTCCAAATGTTTCCAAATTCCTCCCACAAATCAGTTTCAAAGTCTTCTGATCTACATGATTAGGTTAGTCACAGCAAGACCCCACTCTCAGTGCCAATTTCTGTGCTAGTCAGCTTTGCATCCCTGTGACCAAAATACCCAACAAGATCTACTTAGAGGCACAAGTTTATTTGGGCTCAAAGATTTAGAGGTTCAGTCCATGGTCAGCTGACTCCATTGCTTTAGGCCAAAGGCGAGACAGAACATCATGGTGGAAGAGCATAACAGAGGAGCTCTGCTTGCCTCATGATGGTTGAGAAGCAGAGAAAGGGACAGTGGCTTCAGAGATATTGAACTCTTCTAGGGCATGCCCACAGTGACCCATCTCCTCCAGCCACACCCCACCTGCCTAAGTTACCACTCATTCCATTCAAAATAAAATGGACTGATTAGATTATAGCTCTCACAATCTAATCATTTTACCTCTGAAAGTTCTTGCATTAACACAGGAATATTAGGAGGACATCTCATATTCAAAACATAACAGTAGATATGTTCCTTGGCGGATAACCATTATCTTTCTCGTCTCTCCTCCCTGAGTTGGAGTAAGCATTCCAACATCTATCTGCTGCACCAGCGTCCTCTCCTCTAATTCCTTCAAGGTTTCTTTCTTTCCCAATGGAGGAGGAGGTGAACATGAAAGAAACTGCTAAAGGCCTATGAATATTTCAAAGGAAAAAGCCAAGGGACTCCATTAAACCTTGTACACTCTTCTATAAATGGACAAAGAGGCTGAATAATGAAATGCTCAGAGGTACTGAGGCAATTTCAGAGTAAAACAGGCAGATATAAAATAAAATGCCTCTCACCACAAATAAATCTCAAATTTCTTCCCCAGTCTTCTCTCTCTGCCAGTTCTTTTCAGACCTCTAACCTCTTGTATATCACCACAAATGGCACAGGAGGACAAATAATACAGTGGTTGAAAACAAGAACTTTCTAGTTCAAGGGTCCTTGTTGAAGTCTCATTTGTTGCATTGATTATCTAAATTTATAGTGCTCACTTCAGCTTGTAATTTAATGTGGCAAAACACATAAATCTCAGAGATAGACTAATCTCTTATTAAATATGTCTTATTATGTATTCTTCTTTCACACTGTTTTTTTTTTCCTATATAGAAATGTTCTTCTATTCTTTCTAAAGTATAGCTGTTCAAGGCCCCTGCCCCTGCATTCAGGTCATTGGCCAGCCCTGGCATTTCTAGTGCTGATCAGCCAAAGTCGGCTCAACAGACACATATGTTGCAGCAGACCTGTCCTCCTTATAATGGCCCTGGGGGAATAGGGCTTTTAAGCCTGAACATGCATGCGACAGGCTAGGAGCCTTTATTAATGGCCCATGTGCTGTCAGGATCAGTTAAGTCAGTTGGTGTGTAGCTTGTGATACCTTCTGCCTTCTGGCCTAGCAGAAAAATACGTGCTCTTTTCTTTCCCTTTCTTTAGCTACCTTCACAAAAATACAAAAATCACGTTTGAGTTTCAGACCATCCATGTTTTACATTATTAAGACAAAGCTCAACGGGGCATCTCTTTGGAACTCTGCCATTGGTAGAGTAGGAAAGTGAGAAATGTTTTTCCTTCACGATCTCATCTCTGTATAAACCCCTTGAAGGCAGAAGTGGCATAGGTATTTACCAAGGTGTTTTGAATCAGTTCATCTGTATTCTATACATCACAGAATTTTTCCCTGAGCCATTGAACAACACTGCATTCCACTCACAAGTATTATTTCATGTCTATTTGTCAGCCACGATGCTAGATTCTGTCTGTGCAAAGAAGATTTTGTCCCTACCTTTAGTGTCCTAGTGTTTGATACAGAAGGAATAAAATGAATAAAATGGGTGATTATAACACAGTGAAAGGCTAACATGGAAGTTCAATGCCAGGGCAAGATCCATGTGCAACAGCCCTAAAGCAGACTGAAGAGTTAGCTCTGAGCAATGGTGATATCTGAACAGAATGCTGGGAAATGTTGGTAGGAATTAACCAATTGTTCTGTATAATGCACAATTTCTGTCTCATCAAAGCAAATTTTTCAAATATAATGCTATATAATTGCTCTGAAATCTCATTTTTGTATGAAGACTCCACAACAACTGTTTTATCACAAATTAATCTCACCTGTTTTTGATCTTCTATAACTCATTAGATCTCTGTCAGAAACTAACAAACCTTGAATTGCTTTTACAAAACTACTGCAAATCTTTTTACTTCTAAATAAATCGTGGAATTCCTAAGTTTACAGTTTTTATTAACGTGAATTTTAAATTCCCAATATTTCCTGTGTGGTTTTGTAGAAAGTTGGCTTATTGGGAGGGAAAAACCAGTGGGTTCTGTTTCTGATATGAAAGTGTTTACATGACTTGCTAAAATTCTCATGCAGAGCAATTGCCAGTTGCTTGTCTCATCTCTAAACTGGTATAATATTTTCTTCCAGTCACCACATTCTGTTAGCACTACGTTTGAAAAATATAGTAAAATATCATAAAATTCATTTAACGAATATGTTTCCAATAATGCCCTTTGTTGAATTTAATGCTAGAAATTTTACTCATTGCTGCCTATATCAGTCAAGATAGGTAAGAGTAGACTGGGATAATGAACATCCCCAAATCTCGTGACTTAAATCAGTCAAGTGTTATTCTTATTTATTGCACTCATCCCTTCTGGATTGTAGTTAGGGCCTGAGCACTCTGCTCATTGTAGTCACTCAAGGACACCAACCATTGGCCAGCTGCCACCTTGAGAACATTCAGTTGCAATGACAGACAAAAAGAGAATCTGGGTGTCTCACCTGGGCACATACATGCTCATGCCAGGAAGTCACTGCTACTTATAATTCAGTACCTAGGACTAGTCACATTACTCCACAGAGATGAAAAAGAGATCAAGTATAATCCCACTATGGGACCAGAAGACAAAAAGCTGTAAAGATTCTGAATAGTAAGTATGTTCTGGTGTGCCAGTGTGCTGGTGCACACCTATAATCCCAGTGGCTAGGGAGACTGAGGCAGGAGGATTACGAGTTCAAAGCCAGCCTCAGCAATGGCAAGGCACTAAGCAACTCAGTGAGACTCTGTCTCTAAATTAAAACATACCAAAAAAAAAAAAAAAAAAAAAAAAGGGCTGGGGTTGTGGCTCAGTGGTCAAGCTTCCCTGAGTTCAATACTTGGTATTCCCCACCAAAAAAAAAAAAAAAAAGAAAGTTCTGGTGGTACAATGTATGAATTGCCCACTGCCTATGAGCAGCCCATAGCCTATAGAAAAGAGATGAGTAATAATTTCAAAAAATGACAGCAATAAGAAGTGAATTCATACAGCTAAGGGATATAGATGGTGAGACTATTCATTTGCTTAAGAAACATTTATTGAGGACCTACATGATACCAGGAACCAGAGATTCCAAGAACCCAATCTCCTGCCCTCAAGGAGCACATTTTCTTAGCAAGATAAAGAAAGAAACCCATGGGTACCACCTGTTTACCAAGCTCTGTGGTATGTTTTCTATTTAATTCCTGCACAATCCAACAAGATTTTTCTTGTCCCTATGTTAAGTATAACCAAGTCATTGCTAGAGTCACAGTGTTACAGTGACAGAGCTGGACCTGGAATCCGGTCTTCAAAAACACTGCTTCAAAAGCACTGCTTTTTTCTTCTCAGTGATCCAGTGGTCAAAGAGAGAGAATATATAACCAGCAAATTACAGCACGAGAAATATTATCATAGCAGCATGAACAGTGTCTGCACTGTGTACTCTGTGGGCTCTGGAGAGGCAACTTAATGCCTGGGGAGTGTCTGAAAGGCTTCTCCATGGAGGTGAAATTTTAGTGGGGGCTTTTGAAAGATGAGTCAATATTTGCCATGCAGAAATCGATTCAGTCTAAGTAGTAATAAATGGGGCTTAAAGAGGCAAACAGCCAAGTTGTTTATCTAATGTCAAATATAACTGCAATCACACATTCCCATCCATCTTCCTTGCCACCGGCATTTCTCTAAAATCTCAGTCTTATAATCCTACAGCCATTTCCTCTGTCTTCCACTCTTTCAAATTCTGACAAATTCTCCCAGCATTAATTCTTAGGAGTCCTCAATATGACCAAATCCCAAAGAGAGTGTTTTTCTGGAGGAGAGGAAGGTTGGTAGTTGTTATCATGAGCCTTCCATCTGCTCTTGTTTCCTCATCAGCAGCTGAGCTGGACAGAGCTCTTGTCTCACACAATTTCAGCAACTGGCAGCTTTAGCTCTGCCTGGTTCTGGCAAGGGAAGAAGGGAAAGGGCAATGTGATTGCTTCAGCAGTAGTAAAGTTGAAGCTGGCATAGCAGAAGAAGCTACCCTACTTACAATAAGAATGCATTCGCACATCCCTGCAGATGTTCCCTTCTTTAGCTCCTTACAAAATGTAAAGAAAGATATTTTTGTCTTTAAAAAAACCCTTTTGCTTTTATTTGATAAATGAGCTTACTTATCAAAACAGGTTTTAAAAAGAAAAAGTGAAAATATTAACATTAATGATACTCTGGGTTTATTCTTTACTCTCTCTTAAGTACTCAACATGATCAGGCCCACCAGAACATGTTCTTTTCTTTTCTCTGTGAGCAGCCTTATAAATTTTATCCATCTTTGGGAAATCCAAATATCCTTTATTTTTCTTATATTAAATAAAGACCAAGCCATTTGCAAATGATCCCGAAATTTTGTCAGAGATACATGATTCAGCTTGGGAATGCCCTCAGTTAAGGGCTGACCTGTGCTAAGGAAGATTTAGCCGACAGGATGCCAAGAACAAAGAGGGCAATAGTGCCATTCTTCAGGTGGACTGATACACACTTAAGTCTTCTCAGTAATTGCATTTGAACCATATATTATGGTCATCCTCCACTAAACCTGGGAGATGACCTCTAAACTAGATTGGGTGTGTCTAAAACATTCTGCAAGGAGAGATGCTATAGTTTGGATCCGGATTGTCTCCGAAATCCTCAATTGTTGAAGTCTTTGTTGCCAACCTATTGCACTATTTGGAGTTGGTGCAGTCTTTAGGAAGAAGGGCCTAGTGGAAGGAAGTTAGGTCATTGGGGGTGCCCTTGAAGGAAATGTTGGAAACTGGACCCTTCCTCTCTCCTTGACTCCTGGACACCGTGAATTACACAGCTTAGCTCTACCATGCACTTTCTGTCATGCTGTTCTCTCTTACCACAGGCCCCAAACAACAGAGGTTTCATGGACTGAAACCTTAGACACTGTGAGCCAAAATAAACCTTTCCTCCTTTTAAGTTGTTTATCTCAGGTGTTTGTCCCAGTGACAGAAAGCTGACAAACATAAAAGATTTTTGAGAGTCTTGAGAAATGGAATAAACAGTGTCAGTTCTGAATCCAAATAAAGAATGAAGAAAAACAGGTCCTCTCCAATAAATGTAAGAAAGATATGAGAAAGGGTAAAAAGAGAAAAAACTTGGAGAGTAATGGGAGTTTTCTACACTTGAACTGTGATAAGGGTTGCAAAAGGTATATATACATTTGTAAAATATACTGAACAGGATAGTTAAAATATGATCACTTAATGTCATGTAAACTATACATCGATAAAGTAGAGTTTTATTTTATTTTCATAAAGTTGACCATTATTTCCTTTTGGAAAAACTCTTTTTCTCAAAAATTTCACACATTTGTGGTCTTCTTTCTTTCTTTTTATTGCTTCTATGTTTTCCTCGAGGTTCCTCAGCAGGAATACCCCAGAGTTTGGTCCTGAGCCCTTTCTTCTCTCCTTTCTTTAAGTCAATTTAAATACTATGTGTGTATCAATGCCTCTCAAATTCTATAACTCCAGTTCTGATCTTTCTTTTGTGAGATTCACAAAACATCCTTCTACCTGACGTCTCCAATTAAACGTATTATAGGAATCTCCAAATTAACTTATGTGTGTACCCACAAAATTCATATGTTGAGAACTAATCCCCAGTGCAGTGGTATTAACAGGTTGGGCCTTTGAGAGATGATAAGGTCATGAGGGCTCCACCCACATGAATGGGATTAGTGCTCTTATAAAAAGTCTAAAGGATTATAATATGAATTGTAATGCATTCTGTTGTCATATATAACAAATTTAAATTAAAAATTTAAAAAATGATTAAAAAAATCTAAAAGATCTTGTTTGCTCTTCTGTTATGTGAGAAAGCAGCAAGAAAGTGCCTTTGATGAGAATGGTCCCTCACTAGACACCAAATCTGTTGGCACCTTGATCTTGGATTTCTCAAATTGTAGAACTGTAGGAAATTTTACTATTTAGAAATTATCCTGCCTAACTTATTTTCTTATAGCAGTCCAAATGGACTAGGACAGAAATTGGGACCAGACATAAAGGTACTACTATAAAAAATACCTAAAAATGTGGAAGTGACTTTGTAACTGTGTAATGGGTAGATGCTGGAAGAGTTTTTAAAGTATACACTAGAGAAAACCTATATTGACATGAATAGACTGTAAAGGGATATTCTGGTGAGGGCTTAGAAGAAGAGAAAAGCTGTAGAAAAAGCCTTATCTTCTTAGCAATTACCTAAGTGGTCATTATCAGAATATTGGTATAAATGCAGACATTAAAAGTTATTCTAAGGAAATCTCAGACTGAAATGAAGAACATGTTACTGGAAACTGGATGAAAGGCAATATTTTTTGAAGATGAAGAACTTGCCTGATTTTTGTTTGTGTCCTAGCGTTTTATGGAAGGTGGAGATTATGTGTGATAAAACTGAATATTTGATGGAAGAAAACTGATATCTAGATAAAAAGTATGCAGAGTGTGATATGGCTTCTCTTGCTTGCTTATAATAAATTGCAAGAAGGGAGAAACAATTTTAAGACAGAATTTATAAATGAAGGGGAAGCAGAAATTAATTTTTTTAAAGAAATTCTCAGCCTGGCCATGTTGCAAAGATGGAAAGAACACCAATGGTGTGGCCAAGTCCACACCCATGGTATGACTCACCTCTGAAGAGGACTGTACAGCAGATAGCACCATGGTGGGGGCACATGTGAAAAAAGAGAGCACATGGCCAGATTTCAGGAAGCTAGAGAGAACCAAGAGGGGCCAGTTTTGCCCTTTTGTGACAACTCATTCTCTCAGGATGTAACTGGTGTCCCACAGAACTATGTAATTCCTTCAGAGGGCCATGTTGAGGACCAAGCCCCCATGTGTGAATCCTCTAGGGAGAAACCCATTTAAACCATAGCAGAGGGAAATCTACTTTACTCATAGTTCATGGAGTTGAATGTAAATCTTATCCAAAACACTCACAGAAACACCCAGAACGTTAAACTGATTATTTGCATATGGTAGCCTAATCAAATTGACAGATAGAATTAATCATCATCCCATTTTTAACTTCTTCCTTCTTTCTCCACCACCATCCTTCTGTTGGCCTCCCAGTTGCATTTCTTTATTCCTTCATTCTTCTCTTTATACATGACACATCAAGTGACATTGCCTTCTTAGCTTAAAGTTTTTAAGTGTCTTCTTTGTCCCTTTAGGATAATATATTGTCTCACCAGGGCTACAATGACCAGAGGACTGGCCCCTCCTGCCCTGATAGTTCACACTGCCCTGCTTTCCCCTCAGCTCACCAATTTCTAGCATACTGCTGTGTTTCTTTTTCCTAGAACAAAGGTGCCCACTTCAGGGATTGGCAACTATTATGTCCACTGCCTCCTCTGCTGCAGTCTGGCTGGGCAAACTAACGGGGGGGGGGGGGGGGTTGACAAGCAACTTGTGAAGATTGACACAGCGGGAACCGCTTTATTGCAGGACGGCAGAGGTATATATACTTAACTAATTACACACAGCTTATCTTAATTAACACAAGCTAGATACAGCAGTCAACCAATAAGGAATCATCATCTTAATGATTACACACAGCTTAACTTAATTGACATAATCTAGACACAGCAGTCAGTCATTAAGGAATCTCTATCATCTTAATGGCTCGCTGGCGTTACTTCTCAAACCACTCCTCTTGGCAAAGTGCCAGGCGCCATCTTGACTTGTCTGTGGCTCTCAACACTCCTCTTCTTTTCCCCACTTCTTCCAGTTTTCTTCTTTAAGCTCTATTCCCAGTACACTGTTCCTCCCCCATCATCTCTCAGTTAAACAATAACTATAGCCTGCTAACGAAGGCCTCCATCTTCCCAGCTTCTTTGTACTCTACCGTGTTACAGTTTTCCTCCTCATGCACAAATCCAGTCTCTAAAATATCTCCAACACTAGGTTTCTTCATGTTTTATAAACTGCAGATTCTTTTACACTAGAAAAAACATATCATCCTTCTCAGAATTTTTTTTTAAAAAAATCACAAAATCATGTGCATTTATTCTCATATTTGTTCTAATATAAATATTTTTGTGTGTGTGTGAAGAACAATTACCACAGTGAAAGATTTCAAGAACCCATTAAATAAGAAGGTAACAGCAGTAGATCTTCTAAGTACCCAAATTTTGGAGAAGTAAATATCAAAATATTATTTCTAGATATCTGCAATAACTATAATATGAAACAAAAATGCCTGATTTATTTGGGTGACCACAGGTACTACTAGTACTTCTGATTTGATAGCTACACCAGTAATTGAAGGAATTGCTGAATTCCTTCAATCAGTAAAAATGGACATAAATTTTATTTTCCGTACATGTTTACCAGCCCCTGGAAATCTAACACAGGTATATCTAGCAGTTGAGTCCCTGAACACCACTGGTTATGTATGCAGTAGTCTAAAGTCCTTAGTTGGTTTTCTAAATGATTTACAGATATCTGTAACATTTTTTTTTCTAGCCTCCTCCATATACAAAGCTGAGAACATAAGTATTCTAACTGCTGGACATATAGACCTCCTGCCATTTCCAGTCAAACCCAGCTCTTTGGAGTCCTTAGGTCTCTGCAGCTGGAATATCTTTTTCATATTTCTTCCTCTGATAAACTCTTCTATATCATTGAAGACTAAGTTTTTCTGATTTCTTCTCCTCTAGAAAGCTTTCCTTAATGGCTACAGAGTTGAGGTGCATCTTTGCTTGCTTCCCAGCTCAGTGTAGTCCTCTACATAGCCATCACGACCTTGTTCTGTCTTGTTTGATGCATGATTTCTTTTGTTATCTCCTGTCTACAGCAGTACAAATGTGTAACTCATTTTTGTGGAATCAGCTGATGACATCTTGAACCTATAGTAGCTTTTAGACTCCTGTGAAGTAGCCATAAAAACAAAAATTGAGTATGTATAAAGAAGTGAGTCCATTGGTTGTCCTGGTCATGACTTGACAGTCCAGATGAGGACTTGGACTCAACAGCACAGAGCTTGATGCAGTGGTTCCAACCAGCTCACAGACTACTAGGAGAAAACGCCAGGAACAGGACAGGGACACACACTATGACTGCCTGCTCAAGAACACAACCAAACACCCTTCCAGGGCAAGACTTGGCACTGGCTAATGATCTTGATTTTAAGAGCTATCCTGCTAAAATAAGCTCTTTCTGTTTCCTAGTTCCTTTGGATCCAGGATGGGTACAAAAGACACTGGATTCTGTGCTACTAATGTTAAAGTGAGGCTTTAGTGTTTTTGTTTTAATTTTGTTTTCAATTTCATATTTATTATCTAATTTTTCTACATCTTATCAAATTATATCCATGCATATAAAAAGTAAACATATATATCCATATATGTATAAATATGCACACTTATATGAGTATATATATGTACATAGATAGTATTTTCTACCCTAGGCAATAAAATCATACTAATTTTCAATTTGTTAAACACCCACTCTATTGTAGCATAACAGTGCTATATCCAGAGTAAATATTTTAAAATATTTGCTCAACATAATTTTCTAATAAAAAAGGATTCATGTTTATTAAAATGTATAATTATTTTTATAACATGCTTTTCTGATGTAAATTAAGGTTATGTTTTTTAATAAAACACCTATGATTTTAAGATTAGATTGTATTCCATATCCTGTCCTTCTAAAACTAAATGTGCCTTATGATTTCCACTCTAAGTTTGAAAATCCAAACTGTGTTATTGGTAATTTTTCACCTTATTTTGAACCTTAAGTGTATGTTACTATATGTTCTGTCCTCTGTGAACACAATGATTGTCCATGCTCTCATCAGTTGTAGACTAAATATTGAAAAAATCTTGTTAACCACTCGGAGGGTGATGACATGTACACACATTAAGGCCAAAAAAAAACAAAAAAAAAAAACACATCATGTTTATGTCACACTGTGAACCTGTCCAGGAGTCAAGAAACCAAGACCAGGTGAATAGGCATATCACACAGAGGAGGTCCACTCAAGAGTGTGTGGATATTGGAGCTGAAACAAGGGGCTTATAATGTTAAGGATCATTTAAGCACAATTTAAGCAAGCTTAATCAAAAAATGATATTAACACATATAACTAAGAAGCCAAAGAACTATACTTGCTTTAGGCACCGTTAAGTCTTTAGGACCAAGGATATTAGCAGGATTTTGTCTTTTTCCCTTTATTTCCACATGGTAAGCAAACAGCCCCTATTTGTGGAAGAATCACATTTATTTGTTTAGAAATTTACCAGGATGAAATGGTTCGGTTTTTATTTTTGTTTTCCTGCCAGGTCTGTCAGAAAATTCCAGGTGAGGACATGATTTAAATCATATGCCCATGCTTAAAGCAATCACTGTAGCAAAGATATGTGATGGTCCAATTTTCCAGGCATGGTTCTTGGGTCTGCTTTATCCTGAAGGTGAAAGGAGAATTAAGATAAGCTTTATCAAAACTAAATAGAATAAGAATATTCTCAGGGCTGGGGATATAGCTTAGTTGGTAGAGTGCTTGCCTCACATGCACAAGTCCCTGGGTTTGATCCCAGCACCACACACACACACACACACACACACACACACACACAAATCCTCTTATCAGAGGAATGGGAAAAGGTGTTGAGTGGGGAACCAGGATGTTTCCTACTAAGAAATGTAGAAGGATGTGATCCCTGAATGAAGGCTATAGTTGGGAGAAACTAATTTTAAAAGTGAGAACATCAAAAAATGTGTGCCAAATTCAAAGATCAAATTAAAAAAGAAATTTGTGGTTGCATTTTTGAGGAAAATTCATTCAGATGCTATTTCTTGAAATCCTCTGCATTCCATGCCTTAAGAGTTGGAGGCACAAACAAAACAGGAAAGTTCTTACTTTCATGAAGCTTATATTAAAAGGATGGAAGACAGGCATATAAAATAATTAAGTAAGAAGTATAGTATTGTAAGGAGACAAGGCTTATTTCTATTTGAAATACTTCCACTGGAAAAGGTGAGAGAAAATATTGAGTGAGTTGGGCATGTAAGGCTTCAATGAGAAGGCAGTATTTGTGGAACAACCTGAAAAATGCCACTTGGATATTGGAAGAAAGGCCTTCCAAGGAGAGGAAACAACAAGTACAAATGTGAAAAGAAGTCATGGAAGCCCCACAGTGCATCAGGAGCAGAGCAAACAAGGACAGTGAGAAAGCCACTGTGACTGGATTGTTCAGCTGCCATGTAGGGGGTGAATGAAATATATCAGATTAACTTGCTCCAAGTTCATCATCAGGTGTGATATGTGAGAGTTCTGAACTTTCAGTGAAAAACTTCTCCCAAAGGGCCTGAGTTGTATCTTGGTACTCCTATGGGAGTTTGTGAAGTCAAAGGGAGACAAAAGGAGAGAGGTTGGTAGGAATTAGAAGTTTGTTTGCTCAGTTGTTCATTTGTGCATTTCTTCTGGATATGTCTGCTATTTTCAGATCCTCACAGGTAACTAGATTATAAAACCATACAGGACAAAATTCTCATGCTTAAGGACTTTAAAGTCTAGCAGGAGACCTCTAAGCAGACAAGGTTGACTACATCATGGAGGAGAAGAGGAGATGCACAGGGGTAAGCTAGCAGGGTGTCCAGAGGCAGGTCAGAAGGGAGCAGCACAGCAGAACACTATTGGTGATCTCTGATATGAAGTAGGAGGCGGCTGAGCCCTCCCCAGGTAGAGGAGATGGTTACAGATTTCACCGAATTTTGCCAATCTTAAAGCTGGTACACAGGTGCTGCCTCTGTCAGGCTGCATCTCCATGTTTGTCCTTGCTTAAGGAGCCCTGACCCCAGTGCCTCCAGACCAAGACTCCCTCATCTCCTTCATTTTTTTGCTAAAGGAAGAAGAGGAAAGGAGTAGGGGGAGGTAGACAAACAGAAAGACATAAATGTTCCTCCTTTTGTTTACATTCTGGCTGTTAAAAATAGTGTTAAGTATTATTTTCCTCCCATGCTTTTCTTTTGATATTATTTAGAGAGAGAGAGACAGACAGAAAGACACACAGACATCTTTTTTTTTTCTCAGTACAAAATGAAATATCAGTCTTCTTCTGATCTGTAGCTTAAATATAAATTTGCTTTCAAGGTGAGCTAATGAGTACTTAGCCTCCACAATACCTACTAATCTTCAGATTTATAAGAGGCCCAAGTTAATCAGCTTCTTCAGGAACATGATTCTTCAAGTGACCAAGATCAGTTTCATAACCAAGTTCTTCCCAGACAAATGCAACCCTGATTGATGGTAAAATAACTATCAGGCATCATAAATTGGTGGTTGGGTTTGTTATGCCTGTGTTGTTCTTGTTTGTAATTTATTTTTAGAGAACTTAGGAAGAACTTATTCTTCATGCCTCCACCGTCCAAACCAGTTCCTAACTACTCTGAGTTGTCTGTATTCAGTTGTTTCATAGTCTCTATTTTCTTAGTCGGTTTGCGCTGCTATAACAAAAGTACCACAGATTTAGCAGCTTATACACAACAGCAATATATTTCTTCTTTTTTTATTAGTGCTTTATAGTTATACATAATATTGGCATTTGTTTTAAAATAATTATGAAAGCCTGAAATATACATATATATGAGAAAAGAGAGGTAAAATTCACTGTGGTATATTCATATATGTACATCGAATAGTTTGGTTATTTTCTTTCCACCATTCCTTCCTTTTCCCATTGTTTAAATCAGATTTTTCACTGCTGTGACCAAAAGAGCTAACAAGAACAATTTTAATGGAGGAAAAGTTTATTTTCAGCTCACAGTTTCAGAGGTCTCAGTCCCTAGATAGTCAACTCCATTGCTCTGGTCATGAGGTGAGGTAGTACATCAAGGCAGAAGGGCATGGGGTAGGAAGGCAGCTCAGGACATAAGAATTGGGAAGCAGAGAGAGGGTTCTGCTCACCAGGTACAAAATATATACCCCAAAGTCCTTCCCTCAGAGACAGACTCCTCCAGCTATACCCTATGTGTCTATAGTTACCACCAAATTAATCCCTGTCAAGAGATTAATGGTTTGATTATTGGTCTGATTATGTTCTCAAACCAAATTGTTTCACCTCTAAACTTTCTTTCATTGTTTCACACATGAGCTTTTGTGGGATATCTCATACCTAAACCACAATACCCATCTCTCCTCTCTCTCAATCCTCTTTTTCACTTCATTGATCTCTCTTCTATTTTCATGAGCTATATATCCCCTGCAAGTCCCACTTAGTTTCCCCCTTATTTTGGTCTAGCTTCCACAAGCGAGAGAAAACATTTGACCCTTGACTTTCTGGATTTGGCTTATTTCACTTAGCATGGTGCTCTCCACTTCCATTCATCTGCCAGGAGATGCCATAATTTCATTGTTCTTTATGACCAAGTAAAATTCCTTTGTGTATGTGTGTGTGTTTGTGTGTGTGTGTATATATATATATATATATATATATATATATACACACACATATAATGTTTTCTTTATCCATTCGTCTGTTGATGGGACATTCACATTGTCTATTGTGAATTTTGTTGTATCCCTATAGTATGTTGAATTTAGATCTTTTGTATACATCCCAAGGAATGAGATAGATGGAGCTGGGTCATATGGTGGTTGCATTCCTAATGGGTTTTGAGGAATCTCCCTACTGCTTTTCAGAGCCAAAAACATACATTGGAGAAAAGATAGCCATTTAAATAAATGGTGCTGGGAGAACTGGATATCAGTATGTAGAAGAATGAAACTTGATCTGTATCTCTGTCAACTGCACAAAAGTCAACTCAAAGTGGAGCAAAGACCTAGAAATTAGACCAGAAACTATGTAACTTCTAGAAGAAAATATAGGCTCAACACTCCAAGATATTAGCACAGACACCCACTTCCTTATGATGACTTTTATAGCACAAGAAATAAAACTAAGAATCAATAAGTGGATCCAGTCAATAAGCATCCAATTTAAAAGCTTCTGCACAGCAAATGAAACAAGTATATGAAGACAGAACCTAGAGAATGGAAGATCCTGGCCAACTGCTGCTCAGATAGGGAATTAATATATATATATATATATATATATATATATATATATATATATATATATCCAGAATATACAAAGAACCAAAATAAATAAATAAATAATAAAATAAAATAAAACCAAAAACCCAAGTAATACATGGATAAAAGAACTAAACATAGATTTCTCAAAAGAAAAAATGCAAATAGCCAGAAAACACAGGAAAAAACTGTTCCACATCTCTAGCAACCACGGAAATGCAAATCAGAACTACATTGAGATCTGATCTCACTCCTGTCAGAATGGCAATTATCAAGAATACAAATAATAATAAATGATGGTGAGGAAGTAGGGAAAAAGGTGCATTTACACATTGTTGGTGGGGCTGCAAATGAGTACAGAAATATGCTTTTTACAGTTCTGAAGGCTGGAAGCCTGCCATCTGGGTGCCAGCATGGTCAGGTTCTATTGAAGCTTCTTTTACAAGTTTCAGAATCTACCTTCTGACTTCTAACTTGGCAGAAAGCAGATAGGAGGCACATCTCCTCTTTTAACAAGGGCACTAATCCCATCACAAAGGCTCCACCCTCCTGACCTCATTACCTCCCAAAGGCCCACCTCCCAATACCCTCATTTTGGAATCAGGCATCACCATATGAATTACCAGGGTATGAACACTCATTTCATAGCAATATCTTCTCTAGAAAGCAGGGAAACTTCTTACTTTCATCCTTTTAACTTTCTAGGGATATTAGCAATTTAATTCCCAGATTCTGATATCCTCATTCAATCTCAAGCTCTATGATTCCTGGTATCACCAAGACCTCACATAATCGCAGCTGCCTAAAAACTATCAAAAAAATGTTTGTCGAGTCAGCTTTTCATCTCTATCACAAATAGGTTACTATGAGGTAAAGAGAGGCTTATTTAGATAACAGTTTGTGGAGCTGAAAATTCAAAGGACACAGTGCTGATCTATATACACCATGGGTGACTGCATCACCTCATGGTGCAGATAGCAATGATGGAAACCCATGTAGGAGGAGTAAATGACCACATCTTTAACAAGGAGCAGAGAGCTGGGTGGGACCAGACTTGATCCCTTCATAACAATAGAAATCAAAGGACCAATTGAGAACTATCAAGGGATTCCATGGGAACTGCCTTTCACCCCTGAAACTTTTACTAGACCCAACTTTCAACATCACCACCCTGGAGAATGAGTCTTTAAGCACAATGGACACTAGGGGGACATCAAACCATATCAAAACCTTGACATCTGAAAACCAATGATTCTGGCGTTTCTTTCACAAGCAGCTGGAGCAGGATTAAGAGGAAGCAAAGAAACACTTGCCTCAAGTGCAAAATTGAAGGTTATACCAAAAAAGTTAGTAATCAAGATAGTATTTGAATGCAATGTTTTCAAAATCAAAATCAATGCGAAAAGACCCTATTAGAAAAATTTTTTAAATGAAGATCATTTGTTGTCTGTTTTTTTTTTTTTTTCTGCTTTATTGTGTAATGGGACCAGTCCTTTCTAGTCAGCCTCCATTTCCAGGGCCTTGCAAAGTAATGCAGCCCTGTGTCTATCAGCTGGCAGATTTGTGGGCATTGACAGTGGCATGTCAATAGATTGAGCAACACAAGATTTTATATATAGTTTTGCTTTTGAATGTAGAGCTTTTATAACTTTCCCACTTGGTTCAAACTATGGGGTAATACTTTGGTCATATACATTGTGTCGCACAGTTTTCTTTTGTCTCAGGCTTCAACAGGGCTCAGCATGACACTGGGACGCAGCACTGGTAACCAGGAATTTTAAAGACCTCTCCCTCTGATATGGCAAGCTATGTGAAAATCTTTAAAGCACTTGCCCTTTGATCCAATATTTCCATTTTTTAGGGGGCTGGTTAAATAAATTCTCTTATAAATACATTATAAAACCAGTGAAGCTATTAAAATGCATTGTTGTAAATGTGTATCTATTGATGTAAGATTCCTGCAATTTGCTGTTGAATGTCTAAAACAGTTTACAAAATAAAATGCACAGCATGAACCAATTTTTGTCTGAAACATACAATGTTGTCTGAAATAAACAGATGTCTCTCTCTATATATATATGAATATAGATAAATAAATAAGTGAATGATATATGGCAAGAGACAAAGATAAGCAGGCACACTATATAAGGCTACATCTTTATCTCTTAATTTTCAGTGGTAAGATGTATTATTTTTATCTTCATTTTTCTTATTTATATTTTCTACCTTTCTACAACAACATAGCATTATTTGAGTAGTTAAACAATAAAACTATTTTTAAAAATTCTTGTGTTAAGGCCATGTGTTCCATAGCCTAGTCTTATGTGATAGGAGATTAAATGGCAACATTTTAAAGTTGCTTTGCTGTCCTTCTCCTGCCTCAACCTCCCTAATCTCTGTTGATTACAGGCTCATGTCAAGAAACCCTCCTTTCTTATGTTCATTTGCTGCATTTTGCTAGAAAGGTCACCAACCAAGTTTTTTTTATATCCAACTAAACAGAAGCTGTGGTTCCATGAAAAGAGACACTGTATGGCAAGATGAAGGAAAAAAAATAAAAAGTTAATGGAACCTATGGTGATCTTGATAAGGCTCTATGGAAATCTTTCAGAAAGCTGGTTTTTCTATTGTTCCAGGCTTCCTTGCCAACTGTACTATTGGTTTTTGTGGTGCTGCCCTTGTTGAGAATAATGCATTTTTGAGACCTCCAAGTGTTTTAACCCAGGTTTTTGAGAGAGGGTATTTACCAATCCTTTCCTAACTCCTCTTAGGAGACGTGTATGGGAAGCAACTTCTGAGGAAGAACACTTAGAACACCTTACACTAGTCAAGGGAAGGGCAGGAGTGTCCAGAGCAGTAGGCCCAAGTTTCATTATCATTCTCTTCTAGCATTCATGGAAGCAGGTTTGCTCATGAATCAAATGTTATGTAAAGAAAAGAAAAATCAGGCTACATTCCGGATTTCTGACCTAAACCACTGAGTAGAGAGGATGGAAATAATTGGAGGATCAGCAAAGTGGGTATGGTAGGTTGATGGGAATAAAGAATTCTATTTTAGAAATCCCTTTATCTTCAAAAAGACTCAAATTGTATTGCATCATGGCTGAACATTTTAGATCCAAATACTGCTACTTGGTCAAAAGACCTTGTTTCCTGCAGACAAGGGCATGTTTTTGCTACCAATAAGATATTGGGTCTGATGCTCAGGATATGATCTTATTTCCATTCAAAAGCATCACCTGTCTATGTTGAGGCCCTTTGTACTTGTCCTCAACCTAGTTTTACTTTTCAAAGTAATCCAGATGCAGATGTTTCAGTGTCAACAACCTACATTGCTGCAGAATTTAGAATCTTTACTTCCATGTCTTGAGTGGTTTATACTTTTCAGACATACCCCGATTTTAAACGTGTTGTGTATAAGTTTGAGTCACATTATTTTGCCTCAAAGTGAACTGACATCTTTTTTGGTATGATTATTATAATGTTATTATTATAATGTCTACTTCCCACATTTTAGATTCTATTAAGAAATTGAGACTATACAAATGAAAAAAAAATAGACACACAAAAGGAAAAATAAAATCTCAACTCTGACACAAGAAGGAAAGCCACTAAATAGTGTATGTTAATACATGCTTTAAAACCCTATGCTCATGTTTTTGGTGTGAAGGTGAATTCATTGGAAAAAGTTTAGAAATGCTGCTTTAAGGTAAAGATTTGGGACATTAAACATTTATATGTCCCATATATGTATGTATTTACATACATATGTATATCAATATTGAGGTAAAATAAAATTCCTAAAGCAGTAGGTTACTTGCCAGCCACACCAATGGATGCCCTTTTCCCACACCTTGACTCACATCTTGTGAGACTTTCATTAGATGAAATTTGAGCCTCTGACACTTGCTCCAAAGACTCCCATGGAAATCTTACCAACTCAGAATGAAGTCAAACTGTTGCTTTAATATATGGTATTGATGCTTCCTGACACTTTTCTTTATAGTGACTTCTCCCAATGAAAACTTCACTTTGTGTTGGTAGCCAAGGAGAGAACTTGACCCAGGGAAGACTCATGTTTCAGAGGACATCAGAGCTGATCAGAGACATCAAGCTATAAGTTTTACCTCCTGTCATTGTGATTTTGAGGACTTTTGTTTCACTTGGTTTTCTCTTCCTTGCTTAGAAATCCTAAGTGCAGGTGAGTGTAGGAAGCTGAAGGGAATTTCTTGGTCATTTATGTCCATGGGAGGAGACCAGGGCCAGGGTGGAACATGACCTGTTTTTGCACCAGGATAGAATTAGGAAATTAGGGAGGAATGAACAGCATGGATTCTTCTGGATTTAGGAACATTGTTGTGTTTCTCAGGTGAACTATTTACCTTCTAACAGAAGGTACTTTAAAAACTGGAAATGGAGGGAAATTTGAAAAGAACTAACAGTGGATGTACTACAGGTAGTCTTTTCTTTATGGACCACCACCATCAGCAGGTGCAATGATTATGACCAGTCAAGAATCTGACACATGCCTGGCATGGGGTTATAATGCCAGTAGAAATTCATAAACTGAAAAAGATAGAAAAGACTGGCGCAACGTTTGGGTTAAAACAAGACATGTAAACAAAAGTTGGGGATGTCTAAGAGTTATGTATATAGCTGTAATATTTAACCTAGCAAAACCTAGAATAGTCTTCATTGGATAAGACAAACTTTTTCTGAACCCTGAAAATATTCTGTGGTTACTTTATGAAAATAAAGTCTTAATGTGTCTCATGGGCTGAACTTCCTTAACTCCTCCCCTAATTCATATGTTGATATTCTTCACCCTTGCACCTTAGACTGTGACCGTATTTACAGGCAAGGCCTTATAGAGGTAATGAAGTAAAAGTGAGGCCATGAGAGTGGATCCTAATTTAATATGATTGGTATCCTTAGAAAAAGGGAAAATTTGAACCCAGAGACATACATAGAGAGAAGTTGCAAGGTGACACAGGGAGAAGATACACATCTATAAACTATGGAGAGAGGCCTACGACCAATCATTTCCTTACAGGCCTCAGAAGGAACCAACACTGCCAACAACTTGATTTGAGACTTCCAGCCGTCAGCACTCTCAGACAATCAATACCTGTTGTTAAAGCCACCCAGTCTGTGGGACTTTGTTATAGCAGCCTTAGCAAGCTACTGCAGCGCCCAGCTATTTCATCCAGGCCTGAAGTCATCAGTACTAACCAGAACCTTGGGCTTCATCTGTGTTTTCCTTATCAAGGTTGCTGGGGTCAGATGGAGACACCAGAGAAAAGATGAAATGTAAGATCCCAATTTACTACAGCAACTAAGGGAGATGGAACAGAAACACGGAGCCACTGGAGTTTGATTACTCTCATGATTTATTAATATTCAGATTGAAAAAGGAGCCTTAGAGCCGCAAGTTACGCTAATTGGCACATTTGCTTTATTTATTTATTTTTAAAACAAACTGGGTTTTTGAATTTTTTTCCTTTTTGTTCATTCCATCACATTGAAAAGGAGAAAAACAAAATGGTTTTGAATTCACTCAATATTTTGGACTCCTCAGATGAACGGAACATTGCACACACACTTGGAACAGAGAGATAGAGAGGAAAGTGGACTCCCACAGGGCCACACGCACCAGATCAAAAAACTGGGATACAGTGCAAGAATTTCCCAAAATGATTGGATCATCATTACCAAAAACTCGCCATAACAACACCAAGAAACAAAAAATTTTTAAGCCACACTGTTTGACTTGGGATCTTTCCTGCTTTTTTTTTTTTTTTAAATGTTTGCCACACAGAGAGAAAGAGGGCTAGTGGGCGGGAGAGGACAGACTCACAGACGTGAGCAGGACAGGAAGGGAAACTTCAGAGTGGAGTTGAGAGAGGGCAGGAGAGACAGGGCTCAGGAGAGGGGAGGGTGGGGACGTGGAAAGCCATTTCTTAAAGTTCAGGCATGTTCCTGGTCAGCCTCACGTTCTTCTTCTTTACCCTCATCCTGCCGGGCACTTTCCTTAGGTTTGGTTTCATCTACAGCTTCTGAGGAAGAAAGCAAGATGGGGCGAGAGAAAAAAGAGTTAGTATTTTGTCTCATTGGATTGTACATTGGCACAGTGCATTTCTTTTTTTTTTTTTTTTTAATTTGTTATTTTTAGTTACACATGACAGTAGAGTATATTTTGACAGATTTATACAAACATGGAGTTCATCTTATTCTAACTAGGATCTCAGTCTTGAGGTTCTACATGTGGTATATTCATATATGTATACATGAAAGTTATATCAGATTCATTCCACTGTCTTTCCTACACCATTATATAAGAACTTTAGGATAAAAAAGAGATCATTGTTATTCATCAATACAATTTCCATGTTTGGAAGAGTTTACTTCTAGGAAGCTGTTCAGTGGCACATACAGAAGTGCTCAGGAACAAAAAGCATAATGTTAGGGACAAGTGGTCCGCTCAGAAAAAATTATTGTGTTTTTAACCTCTTAGTCTTACAATAAAAGTACCAACATATGTGATATTCACATGGGAAATCAAAAACAATCTTTTTTCTTGCTCCATAAGTGTCAGACAGTGGTGACAGATAATTTATATGGAGCACTGAGAATTCATTCTAACTATTTTGCCCCCTTGTTTCTAGTACTATAATGACCCCAAAGTAAAATACTTGAATTTCCAGCTTCTGTTGGAGCTGGGGGTGGCCAATAGGCAGTGCTGGTCACATAGAGATCAAATGGAGTGGGCTGAGTTGTTTTTTTCTTTTGCAAAAAAAAAAAAAACCCCTTGAGCCTACAGGTCCAGAATTCATACTGGGAACTGGTCATGTAGGTACCCTTTACTTAATACAACAAATCCAGCACCTCAGAAGGAGAAAAACTATTCAGTGTAAACCACATTGAAGGCTCAATGATTTCAGTTTTTCTTAGAAAGATAAACTGGAGTCGATGGAATCTTGTTAGGCTAACAAGTTTGTATTTAATTGAAGATAATGGATAGGCTTTGAAAACCCTTGGAAGCTTGTATCTGCCTTCTGCCAATCTTTACCCCAGGTAACTTTTCCTTTGCTTCTATTGCTTTGTGCCCTTTCACTGTAATCAGTTATAGCCAACTAAACAAAGACATATAATACAGATATGCTTAAAGATTAAGCTAGGAGTACCAAATAAAATATATTTGGGAGACAATGTTGTGATTACAGAAATGGGGCCCCATAGAGGACTTCATAAAAAAAAAAAAGTTTTACTCCTCAAATCAGTCAGCTATATGTTTATATTCAAGTGAAGATAAAAATTTATATTCGAATAAGACCACCACTGTTAGACACATTTTTGGAACACCTTTATCTTTTAAATATCTTCAGGAGAAGAAAATGCTTACTTTCGTGAAAATATATTTAGTTTCTAGGCTCACACCAGGCTGGTCTGGTCTAGTGAAAAATGTAAGAAGCTATGACAGGTAATTTCACCTCACAGTGATTCATTTGTCACTAAAGTTTTATTTATCTTGTAGGGATCATAACTCACTCTGAGCTATCTTCAACATGTAGCTATTCTAGTGATGATAACTACTACTGCTTAGAGCAATTTTTTTTTAAAATCTGTAGCTTTCCAAATGAATAATTATTAACTCTTGAACAACAAAGTGCCAATACAAGTTCTAGGTTAAAACTTCTTTCTAAACATCATAATATCTACGTATCAGCAGTACTCGTCAGGGATCATAGAACATTGGTGTGCTCATCAATCATATATTTTTGCCAGAAGAAAGCTTCTAGATTTATTTCAGTGAGGTCCTTCTCTAGCAATCTGAAGTTCTTTCAGAGAATCCGAGTTGTTCCTCTGCCCTACCCAAAGGTTTGGATACCACAAGTATTCCCAGGGTAGTTTAATATCTTTATCAGCTCCAAAACAACAACAACAACAACAACATTTTTAGAGCCATTTTCCAAACCAAAAGAGGAACATAATATTGAATTAAACTGTCCTGAAGCATTTAGAAGAATCCATTGTAGGAGCAGGACAAGGAGTCACATCTCTCTGACTAAAACAAAAACTTGGGAACCATTTTGTATGATGTGAGGGAAGATTGGGAAACTGAAGAATAAAGGGAAAGTGTATTGGGTTTATATTTGTGGAATAAGAAGGAAGAAAATCCACAGGGGAGAAACAGAAGAGCAGAAATTCAGATGATTCTGAGATAAAGCCATGCTTTTGTCCCTGTTCAAATGGAATCAGGTCAGATCCTTCCACATGCCCTCACTTTCTCTTGTTATCTTTTGCCTGGGCCTAGGATAAAGGTAAAATTTGGTACAAATCTCTTCCATTAGGACAGAAAGTCATGGCTGTCTGTTCCCTATTAAAAGAGCTTCAATAGCTACATATGCTTTCCCTTTAATGCTTTGAAGTGTTTTTCATATGGTTATTTGTTTATTTGTTCAATTTGTCGTTGGGCACCTGCCACATGCTAGGCATTCTTCTCTGTGTGGAGGAGAGGCAGTAGGAAAAGATAGGAAGTATTTCTCTTCTGAGATCTTCCATAATATATCTTTAACAGATAATAAAATTCATAATCATAAAGTGTTGTCAATGAAAGGGCTCTTTAAAATCACCCACTCACTAAACCATAAACTCTGTAAGGCAACAACATTATCTACTTTTGTTCACTTTGAATCCCCAGTGTGCAGACAGACTTAATACAGGGAAAAGCCTCAATAAATATTTGTTAATGGATAGAAGACACATCCTCACTTTATAGATGAGGAAATTAAAGTCCAGATACATAAATCTTTTGGTTTGCTCAGGGCTCAGCCAGAACTAATGCTCAGATTGTCTACTTGTTCAAGTTGTCTCATTAGAGCAGGTGGGCAAATTCAAGCAGCAAGGGTCAAGGACAAACCTATTTCAGCAATTTAGCACCCAGATTCCAAATAGTTGAAATCTATGAGCTTTTAGAGACATATAAAACTTCTGAGATTTAAAAAAAATGGTTCTAAAATATAAAAACCATAAAATTAAAATCAATGAAATTCAATTAGATGATTAAAAAAGGAAATGTCAATCATTCATATGAAACTCAATTCAACTGAACCTATAACTATGTATACATTTTATTTTGTATGAGTTGAGAGCAATTTTTTTTTTTACTTGATATTATTGAACATTAAGCAGAGGGGTTGTCTTTGTTTTAGATGAAGGGTTGACTAGTTGGCGAAAATAAAGTGGGTTAAGTCAGTGGATTCAGTGAAATTTTTATAGGTAGGCCAGCAAGAATTTTTGGGGAGAAAAGCAAAACACTCAAAGGACCAAAGGACTAATCTTTCACAACCAAAAAGGTGAGGTTAGGTAAGAACTCATAATGATGTTTATAAAAAACCCTACATATAAATGAAGGAAACGATCGTTACGTGTGAACTTATACTTATTCCAGCTACAACTACTCAATGGGAAACTAAACATGAGTTTGGGAAAGGTTTAGACTCAGACAAAGGAGAAATTGTTATAAATAGAATCCTATTTGTGTATATATAGATTCATATGAGTTTGAATGCAGGAGAAAACTTCTCCATGGTGCTAACTTGCTTCTTCTTTCATTGATGTCAATTCTAAATAAGTCATTATAGATAATAAATCCTGTTGGCCATATAGCTGTATGTGTACATTTGTGTGTGGCAGGGGCAGGAGAAGGGTATATTGGCATTGAATCCAGGGATGTTTTACTTCTGAGTTACACCCTCAGTCCTTTTATTTATTTATTTATTTTCATTTCAAGACAGGGTCTTGGTAAGTTGCCCAGGCTGTTCTTGAACTTTTGATTCTCCTGCCTCAGCCTCTCAAGTAACTGAGATTACAGGTGTGCACTACCACACCTGGCTCTATGTCTATATTTTCTAAACTGTCCTTTTTCAGCAGCCTCAATGACTGGAAAGAACTGTAAATCATGACATTCCTGATCTTTGTATATAACTATAGCTAATATTGTAAAGCCCCTATTATGTGCTCAGAACAGTTCTAAGTATACTAGTATCATTTCATTTCATCCTCACCTAAAGGTGGGTGGGGACTTGGGGGGTGATTGGATCGTAAGGGTGGAGTGCTCAGAAGAGTTATAAGTGTGTTTATATCATTCCATTTCATTTCATCCTCAAAGCTTTCTTAATCACCCTGTTTTACATCTGGGGAAGTTGAGGTACATGGAGATTAAATAATTTATCTCAGGTCACACTGATAGTAAGTGGCAGCAATTCCAACCTAGGGCAGAGCCATGCTGACAGGTTCTACTTTAAATTGCTTCCCCTGCTCTTATCTCAGTCCAACAAGGATAAATGGACTCAGAGTGGGAACCAGCATAAGGAATACACAGACAGAGACCTGGAGCCTAGTTTAAAAACTGACCTTGTTAAAAGCAGCTCAAAATGGAAGGAAGAGCCCTGACTAGTCTTTCATAATATGAAATCTGGGCTTGGCACTTTCTGGCACTAATTGCATAATTTGCAAATGTTAGAGATGGGTTAATATGTAATCTTCAGTATTTTGTGCAAAAACTTTGATCATCATGGTGAGTGTCAAAGACAGATGAATGTCTGAGGCCAGCTGTCACTCCAATTACCGCTATCCAATTAGCGTAAATAACCACATTCCTCATCTAGAGGATCAACCTCCCTCTGTGACAGTTGTTACTTAAGAGGCTATAGAAGCTAAGAGACTGAAGTGAGATTCTCCGTGCCAAGGGACATTGAACAAGGGAGCAGAAGTAACCAGGCCTGAAACTGGCAAGTGAGAAAGACCTGGAATTGCTGATGTAACTGCAAAAAACCAGCAAGTCCATGAGTAGATTAAACTTCCTTATTCAGGTTAGCTCTGAATAGTACTTTTACTTTTAGTAAACATGAAAACCTAATATTAATAGTGTCATTTTGGCTAAGACATTACAGGAAATGCAAGATTAAGTAAATCACAGTGTTATGGTATGAATGTTTTGTGTCCCTTCAAATTCCATATGTCAAAATTCTAATCCTCAAGGTGATGGTATTAGGGGATGGGGCCTTTAGAGGAGGATTAGATCATAAAGGTGGAGCATCCATGTTTGAGATTAGTGTCTTATAAAAGAGACATGGAGAGATAGAGACCTGGAGAGATAGAGATAGAGAACATGAGATAGGATCCATCATGAGATAGCAGGCCTTCATCTGACAAACTGATTCAGCTGCCATCTTGGCTTTGGACTTCCCAGCCTCCAGAACCATGAGGAGTACATTTTTTATTGTTCAAAAGCCATCCAGTTTATAGTATTTTGTTACAGCAGCAAGGCTCTGACACACAATATATATAAATGTGTAATTTGTACCCATATATGCCACGTGACTGTTAAGAGTCATTACTGTCATGGACCTAATGATGACCTCCCCCAATCAGTTTTCACCAGGGCAAAGTCAGTCCTTCAAAATCTAATTCTGAGACACACTGTATCCAAAACAGAAAGTGCTGATGTGTTTTAGTGATTTACACTAAAAAGAAAAACATTTTCGGGGGGGGTGGGGGTACCAGGTATTGAACTCAGTATTGAACTCAGGGGCATTCAACTACTGAGCCACATCCCCAGCCTTATTTAGTATTTTATTTTGGGGTCTATTTTATTTAGAGTCTCACTGAGTTGCTTAGTGCCTCACTATTGCTGAGGCTGGCTTTTAACTTTCGATCCTCTTGTCTCAGCCTCCCTAGCTGCTGGGATTACAGGCGTGCACCACCTCGCCCAGGAAGAAAATCATTTTTTTTTTTTTTTAATATAAGAAATTGGGTATTTTTTCACATGAAACATGATCATATTTTCAGGAGAAAATAACTTTATTAATAGTAGAAGTTTAAGCTACGGGGTCAAAAACTTGTTTAATTTGCCTTCTTGATGTGCCATGATTTAAATGATACAAATTTCATTTGGCCTCAAAAAGTATATTTAGTCAATTTGGACAGATGATGGTAGAGTATGACAAATAGGTATGACCTGACCATGTTATGACATCTTAGCTTTGGGAAAACATCACTCTTCCAAGCCCAAAGACCTCTTAGAAATCACCATGTTCGCTGGAAGCCCTGTAAATTTTATCAATTGTTAACATAAAAAGGGAGTGTTCACATCTTATTAAAATCATGTATTCCTCATGCTTGAGAGTTGAAGGATGCTTAAAAACAGAAGGAAAAATATCTTCATTCATTCATTTATTTATTCATCTAATGAAAAGAATGGAGCCTTCCTGTGTGCCACATATTGTTCTACAAACTGAAAAATACAGTGGTGGTGTATGAAAATATGAAATCAAAATCTCTACCTTCTTGGATTTTCCATGCTAATATTACTATAATGATGCCCTGTTTTTTGGAGAAAGAGTGGCAAAGGAAAAAAAGAATAGCTAGAAAAAAAGAACTCAGCCCAAAGGGGTATAGTTTCTCCTGGATTTGCAAAGTTGAGTTATAAATGAATCTTATATATTTTGAAAAGTGGAAAACCCTAGCAGTTTCACATTCTTGATCCACAACTATCATTGTTAAGAAAAATAAAGACATATTAAGATGTCCATAAAGATGCTAAGTTATTTTTATATGCATTTGACACAGCTCAATTACATTCTTAAAAGACAAAGAGATTTGGGTAGACAACTTCACAGTGGTCCTTTAAAGGTATGTCACACTCAATCTCTGATTCTTGCTGAAACAGATTCTGGAAGCAGCTCTTGCCTTTATGCATTCCATTCATTTCCTCGAAAGGGTGAGAATAGCATGTCTGTGCATTCTGTTGGGGAGCAAATACCAAGAGCATATGCAGCAGCCTGGTTGCAGTGTTGCTGGAGGGATGGCGGTGTTCCCAGCTGCCATCGCCCACACTGAGCTCTAATGGCCCTGTTTCCTGGCTTGGGTCCAGGCCCCTTCACAGCCCTACATTACTGAAATTAGGTTGAGTGGATTTCGAGTAAAACATTACCTCTTGGGACCTGCCCAGCTCTCCCCAGTCTTGTCAACATTGATTAAATAGAAGCTGCTATCATCCTGGGGCCATGCCCACAATCCTCCACCAATCACCACTGGGATTCAGAGTTTGCTTGTTTGCTTCCTTTCCCTTTTTATTTTCATCTTTCCTGAATATTAAGCATTATCACCTCAAAAGCTTAGAGGAAAACAAAAAGCCATTTGGTAGTTGACTCACATACAGCCCTTTTGTTACTTACATGGTCTTTCTCTTGAGTCATGTACCAGATATCAGACTGGAACCCAAGTCATGGTCTTTGATGACCACTGTTATCTATACTGGGATCCACATTTACTCTTATATCATCACTAATTTCATATTTTAAATCACATTCAAAATCCTGGGCCCATACATATATAATTTTGATGTTGAGATAATGGCCCAAATAACCCCTGTGCCTCCACTCTTGCTTTCTGAGCCTTGGGAAGATAATAAACTTATCACTTACATCACAAAACACTTAAGAATTTCAAAGAATAATTAAAACAAATTTTAACCCAGAAGAAAACTCAGAGGATGAATAATGGGGTCCCAAGTGATATCTGAAACATATTTTTGTATTTTGACTTCTCTTGTCAAATGCTTTGGATAATCAAGCTAACTTATATTGTAGCCTTGAGTCTCCCAGCAACTAAGCATATGGACCCAGACAGGTTAGTTTTCCTTTGTTTGCTTCAGTTTTTTCATATTTAAATAGTATGGTTATTAAAGTCTGTTCTTTAATGGCCGTATCATTTATTGCAGGTTATTTGGAAGTTGTAGAAAGACATTAGAAAAACTTTGTAAAATTCAAACTACAGGATGTAGTATACTGAGATTTTAATCCAATCTGTGGGATTCAGGGTTTGTTGGATTATAGTCCAACCTATGGATTTGGGAAATCCACTCAGCCTAATTTGAATTATTATATTTAACATTTTTGTGTCAGGAGGAAAAAAGCAATTTCCCGAAGGAGAAAAGATCTTATTTCCCAGATAAATGATTAAGAGTTTCTTAATCATTCTTTACCCCAGAATATTTCTGTAAAGTCTCTGACTCAGAAAATAAGGATATAATTGATTATTAATTAAAGAAAGCTATTCTTATAGAAGTTAAGACAATGTACAGGGTTTCATTTCACATAACAAAAATTAATGGTTTTATTTGAAAGATGAGAACCACAGCTTTAAAAGCCATCCAAACAAAAGCCAAAGAAGGCACAGATTGACAGATATCCTTGGAAATTTCTTAAACATTATCTATTCAGAGTTTCTACCAAATCGTCAAAAGTTAGTGTTCTATCTTCTTCTCCCATTTGAGACCCACAGAAAGATCAATAACTACAATTTATGTGACTTACATTGTAGCCATCAATAATTTTTTGAATAAGATTAAGTAAATATATAAAATTAAATTATGTTAACTTTATCTTTTTATTTATTTCAATGATGGGGATTGAACCCAGAGACTCACATAAGTTACCCAAGTGCTCTGTCACTTAACTATACTCTTAGCCTATTAATTTACCATGTTTCTTACCATAATCACAATGAATAAGTCAACTACTAAAAGTTAAAATCAAAACAAAAATTTGGAGGTATTGTCATTCCAGCATAACAGTTAATAGACATATCCCACATTCCTCTTCCTGGATAAATTACATGCCAAGGTGTAGCTGGATCTGGTTGTATCAAGCATTACTTCTGTTAGTATATGAGATGAAAGGAATAATGTGGAGTCAACACAATGATAAACAATCATGGCACCTGTGACAGAAATTTTGAGAAATGTCACATCAGAAATAGAAAGATAACATTGCCATATCAAGTATCACTAATAGTGTTGATCAGAAACAATTTAACCTAGGAATTTTTGCTTTCATCTTTCCTGTGGACCATTTATATATTTTTAAATAAAGTTCAAAATCCCATCTGACAGGACAGAAGTATGTGCTCAAAATTCATCACAGACTTCTACAGATTTAAGTTCCAGGAGATCTGTTTTCTTAGTCTCTGCAAATTCTCATGAGCTTGCCAATAGTTGATTGCAAATGGTCAGTACCACATTAGGAATGTTGGCCTGTAGCATTTTGCCTTCCAATGATTTGAAAATTTCTTTTGAAACGAGAGAGGGAGGAAATTTTAAACACGTGCACACAACGTATGCATACAGGCACATGTGGGAATATTTTATAGATTTACTTTTTAAAAAAAATAAAAACTTTCAGATATGGTAGAAACACAGAATCCTGAGGCTTAAAAAGATGTAAGAGATATTCTAAATATGTCCAATTTTTTTGATGATAAAGTTGAGACTACCTGGTAAGCAGAATTGTTAAGTATTTCTTTTGTCCAAAGGATGCCATAAAATAAATTGCTTAGTCATAAACCAAGGACATCATAAACCATGAAAACCTTTGTTTAAAATTAATATATAAGTTAGTTGCTGACATATATATATATATATATATATATATATATATATATATATCTTCACATACACTTGCAAAATAAAGTAAAAATTGAGACTTATATGGGACTTTAGTTCATTGTTAGGATGGTTAAAATAAGTGATTATCCAGTAACAGCTTTTTTTTTTCATATTAGCATGGTAAAGAAGTTAATATCTGTACATCACTTTGAACATGAAAAAAGGTTTATGATTTGATTCATTACCATGTATTCTTTGACCAAGGACTTGGGGTGAAATAATCAAATTATATAGTCAATTTATGTTGTTGGTTTAGGAAACGATGAATTTACTTATATTTAATTCTGGGGGAGTCAATGTAAATTGTACACGCTTAAATATGTTTAACATCCAGAAGACAAGTTTACAACAAACAGAGGTACAATTTCAACTCTCTATCTCTTTTCCACTTCATAAGGTCCTAGGTGAGGGTCCTAGCTGGGAGAAAATCTTAGCTGTACCTCTCTGGCTTTATTAACTCAATTGTCTAATAGGTCAATAAGTAACATTAATATGAATACTTGACCATGGGTAAAATTGATTGTGGGGTCTATGAGGAATTCCACAGTGCAGATTTTGTCTTTAAGAACTAATTTCAAGTCAGAGTCTCTAGATCATAGTGTTACCTTTCTTATTTTGCTAAATTTAAATTACCTTCATTCTAGACTTTTTAGTGAATGAGTAAAAAATAAATACTATCCCAGACTTTATAAATGGCCTCCCCAAAAAATCAATTCAATATTATCTCTTTCCTCATTTGCTATTCAAATATTTTCTATATCTCGTCACCCTCCCTTCTAGATGTAGCCAATGCTACTGGTGATCCTTTCAGATCTTAGTTTACCAGGCTCAGGCACCCATTCCCCAGCTGCTGGAGGTTTGCCTTCCAACAATTCACATCTGCCTCCTTTGGTAGGGGAGGTGAATTGAGAGCTGCTTCAATGTTAGGTGTGAGAGATCATGTCCCCTCTGACTCCTTTTGCTTTTGAGCTAAACAACTTCTATGATAGAATTCATGCTTCAGAGCTCTCTGTAGGATGAGGCAGGACTACCCTTCTCCTGAACTCTCACCTTTGCCTGGATTCTTCCTCTGTGCTATCCTCTTTGCTTACTCCTTTAAAAGGCTCCACCAACATATTATTTGCACAGGAATTTCCACCTTAGGGTCTGATTCTAGGGATTTAGACCAAAGAAATCCCTTAAACCAAGTTTAAGGACTGTAGTTGAGAGGCAGAGCAGCCAGCCTACTACTTTACTATATAGTAAATCTCTATGAATCATTTGGATTTTTGCTTATCATCCCTCAAAACCCAGCTCAAATGATGTTTCCAACATCAAACCTACTTTAGGCAAAACTAATCACTTCCTTCTCTTCATACAGAAATTATGTTTCTTGCATTATATGCTAGTTTTTGAAATTCTTCTTTGATTATGAACTAATGTTGCAAAAGGAGACACTGGAATTTAAACTCCATGTAAGCAGAGATTTTTCAACTTTTTTCACTAACAAATTCCAAGTGCCTAAAACATGCCTGGGGTTGGGGATATCTAGAGGCATCTATAATACCCTGACTCCCAGTATCATACATATCAGATGATGGACATTTAATGTTTTCACCCATAAAAATATTGAAAAAAGTGTTCTGCATGTAGTTCAGTGGTAAAGTGCTTGCCTAACACGCGAGGCCCCGGGTTTATACTAAGGACTTAAATATATATATATATATATATATATATATATATATATATATATAATTAAAATATATAAATAAATAATATATATTTATTATTTATATATTTAAAATATATAAATAAATAATATATAAAATATATAAAATTATATTTAAGATTTATTTATATATCAAAAGCACTCTTGGGATATATATATCCCAAGCAGAAAAAGTGATGACTAGTTATTATGACTGAAGGAAATAGCAAAAGTTGGTCTACATTTCAAAATTTTGAATTAGAAAAATAAATCCCAAGATTATTCTGGTTCATGGTCATGGAAGCATGTGCTTACAATCCTCCATTTCTTTGCTAATTTTGATTTCATAACTACTAATTTTATAAAAAATTGTTTAGCTACAAAAGAAGGTAAAAATAGATATCTACTTGAAGCATAACTCTTTTTAGATCAGAGGACAGTGGTTAAAGGAATTGATTCTAGAGCAAGACTTTGCATTTAATTCTGACACCATGGCTTTGGATAAGTTACTAAATCTCTTACTACTCATTTTCCTTAGATATAATTGGTAGTAATATGGGTATCTTCTTCATGAGGTTGTTGTTTTGTTTTTATTTTTGAGGGTTTTTTGTTTTGTTTTGTTTTGTTTTGTTTTGGTACTTGGAATTGAGCTCGGGGGATTTTTACCACTAAGCCACTTCCCCAGACCTTTTTATTTTTTTATTTTGAGGCAGAGTCTCACTAAGTTGCTTAGGACCTTGCTAAATTGCTGAGGCTGGTTTTGAACTTGTGGTCCTCCTGCCTCAAGACTTCAGAGTCCCTGGGATTTCAGGCATGAACCACCATGCCTGGCTTCATGGGATTGTTATGAGAATTAAATGTGTTGATTTAAAAGTACTAAACAAGGAATGTTCAAGTAACATGTTTAAGTAAATGGCCAAATGTACTGGCTCTTATTGGGGGGTCTCTAAGGGAACTAATATTGGTTTAATGTTTACCAGGTGTCAAGCATTGCACTAAGGAGTCTCTCATGTTAAAGACACAAAAGTCTGGGCTTATAAAGGTTTTGCTTGTAGAGTGAAAAAAAGAACAACAACAACCCGCCCCCCCCCCCAAAAAAAAAAAAAAAAAAAAAAAACTTTTTGGAGAAGGCTATGATGAAGTTAGGGTCCAAAGACCAGAAATGATTTCAAAGGCAATGATTTCACTGGCCAGACTTTAAGAGTAGCAAAGAAGAAAAGTCAGCAGGAGCCGTGGTACATGCCGGTAATCCCAGTGGCTCAGGAGGCTGAGGCAGGAGGATCACAAGTTCAAAGCCAGCCTCAGCAAAAAAGCAAGACACTAAGCAACTCAGTGAGAGCCTGTCTCTAAATAAAATACAAAATAAGAATGGGGATGTGGCTCATTGGTTGAGTGTCCCTGAGTTCAATTCCTGGTACCGCCCCCCCCACCAAAAAAAGAGTCAGCATTCCTGTCATACAAGAACCAAGACTGCTAAACAGTAATGTGAAAAAGGCGAAGTCTCTTCTGCTACTGCCTCCACTTAAAGACAGAACATTTTCTACTTCACACCCAAACAACAGCAGTCAGTTGATTTCAAAAGGAAATAACCTTATCCCTTGGCTTAGCTCCATTTGTAGAAAATTATGCTTACCATACTGAAGGCAAGAGCCAAATTACCGCCTACCCCCAGCTGTGTAGTAAATCTTGCATCCACTCAGTAGGCAAGTTACTCAGGGAATGGCAATTCTCCAGGCTTAAGATATCACATCCAATTTTAAGAAAAATTCCTTTATTATAGAATTCTTCATTTGAAAAAGACTAAGACTTCCTGTTGATAATTAGTCCCTTAAATTAAAAAAAAAAAAAAGTATGTTCAGTGAGATTGTTCAGCTTTTTATGGGGAAGGTTTTTCCATTTCCAGGAAATCTTGCAGCATCTGTGGACAGGGCATCTGTCAAGGGAGACATCCCTGGGGAAGACTGCTCTGGTGAGGTTTTTGTCTCTACTTATACACAATACTCGCTCATTTCTGGGTTGTCTCGAAAAGGGATCCCTGGAGAATAGGAAGAATCAAGTTAGGATAATTTAAGGATGTAGCTGTCCTCTTAAAAAGGTTTCTGGGAAAGAAATGTCAAATTCCTTTTGGACTCTTTTTTTCAGACATGATTGAAGTTAGCATCTCACTCTGTCTCACCTAACTTCCAAAAGAATGTTCTATAAATCTAGAACTGCATTTAGGAGGAAGCTAAAATTTCAGATATCATGTAGTTTAGCCTTATTATTTAGTTTCATACTTAGGAGAAGAGGAAAAATTAAACAGGCTAATTATGTTTCTTGTTATTTTTCATTAAACCTTCTCTCTTAATTTTCTTTCTCACAGTTTTTCACATTTATTGAAGTAGACTGTTTAGGCATTAGGCCATTTCAAAGAGTCACTATTGACCTATCTAGTGATCATTTATAAAAGTTTCAATGTAGAAATTTGAATCTGAAAGAACTTTAATAGTTGTACTAATTCCATTTAAATATTCAGTTAATCATTTGTACTGTTTTAATATACAGTGAGTTAACATTCCTTATTGCAAAGCTGATAGTTCCAATATTCATCTCTGGAGCAAAAGTAAATGTGGTTTTGTTAAATCCTATAATTTAATATTGGATAAAATCCTTTTATTATCTGTTTTCATGTTAAAAGTCACAAAGACAAAGCTGTACATAACTCTAACTCTACAAAGTCCTACCCATATTTTTAGGCTATGGCTGCCTAAAAGTATTTCCTACTTGAGAATATCTATTGTCTGGGTAACATTTAAATTTTTAAAATAAAAACTCTGCATTCATTAGTCATATTCTACTCATGCCTTGCCATGCCCAGCCATGATGTGTTTGGGTAGAACTTGAGATTAGGCAGACAATTATTTATCTTTGTTGTTTAATTTTCTCTTATGGCTTTTTCTACACAACACAAAGAAAACCAGAGACTTGGCAGTTGTCTTGCTAATTTTATCAATGCAAATGGATAAACTACATAATTCAGGACAAAAATCCTGAATCTGTATACATTGTCACAGACTTGGCTTGTAATTGTTCATAAAATTACATAAAATTGTTCCTGTAATTAGTGGAAGCTGAAGGAGCCCTTGTAGATCATCTCTGATCTCAGCCCCCATTCCCTATGAGAAAAACCGAAGACAGAGCATTTTTTATGACTTGCCCAAAGTCACACAGCAAATTGGAATTCAGCAACCCTTCCCTAAGACCAGACTGCCTTTCACGACCTCTGGGGATGAGCGGGTTCCCCTGACTTAAACTTGAATCTCTCCCCAGCGGTCCTAAATACACTGAGTGACTTTACTCCCTCTTTCCTTTCTGATCCTTCCTCCCTTCTTCCATTCTGATTTTTCTTTGTGAAATACAAGGTAACTCAATACAATTTTTCTTCAAGGGTCACCAAAAGTCACTTTAGTTACTCTGGAGGCTTGCCAAACCAGAGTTGAAGATTATTGCTTTATCAAATTTCACTATGTTATGTTCAAATTGTGGGAGGCAATTTTTTGTATTCTACACACACAAAAAAAAAATAGAAAAAAAGGACCTCTGGAATTAGTAATTTAGCCTGAATAGTTATCACTAATTATGACAGGCTTCATAAATAAAATGGCAAAAAATTATTGGATAATAAAAGTACGTAAGTAGCTAAAATTATTACAAATGCTGTCATGTTTAAGAATTGATAAGAAATCACTTCTATATCCTAAAGTAGAAGAAATAAAAGTATACATATATAAAAGGATATATATATATATATAATTTATATACATAATAAAATCATACATATATACATGTATATATATACATGTATATAATTTCCCCATTCTACCCTCGGCATCACTGTGCTGGCAGACAGTTAAAAAGCCAACAATAAGGTTTAACTATAAAGGTTTTGAAGATAATTTTAAAAATATTATTGTAACAAGAAAGCCTTATAAAAGATGTGTGTATTATATGTTTTCATGTGGGTAAATAAATGCAATCTCCATCTCTTACTGGGACAATTCATTTTCTACTCATTGTGTGCTTTGACTTCCTAGGGCCTATCAAATTATGGGGCTGCCATTGAGTAAGCTTTAAGAATCAATAGCACTCACTGGAACACAACCACAACTATATTGGAAACGTACTATTAATATTTGTACCGATTTTTCTTTTTTTAGTCAAGATCTCCAAGTTCTTACTTATATTCAGTGACAAAAAATGTTATAGCTTTGGCTCTTTGGGTATATTGGGACAATAAGCAGGAAAGAATAAAGATTCATGGGGAGTCTGAGTCTGTGTCTTATCTGGGCTAGAACTACAGGTTTGTAAATACCCTATCCACCATATAAAACTGCCATTTGCAAAATCATCCTTGTCTTTTGTTCTTCACCCACTATTTTTTTCTTTAATAAAACCATTTTCCAAAATATACCTCATGCCTAGAAACAACCTACTATTATCTTCCTTTTTTCAAAACTCTGTTTATTTAAAAGTAAACCTAATATATACAGAAACCTTAGAGTAAAAAGACATCTTGGAGATCCCCCAGCCACCGCTATCCACTCAGGAATCCCCCATGACACCCTAGTGGATGGACAGAGGCCACTGCAACAGGGCATTCCAGCTCCAGCTGGAATGTAAGTTATTCCAGATATCCTGCTGAAATTTACCTTCCTGAAGCCTTGCAGAGTTGTTTCTGTAACAACAGAGCAAATATATCAATATAGTTCCTCTTGCCCAAGATTGCCTTTCAAAAATCCAAAGATAGCCTCTTTCCTCATGAAGCCTTTAGACCCATTCTTTTTCTTTTTGAAATTTCATGAAAGAATAAACAATTATGCCATCTTTACCTCACCTTCCTTATTTCTCTGTCAGCTGACTTTAACATACAATTTTTCAAACAATGCTTTCCAAAACAAAATTCTATTCCAAACCCTCATTAACCATATTTCTGCATCTTTCTTTGCCTGTTCTTTCTTAAGGGTACTCCATGAAATGGCTTACTGTAGAGAACGTCTTCTCCGTACAATCTGCTACCTACCCTTTCTCAGGACTCCCATAAGACTCAGGGATGACATCCTTTTTTACTTATAATAAGATGAAAAATTGACCTGTCCCCTTTTGCCTAAACTGACAAAAACAGGCAGAGATTCTCCACATTCTCATTTTTTGTCTCTTGAATATTCATTTGAAATTAGAATTATTTGTCCTTTTGAAATGATCTAGATATATAGAATAATCCTGTTCAGTTAATGAGGTTTCCCTGGATTGCAAAACAGTACTAGTTATAAAGCATACCACCTGTAATTTGTCTTTTCTCCCTATAAAAGTGTAACAATAAACCACCCTGTTCAGACACTATGATATTGGGACCTGGGGTTCCTCTTGAAACACAAGAGGAAAGAGCTTGAACACCATCATTTTACTTATTGATGTACTTTGGTTTTGACATCTTCTTAAAATATTATTCTTTCTTGATTTCAGTGAAGACTATTTTCTGGGTTTATTTCTGCTATTTTCTGGAATTTATTTATTTATTTATTCATTCATTCATTTATGTAGCCATTGTGAAGCTAGATTTTTCTCTCCCTGTCTTCTAATACAACCATAATCCAAGATTTAATTCTACATTATCTTTATAGACTTTTTATCAAAAAAACTTATAATCCCTAATAACTTCAGTCCTACATTCTACCCAGATAGCTGGTAAATTTATCACTGTCATATTCTTAATCCTTAGACACCACTATAAGCATATTACTTTTTTTAGTCACAAAGTTTTAATGATTCCTTCTGTCAGATGCATCAAGTTCCAGATGCCATTGTCAAATATGTCTCTATATCCTTGGCTCCACTCCTAACTTCAATATTATATTTTAATCTCTACTGAACATCATCTGATCACTATCACTGCAAATATAACAAGATTGACCTTATCATTCTCCCAAAGATCCAAGTTTAAAATCCCCTTTCTCCATATGTATCTGTATCTGTTGATTCTTCTTTCTCCAAGGCACACCTCTCTGAATGAGGCCATAAAATAGAAAATATGTAGATAAATAAATAAGAAATGTACTGATAAAGCCAATGAAAAACATGCCAGATTCACAGGGAATAGAGGCTTGCTATAAAACTACTGCTTGGCATGGCGCCAGTAGTAAGCAATGGGAAGAGGTGGCAGTGGCTGGGGGTTGTACATCGAAAGTACATGGTTAAGGTCAATAGTCCAGCAGGAGGTAAATTGCAGTGGTAGTCCATAAGCAACAAGCATTGGAGCCTGGCAGATGACAGCAAATAGGAAGGGGCCAATGCAGACGACTATGGGCATTTAGGGAAACCTACCAGTAAGAAAAAAGGGCTCCTAATCACAGATCTAAGAACAATATTTCTGTCTCTAATAGGATGAGTGAACATAAGATAGACCTTAGTCTCAGAGAAAGCAGAATCTCATAAAGAAATGAGTGAAATAGGGATTTAGGTAATGCAAACTAAGCAGAAGTCTAGTTTGTGGAACTGTTCTCAATTAAGAGACCAATTATTAATGGGCACAAGTTGACATGATGCTGAGACAACTGAGTGAGGGTCTTTAAATTGCCCTTGCCTAGGAATGAAGATGATACTGATTCCAAAGCCACGTATAGAACTAAACCTGAAAAAGAGGTGATGAGTGACCTCTTCAGTGGGACCTAGAGGGATGCATGACCATATTACACCAACTTGACACTTCAAGATGTGAGAAGACACCAGTAACTGACCAACTCAGTCATTTCTTAACATTTCTTTCTGCTCCCAAGGTGGCCCTCTTCAAAACTTCTCCGCTATGAATAGTGAGAGCTAAAATACTTAATTAATGTTAATGCATGATAAAAAAGGAAGGAGATGTTGCTGCCCAAACAAATTCTCTGATACCACTGATTATGAAACAGGATATAATTTTCCTTGTAATTTAAATGAAAGTATACTAAATTTAAAATTTGTGTCATACTAGCACTATAATTTTGCCTGGGCATGTTTAAGGTCTGCTGTCTGATTCATATGTCATTATCAATGCAGACTTGGGTCATAAAGGAGTAATAAGAAAGCTTTCCAAATCATCCAGTTCCCCCAAGTTACCTTGTCTAATTATTGAGATCAAAGATGGATAAATAATAAACACAGAAAAAAATGAGTTAATTTTGTTTTTAAGGTCTTATGAGATCTTAGAAGGCAAATCAGTGAATTCAGGGAGGTATCATAATAAATGTGGGGGAAAGATAATATAGCACATACTCAGATGTGAGAGAAAGTGAGGAAAATTTTTTTATTATTGACGTAAACTTTAGTGTACAAAATATAGAAAAACATTCTATGGAGTGTTAACACCTTCTAGTCAGAGACCACCAGGAGCACATATGTAGTAGAACACGATTGGGTTTATTGATAGTCTGTAGCCAGGATGAACATATACCATGGAGAACCACAAGACTTCTCAGAAAGGATTAGGAAGGACTTGGTGTGAGTGTTAGATGGTTGGGAGATGAATTCAAGGGAGCAGAACACAGTACTACATTGGAATACTGTCATGAAATGAGTAATTTTACGATTGATCATTCCAATAAATATCATCTAAAAAGAAGCCATCATGAAGAAAGCATTTTTATTCCTATTAGCCAGACGAAGGAAATATTTGGCCAAGTTGTGTTTGGATAATGTTCATATTTAGTCTGTGCTCAGATATGATATTGGTGGTCATGTTTTGTCATGATGCACCACACAAAGCACCCTTGTCTGATGTTGGTATTTCATAAAACTGTTTACATCCACAGGAGAACGCTATTGCAGACTTGTGGGCACCAGGCCACATTTGAATGTCAGATGGCTGTTCTCTCTCTGGAGAAATAAAGGAGCTTTAAACTTGACTTTATCAGATCTGAGATGTCACTAAAGGGCCTTACTCATGTTCAACTATATTCCCCTCCATAGTTTCCCATCTAGTAATACTAAAAACGAGCAATTCCCCTGAGCAACATAGAAATGGAAATTACATTGATTGCCTGGAAAGAGTGAAAAAACTCTACCTGAACTCTGTGCCATCAGCTGAAGCCCTCTCCTGAAAATGTATTTACTGGCTCTTAAAGATGCTTAAGACTCCCAGTAGACTAATGGCACTATATTCTAATTTAAAATATTTTAATTAAATAAAATCCTTCATGAGGAAGAAATAACAAGCCAGATCAGAGTCTGTCACCTCAGTTGTCTTCTCATTGCACTGATCTGACAAGACAGTAAATTTGGGTTTTTTTTATCCTCTCTCTCTTCCCCTCCTTCCTTTAATGGCCTGTCAAAAGGAAACTCCATCCAGTGTTGGCATTAATGCCTGCTGTAAATAAAAAGGAAATGGAGGGAAAGAGGAGGAGGGAAGAGAGCAGGGTGTGTGATAGAAGTTAGATTTGCAGCTCAATTGCAAGGCATCTCTCAGAGTGTCTAGACACCAGCTGCCTGGTTACCATGGAAACCCACTAACTTTGGCTGATGGGTTGAGTGGTAACGACTCTCAGGAGATCTGGGTGGGAGCATAGTGGTGGCGGAAGAGGAAGGAAGGTTGGGGTGGTGGCACAGAGGGCGTTAGAGTAATGTGGGACGCAATAAGAGAAAACAAAATTGTCTCTGTGAAAGGGTAGCATGTCCACCCATGCGCATCTACACGTGGAGACAAGGTACAAATCTGCCACACCCAGCAGGTGTCAGGACACAGGTTGCTAAAGATGAATAGCTGAGCTGGAACAATTACATTCCCATTCTAATCTCCTGCCCACAGTAAACCAAAGCATACCACGGTAAACAGACACAATCAGCAATTGTCCACCCAAGTCTCAGAAGGAAATTCTAGTCTCCAAGAATGATTGCCACTATTACAAGCACTCAGCAGATTCATCACAGCACTTTCCTCCCTTCTTGTTCCTCCCATTATCCCATGCCATCTGTGACAGTGGGCAGTCATTTGAAGAAGGAAGATGGTAGTGGGAACGCTGAAGGGGTGAATAAGAAATGAAGGGTTACTGGTTTAGGGTTAAATCATTGGGTATACAAATATAAATTGTTATCTTATTCATATATAGACTCTTGTTGTTAGAGTCCTCCAATCCATAGTGGAGAACTTTACAGTGGCTTGCTGGTGTCCTGGTCCTCTACTACCGGACCTTCCTTTTGGTTGGGATTTTCAGGTGACACAGGCACCCCCATCTTCTCACTCACCTAGTTTTCTTCCCATTCTCCCCTCCCTGCTCACCTTTTTTTGGAGGTGGGGGTAACCAGAGATTGATTTCAGGGGCACTCAGACACTGAGCCACATCCCCAGCCCTATTTTTGTATTTTATTTAGAGACAGGGTCTCACTGAGTTCCTTACGCCTTGCTTTTTTCTGAGGCTGGCTTTGAACTTGCAATCCACCTGCCTCACCCTCCCCAGCCACTGGGATTACAGGCATGTGCCACCACACCCCACCCACTGCCCACATCTTTCCACTCCACTTCCTAAGGGTTACCACACATAAACACACCCCACAGAGACCTCCAGGCCATTTGGGAATAATGAGCAGCCCTTCTTCACCAAAGCTTGTCTATAGTTACACAGACTAGATTTATTGTTTGTCTCTCAATGCTTTACCAATCATGGTGAGAATCCAAGACCCAACAGCTTTATTCTGGGTCACAAAAATCTTCTAAATGGGCCAAGCAAGTAGATGGCATGAAATTTAATTCTTAGACTCTGATTGATCATGACCAACAGAGCCTGAGTCAATCAATCTATCTACCTATCTATCTATGTTGCTTTTAATATATTAACATGTTCTTATGTGTTAGTTATAGTTTTATAAATAGCTCCCATATGAAAACATGTCCCCATAACATTAAGCTATAATCAACATGTGAGCAGTTTCAACATACTAAATAAAAATGGCTAGAGGTAAATGCTGAATTAACTGCAATTTAGAGTACAACACAAAACTTTCAATACACCAGACTCTATTAGACATTGAAGCTTTGACTGAGTGATTCACCATGAAGAAAGGCAGCTCATTTGCAAGCAGAGGTGTGTTCTGCTATCTATTAATAACCAGGGCAGAACTACCAGTGGTTTGGATTAAGAGATGAAACTATTTCCTCCCCATGGCTTGTCCTCTGTGCAGGTGAGATTGCAAAGCAGTGAGGCTAGTGCCTCACAGATTGGATACCCTAGTGCCACAGACAAAACTCCAGTTGTTGTCACTGTGCACTGCCAAATTCTTCCCATCATTAGGAGGGATGGCACTATGTGTGAGAACTCTGTGGGTCACCAGAGAACTTGTAGGGGCAAAGGGCGATCGGGCAACATCTGCCCAGGTGGCTGAGAGGAAGTTTCTTCAGTGGTGATAAAGAAGAACCCAATCGAATGTGAGTGATTCAGGGTCACCTTTGCCACCTTTGCCACATCAGAATCAACTACTTTGATCCTAAATAGTCACAACCAATAGTGCTGCCTGACATATTTATCTGCTAGGTAACTTCTTTGCCTTTTAAATGAACAAATGTCTACTGACATTTGTCTACCTGTTCAGGTTCCTGGGGATACAGCAGTGTGCCAGACAATACTAAAGCCCCAAATGCGGGATCCTCATGGGGCTTATATTATACCATAAATAGACAGTAGGTAGGTAGGTAAGTAGGTAGATAGATAGATAGATAGATAGATAAAAATATGAGAGGTCCCCTAGTGGAAAGAGGGTCATGACATTTTAAGGACTTGGCTGTTATTGAAGTCTTATGGGTGCTACATAAAGCAAGATGTGCTGAGATTCTAGAGACAGTCTGAGGCAAAAAAGATCTTCTTATAAAAGGAAAAATATGAATCAGGGAGAATTCTAAGCCCTATGGGGCCTAAGCACAAGGAAAAGATGATTCGACCTTTTCTGAGATGAGGAAGACTGGTAGAGGAGCAGGGTTAGAGAAAAAATTGGAGTTTGGTTTTCAAAATGGTTAGTTTGAGATGTCTGTCATACATACAGGCTGACATGTAAAAGGGGCAGTTCTCTGGAGTCGGGGGAGAGTTCTGGGCTACAGATAGAACCCTGGGTTTTTCATGCTGTGATATTTAAAGCCATGAACTGGGTATGGTCACCAAAGACATAAATGTACACAGAGAGGGGATATCCAAGAACAACATTGTAGGGAACTCAAAAATTTAGAAAGCAGGGAGGTAAGAAGGAAGGATGAAAGAAAGTGAAGAGACTATTCAGTTGGTAAGGAAAAAAAAAATCAAGAATAGCTAATGTACAGGAAGAGCAGTAATGAAAGTGTTTCAGAGAGAACCAAGTGACCAACCATCCAATGCTGGGCAGAGGAGAGGAGGCCTTAGGGCTATCCACTGGAGTTTAGCAATCTCATTTGTGACCTTGGCAGGAGTTGTTTCCCTTGAAGGTGGAAGTGTAGATGGACTTGTTGTGGGAACAGGAGAGAAGAGGAAGAAGCAAGCTGGAGATGTGCATGTGGACAACCCTAGTGGGGATTACAGACCCTAGTCCAGACTTGGGAGCTAGACTACCGAGTTTGAATCTGAAACCTGCCATTTCCCATGTGATACCTTAGGCATGTTAGGTGACCTCTCTATACCTTGATTTCTTCATCTATAAAAATTGCAGGTATCGTACTCATCTCATAGTGTTGTGGTAAAGGATGACACATGTAAACTGCCGAAATGATATACTCAGTGTTAACTAAAACTGTCTTTATTGTCACTTCTCCTAATCCTTAAAAAGGTGGGGGTTCTTGTAAACCAATTCTATTATCAATTCTGGAGACTAAAATCATAAAAATTGATGCTTGAGCAACTATGATGAAAATTCTGCCAATGCAGATCTACTTCCACTGTGCTTTATGACACATTTGGATTGAACCACCTCAAAGAGATGTCATCTTCCATTCTTCACACAGTACAGGTTCAAATTTTAAAGAGCATAGTCTAGTGATATCCAGAGGATTAATGAAGACTGGTTGAGAAGCAGTGAATTTAAGATTTTCCCAGCACTAATATTCTTTACTCTGAAAGATCTCAAAGACTTCTTTTCTGATCACATTGAACCTCAGTGGCAGTTTACATAGAAAGTACTTTGAAATGCATAATATTCAAAATGGTAAGGCAGATATTTCCATGTTATAAAAACAGTGCATCTAGCATTCTGTCAAAAAGAAGTCTTTATCAACAAACCCTTCTGATTTATAATAAAAATTGACATTTGTATAATGGTCCTGAAACATTTTATTACTGTGATTGCTGTATTTCTAATCTAGTGTATGGTTTATCATATCCCAAATCTTTCCCAACTGGAAATTCAATAATGATATAGATGGCAATTATGAATCAAAATGTTCTATTAAGCAGGATGTTCCATTTCCCCAATTACGGTGGATCACATAGGATTTACTGTAAAAATGTTTTGTTTTGTTTTGTTTTTTTCTATTTCAAGGACACTCATGTTAAACAACAAAGGGAGAATGAAAGTAATTATAAAGAGGAAACAAACATGAATCCCTATTGTGTTCGTTCATGCTAGCTCTGTGGCCTACAATATGTCATTTGAGTTCTCCTGCTCCTGTTTCCTCATCTGTAAAAACGAGTCCAGGATACCCCTTATCCTAGAATCATTGTGAGAAGTCAACAAAAAACTTCCTGTAGAGTATTTAGCACAGAGACTGGCACAAATAAAAACTATCTGCCCTTTTCTCCTCATCAGTATAATTATTGCCATTTTAATTACTCTATGTGAGGACCTAATAAGCAAACACCAGATCAAAGACTGAGTAATTCGAAGCTATCAAATATGTATTAGGTTGGCTTCATATTTTAATTAAGGCTCCAGTTAATATTAGAAATATAGAGTCACCATTGTTTTTGTGAGGAAGACTCAATTAATTATAGGAGCTCAATAAACATTCAGGGTATGCAATATATTCACATGGATTTATTCCAGATGGATGGCTTTTAGGGTGGTACTAGAAAAAACAGTCTCCACTTGTACTTCTGGGATGCTTGCAACAGAGGCAGCAGCCACTGGGGCTTCAGGAGACATTCTTGAGAATGCCTTCTGAATGACTGCACCCCCCTGAAGTGACAGGGGACAAATGGCCACTGTCTTTCCACGCAGCTTAGCTTCCCATAGCCTCTACCCTCCCACCAGGTCGCCAGGCACGTGCCAACAATGAGCTCCCTGCCTCACTGGGATCCTCAGCCCCATTAATAAGCCCTGGAAGGCTGATAATTGGGGATTTGTGGTGCCTGCAGCCTTTCAATAAGCCAGGTTGTTATGGAAACCAGAAGCAGACCTCCATGTCCATATTATTGATCCTTAAAAAAAATAAAATAAAAATGAAGAACTGGGGAGGACCATTTCAATCCATCCTCTTCCACCTCACGCCTGCTCCCATCATGTTATTTTAGAAGTTTACCACCAATTTACACACATGAGAATTCACAACTCTTCTCCTTTGGTTTCTTTCTCAGCACTCTCCCATCTCTTTCTTAATTACAAATGAATGTTTTTTTCACCTCTGGCAGAAAAATCAGCTGAGCAAGGAACCAAAGGAACACCAGAGCAGACACTCTAAATCTAATTTAACACCATGGCATTAATTCTAATTATTTGAGCCAAGAAAATCAGCAATGAATATCAATGTGCTTTCTTCACCATTAAAAAAAAAATGATAATTGAACAGAATTAAGAAATGACTTCAGAGTTTCCCCCAAGTCTCTCAAGACAATTGTGCAGTATCAAGATGGCCACCCCCTACATTGAGTCATGGTAGTGAGTTCAAGGAAGGGGAGTCCAATTTGCAAACTGTCAGCGTAAAGGGGGGCTGTTTTCTGCATTACCTTTAAAAATCAGCAGACAACCTCCTTACCATAAAAATCCAATTATTCCTTTCAGTTAATGAATTCAGGCATGATGCCAGAGCATACCTGACTGGGAGGACAATAAATAGTACTAAATGAATCCTGCCTGGAGGCTGCTGTGGGCCTAGAGTCCCTGATTCTGAAAAGACCAGGGTACCATTGTTTCTTGCTGAACTTCCCATCTCCTGCCAGCAGAGGGCACCAGTGTAATACCATTCCCAGCTGCGGAGCCTGGGTGGCAGGCACACACCAGCAATCTCTCCAGGAAGGACTCCCAGAGACAATGTGTGATAGGGTAGGAACAACTTACTGCGACTGGTTCCTACTATAACGCTGTCTTGCAGTTTAATTCTTACTTTTTTTGGTCTGTAAATTTATCAGAAAGTAAGTCTAGAAATACTGTTAAAATCAGCTGAATAAATAAAGTACAATTATTATTAATCTTTGGACTAAATTTAGTGTGGATGGTCATTTGTAGAGACCTTGTAAAGACATCAAAATCATTTTAGGAGCAAATATAATAACTTCAACCACCTCCTCTTTGAAGGCTCTAGTCACACCAAGTCACACTTCCCTCACTGACACAAGCTATTGAGGCTGCCCGGCTCACCACTGTTCCATAATGATGTCCATTTCTTTCCTTCAGGCCCCACCTGCCATCCTGGCCTCTGAATCACTTTTCCCCAATTACAGACTGCAGCTTGCAAGCAGGCACAAACTTACATTGATCTTGACTAGCCCTGAGTTCTTTCTCTTTTTGTCTTAAGAGACTTACTTTTTTTCTCCAACCAGGTTGTAACATCTATGATAAAAGATATTCATCACTTTTATACAGCTACATCCTGCTTAATGCCTAGTGCACAAAGGGAATGATACAGATTAATTAGTACAAATTATTTCAATGACAGTCAAATAAAATCCTTGGGACATCTGGATTCATCTTCTCTACTCTGATTCTAAATTAATATGTGACCATGGACAGACCATGCATCCTGAATCCTGGAACAAGCTTCATCTTTCACACAAACACACACATATACAACCTCTCCTAGAGATTGTTCAAATATAGTTGATCTAATCTTCATGAGTAATGGTCCCAGCTGGGTGTCTGATGAAAGACAGGGACATTCTCCTAAGAAAATCCTCTCTAGGCACACACACAGTATAACATGTTGCAAATTATTTCAGGAGATGAAACCTTTCTGAAACCCTCCAATTTCCAGGTTTAGGCAATTATAACTCTCCTTTCAGTTGTAAGACTGTAAGATTAAAATCCAAGATATGACAGTTTATGCCAATGACAGTTTATGCCAGTATTTACCTAGAAAGAGTATATTAGCTGTATCCCCTAAGGGTTCCCGACATTTTTTATCGAATCCTTGGACTGCAGTTTCTGAGGGACCAATTATATGAAGCCTAAATTAATCTTAACATCACTACCTGGTGGCCTTGGCTAACATCCAGGTTCAATCATTACTGATAATGTAAGGAGTTGGGAATGTTGCTGAGCTACAAAGCAGGCCAAATAGAATCGTCTCTGACTCCCAGAAGAGACTGCAAATCATTATGTGTCTCTCTTGCCGGTCATAAATCAAGTCATATTTGCACATTAGTTTCTGTTATGAAATCAGAGATGTAGTCCAAGGAGGAAAGAAAGTTTTCCAATAGCTTCAGTTGAAAGGAAGAGAAACAATAGTGATTTTTCTATTAGGCACTTACTATGTGCTCAATAAAACACCATAGCAGGCACTTTACATGTAATCTATTTAATACCAACAACCATTAGGTTCAGCAATGAGGGTATTCTATTACTTCAGGATGATAAAACTAATGTTTCAGCTAGTGACATAGAGCTGGTTAGGGACAGTGCCTTTGCTTCATACATATAGTTTTAATTCTAACACCTGTGATTTTTCTCTTGCATTGCTGCCAAAGAAGAGATTTGACTAAACCCAGGGCTGCTGTAATTCTATTATTACAGTATTCATTGAATAATAAATTTTCTTTTGTAGTACTTTATACTTTTTGAAATACTTCACTCAGGATCTCTTTATTTACTGGATGAGAGAAGCTTTTTAACTAACTATTTTATCTATGGGTGGAAGAGAGACAACGCTTGCTTTTACCATCTCCACTTTGAAGATCTGATCAGATGATCCTGTATGGAAAGAGGTAATAGCAGTATGAGGAGTAATTATTTCAGATCAGCAGAGGAAAAGTGAGACTAAATGATGTTAGTCGAGGGCTTACTCTGTACCCAATTCTTCAGACGTATTACACCATTAAATCCTAACAACTGCACAAGGCAGACTTCCTTATTTTCATCTTATAGATAAAGAGACTGGGGTTTGAACAAATCATTCGAACTTGCAGCGAGAAACCTGGAACTGAACCCAGGACTGTGCAATTCCAAGACGGCTTCTCCAAGAGGCATTCTAAGTGAAAAAGTATTTCTCAAATATTCCTTGGAATCCACAATACATTAGTAAAAACATAGGCTTATAAATATGGGGATAATGAAGCTCGACTCCTCTTTTCCTGACTGGAAGCAAGCAGAGGCAGTGGCTCTTGGATTGTGAGGCAGGGCTGGCTGGGCACTGATGCTGCAGAGGGCTCAAATGTGTGTGTGTGTGTGTGTGTGTGTGTGTGTGTGGTGTTGGTTGGGGGGCGGGGGTCTCTCCTTGGGGAGCCGGGCCCCATCTGCCACTTAGATCTGCTCAAAGACAGAAAATCCATTTGCCAGGAGCCCTTCAGGGCCTGCTGTTTGAGAAGCCAAGAAGAGCGAGTGCTAGTGATGGAAGATCTCTTAAAAACTATCAGCTGTTACCACCGAGGAAGGTAAATTTGCCCTGCTGGTGGCCAGGGAGCTTGTTGCAGCAGAGCTCTGGGGGATCCTGCGTGCATCTCGTCCACCTGCCTGTTCCTGCTCTTCACTGCCCCTCTGGCCCTGCTTCTTCCAAGCCTCAAACTTCTTCCCTCTCACCTCCACTTTCTCTTTACTAGCCTTCTTTCTCCTTTTGCTCCTTTGTTATTCTTTTTACTTCCTCTGATACTTCCATTTCTGGTTCCTCCCATTTTTCTCCTCCCTCTTCTTCCTCCCCTGTTGTACCCCATTCCTCTTTTCCTCTTTAATTCATTAACAGTCCCCATCCGCACCCTGCCTGCTTCTTCCTAGGAACCCACACTTATTTATTCTGACCAATTTTTCTTTTGAGTCAAATACCCTCCTTTATACTCAGAGTGTCTGGGTGCCTGGGAAATATCTAGAAATAGGTCATGAGAAGGAAGTTGCTGATTTATAACATTTAAAAGAAATGGGCCATAAGCAAATAAAATAGACAACCCTTCCTTTAAGTCAGGTTTCAAATTCGAAAAATGAAGTTGTTCCTTCCCTTCAAAGCTATTTATGAAGAGAAATCTCTCCACTGGAGAAATTGATACGACCAGTCAATCAGTGGGTGTTCATTGAGGATCTTCTATGTGCTAAGCTCTATTCAGAGCACTGTGCTAAAAGATGTCAAGCTCCTACCTTTAAGGAACAGAAAGTCTGTGACAGAGAGACAATAAACACTTCACAGAGATAAACAGTCATTCTAGACTTTAAAAATGCTACAGAGAAAATAAATTGGTTATTGTGGTAGACTTCATAAGGTGGGCAGGCATGGCTCTGTTCTGACCAAAAGGTCAGGAAAGTCATCTCAGATCAGGTGACATTCAAATGGAACCCTACATGCAAAGAGGCAGTCATGAGGAGAGCAAGGGAGGAAGCAAGTGCAAAGGTCCTGGGATAGGAATGAACTGAGTGCTTCCGAGACATTAAGGAAGCTAATAATGCTAGTGAGGAGTGCAGACGGGAAGAGCAGAAGAACCTAAAATCAGAAAGAAGAAGTCAGATCACAAGGTGCCTCATCAGCAATGGTGAAAATTTAGATCTTATTACTTAATACAACATTTGGAGGTGACTGAGACCAATCCTATCCATGACTGAACAATAGGATTATAATACAGGTCAGTTTTCTGTGGGCCTAAATAAGACACATAATCTATGTAATACTTATTGTGGAGATCAGTTTATATAAAATAAGATTAACTGACATTAATCATCTTTCTGGCCATATGTAGACAGAGTATCAGAGAAATTTCTTAAATTTGTGTTTTCAAAATGTAACTTAGAGCTCAGAGATGATTCATTTAGAGGGGAGGGGCAGAAGCAAAGGAAAAGGGGCTTTGGACATCTCTAGCCTACTCTACTACCCCCATGTCTTCTTCAACCATAACATCAGAGCATCTCTGCTTTAGGGATGGAAGTATAGATAGATGGATTAGACAGATAGATAGATAGATAGATAGATAGATAGATAGATAATTAACTCAATCTAATGGTGGCCAATCAGACTAACAATGTGGAAGACTTCTGCCCTCAATAATTGCTGACTAATCTTACCCCACCCTCTGTGAATATTTTACAATGTTTCTCCTACCATTAAAATCAGTATAAGGAAAGAAACGAGATAATTCTTTGTCTGCATTAGAAATTAGAAAAGTCAGCAATGGTTGCAATTCAAACTGAATCCTGAATTCACCTCTGAAAAAATTAAAATAAAGCAACTTTCAGGGCAGGGTTTGTGGCTCAGTGGTAGAGTGCTTGCTTAGTGCACGTGAGGCACTGGGTTCAATCCTCAGCACCACATAAAAATAAAATAAAGGTATAAAAAAAAGGTGGGGGAGAAACTTTCAATCCAATTCAAAAGATGCAACTTAGCTCACACTTTTGAGGACAATGTGTCCAGGCTCCAGAAGCAATTATTTTTCTTGCTGAATACCAGGTATAATTCTAAATTTTACCCTTTTCCTTAATCATTTGAACAAGTGAACGATGCTCAATATAAATGATTGCAAATGTTAAAGCTAGTTTTCATGGTATCACACACCTATGTACATAATTATGCAGTTCATAAATGGATATTTATGTGCTTCTATACCAAAACATTATTTGGGAGTTGATGATTGCTATTTTAGTATTTTATGAGTTACCAAATGTAAAATTAATTAAATCATTAAAATATATTGATTTTAGATATGCCAGAGCTTGTTCATGTATCATCATTGTCTATTTTGTATTTTTTATTTAGAGACAGGGTCTCACTGAGTTGCTCCTCAGTTCAATCACCAGTAACCCCACCACCCCATCCAGAAAAAAAAAATGATGAGAAGCCACATGTAGCTTGTCTATCACCTGCGCTATCTCTTCTCAGGATGTGTGGAAGCCCAATTCTAAACACTTAGCCCAATCGTTGACTTCTAAGGAAAAATTGCTAACATCACATTCTAACTTCTTGTTCAGTGGCAACATATCAGTGGCCTGAAATCAGCCACGACGGGAGTATTTACACCACAGATATTGGCAGACAATAAAATCAGGGCCTTTAAAAGTTTTTTTTCCACTTGGTTTTCATCCTAGAAAAATATAATTACCCCCATGGAGTGAATGCTGCAGCCACACTGCTAAACTCTATGCTCTCTTAACGCTTTAAGTCAGAATAGAGTTTCACTCCACAGCCCTTTTTTTGTTTTGTTTTATTTTATTTTAAGAGACAGGGTCTTACTGAGTTGCTTGGGACCTCACTAAATTGCTGAGGCTGGCTTTGAACTCATGATCCTCCTGCCTCAGCCTCCCAAGCCGCTGGGATTATAGGCTTACGCCACAGCGCTCAGCTCTTTTTGTCTTTTTACCAATTACATGAGTTATTTCAAGTTGCAGTATAGGCATGTGGAAGAATCTTATCAATCTTCCACTCTGCTGTGGTCTATAATCTGAATGGCTCACAGGCTGTACACAAATTATATTTGCATTACTGCAGAAAAGGGGAATAGACAATGGGGGTGAGAAAGAAAGCCTGCATTCTGAATCAACATTGTTGATTGGGAAATTCATCCTATAGTGGGCAGCAGCAGGTTGGGTAGACTCTGACCCACCTTGTAAAGATTACTTGAATGTGTCAGATGAGGGAAAGGAGCCAAGGAAACTGGCAGATTATTCCTTCCCTGGGTGTACCTGTCACACACTGACAAGAACCACCCACAGGTCACTCATGGGGCGGGAATGAAATTAATTACCTGCTTTTAGAAGGGAGGAGCCTTGCTTTCCTCTAGTTCTCAATATGTTTCTAAACATGATGCAAAATGCTCACATTGTCTATGAAGCCCAAATTGGTTTGAATTCTGGCAACCACAGGGAAGACTTATGGCTCAGAGTTTCCAGTGAGCTTCTGTTCTCAGCATCCAAACTAGCAGAAAGGTTGGTGGCACTGGACCTTTTTGTTTGAGCAAGTGTCTGCTTCCCTTTGCTACTTAGCATCTGCATACGAAGTGAGATATTATAACTAAGGCTTTGTCAAACTCTTAGAAGTAGAGGTGATTTTGAGATATTATCTGTCAAATATTTTTTGTTGTTTTATGAAAGGGTAAACTCACACTCAGAGAACCTAAAGAATTTGTCTGCACAAAATTTTAAGGTTAGAATCCAGTCTTTGGGTAAGTTTAGGACTTTCTCTACTGAATGATACTACGTATTCCTTCTTAACTCATTCATCAAATACTTATTGATTATATCCTATCTCCGAGTCATTGAAATAGATGCAAGAGATTCAATATTCAACAAAACAGATCATGGAGCCATTTTTTCCACAGAGTGTTAATTTTAAATATTTCCTGCTAAACTATGACTTTTAAATTATTTGTATTTTTTTATTAATTCAAATAAAACGTGGCTTCTCAAGTTTTGTGATAAATGATATCCCTTTTCATTACTTACATTTTGTCCTTCAAGACTCAGATGATGAAACCTTTATACCAAGACATCTCCCTCTAATTAGCTTAAATAGAATTTTAATTGTTTGACACCATAAATTTCATCATTGATGGTCTTAGTCACAACTTCTTGTCTTCCCTATCCCATTGTAGATTGAACCAGCAGAGAAAGAACAATTATTCTCCACAGACACCCTCCAAACACTCTCAAACAGAAAGATATTCCTGGAGCCATTCTCATTCCCATTCCCATTTCTTATTGCCCAAAAGGTGAAGAAAATGTGTAGCTCATTGTTCTTCTAGATTTTCTCCGATATCCTAAAGCCTTGGGAAGCCTTGCTACAAGAGAAGTACCCTTGTATTGAACATGATTTCTAAGGAAGGTAAATAGCCTTCGTTGTGTATGTTTTCCTCCCTAAAAATACTTTTAGAACTCCATTCCCCTTCTTGGCCACATGATGTGAGATGATCAAACTGAAATATTTTATCTTCTGCCATCCCTGATTTTGCAACTTGAAAACTAAAAATAAGTATTAGAAATGATGAGGCTGGGCATGGTGGATCACACCTATAATTCCAGCAGCTTGAGAGGCTGAGACAGGAAGATCACAGGTTCAAAGCCAGCCTCAGCAATAGTGAGGCATTAAGCTACTCAGTGAGACCCTGTCTCTAAATAAAAAAATAAAAAATAGGGCTGGGGATGTGTCTCAGTGATTGAGTGCCCCTGAGTTCAATCCCTGATAACCCCACTTCCACCATCCAGAAAAAAAAAAGAAAAAAAAAAAGATGAGCAGCCACATATAGCTTGTCTATCACCTGTGCTATCTCTTCTCAGGATGTATGGAAGCCCAATTCGAAACACTTAGGCCTGCTATCCAGTTTCACAACTGGTTGAGGATACTGTTACTGTGAATATAAGTTAAAAAAAAAGAATTAGAAGAAAGTTGCATTATACCTATTCATATAGTGTTTATGTTTTAATGACAGTCTAGGGACAAGATTTTTAAAAGCTTATCAGATGTCTTCCAGATGCTTCCTTTGCTCCACAAGAATCTAAGTTTTTATAAGCTCCTGAAGATGTTTTAATTACTTCATGCTTTAATTACTTAATGAAATTAGGTGAATATAAAAGTAAATTCATTTACTTTAATAAAAGTAAATTAATAACATTAAGTCTAAGAGGAAAGTGAAAATTCTAATGGCCAATTATGGTCAACATAGCTGTGGACTTGCATTTCAGAAACAGGATTAAGAAGAATATAAGCAGGAGAACAACCATATCAGAAAATATAACTTTCAATTCTTTATTTTCATTGCTAGTGTAAAATGAATGTCTCAAGGAACGCCATTCAGATTTCCTTGTTGTCTGTTGGGCCTCCCGTGTAACTATTTGCTTTCTTAGAGCTGACTTTTCTTAGATTATTTTCCACTCTATCCCAACTTCTCTACTATCAACCCCTTCTCCCAAACCCACTGTGTAATAAATAAGAAAATAAGAAACTACAGTAAGTGAGGTGGTTGAGACACCAAATACCCCACTCTGCAAAGATGCCTACTTGGTCTCCATAGCAAGCTTGCCTCTTGGACTAGGAAGGCAGAGAAGAACTAGGCAAACACACTTTCTTTACAGTATCTGAACTAAGGCCAAGAAAGAGAAAGCCTGACCTGAAATCAGCAGACTCTCATCAAGAACCCAAATCTCTTGATTTTAGGTGACATCACTCTGTTATGCTAAAAATACAGAGCTATGGCTCCATACATATTCTGCAAGATATTGGATCTATTAAAAACATACTATCCATCAACATTATGAAAACAACTATGACAGCTCTTTCAAATAAACCCCCAAATAGATATTTCTTAGAGAGCCAAGGTTTGTTGTTGTAAGACCGATAACTGGTAAAAGCTTTTATGAAGAAAATCATAGTTCAAAGTTTCTTGACCACATGAATTGAAATGAGGTTCAGTGCCTGATTTAGTTATTTTGTTGTATGGGGGTAGGATTGGAGATTAAACCCAGAGGAATTTTACCACTGAGCTACATTCCCAGTCCTTTTTTCCTTTTTCCCTTTAAAACAGGATCTCACTGATTGTTTAGGAACTCTGTAAATTGCGAAGGCTAAGCCTCAAACTTGAGATCCTCCTATCCCAGCCTCCCGAGTTGCTGCTGGGATTACAGGTGTGTGCCACCACACCTACCTAGTCATTTTCTTTCTTTCTTTCTTCTTATTTTTTTTCCTTGTCTTTTGAGCCCAGGGACACCCTTTTAAAATATTTTATTTAGAGATAGGGTCTCACTAAGTTGCTTAGGGCTATGCTAAGTTGCTGAGCCTGTTTTTTGAACTTGTGATCCTCCTGCCTCAGACTCCCAAGCCACTGGGTTTACAGGCATTTGCCCCATGCTCAGCCCAGCTACCCATTTTCTTTCAACATAAAATTAAAACATGACTAAGAATGATGGCAAAAGGTACACAGCCTTTCAAATCCCCCACTTCTTTATGCTTTAAACCAGATAATTTGAGGAAATCTTCAAGGACATAGTTCTAGTAGCTTTAAGCAACATGATTGGTTTCCTTTTCTCTTCCACTCTCTCTGGCTCCAGGAAGTGTTCTTTCTTCATTTAATGAAATTGTGACTGAGAACAAAACAAGAGCAATGACCACTCAACACTCTCTAGTCCATTAGGTTCAGGGCTCTGCTCTTGCTCCATGGTTAGCCACAGGCTTATTGTGCAACTCTTGGGCTCTTTTTTCTTCCTTTTCTCTGTTTTTTAAAAATATGTCTAGAATTGTGTGTGTGTGTGTGTGTGAGAGAGAGAGAGAGAGAGAGAGAGACAGAGAGAGAGAGACAGAGAGAGAGAGAGAGAGAAGTTGCATGTACATGTAGAGAAAAAAGTAAAATACTTATGAGTACCAATTATGTCTGAAAAACATTCTATGTGTTAAGAAATATTGTTTGATTCTCAGTGCCAAATATAATTTCACAACTTTAAAATCGGGGAGGCTACTTACATGCCCTTCTGTTTATTAGCTTCTTTTATGGGGTGATAGAAATAATTTAATGAATAATGAAAGAATAAACAGAAACCCTCAACAATGTGAGTTTTGCTGGGCACAGTGGCACATGCCTGTAATCCCAGCAGCTCGGGAGGCTGAGGCAAGAGGCTCACAAGTTCAAAGCCAGCCTCAGCAAAAGTGAGGGGCTAAGTAACTCAGTGAGATCCTGTCTCTAAATAAAATACAAAAAGGCCTGGGGATGTGGCTCAATGGTTGAGTGCCCCCAAAAGAAAAAAAAAGAAAAAAAGACAGGAAAATGCATTTCATGACTCTAAAACCAATTTCTTCATTCTCTCTGTGCTTGCTTCCTTTCTTAACTAAAGAAATAAAGACTGTTCTCCAAATTATCTTTTCTACTATTCTTTAATATTTTAGTTACGCATATCATAAGCTTTTCCAGATCCTTTGGAAATGTGCCAAAGAGGGGTAGGTAGATCTGACTAAGAAAATAAAAAAGATACTAATTCTAATAAGCTGAATTTAGGGTAGAAATTGTGTAGAATAAATAAAATTACTTTCATCCATTTGAGATATTAAGTTTTCAATTTCTAATTTTCAGTTCCTCCAGGCACAGTTGGCAAAATCAGTAATATTTCTGTTAAGAACAACCAATTTCATCTGGTCTTTACAGCTCTTTTAGGTCTAATAAAACAGCACTGGAAGCACTTCTGAAATGATAACCTAAGAATCAGAACTAGTTTAATATTCCTTTTAATTCTGAGATGATGGAACTGTGAGTGAATTATGATCCAGGATGATGGTAGTTATTGGATACCTATCTGTAAATATGATCGCTAATAATTCACAGATAAGAGTTGGGATTAAAACATGACATTGCGGTCTTCAGACATTTCTTTTCTTTTTGTTCCTTCCAGAACAGCACTTGTCACAGATCAGCATGTGACTCAGCCACTAGACTGTTGTTGTTTGTTTTCTGGTTCAACACATCTTAGCCATTGAGAATGATTAAGTGCCACATCATCCATAATCCTCAACTTCCTCATCTTTAAGTGGAGAAGGGGAAATTACATTATTTATACCACAGAGTGGTTATGACAATGAAATGGGATAATTCCTAGCACCTAATAAAGAGCTCATTAAATGCTACCTCTAGTTGGACTTTTACATTTTAATCCTTAAAATACTTTTAAAATTAACTATCTTATCCTGTCATTTGATGACACCCAGAGAAGCAATACATTGCCTAAGGTCCCAATTGGATGGCAGAAATATTATACCCAGAATCCTGATCTCCTTATTCCTGTCTAGTGTTCTTCCCCTACATACCTTATAGAACATTATAGAATGGAGAACGCCCTATAAATGTCCCTATTGGTATCTCCCTGAAATAATTGGAAAGTGTTGCAATTACCAAGATAAGGAAAGAAAAATGCAGCAATTGAGATAAAACAACAACTTAAATCAAGGCAAAAGTTAAGGTAAGGATTTAGAAGTTCATCAATTTGACCTCTGGTTTGTCATGGACTGTGTCTTTGGAAAGAACACCCAATGACTTTGCCTTCAGAATGTAAAAATAGTAAGGAAAATATTATCAAATGACACTGGATTATTCTCAAGAAAAGCCAATAAAAATGATTAGCAATATAGAAGTGTTCCGTAAAAGCTTAATAATCAACAGTATTTAAGCAGCATACCACTAAGTATCTGACAGGATGCCCATGTTTTATAAACAGCATTTATGGACTTTCACAACTCAAATGTTCTCTCTTTATGAGTTGCGTATAAATTTGGGAAGTGGTTGAAACCACATTTCAAATCAAAACCGTTTATGAGGCACCCTGCCAAATAAGTGTAAATATCCCTGGGAAATCTCACATCGAACACACAGCTCAGTAGAAATGGAGCTGTTTTTCTGGAAAGCTAAGAGGTGAATGGTTCCTTTGGGTCTTAGAAAAATGTTGTTCTGGGAAACATAAAGAATTTCCCTAAACCCAAAAATGTGGGATGGGTATTTCATTTTTTTTACACATAATTATCATTCTAGATTTTGCATCTCTTCTTTATGCTAGTAATTTGGCTACTGTGATACACATTACATAAAACTTATTTAATAGCATAGATCAAAACTGCACCTTGGCCACTGAAGCACTCATTCATATTTTGTCCTGAAGTATATTAGCATACAGAGGTATTCCACACCTATTTGCATAATTTAATTGAGGTTATCAATGATAGTTTTAAAAGCTATCTCTTTAATTTCCACAACCAAATGAGAAACCTCTAAGATCAAAGGATCACATCATATTCATTTTTGTGACACCAATACCTAGCACAGCAGAAAGTTACTACAAATGGAAGGGAAAAAAGGAAAGAAAAATAGAAGGGAGAAGGACCATAAACAAAAGGAGAAGAAGAGAGGGAAGGAAGAAAAAGAAAAGGAGGAAGGATGAAGATACTAATTTTTCTATTACAATAGAGAATGGCAAACAGAAAATTTCCTCCTCCCCAGATCATTACTAATGAGCCCTATTTGAAAGATGTAATGAGACCATGAAAATAAAAAATGCAGCTAATATCAACCCACAGGACATCTAGAGTAACTCAGAGTTATACTTCCAACTAGCACCTATCAAATACCCAATCACCATCACTTGTTGACAGCCACATGGAAGGGTTACCTTGGAATACTATATCCCTGAATATGGCCACAGCATCCATTTTGGAGTCCTCTACGGGGGAAAGTCAATAGGCTGTCTTAGAGAAGACACAGTAGAGAACTCCTTCATGGAGAGCCAATGAGCACACTGCTCAGCAGGAGACTCAAAGGACATAATCACTAAAAGGGGCTCAAAAATTCTCTCCTCATGGATGAAGGGGGCAGTGTCCTACAGATACTTTAAATGCTTCTCTTTCTATAAAGGAATCATCATCAGAAACACACTGAGCTAGTGGCACACACCTGTAATACCAGTGGCTTAGGAGGCTGAGGCAGGAGGATCACAAGTTCAAAGACAGCCTCAGCAACTTAGCAAGGTCCTAAGCAAGTCAGTGAGACCCTCTCTGTCTCTAAATAAAATATAAAAAAGGGATGGGGATGAGGCTCAGTGGTTAAGCACCCCTCAGTTCAATCCCCAATACCAAAAAAATGAACACACTGAAATCTTTTGGTGATAGGCACATATAAAGCTGGGCGGGCAGAGTGGTGAAAACAGGAAGGGGAGATATGTTTGTTTATATTAAAACCAAAAATATTAAAAAAGAAGAAAATGAACTAATTTCAAAGGTCCTCAGTGCAAATGGCATCCATCAGTTATAACTAGACCACAAATACTAAAAGAAGAAAAATACATGACATATTTATAATTTACAAATCATTTCCATATGAATTAAAGCAGTGATCAGATTTGATTCAAACTGTTTGATCCTCTTACTGGTAGAAATTATTTTCTTAGATTCTTTCTTTTGAATTATTTTGCTGCCACCTCCACTGTACACTCTTAGCCTCTCTCTGTGTGCCCCTCTAGGTAGCCATAGAATTCTAAATCAACCCATGGTAACCATCCATTTCCAAACAGGATAGCCCAATTGCAAGCATTGCTGTTTTAACCTAGGTGAGAATGAAGCTGAATGGGAGATGGAGGAAATGTGACACAGAGCCTCTGGGAATTTGGGACTGATATGAAGTGATAGATCTCCTTGTCAGATTTAGTTTCTGTGATTCTGTGCTATTCACCACAACTAAGCAATTTGTGCTTGTCATAAATAGCAGGCAACGCTAATAGATAACTCAGTCCAGAAAGAAACTATAGACAGCATGTTAGAATCTAACCAGGAGGACAATATCTACCCAAAGCTAAGAAACAATATAAATAAACTGCCCTTGCTGATTGCCTTCAAGTTGAACTTCAGCTACACTTCCGATCATCTTGCAATGAGTGTTACACAATCCCATTAGTTGAGATAATTTTCAAATGGAATTTGTATAATTTAGAACACGGTATTATCTCTATTTACTTACAGTGATCAGACACATTGTAAATCAAATAACTGAATAAAATTTTTAAAAGGTACAGGAGAAATATATGAATGGTGAACAAAAATTATTTTCTATAAATTAAATCTAATTAATTTTCATTGATTCAACTTTTGACATTTATTAAGCACTTACCCATAAAATAGTCCATTTACAATAATCATTACTTGAAAAATAGCAAAATGAAATTTCCTTACATTACATATTAGACTTTTCATTGATTCAAGAGGTCCTTCTTGCTATCAGTCTCAGTCAAGGATAGATTCCTAAAATCACATCATGTCTTTGTATATATACTCAAAACTTTAGAAATCCTGGTGAAAATATGGTCTGAGCAATGCCAACTATGTTGTGCATTTAAAGGCATAATTAATTTCCAAGGTTTATATAATGACATGACACATAATTGTCCCTATGCAGAATGTTTTCCAGACAAGAAGCTCAACCCTTAAAGAAAAGGAATTAACACCACTTATTTTGCTGAGTAGATTAAAACGAACACCCCATTCTTTATCACATACCTTACCTTTTCTGGGGAAAAATTCCCATCTTCTTAACCACAAGGTCAGGCCCCTGGGGCAGGTACATAGTTACAATAAAGATTTAAAATAAGTCACTGGTAAAAAGAAGCATGAGATAGTTCTGGAGCTAGAGTATGAGAGTATGCCAATAACAGTGATAACTAATACATTATAGATTCTTACAGGATTTTAGGGGTAAGATAAAATAAATAGAACTGAAAATATCTAGAATGATTGATTATCTGCCATCCTGTAGTATCTAATTTGGAGAAATGGCTATCAAAGCAAATGGTCAGTGGTTAATTTCCTGATCCATCTGATAGCAAAATGCCAAAATATATCCCAGACCAATCTCATAAAGTAGTTCCTCTCCCAAGGGCATACTGTGGTCTAGTCTATATTTGGACCCTTGGTCACATGGTTGGTTAAATCTCTGAGGCTCTAAAGCGGTAAATCCAAACTTTTAAGTTGGTACAGAAAAAACTTTACCTCTAAGGATCTTTGGGGTTGAAAGGCCAACTAGAGAAAGACCTAGGAGACTGTTGACATCCTTCATCACTGTGAATTTGTTAGGGTGAGGGACAAATCTAGTCTCCAGAGAAGAAAGTTCCATTCTATTCCAATTCTGCAATGGCTTTTTGTGCAGTAATAGTGGAAACCCTCAAACTTGAGTTACAGCTCCAAACCAAAGAGAATCCAATAATCATAGTCAACATTGAATTATTTATGCATATGAAAGAAAATAGTGTCTTCAAAAGGAAAATAATAATTTACGTTTGACTTCGCAACACGTATTTGGAGTTGTTTTTTTTTTTTTTTTTTTTTTTTTTGCTTTTGCTTTTGGCAATATCAACAGACTTATTTGCATAATTATGTTTGACCTCAATTAATGTCACAATTAACATTCTCTGAGCCTACACACACTAATACACGTTACTTACCAATTGATGGTGGGTGGAATGCCCAGAAACATATTGTAGGATAGGGAAAAGTGGTCTGAGATTATGTTTTTGCTGTGGGCAATTCACACACTAGATAATCTGGTTCAATAGTGTTGGCTATATTCACACCTCTCTCTCTCTCTTCCTGGAGCCAATTAATCACATTAGCTAATCTCCATCCATAAAAAATATATGTAGCCTCAGTAATTACTTATTAAACTAAGTCTATCAGCACACTGAATATTTTCTTTTCACCAGAATTATCTAGCTTGACTGTTTATATCAATCCAATTAAGCTCTCTCTAGCCCTGGCTGCCATACAGATCTTTCTGAGTTTTCTCTCAGCCTTGGAGAAGAAATTTGGGGGGGAAATTAAACAACTCCCTTGCTTCCCAGTTAATTCTATCTAGACGTTTCCCCTCTCCCCTGACAGTCAGGGGGGCCTGGCCATCTGAATGGATGCCCTGGAGCATCCGCCCACTGCATAGCTCACCTATCTTCTCTTCGGCTTGGCTGCTCTCGGCAGTCTCCGTCGGAGGCTGGGCTGTTGCCTTGACGGCAGCATCCTCTGCAGCAGGGGTGGTGGCAGCAGCAGCAGTGACAGCAGCAGGCACATCGGCTTGTTTAGGCTCCTCCTTGGCGGGCACGTCTTCGGCCTTGGAGGACGGCGAGTTGTCAGTGGAAGCTTTAGCGGCACTTTCTGTCTCAGCAGAGCCGGCCTTCTCCTCCGAGGGGGCAGGTGCCTGGGGGGCCGCCTGCTCGGGGGCAGCATCGGGGGCGCCCTCCGCTTTCTTCTCCTCGGAAGGGGTGTCTCCTGCTTTGCCGGCCTCGTCAGCCTTGGCTGGGGCCCCTTCGGCAGCCGGGCCTTCTCCCTCCTTCTTCCCCACCCCGTCGGCAGCGGGGGCTTCCTCCTTCTTCTCATTAGCTTCGGCCTCAGCAGCTTGGGCATCGCCCTTCTTCTCTCCTTTGAGCTTTTTCCTTGTTATGTGTCCACGGAAGCTAGCCTGAATTTTGGTCGCGGCCTTATGAGCTTTGTCTTCTGGTTTGATTCCATCTTGTTCAATCTTTTGGTCCTCATCATTTTTTTCCACCTTCGTGGAGAAAAGAAGGGGGGGGGGGAGAAAAAAAAGAAGTTCGAGTAATGTGCTTTTCCTTCAAGTCACAACATTCGACAAATCTGTATTGAGTCATTTATCCTGTGCCAGGCACCATACTGGGAGTTAGGGAATCAACAACACTCTGACGTTCAAGTCAAGGCTCCTCTCTCCCACAGTATTTTATGGGGATTCCCTTGACCTTCCAGAATCACTGGCATTATTTCATACTTACTTCCTTTCTCCAGCTCAATGTTACTCCACTGCCAAACTAACACTTTGGCTTTAGATGTACCTTCAAGATTCAAATCTCATTCACCGTAGGCTCACCAAAGAGCTCTGAAAGATTAGGATTTTAGTATCTCTGAGAGCAACTCTTTTTGCTCTCGGAGATACTAAAATTGTAAAACTTTTTAAAAAATTAAGTAAAAGTCTATATTCACCTCAAGAGTTCAAACTTAATAAGGAAATTAATATTTTTTAAAAAATAGTACAGTAAAGGTTTACATAGTAAATCCCATCAGGATTTTATACAAAATACAAATGAATTCCAGGACTTTGAAGGTTTTGTGCAGAATGTGACAATTCAGAATACTGGTCATAAAATTATATCTAACTTTCTTCTATGTGTGGTCCAACGTCAGTAATAAACATATCAAACCTTTGAAATTTGAATATAGAAAACTGTTGTTATTTTTTAAATTAAAAATGAGAGCTGCTTTTCCATTTTTCAAAAAGCAGTATAGATTTACTAAACCACAATTTCTTATCCCCAAAGCAATGTTAAACCTAAAATTAGCTTTCATTATCATAATAAAATCAACCTAGTATGAAAGACAAGAGACTAGAATGCAATATTGTGTGCTTGTGTGTGTTTCTGTGTGTGTGTGTGTGTGTGAGTGTGTGTGTAATGTTGGAGATTGAATCCAGGGTTGCTCTACCACTGAGCTTCATACTCAGACCCTTCTATTTTCAAATTTTGTAACAAGGTCTCACTAAGTTGAGGAGGCTCTCCTTGAACTTATGATCCTCCTGCCTCAGCCTACTAAGTCCCTGGATTATAGGTGCTCACTGTGGATGTATAGAATGCAAAATTTTTGGATGGCAATATTTGCAGCCTTACATGTGCTGCAAATGATGTTTTCCACTTGGAAAATAAATCAGAAGATAATAATATAAGGTAAATAAGGTACAATCTAATAGTAGTGGGGAAGAAAAGTCTGCACAAGTACACAAGTTTCTCTATAGCTCCATTGCTTATCTTGGTGATCCAGCTAGCTAATGACAGTACCCATTAATTCCTTCCTTTAACTTTTAAACATTTAACTTTTTCTTGGTTTGTGAACACTCTTCTAGCTACTGAGATATATAGCAATTACCAGTATCTTTCCTCCAAAAGGCCACTAGTAAAAGAGTGTTTATCATGTATAATGTCCTGTGCTTAGTCCCAAACTTGGCCTTAGCCTTGAACTTGGCCTTAGCTGCAGTTAAGGAGGTAAACCACAGTAGCCAAAACACAGTATGTTTTCCACCTGCCATACCAGCTGTGCCCCAGTGACCCAGATCCTGCTAATCATGATGTAGTCCTGTTTGACATTCTTTGGACAAGCACACAGGACTGTTATTGTTTAAAACAAGGTACAGGATTGATGATTTTCTCAGTAAAATTCAAGATAGGTTTTCCTTCTTCTTCAGTTAAGCATACATGTATCCACACAAAGAAGGGAAAGGTAGGGGGAAAGCACTTTGGAAAAGCCCCTCCTATCCCCCTCCTCCCAGCCCCATGATGCAACTGCTTCTCCCTCTGCTACACTACCACCTTGCCGCCATCCTGCTGTTCTTGATGATTCCTACTGGGATGCACACAGCACAATCTGGGGCATAGGAGCAGCTGTCTCTGCCAGGAGCTCTCTGCTCAGAGATGGAATCATAACCCTGTAAAATTAACAGTTGTGAATGGAGCATGGAGCCAAGATGCTGTTATTTATTTTATTCTATCTTGAGTTTTCTGAATGAGACACTATCTTATACGTTAGGACATCTGTACTTGGGCACTGATGCCAAGTGGTTCTCCAATACAAATGCTGCTCCTCATAAAGGTTAAAAAAAAAAAAAAAAGATTATTTCAGAGTCAGCAGGTGTACAGAAAAGACCCTCTAGTAACTCAAGAATTCTTAGAGCTTTGTTTTCCCTATAAAAACATGAAGAGGATGAAGCACTTTAAAAAGCTGGAAAATACAAAAATAAGAAAGCTGAGAATCTGCATATAATTTAAAAACTACACAGAGAAAGCAAAAGCTCTTCTCAATTCTCCTCTTTCACAGAGCATCTGCTACTTTGACTTTACAGATGATCAGGATTTAAGTTGGTGTCTATAGCATCTCTGTTAAAATGACTATCTAGAAAGGTTCAGACTAGACTTGGATGCTTATCCAATAATTTGACTGCTAATCAGGAATATAAAGAAAACAAGAGAAGAAGATGAGAAAATCAGGAAAGACCAACTACAGTCAGGAGGGAGAAGTGAAGCCAATTCCATAAGATCCAGGTACCCAAAAAGGTAGGTAGGTAGGTCCACTCAAGGAGATGTTCCAAGTACTCCACAGACATGCAGCTTCTCCTGGAGGATCTCAACTTCATTAGAGATTTAAAGAAACTAGATATTAGGGGCTGATTGGGAAAAAGACAACCACCACTCTAAATATTTTCCAGATAGATTGAAAAAAAAGAGGAAAGGGGAAAGGAGTGGTGGGAACAGAGTAGAAAGGGGAGATGGGTATAAAATGTGGATGTAAAACAGACAAGACTGGGTTGGGTATGTGTGTGTCTCTTTTGCATTTGTAATTGATTCTGTTAATAAGGCTTAAATTACAGGCTATTCTTCTGGTAAAGATCTTTTTGTCGTACTTAAAGTAACTGGTCCGGAAGTGTATTTTGTTAAGGGAGGAGTCAAGGAGAAAAAGAGCATTTCCCTAGATTGGTTGCTGGGGTAGTGCAAGGTATGGGGATACTTAAAACTTTCCCCCTCAAGAAAGAGAAGAAAAGGGACATTTAAGCCCAGAGAACCAGAGATCACCAGAAAATTCAGCACAATGCTTTCAGTTTCTAAAAGGGGAATACATAGCTCTCAAAAGTTAAATGACTTCCAGAATTCATAGAGTGAGTGAGTCAGTGGCCTAACTTTTATTTGAACTCGGGTTCTCTTCTCTAAGTTCACCTACCTTCCAAGTTCAACTTTATTGCACCTAGAATAGTTTGGAATTTCCTGTAGCAGAAAATCCATAAAGCATCATATCAACATTCTCATTCATTTACTCATTTGACAATTCTGAATTTTTATGCTAAGCACTACAGGAATGCACATGCAATACACACACGCACACAAACACACATTCACATGTGAGGAGATGGATGCTGTCTCTACCCATGCAGGATTCTTTCTTAAGTACACTTAAATAACTTCATAGTAATGTATCGATAATTTTCCAGAAATTCATAGTAGATGTCTGATCTTACTCTCAACTTGTAAAATAAGACCAATAGTCCAAAATTATGAGTTCCAAATGGAAGATGTTCAGAAAAGGGATCAGTGTTGAATGACTAGAGATTCAGCTCATAAGTTTCAGTAAATATTGATTTCTTTTTTAACTCAGTCTTGCCACAGATAAACTTTGTGCTAAGCTCCGATGTTTTCTGAGGGAATTTCAAGATTCTTTGATTTTACATGGAATTCTCGCTATCTGTGAATTAACTGAAGGGGACATTAGATGTAGTACATCATATGTAGAAAGAGTATCATTATGAATTGCCATGATCATTTCATGAATCTTTATTGCTAAGGTTTAATTTTTTTAATGAATGTTGTATTTACAAGCTGTGTAATTTGTGAAATTTATAGGAAACCCAACTACATGAGCACTTGATTTTTCAGAAAAACATTAAGATCTTGGGTGAACATTGGTCTGATGAAGTAGTACCATTATCCTAACATTTTGGAACCTAGTTAAATTTCTAAATTGATTAGACAAAAGAATGATAATTTTTATTGACATTTAATAATCACAGATGAGAAATCCAGAAAAATCTGTTTGAATATGCAGTTTTGTTGCTCTGGTTAATGTTTCCTTTCTCTTTGGGCAGAAAGAAGGAATAGACAACTTAAGTTTTATTCTAAAATGTCCAAACATTTGCATCCATTATGTTACAAAGAGCAGTAGGCAAAACCCCATGGCTTTCAGAACTAAAAATAACATCATTCATCTTCCTGGGATACCTCAATCCATTTAAATTTTTCCAATTATCATAGGAATACCTCGACCTTCCAAGCAAAGAAAAACTTGGCGCTCTCTCTTCTGCTGTTACTAAAAATAATACTATTATAGCACTTCCAATGTTTTTTTTAAGTATTGATTTTTAAATGCCTTTAAAATTATTGACAAATACCAATTCTTCTAAGAATATCTTTAGTAAACCAAATTGTTGTCAAATTGAACCCAAGACATTTTTGAGATGCAAAATTAAAGAGGCAAAGATATCCTAAGAATGCTTTCTTAAGCATGTTTTCATTTTCATGCTCATCCGATTTTTACGTACCCTGAGAAGCAGAATAAAGTGTTGGTGGATATACATGAAATCTGGCCAGCATCTAGTTATGGCTCATTCTACTTTTTGTTAATAATTTAGTGTGTTAAAATCCACATAATTTCACTCTGTTTTTAAGCATCATTGATACTCTTTCTATATACTTTAGAGAAAATATCCAAGTACAGTAGAGCTTTTATACTTTGTTTGAACCTAGTCAAAGACCAGAAATACAGTAGAGTGTCCCTAATAAATGAAAAAAAAATGGAGGATGGATAAACTTCCTCCAGTTCTATAGATGAAATATCTTTGCATGTTTCTGGGCAATGTAGGAAAGCAGGTGTTATTTAAAAGATGAATAGTCACATCTGGGATACATAGGGATCCCTCAACACCAAGTCTGGTTTGAAGGTCTAACTATGAATGGAATGAGAAGCAGAAAAGGAAACTTGAAAATGCTGACAGAGGGGTAGTGAAGGAACTCCCAGGGGACACTGAGCCACATTCCCAGCCCTTTTTATTTTTTATTGTGAAACAGGGTTTCTCTGAGTTGCTGAGGCTGGCCTCAAACTTGTGATTCTCCTATCTCAGCCTCCCAAGTAGTCGGGATTACAGATGTGCCCCACAGCACCCCATCCTTATCCCCTTTAAATAAATGTATAGCATCATACTACAGCTTCAGAGTCATAATAGTGGACAAGCAATGTTCATTGATTGACTGACTACATAAGAAAACCAAATATCCTATGTAATTGTAATGTTAATTTTTCAGGAAATAGCTAGTGATTAAAAGATAAGTCTTTGGTCCATTTTCATATATTTCTTATTTAACCTGTATGGCTCACATACTTCCAAAATAATATGAGACAGTATATTTAGCACATTATAAAACACTATTGGAGAAAAATTCAGTTTCCATTCAGAAAAGTTTTCTTTCAGTTTATTTTGTATATTTGCAAACCTATTTTCCACAGAGACAAAAAGAGAAAGGTAAAAAGCACATTACAATGGACATCTTCTAACAGATAAAACTCAGTATATAAGAAAGATATCTATTTTGCTGCTGATTCCCCATTTTCTAGAATGGTACCTGACACACAGCAGGTGCTCAATTAATATTTGCTTAATGAATCAAAAATTTCAGCTTCTAAAGTAGCATCACTTCACAAAAATGGAACAGGAGGCTGAGGATTGCAAGTTCAAAGCCAGCCTCTGCACTTAGCAAGGCCTAAGCAAATTAGTGAGATCCTATTTCTAAATAAAAAATAAAATGGGCTGAGGATGTGGCTGAGTGGTTAAGTGCCCCGGATTCAATCCCTACTACAAAAAAAAAAAAAAAAAAAAAAAAAAAAAACCAGACAGGACAGGCAAAGAAGTTGGGATTTCTTTGATTGATTGATTGATTGATTGATTTTTTAATATGGAACATTTCAGGAAGTTTCATGTCATCCTTGCACAGGGGCCATGCTAATCTTCTCTGTATCATTCAATTTTAGTATATGTGCTGCCGAAGCATGCACTGAGATTTAATTTTGTTAACTTTTATTAAAATTCTTCACTTCCCAATGATAAACTTCAAGAGCATCTGATTAAAATAAATGTTTTTCCAATTATAGATGTGAATTCGAGGGGTCCAACAGGAGAGACTTAACAAAACTGTTGACATGCCATTAATAATAACAGTAACAAGCAGTTAGAAATAGCAAAGATATAAACAACAAAGATAAAGACAACTGACATTCATCTTTCTATGTATTAGATAGACTCATATCAATAAAATTAGTTTTCATGGGGAATTGTTGAAGAATCTCTATTTCCCTCTATTAATACTTAATCTGTGTATTCTCCAAGGTCTAAGAAAAATAGATTGGGGAGTCTGGTCCTTTAGTTATTAAAAAAAAAAAGACCCATTTCCTCAAACTGGGGTTGGGAAGAGCCTAGAGTTGAGATATTTATGCTGGTCATCTGTCAGGGCACATTCTGGACAGAATCTGACTGAGCTCTTCCAGATAACCTTTGGGTATGGTAGGCATAGTTACAAGGTGTCTAACTAAACCAAGGACCAAAGTCACTGACACTCAGGTAAAAACCTGGTGAGAATCTGCCCTTGGAGAAAGGGATCTTCTGCTCTTGAGCAATGGAAACCACTCTTCTGATGTTTCCTGCTGCCAGAAGCTTATGTTGACAACCTCTAGAGGTGGCACACTCAAAGGAGAGAAGGGCAGGGGAGGTGAGGGAGACACTAAACTCAGCTCTCAGATCACTTTGCCTGTAGTGGCTACTGAGGTGGAAACAAAAGGGAGGGACTCCCCATCAGGCTGCTAAAAAGGCTGACATCACAGACCAGGCCATGAGAGGGACTGTGAGGCTTCGGCTGACAACTGGAGGAAGACTAGAATAGCAGGCAGCCAATACATCTGGGTGGGGGGGGGGGGGACAGAAAAGCATCCTACCAGCTGACAGCCCCCTGTACCATCACCAGAGGTGAATCCTTCCCCATGAGACCCCAAGAGCAAAACACATACTAAGTGCTAGAGATGGTCAGAGCCAATCAGCAGGAAGGGAGCCCCTAAGCCTGTGGAAGTTAATAAAACAAACTTCTTTCCAGATAAGACCCAACAAAATGTCTCTTATTGGACAATCACGAATACAAGATACAATGAGATAAATATTTATTTAAATCACTATGTTCCTTCTATTATATGAAACATGACCATTGATCTATCTTTCGGTAATTAAGCCCCTTTGTAAATTATATTCTGAGTCAGCAAGTGCTTGCTTGGTACATTTTGTTCAATGAGTAAGAGTCCTTCCTCACCCTCTCTAACATACACCTTTCCCCAGATATTACCACCCTTGGTCTGCTTATGTTATAGTTTGCTATAGTTTTTGAGGTGTCCCCCCAAAAGTTGTTAATGCAGGAATGTTGAGACAAATCTATCAGATTATGCAAGCCATAATCTAATCAATGGATCAAGCTGTTTAGTGGATTAATAATTTGAGTGGATTCCTGCTGGTAATTGTAACAGATGGGGCATGATAGGAGAAAGTAGGTCCCTGGGGGGTATGCCTTTGGGGATTATATCTTGTCCCTGGCTCCTTGCTCTCTTGCTTCTGGACTGCCATCAGCTGATGGCAGCTTTTCTCGGCCATGTCATGCTCCTCTGCCACAGTTCTTCCTCACCTCAGGTGCAGAACTATGGAGTAGGTCACCCATGGACCAAACTTCCGAAAGTGAGCCCAAATAAACTTTTCCTCTCAAAGTTGTTCCTGTCAAGTATTTTGCCCACAGTGATGAAAACCTGACCAACACAACTTGCCTTGCTTTTCCTTTTTGGTATTTCCAATCATCTGTCATATGTTTTTATTTCATTAATAATTAAAACTTTCCATGAAAGTTTTAATTATTAAACTCTGAGGAAAAAACCCTGTCAGTTTTGTACAATCCTCAAAACTTTAATTGCTAAAACACCTCCAGGACCCAGTTGACCGTTGAAAAGTACTTATTGGTAGTTGTTAAGAGACTACATGCCACATGGCATTGGTGATCACAGAGCCTATAAGCGGGAGGCTTTCAGTCAACTGGGTATCTCTGCTCTGTTCTGCTGTGGTGCTGGGAAATTTCATCAAGACTCTCTCTAGCAGTCATCTTTCTCTAATCTCTTACATTTATGAGTGGATAGTATATGCATTTGGCATTTAAATTCAATCCTTGAAATAATTGTGAGAGTGGAACACATCACTCTGTTTTTCATAATCAAGCCACCTAAGAAAACAGAAGATCTAGTGCTATCCAGCTTCCAAATGACAGGCCCGTCTTCTGTCCTACTCCTTGTCAGTGCCTTTTAAAGTACAAGGTAGAAAGCCAATAGTGCTTGCTCTTTAAGAGCATGGGTTATGAAGTTAGACATGTGGAGGTGTGAAACCCAACTCTACCACTCACCAACTCTTGACCTTGAACAAGTCATCCTCCGGTTCCTTATTTGTAAAGTAGAAGAATAACAGGAAGATCCTATTGGGTTGTTGTAAAGAGTAAACAAATTAGTATACTTGCACAGTCCCTGACACATAGTATATGCTGGAAAAGGAGTACATGCTACTATTTTTATCATCATCATCATTGTCATTATGATTATCCTTCTCAGAGTATCTTCTACATCATCAAGAGACTAAGCTAAGACATGTGAGTAAGATAAATACCAAAGGAAGTTTGGTCATTATACCTCACTCACCCCGTAATCAACTGACATCCTCACCTGGGAGGGGAGATGTTCTTTAACTCTATGGTCATACTGAGCAATCTCTCCTCAAAGAGATAAGCAGAAAACTATCTTAAAATATGCCACAATATTCGAATAAGTTTGTTCCTATCCCTACGAAGTGTGGTGATCTGATTACATTGTCAAGGTTAAATCACAGTCCTTTCTTCTACCAACTGATTTCCTCTCAATCTTTACCTTTATCCAACCCTCAAACCTCCACATGTTCCATCAGCTTAGTGATAAAGTCTATTTATTTTCAAAATATGAACTTCACCTGACACTCAACTCATTCCACAAAAAAAAACCCTCATTTAGCTACTGTTTTATTTATCAACCCAGCACTGACCCAGATATATCCCTTACACATCCAGTAAAACAATTGCCTATATAGTTTCTAAAAGCTACTCTATATATTTATGTCTGGTAATCCTCATATCTGGTAAGAGTTATGAATGCAGACATTTGTGGGGGACTAGCTTAGAAGCATCTGTTCTTAAGGAGAAAGAGCATTATAATCTCAGATTCCCAACTCTATGGCCAGTGCTCCCCCACATGCTAGTTAATAGTACCTAAGTGTCATGTATCTAATATCTAGTAAAAATAAATATATGCTATCTTCAGAGTGCAAGTTATTATAATGTCTTCTGGTGAGAGAAATGGAGAAGAATTTGCGACTCCAAAAAAGAAAAAATGACAAGGGCTTAAACCCGTGAATTACACACTATGATGTACTTTCAAGTTAAATTTTTTCCTCAAGGAATTACAGTGAAATAGACTGAGTAAATGTGCTATCATATTTGCAAAATGAGGAAACAGATTGGTGGAAAGCTCTATAGTTAGGAGAATATGTCTTAAATTTAAGTCTCCAATCTCTTACATTTTAGAGAACCTAACAAAATCAAACTAAAAATTCAGTGCTAAATATTCAGGAAGTATCATAGAATAAATAGCATTACTAACATAAACTCTGAGACTACTGGAAGTACTTTTGTTTGTTTGTTTGTTTTTTGGGGGGGTACCAGGGATTGAACTCAGGGGCATTCCACCACTGAGTCACATCCCCATCCCTGTTTTGTATTTTATTTACAGATAGGGTCTCACCGAGTTGCTTGGCGCCTGGCTTTTTGCTGAGGCTTTGAACTCAAGATCCTCCTGTCTCAGCCTCCCAAGCTGCTGGGATTACAGAGGTGCCCTAGTGCCTTGCTGGAAGAATTAACAGAACAGAACCAGTCTTTATTTCAGGCCTTAGGAAAGAAGTACCTTCAGAAATCTTTTAAAATAAACCTTTGTATTTGAAGTGGCTGATAGGATGATCTTATAGGGCTCTGCCATCTGTCAGAAATAATTTTACACATACCTTAATGTTCTATATCAGACACCAGGTGGTTTTCCTTTTAGAACAGTACTTGGGAAATCTCACCAAAAAAAAAAAAAAAAAAAAAAAAAAAGAGCAAGTATGTTTCTCCCCAATTTGAGAAGATACATTGTTAGATTCTTCCATATGTGAAAAAAAAATCAATTAAAATTTTTCTTTGTTAGGCTGAGGCAGAGGACAGAGGGCAGGTGAGGGAGTGAAGTGGGATGTTGGGTACAGGTCATATAATTGTGAGTATGAATACACTATAATTTTAATTGAATCTTCATCCCCACGCAGCTGAATTATTTAATGTAAATACACAAGAACCTACAAAAATCTGTAAATCATCCAGGCACAGTGGCTTATGCCTGTAATCCCAGTGCCTGGGAGGCTGAGGCAGGAGAAGCTCAAGTTCAAGACCAGTCTCAGCAACTTAGTGAGGCCCTAAGCAACTTACCAAGACCCTGTCTCAAAATAAAAATCAAAAGGGCTGAGGATGTACCTGAGTGCTAAAGGATCCCTGGGTTCAGTACCCAAAAGGGAAAAAGCTCTTCTAAGTTTGTTCTAGTTGCTCACGTTGATACTGTGCTTATTCTTTCTTTCTTGCCACTCCCTTTGTTTCTGGAATTCAGTTTTCTCTTCATCATCAGTCATGGACATTCATCAGTTACATGTTTCCTGACATGACATGGGAGTTAAACAATTTGAGTTTGAATCTTGGCTCAGGTACACAGTGTATATATATATATATATATATATATATATATATATGGCAGAGGGAGGAAGAGAGAGCCAATGGCAGATTACTTATTTTCTTTAGGAATTCAATTTCTTCATCCTTCATATTAGTATACTAACATCTATTGGGCAAAATTTTCTTGAGAGAAAATAAAATTTGTAAAATGCATGTAATGGGATAATACAAATTAAGTAAAAATTACTACTTTCTGGAGACTAGGAATTGGATGAATTATTTGATAAATATTTTAGTTTTCTCTCTTTGACAGCTCCATGAAGAGATGTTTCAAGGGTTTGTACATCTGAAAAACAATATATCCCCCCCTTAAAACAACATTAGAAGTAATGATTGCAAAATACCCCCATATCCTTGGTGAACATACTACTAATAACAAATTGAAACATTATATCACACTAAGTATCAAGCACTCTTCTAAGTACTTTATTATGATTTATATATTTATGCCAAAACATATTTATTTACTAGTTATATTTTTATATATTAACTGGTTTAATTCTAACAATATTTTTTAACTCTTTGTTTAAATATTTATTTTTTAGGTGTAGATGGACACAACACAATGCCTTTATTTTTATGTGGTGCTGAGAATTGAACCTGGGTCCTGACCATGCTAAGGGGGCGCTCTACCGCTGAACCACAATTCCAGCCCCATCAAAACATTGTTTTATGATGGATATAATTATTATTCAGAGGAAAAAGAGCATGGGGCATTAAGTAACTTGTTCTAAATCACACAGCTAGTAAGTGGCAGAGCCCGGATTTGAGTGCAAAATGTTTAAATGGGTTATGCGTGAAGTAGGATGAGTCTTAGAAGCCAAGAAGTCAAGAAGCCAAGTTAGGCTGAGACAGATGTAATCTCTGCAAGTTTTTCCTCAAAGCTCCCGGGCCAGGTGAAGAGCAAAGAATGGGACAATTCAGAGTGGAACTTTGTCACTGCCAGTGCCCGCCAATGCTAATTTAGAGTGTGTAAAGGATGAAACACACAGAGCTGTCACCCCAATCTCCTCTTCTTCTTCAAAATCTATTCACAAAAGAAAAGTAGAAATAAATTTCCAAAGCAGAGGCTGTGGCATCACGACCTCATCACCAGATGAGGCCGTGATTTATTTTCCTTGTGAAGGTTTTGATGGGGAAGATTCACACTTGAGATGTTGAGAACAGCCCAGAGACCAACTTTCCTATTAATTCTGGAAGCAGGAGAGAGAAATTATCAGAGAATGGAGAATGCAATACTGGGAGAAGAGGGAGGGAGGGGGTCTTAGGTCAGGAATTATGGCTATTTAATTAAATGAGGAAAGCAAACAGATGAAGTCGTTAGTTACCCTTATGTGTTCTTATCACAAGGAAGGGTTTGAGCAGGTGGTAAAGGGCAGGTTCTGTGATCTATTCCTGAGTCTGAGGATTTACATTCAGCCCAAGTTCCTGAATTAAACATGTCCTTACCCTTGAACCAGCTATCTCTGTTTTCTTACAACTGTAGTGAGGCAGATAGGGAAATTCACTGAGAACTATTCCAAGGATGTGATGCCAGCTCATAGCAGTTATGCCACATAGCTCCTTGGAGGAAAGTACTGTTTGTTTAGTAACTGCTCGTTGTGGCACCAGCACTGGAACACCTCCCATTTTGTGGTCCTACAGGGGAAAACTCTGCATCCTTTGAAGCCATCAACAAGAGAAAATTCCCTCTTATCCTTTTCTGAGATTACATAAGCATATTTTACAACTTCTGAATTAATTCATCTGAAGCAGCCTTCCAGGGATTTATGATAACCCAGTCTTTGGGCAGAACACTTAGGCTGAATTAGGTAAAATAGGGTGATATTGTCTGATCCTGGGGTCTTGATGTCAGCGAAAGCTATTTTCCTTCCTCTGATGTCTAAATAACTATGAGATGCTCCATAATCTCATATGCAATGTCACATGACTCAAAGGGACACACAAGGCACCGATCTGTCCCTGGCACAATGTGTTTGCACATTGATGTATTGCACGCGGAAAGCCTGAAGGCTCTCCTGAGTGCCCAAGATGAGGGAAGTCAGGATGATGCCACACTCTCCCCATGATTCTGGTTTACTCTCCAGAAACTAGTGGTTCCTCCCATTTCTGTTTCAGCTCAAAACTAGGAATAAAAGATTGCCAGAGGGTTCCATTAATCATCTTCAACCACAGATGGTTGAAGCAACATACTGACTTGTAGCTAAAAGAATTCACTAGTTTCTCCCCAAGTCAAATTAACAGTTAAAAATCCTATCAGAGTCCAGTAAGTTTAACAAACCAAAGCTGCTCTGCAGCTTCTGGTTAATGTGTGCAATAGTTCATGTCATGAAACAGAAGAAGTCTAGAAATATGCAACAGAAGCTGTAAATCACTGTGGAGAATCAAGGCAATATTAGAGTGGCTGATGGTCCTGATGGAGCAGTTGTGCAGGAAAGACCTAGACAAAGACATGTCTTTCACCAAATGCTGAAATTCTGCCTTGGAGCATTATTTCCATATTCTAAGGCTTAAAATTGACACTAAAAATTAATAGTATACTATTCAATTAAAGAAGCTCTCTTATTTTATCTGTCTTTCACTCAATGCTGTATATTTTTCCATACTAAGTTAAAATAGTTATGATTTATCATAATATACATATCCCTCCTTTACTTAAAAAAAAAAAACTTTCAGTTCTTATTGTTTAGCAAGCTAAGAAGATTTTAATTGCTTTGGCATTTAAGAAATTCATGGATGGACCCAATATGTCTTTTCTACTTTTCGTATGAATATGCCCTGAACTTCAGCCAAGTAAAAATTCACCATTCATGTGCTCCCCACTGGCCTGGTTCTGTGTCCTCACTGACAACATGGCCTCCTCACGCAGCTATCTAGCTTATGTGTTGTTTAAAGACTATACAACCTTCATGACTTTTCCCAGTCCTCATCTCTTTGTTTGGAGAGGTTTTTTTTGCTCTGTCTCAATTGGAGAGAGCAGAAATGAACAACCTTTTTCTGCAAAGGGCCAAACTGAGAATGTCTTGAGCCATATGGTCTCTATCACTACCATTCAACTATGGTGGTAGTGTGAAATAAGCCATGGACAATACTTAATGAATGACCATGGCTGTGTTCCAATAAAACTTTATAAATAGTAAAATTTAAATTTCAGATAATTTTGAGGTACCACAAAATATTATTTTTTAAAATTTTGTTTCACCATTTAAAAATGATAAAATCTGTTCTTTCAGACCATAGTTTGCCAACCTCTGGGACAGAGTGTACCTTGATGTTAAATTCCAAGTGCACTCTAAAATATTCTTCTTTTTGTATTATAGTTCATGATGTCATTAGTTCCCAAACACTCTACTGGTCTATAAATTCTTTGAGGGAAAGAAGACTGTCTTAATAATAATAATAGGGGCTAGTTTTTATTGATCACCTTGTAAAAGACACTGAGCTTTGCATATAAAATCTCACAAGAATGTATAAGGTAGATATTTTTATTGTATTTTGATGCTGGGTAGTAAATCCAGGGGTGTTTTACCACTGAGCTACATCCCTAGTCCTTTTATTTTATTATATTTTTTTGGGAAGACAGTGTCTTCTTAAATTGCTGAGGCTGTCCTTGAACTTGCCATCTACCTTCCACAGCCTCTTGAATTTCTGGGATTACAGGTGTGGGCCAAATTGCCTGGATTAATGTAGGTATTATTATTTTTATTATTACTGATAAGGAATAAATACTTGAGGAGGTTCTGAAATTAATAAATGGTAAAGCTATGAGCTGACTGTCTCAGCAGACTCACTCCAGAGCCCAACATCTCTATCACTGTTTTATATATTCTACTCTCATGTATAACTAATTAGAACAATTTTTTAAAATTATTTAAAAAATTTAACCCCCCCCCCAAAAAAAAAAAACACAACTTAATACATGCATGGGAAATGAGCATTTAATTTTGGAATAAACTTCTGAGATAAGGTGACAATTTCAAAGCCTCAAAACAAGCTCACAGAGAAACTTAAAGAACCACAGCAGAGGCATTTTGGGGGAGGGCAAGCTGCAAAGAACTAAATGAGAAGACGATGACACCAAAGTGTGCCTGCCTTAGAAGAGCCTTTGCCCTGTTATCGCTCTCTCTTTTTTTTTTAATATTTATTTTTTAGCTGTAGTTGGATAATAATGTGTTCAACTCAGATGATGCACAAATCCTGATGCAACATACAGACATGCAGACAGAACTGAGTGGTGGGAAATGCACAAAATCGTTGCTGAGCCCCAGTGGAAGGGCCAGGCCTATGAGCGAGCAGCAAGCATGCCAGCTGCTCTCGCAGAAGGAGAGAAATGAGTGCAGCTGGGAGGACACTTGTGCAATAGAAAACGACTTTTTCTTTTTCTTCTTTTTTCTTAACCACCAGATTTGAGCAAATTGCTTATGTGTAGAAGGTTTTGTGGAACCAAGCTAAATGGTGCTATGTCACTAGAAAAAAGATCACACCCTCCAGCTCAAGACACCTATCTCTAGAGACTATTTCTAACAATCTAAGTCTAGATGAGGACAGGCAGTGAACAGCATCCAGATCAGCTAAGGGCACACAGTGACCCGGCAACAGGAATAACAAAAGATTCTTAAATCCCCAGGGCTGTTGTATCAGTGAGAAGAGAAAGCTGAGGAGAAAAGATGCCCTCTGCAGCCTTGTTGCTCCCTGTGTGGACCAGCAGCACCTATACAGGCTGGGTAAGGCAGGGCGGGCTGGCAATCTAAATTCTCACCCAGTTCAAAGTCAACTGAATTAGGATCAGTCTTTAGCAAATCCTTTGCACATTAGTATGTGAAATATGCTGGCCACATCACTAACCATACCTGTTGTGGGAAATCCACAGCTTCTTTTGAATGGTTCTATAAATGAAAGAACAAATTCAAAGGTTCCTCTCCATGAAATTTGGAGAAACAAGAAGCCGCAAGTAAGTAGTAAAAGTCCTGGACCCTGACTGTATCCCTGATTCATCCCAAACTGACTGCAACCTGTGATATATCCTCATTTCTCAGGGCCTCAGTTTGTTCCACTGTACTCTAAGAGAGCTGACTAGATGATTTAGGGCTCAAACGTTCAAAATATAGAAGTTTAGATTGTGTGCATATGTATGTTCTGATTTCCTATTTCCTAGAAAAAGAAAGCATCTAAGAAGTTATTTGTGATCTAATCCTAGAATCTGGAATAGACAGGGTCTCCTCTATGGACTTTGGCCTCAACTGTCACTTATATTTTAATATCATATATATATATATATATATGATATTTATATATACACACATACATGTCCCAATTACATATGTAAATATATAATTAGTATTATACACAATATATTTGCATGTAGAACTAGTTATATACATACATGCATGTACATATATAAAGATATGTATGTGTGTATGAGAGAGAGAGGGAGAGAGAGAGAGAATGGGCCAGTTCCAAATGGATCACCAAACCAAAAGAACAAAATCTTGTCTATAAGCCAGGCTCCCATGCTGGCAAGACACTTGAGTCTGTACAGTTCAGGATGCCTCTACTTTCATGCTCCTATGAACTGGCAAATGACCCATCTCATCATAAAGACGTTACTATCTTTTAGACACCTAAATCCAACCCTGTCCGAATGCAGGATTGCATGATTCATTAGTCAGTAAAAAGCGACATTTGCCCCTAAGCCTCTATGATGAAAGAGTGAAGGATTCTAAAGGAATGTCCTACTTGACAATTTGTAAAGCCATGTTGTCAGTATGTGTAGAAAATCTGAATGAAATATACTGTTCTAGTTGGAGGGGAAGAAGGAAACTGCTAAATAAGTAAATAAGATATATAAATCACTGTTATCCTCTGCCACACTCGCTTTTATTTCAGCAAGAAAACCGGGAAAGATAATTCTAACTCCCATCAGCTTTCTACTCTCATACCTGGCAAATGCAGTATTGTCTTGCTCTACAGCTCCTTGGAGATCCCAGATCCCCTTGCAGTCACCAGCATCCAGGACTGAGAGCCATTGAAGCTGGCTGCCTGACATCTTGGCTCTTATTTCTTCCTTTTGGCTTCCTTCTCACGTGGACGTGAAGTCATTACAGCCCATCACATTGTGAATGTTCAATGCTCATTCATATTACTGAGTGAATGAACAAATGCATGCTGGTGCCACGCGTTTCCAGACTAAGCAGAAATCTCACACCAAGTCTAAATTTGGTTACATGTAGAGTCATAGCACTTCTTCCCACCTGCTTCATTTACTGCCCTCCCCGGAAAAAAAGAAATTGTTTGCAATTGTCTATAGAGCCTGCATTTCATAATGGGGAATGGAATTCTCAAAGGAAGAAGCCTAGGAAAACCTAAAATAATAATTACGAAGGATCATCGTTTTCCAAATGGATCCTCTAGCCTTGACTCCTTAGCTAGTTTTCTCTCCTATGCTATTCTCTAATGACAAGGCATTCCTGTTTATTTTTCAAAGATCTGCTTCTGCTGACATAAAGAAACCTTCCTGCCTGCTGCTCTGATCTCGCTGCACAGGAGAAATGATGCAAACAGCCCCAGCCCAGGAATGCTAATGTGCACTTTGCAGCCTCCAAGGCAAGGAAAAATTGGAGAGACAAGCCAATTTGCAAGTGACCCAGCTTCTCTCTTTTTTCTCCTCCCACTGTGTAACCTTGACACCGCCCAGGACTCAGTCCGCGGAAGCAGGCTACTGCTGATGCAGGCGAACCACCTAATGAAGGGCCAAAGTAGGCGCCTGCTCCTTGTCCCTCGCTGCTCTTCTACCAAGGGGCGGCTTGCGGTATAGACTGAAGCTTTTGTTCTCCAAGCCACAGGAAGGAGCAATTATCTCCCAAACAAGAGTTTGTGGAGGTTGCGAAAATAAAACCAAACTCCCGATTGCTCTGGAGGAACAAGAGACCTCCCCCAGCACTTGAAGAGTTGGAGGAGGGGCTCTGCAGGTAGCAGGTCCAGCGCTGCCTGCGGGAGGAACTGACGCAGCTGGTGGAGGGCCCGCCCCATGCGCTGTGTGCGCCACTCCACGTCCCTAAGGTCCCAGCCTCTCAGACCACGCCCGCCACTCCTGCAGCCCGCAGGCTAGCTGGAGGTGGGGGCGCCGAGAGTCACAGAGAAGAAACAAAGGGATGAGATCACCGCGAAGAGGGGCCAGAAGGATTGTGAAAGAGAAAACGAAAAGGGGCTGCTGGACTGAAACAGGAATTAAAAATGCTGGGGTTGGGGCAAAGAGACCAAGAAGTCTGGTGGGGCGCACGAGAGCGGAAACAGTGGGGAGAGGGACCAGTCAAAACTAGCCCTGCTTTGGAAAAAAGAAGAAAATTTGCTTAAATCCTATCCTCTGCTTCCTATCATGTTGTTTCCCCCAAACACCCACGTTCGTGTCAGTTGTTTTAAATTATATGCATAAGTTTTCTAAGGCTGGAGTTTAAGAATGGACTTCAGGGTGTCCCTGAATCTGAAGCAGCAGGCAGAGCTTTTAGTTTATAATTACATTTTGTTGAATGTCCAAGACTGTCAGAGAAAAATGTCAGCGTGAGGTAAGATGGAAGACATAGGTAAAAAGGAGACATAAAGGACAAGAAAATAAGATTTTAATTCAGAAGTTTTGCATACTTTTCTAGGTCTGTCACCCCCCTAAGCCTGTCTCCTTCCAGTCGTAAATCTACCTGTGTACTGTTAATTAACCTCCCAATAAATCAATTAAGTCAAGAGAGATACGATATCTTGAGGAGCCAATAATTTAGGGGACTTTTCAGCACTACCAATCAGATAATGAAGAGCACATCAGCTAAGGATCCTGAGACTGACCAGACCACAAAAAACAGGTTTGGGATTATAGGACAGATACCATTCCTACAATCCTTTCCATACCCGCCCCTCATAAAGTTTCCTTTAAAAGAATGGCAACGAACCCCCAAATCAGGACTCTCACTCTTAAGATGGCCCACATTCTCCCTTGAATCCTTTTCTTATTTCACCCCCAGAGACAGAGAGAGATTGCCCCCATTCTCCCTTGAACATTTATAAACTTCTGTGCATCTGCTGTGTGCTAAAATTCTTTTACCTCAAGTATCCCAAGAACCCTGCCCTGCTGGTCCTGAGTTGACTTCCCCCTTCTCTCCAGAAACTTATTGGACTCTTTAGAGACACCTCTTCTCCCATGACAAGAGGTGTACACTACCACCCACCAAAGGTTAAATAGACTTCAAGCTTGTGGAAAAGAAAAAATAATAAGAAGAAAAAACATGAAATGCAAATGGTACCAGTGGTGAGAAATTTAGTAACATCTCTTTTTGGTTAAGATGAACAATTTGAAGACAGGGCCAAAAGCAAATGTGTTTTTATTTGAGGGAAGACTGCAGACTAGATCATGGAAGACCAAGAGGTAGGAGAGAAGGGCAGCCTATGAGGCATGCCAGCCAGGTTGAAACATCAAGGTATGGGTAGCTAATGGAGAAAAACAAATGCTGGGGCTGTCTTTTGGTTTTGCCTGATTTGGCCTTTAGACAAGGAAACCAAAGAACAACTTTGCAAACCTCATTACATAAGAAGAATATTAACTACTGAAGACTTTAATTTGTATCTGGAGTCATCCTTGGACCTATTAGCTTCTCACTCAGATATAACTTGATTGAGGACAGAAATTTTGTCTGGTCTGCCATTTTAGCATCTGTCCCTAGCATAGTTCAAAAGACAGAGGGCACTCAATGAACTGTTATGGAGGAAGTGAATGAACTGCCAAGTGATTTGCACATTCTTCTTTCCTCCTACCCCACAACTGAGGTCAATTTCATAGTCTGGTGGTAACCATGGATCATTAAAAATCTCTTACCCAGTATTCCTTTCTTTCCCTGGGGGTGACAGACACCCAATAAGCTTTTCTCCCTAGACCTGTTACACATACACTTCAACTCATCACCTGCTCCACTAATGCACCAATTTCCTCCTTTTTGTTTTCTCCTTGCCCTTCTTCCTTCCCTCCCAATAGTGTGTCTTCTCCATGTTGCCAAATCAACATGGGAAATTTCCTTTTCAGTCTATCCCTCTTAAGAATCTCATTATGACACAAAGGAACCTAATGAACAAGACTGTTGATATAATTTTCATTCTCACTGCACAGATAGAACCAAAAACAGAAATGTGTATGTGATCTCTCTCTCTCTCTCTCTCTCTCTCTCTCTCATATATATATATATATATATATATATATATATATATATATATATATATATATGTGTGTGTGTGTGTGTTTTCAAACGAAATTATATATAAGAAATGACCCTATTACTCTATAAAACCCAGTAACATTATTTATTCCTATGTTTCCATGGCAAACATGCAGAATCTCTGCTACATTTAGTGTCAAATAGAGCTAGAAATTTTAATACCATTTTTTTTCTGTTTTTGTGGGGAAAGTTTTGCATTTCATGTTTAACAATTTAGTTTTGAAATACAATCCATTTGTGCCTGGGAAATGGCCTGCTTTTTTCTAAGAAGCTATTTGTTAAGAGGTTGTTCCGCTAAGATACTAACAATTTTACTTTTGGGAAATGGGAGAAGATAGATAATATTTCCATGGTTACAAAACAGATTACTGGATCCCTCCCTCCAGTGATGCTGATTGAGGGAGAGGAGTGTAAAGCGTCCAAAATGTATTTTAATTGGTGCCCTAGTGGGCTGCTTGTTATAAGTGGTCCTTGGGCCACAATGTAGCTTTCTTGATTTTATTGAAAATGTCTATATTGAGTAAGTCAGAATTTTCTACTCTTGCCACACTGCCTCCTGACTTTGAAGTCATGGATACCCAGAGGCAGCTGTCACACACAAATGACCAAGAAACTCTATGCTAAATTTCAGCATACATAGCCCCACTGAACACAGACACAAGGCGTAGACAAGACCATTACATCATGTTATTTCATAGCCATGGAAACACACCTAGAGTGTGAACCAATCAGTGATATAGCTGGGACTAGCCCTCATCACCTTCTGTTTTCCCTTGAGTCCTCAGGACCACAGAGAATGAGAAGACTGAATTTGGGACAAAGTAGATAACTGAATTAGATCATTAGTGTCAAAAGGCATGCTTTAGCCTCAGGCATTTGGCAGGTCTCAATTTATTATCCTTCCATTCTGGGCCTGAAAGATTCAGATTAGCAGACTAGATTGCTCCTCTGTTACATTTCAATCATAGAGATATGATTTGGTGCTTCTGTGTAGCTAGTATGGGATCATAAAAGATGAGGAAGAATATAGCCTGAAAAGAACAGATTATGTTTTTTCTGCCCCAGAAGCAAAACTCCAGAGTTTTGCATAATGTCATTGAATATTATAATATGTAATGTAAATGCAAATTCACTTTTTAGTGTTTTATCACATTTTAGTAAATTATAGGATGCATTTTGTTCTTTAGCAGATTCAGTACACCTGGAAGTAGAGATAGCCCTGAAGAAATCCCATCTTTAGGCACACACTGGATCATTGTATAATATTCTGCATACAAGGGGATGTTGTTTAAGAGCAAAAGAAAATTTATACAGAAAGAAGGCAGTGAAACTTTCAGTGATATACGTATTTGTGAAAACAGCCCTGTTCAATAAGCTATTCTAATACAATAAGCTAGTTGATGTTGTTTCCTTTTGATTTTCAGAGTTAACACTGATTACCATATAATCATATAAACATACATCCTTGGAAAAGCAAATATCCACAGTACAATAAATTCTTTAATATAAATTATTTCATTTAATTATTTTTGTTGTCTCCAAAGTAGCACAGACTTTTGAAATAGGAGACACTGGATTCTAGTTTTCTGGAACTCTTATCCTTCCAGATCTTTCTGTGGTAAGTTTAGGAATATTCTGGTGTTCACACACCAAAAGTACAATCAATTTGATATAATCTAGCTCCCTTGAAGTCTTGTTTACATCTAAGAAGCACCAGTCTCAGAAGCATAATGGGGTATCAGAAGTTCCTAGTTCCATCTTCTATTCACTACATACTTCTTACCTGCAAAACTTTAGAATTGAAGATTTGTTACCACCTTCTTTGGATGTGGAGATTTGTCCAAGATCACCAGGAATTTTTGAACACAGCAAAACATCTAATTCACTTTCTAGGTGCCCCTGGACTTTTTTGCTACATGCCCCACAGAGTTTCTATATTCTTTAAGTGCAAGCACATTCAATTATAGACACTGAAGGGACCTCTACACAGAATGTTACAGCTGTACGGCACTGTGTACATTTCTGGAAAGTGGACTTGGTATTATTTCCCCCCAAGAAACCACCAATTTACACATCTGTTCTTTGCAGCGATGGATATAATTACCATGATGTTGTTTGTAGTCATATGACCCTCTGAAGGGGCATTGGTTAAACATCTGTAAACAGGGATAAACATCATATTGTGTCTCTTTCTCAAGCAATTTCAGCAATTTTTGCTGCAGGGGGAAAAAAAAGGCATCTTTTGTCCTGGCAATGTTCAGCAGTATCTGCCTTCCTGAAAGTGTGACTGTGAGATTGGTCTTGCCCCCAGGAAGGCAGATTTTGCTGAAGCACTCTTTTGACTCAGAAACAGTGTTCAAAGTAAAACAGGGCTTTAAAAAAACAGACTGTAAGAGAAGTGTGCTGTAGTAGTAATGGGTTTGCTCATCATTTTCTCCAATCTTCCTGGGCAGAGTGAGGCTCTTCAATAAAGACAGTTTGTATTTCTTAAGTGTCTTTCTCCAGAGAAAAATTTTCCACACAGACTTGTACATCACTGTTTCATCTACTATAGGTGGCTAGATGACCAAATGTATGACATGCTTAAGTGCCATCCAATTCTGTTTTATACATATAGAGGGCAACTAATAAATTAAAATAAGGGCAATACAATGCTTGAAAGATGGAATGTTTTACACCAAAGCAGAAAACTTCAAGCCCAAGACAATCAATTGAGCAGTTTTCCAGCTTTAGCAAAAGGCAAAATTATCTTGTCACAGAAGTCATGCATAAATGCCTATATACAGTAGATTTAAAATAAGAAGAATGTACAGGAGAGAGAAGAAAACCAACATTTCCTCCCTATGTTGTTCATATATTTTAGAAAATATTCTTTGGTGTCAATTTTTAATTTTTCAAATACTAAGTAATTGAAAAGTTAGAAATGTCTGGTTTTTTTCCTGGGAAAATCTATTAAACATGAACAAGACAAATGTTAATATAATATATATATATATATATATATATATATATATGAAATTACCAAACTCTAGGGCCAGCACAGAACTGGGCTTTAGATATAAGGCTCAAAGGTGAGGTTGGAAAATCTAACATACATGATTCGGAGGGAGGACTTTATCTTTAAACAAGAGGTTTGGAAGAGCCCATCAAGTTCCCATCTCTTTAATTCTAAGAGGTATAAAAACTACCCCATATTTTGGTTTAAAAAAATGAAAGCAAATATATTCCCTCATGCTCAGTATTCTTCCACATGATTTGTAGAAACCTGGTCGCAGAGTTTTAGCTCAACCTTAGCTCTCATTTAGCTGCTTGCCTAACCAACTCTAAGATCCTACAACTTGCCCCATACATTTTTTAGCTAGTAGTTCTTCTTTCAGAGGTTCTGAATAGCAGAACACATTCAGTGTTCTGCACAAGATTGTGCAGAATCTACTATTAATAATAAATTTCAAAAATTATCCTATCAGCAAATTTATTAACTCCCATTTTGTCTCAAGATGGTAGTCTGTACCAAAGTTAAATCTTCTTATGTACTAATTATCATTAAATCTTTTAACCCTTTCAAAAATTATCTGCGAGACCTGTATGTACAAAAAGATTAGCAACTTAGTTGAAAGATCTTAATAATAACCATTTATTGAACACTAGATTGGAATCAGGAATACAGAGATGTAGAAAATGCAGTTCTTGCCTTCTGAATTGTTACCATTTATATCTGGATAAAAACAAAAATGAAATTAAAAAATTAAATAACACAAGGCAGGCTATACTTGGAATTAAATGGATGGTACAGTTAATATGTGGCTTGGAATTTTAAAACAGAACCATCACTCAGACCAGAAGAAATTCAAGAAAGAGGGGAAATTCAAAGAAAAAGCAGGGTTTTGGAAAAAGGTTATGGACTTGGTTTCAATTATAAAGCTTTTCAAAGGAAAAGATATCCAGTAAGATGTAAGTACACATCCAGTAAGCAATTAGAAGCATCTTAGTACAGGAAACATAAACTTGAGAGTATTTATGAAAATGTGAGAAGGTGGATAAGATTTCTGATGAAGATAATTAGGAATAAAAGGTCAGAAAGACTAAGATCTTGTTCTGGGAAATATTTATATTTAGAAACTAAAAGAAGAAAGTTGATGTGTGAAAGTCAGCCTCATGAAACAGAGTAAGAATTGAAAGAGTCAAAATACAAAATAGGAGCAACAGGAAAAGGTGTATAAGAAGGTGTACATGTTGAAGTGGAAACGTTAGGTGAAAGCTGAAAAACATGCTTTTTGGAGGAAATAAAGAGGCCACTAGGGACCTCAGAGAACAATTTTAGAACAGGGCAGCAGGGAGGAAAGGATAGATTACATGTGTTTATGAAAAGCATAGGTCAGATAAAAACAAAGGAAATTACAATATTCTTTTCAGATGTTTATCAGAGAAGAAAACAGATGAACCAAAGCCTTCTTTCTGCATTGCTAAGTAAAATGGGATGTAGAGAGAGGCAAGAATAAGTAAAAGTAATATGAAATGAGTGTAGGAAATGTTTACTTTTTTGTTGTTGTTGTTACTGGAGATTGAACCCAGGGCGCTTTACCACTTAGCCACATCCTCAGCCCATTTTTATGTTTGATTTTGAGACAGGGTCTCACTGAGTTTCTAAATGTCTAGGTGCCTCACTAATCTACTGAGGCTGGCTTTAAACTGATGATCCTCCTGCCTCAGCCTCCAGAGTTGCTGGGATTACAGATGTGAGCCACCGTGCCCAATTGGAAATGCTGACTCTTAATGGCAGAGTTCAACTCAATATTGTGGCATTGAACTTCTCACCCTAGGTAACCGGTAATAAATTTTTTTCTTGCCAAACAAAATAAGTTCTCAGCTAACCTACTAACCAACCAGTCAATGAAATAGTGTAACTTTTCAAACAAAATAAAACAACAGCTCCCTCTCTCTTGGTTTGTGAGTGATTGCATGTGAGTGTGTGCATAAGAGAGAGAGAGAGAGAGAGAGAGAGAGAGAGAACAAGAGAGAAAGAGAGAGAAACTTCACAGAAGCTCATCATGCTATAATTCCCAGAACCCCACCACTAGTGTCTCTGCTTCCTTCTCTGAGGGCCTCCTGTATGTGGGCTACAAATGACAAAAGGTATCCCAGTGTGACAGAATTGGATTTTACTTTCTTTCTCACTCTTTTTCCCCCTTTAGTCTTTTTAAAGTGTGAGACTAGATTAAAATCATAATATGTCTAAGTTATGCAAGAAGTCAGGTTAGCAAGCAAGCATCTGGCTATTTATGTGCATGTTTGAAAACTCTAGGAACTAAATATCTGATGCTAGGAACTAAATATCTGATTTTAGGAACTAAAATTCTAATGCTGACTCTCTAAGGTAGAGGTTGACATATAGAACCATAAAGACTACAGAACCAAGAGCCTGCACCAGTGCATAATGGGGTAAATTTTACTCTTTGCCTTGGAAATATACCTAGCAAAAGTAATATTATGAAAGATGTGAAGATTAAAATGACCACAGGATGAGAGGCAATGGAGCTTCCTATTAGGCTCCCAAATTAGGAAGTGCTTTCAAGATGGCTCCACCTCCCAGCAGGACTCTGATGACTCTGGTACCTTTGCAAGATCTGAGGCCTTAGAACTGCAGTCTGTCCTCCACAAATAATTTCTGAAAGTTTCTCCAGAAGATGCCAAGTCAAAGTATCCATAAAACAGTTGGGAAAGTCCTGCTTATCCCCATTTTTGTCATTTAGTACCCTCCCTTGAATGTTTCTGTTTCCCCATTTTTACTCTGAACAACTGATCAAAGCTCTTCACTGAAATAAGTAAGTGAATAAGGTTTAGCCTTTTAGTAAGACACTTAGAATTATACCACCCCCAACTAACACAGTTATCTTTGTGCTCTTTTTCCTTTCTGTTTCAAGCTTATGTATAGTTACTTCACAAGGAACCCTCTTGAAATCTTGAGTTTTTGAACCTCTCTCTTCTTTGATGCCACAATGACTTCCTCCTTGTTCAGGTTTCCTTCTACTCTTCTTTCCTCTGCTTTAACACAGGTTTCTCCATAGCTTGAAAAATAGCACCCTTATAGGAATTCAGATTGACAGGACTACAGCCATCTTGAGTGGTAACCTCCATGATTGCTCCTGAATACCCCTACACACCATGCCTTAGGTAGATCCCCAGCATCCTACAAAAGAATCTTTAGAGTGGTATGGCTTTGCAACCCTGACTCTAGTTCTATCAGTGCCAGAAATGTGCCCGATGTCCTTGATAGCAGCTTAAGATAAACCAGACACTCCACCATGGATGTTGTGTGTGACCACTTTATAAGTTCCCTTCTTCTTACCCAAATCATAAGGATCCACCTGGTCTTGCTGCCTCTCAGGACCAGACTTTTTCCAGTAAGTCAACAGTACAGTGCTCTCTGCAATCTGGATCTGTCTGTTCCTTCAGTCTCATAGCACCTTGGGGCCAGGTTTCATACTCTAAGACCAGGTTATTCAGGAGCAGCTCTTTTTAGACCATCTAGTTTCTTTTCCTCCATTCAATACTGCTATGGTTCAAAAGTTTGTGTCTCTCCAAAATGTAGGAGTCCCAGATATAACTATATTGAGAGAAGGGGCCTTAAGGAGATGGTTAACCCATGGGGTTCGGCGCTCATGAATGGAATGAGTGCTCTTAAAAAGTATAGGAGAGTGAATTTGTCCCTTTTTACCCTTCTGCCACATTAGTACATAGCAAGAAGGTGCCAGCTTGGAAACAAAGAGTGAATCCTCACTAGACACCAAATCTACTGGCATCTTAAGGTCAGAATGCCCAGGCTCTAGAATGGAGCGAAATAAATTTCTATTCTTTATAAATTCCTCAATCTGTGATATTTTGCAATAGCAGCAGTACCTAAACAAACAACAAATTTCTAGATAAGTGGTCTATGCCAGTTGTCTCTAGTCCTGCCACCCCAATCTCCTAAACCCCTAAAATTTGGCTTTCATCCTTGCCACTCCACTAAATTGCATATTCAGAGGCTATCTCAATGGACCCCTTGTTCCTATAGTCAATGGCCTTTTCTTCATTCTCATCTATCTTGATTACTCTGATTTAATCGTACTGACCGTTCTAATTTAAAGCTTTCTCCTAATGTGCTTCTCTGATTCCCTGTACTTGTTCTTTCCTTAACTATTCATTTCTTCCATCCCTTCTTTCCTTGGAATGGGGACTGAATTCATGGCCACTTTGCCATGAAACTTCATTCCCAGCCTTTTTTTTTTTTTTTTAAGACACAGTCTCCCTAAGTTGCCAAGGCTGATCTTTAACTCCTATCTCAGGCTCCAGAGTCTCTGGTATTATAGGCTTGGGCCACCATACCGAGTTCTTTCTGTTTCTTTCAATGAAATATTTTCTGCCACTGAAGAGAGAATAAGCCCTTCCAAGCTCTTCTCTAAGTCTCCCTCAACCGAAGCCATGAGTCTGTCCCTATAACCCACTGAGTCACTTGCACCCGTCCTCCATGCCTTTACTTCTGAACCTTCAATTAAGCATTCCTTTCTGAATGCTTCACTCATACTGACCATGCTAGAAATGTGAACAATTGTCTTCCTTACCAAATCAATTCTTCCTTTCAATTTTGTCCATCCCACCAATAGTGTTTCCACTTGACAAAATCTAAGTTAGAAATATTAGAATCATGTTCACTTCTCTACCCATCACAGAGCAAGTAAGGGGGACTGGCCTGACTCAGAGTGTTCAGTGGGTTTGTAATGGGGTAATGGAGTTCAATGCTAGATAGAGATGGTGTCCAAGGTTAGAGAACCAGAGTGAGAGCAGAGGCCAGTGAGCAGAGGATTCCCACTCTCGGAGGTAAAAGAGGGATATCTGATAGGGTACACCTGAAGGAGTCAGAAACAGAAAATAAGGTTAGGTAATAGAAATAGCAATCTAAGAATCAAATCTAAGAATCAAATGAAAATGAAAAACAAGGATATATGAAGAAGAGCCTCGAGTAACCAACTAAAAATGAGGACTGCTTCTATGAGTCACCTTATCAGACCACGTATAGCACATGTCAATTGGTTAGCCGAATTGGAAAGGTCACACATCAGACATATTCACAGAGACTCTTCTTCACATTCCTTAATACTGAAAATGACCCATTTCTCTTCAAAGCATTTTCAATTTGCTTCCCATTTAAGTTCCAATTATGAAGATCCTACTCCAAGGTTTCATTTCCTCATCCGTGCATCCTCATTTCAAGTCTCCCAGTGCAATCCTGCGTGCATAACCACCACAATGCCTTTCATCATGTCATCCCTTAGCCAAAAGTACGAAAGGCAAAAATCTCTTATCACATCAGGCGATTTTTTTTTTTTTTTTTTGGTGGGGTGGGGTTAGACCCAATCCTACACACCCATTTCCACCCTTGTTCTTCCCATCGAGCATTCTTCACTATTTTCACGATGGTCTCCCCAACACTCCATGAACATTCTCCTTGTCATCCCACAACACTGAAGTGCCCTCTCTTCTCTCCTTGTATTGAACGCTCTCCTGGTGTCCTCATCTTTAGAGCTCTTAGGTTCCTCTGCCTCCCCCAGTGAGTCCTCACGGACTCTCACAGCTCCTGTATCCTTTAATTATAGACAGCTTTGCTTTGCTTTTGTTTTGTTTTGAGTATTAGTTCTCAGTTCGTACATATTTCCTAAATACCAGCCTTTTTCCCCCCTCTTTGTGCCGATATAACAAAACACCACAACTGGGTAGCTTATAAGCAACAGAAAGATTATTCCTGGGGCTGGGGATGTGGCTCAAGCGGTAGCGCGCTCGCCTGGCATGTGTGTGGCCCGGGTTCGATCCTCAGCACCACATGCAAGCAAAGATGTTGTGTCCTCCAAAAACGAAAAAAATAAATATAAAAAAATTCTCTCTCTCTCCCCCCTCTCTCTTTAAAAAAAAAAAAAAAAGATTATTCCTTATAGTTCTAGAGACTGGGATGTCCAAGACTACAGTGTCAGCAGATTTGGTGTCTGGTCAACTTTATCTGTTTTCTGCCCTCAGACAGAGCCTTCTTGTGTTCTCATATAGTGGAAGGGGCGAGACAACTGTGTGAGGTTTTGTTATACAGGCACTTAGCCCATTCATGAAGCCTCTGTTTTTATGACCAGATCAACATCCAAAGGCCTCACCTCTTATTACCATCACATTGGGGTTAAGATTTCATCAGATGAATGTTTGGGGGACATAAACATTCAGAACATAGTACCCTCCATGGTGATAGTGACCTACTCCCATCACAATATGTCCCATATCACCTGATAGACTTAAGTCCATCTTAGGGATTCAAGAAAAACACATTGTTTTTTTAGGTTCTTGAGAGAAGATACTTAATTTATAAAACAGGGTGAGAAGAGGGTTTCTGAGATATAATATGGCACTCAATTGCAAACAACTCTCAATGGAGAGATCTTTCACTCAGGGCCCATCTTAATTATGTGTTCTCTATGAGAGATGATAGTCTACTTAATTAGGCAATTGTTTCTCTGAGGATTTATGTTTAATTCAGGATCCTGTAGGACTTCCCTTCCTTTGGCCACCTATAACAACCATCCTTGAGTCTTTGTTACATCACCAAGGTATATAGTGCAAAGCTTGTGTGCTCTATCTAATCTTGAGGTCTTCTCCTGTAGCTTTTATCCCTGAACAAAAGGCACAGGTTTTTTAAGCCTTTATAGGATCCAGTAAATAGGGAAGAGAAGGAGAAGGAGAAGGAGAAGAAGGAGGAGGAGGAAAAAGAAAATGAATTTCCTAGCAGAGCAGTAGCAATTAGTTTTATAAGCAAAACAAACCTGGGAAATAACAGCTTTGGAAGTTTCCACTGTGCATATATAACAGTTGACACCAGCAGAGCTGCTTGCAGGAAAAATCTTTATAGGTCACAAATGTTGGACAGATTGGTGGCCTAGGCCAGACAATCTGTTTATCTAAGGCTGACTTACCCTTGGCACTGTTTCTGGATCCTGACGGTGAGAGAATAATAGGAGACTCTTAGATCATGGTTTAAGAATAATCTTATCAAGAGAAATAATACAATGGTTTTTAGTAACATATTTTGAAATTAAGAAAGTTAATATAACATTTAAATTTTTATGAATTTTCACTAAACCAAAGTTCTGATAAATGACAATTGATCATTATCTTAGACCCAAACTAGAAGTCTCAAAGATCCCCAAAATTTCATAATTTGCATTTTTCATGTTTACATGACTTTTTTTTATTTCGTGACACTTCATAATACCTTAAGTATTGCTAAGACCAATGCTGAAAAGCTTCAAGAAATATTTTCCTTAAGTTACTTCTAAGTGTTTTACAAATGTAGGAATTTCATTTTAAACCATTTGGATTTATTCCAAAGCTTGAATTTTTCTATACAAATGAATATAAAGTGAATTGATGAGGCTTCATTTAATAACAAGGAACATTATTTTGAAATATATTGAGGTTTTGGGATATTTTTGTGGCATTAATAATCTGATATTTATTGAGTTAAAAATATCCAAATTTGGTATTTAAGTCCTATCTCCACGTAAGCATGGAGAATGATCAGGTAGAGTGAATTTGAGAAAGGTCAAAAACTACAAGATAAGCAGGCATGGGGGTGCACACTTGAGGCAGAAGGATGATCCAAGTTCCAGGCCAGAATCAGCATCTTAACAAGACCCTGTCTCAAAATAAATAAATAAATAATGACTGTGGATGTAACTCAGTGATATTGTACCCCTGGATTCAATCTCCAGTAAGAGAAAGAAAGAAAAAAAAAAAGGGTTGGTAAAGAAGAGAAAGCTGAAAGAGTTCACCAAATTAACTGTTTAGCACTTCTATTCTGATTCTATTTGACATTTTGAATAAGGAATAAACACAATTTGGCCAGGCCTCACTAATCTTTTAAGTGAAATGCTATAGCAGATGAACAGCAGCATCACACAAAATACTGAGGATACTGCATCAAAGACTGAACTTCAACCTAACAAAGATGTCATAAAGAGGAATGAACGTACCCTGTCTGGTCCATGTTTTAATCTATGTCCCTTGTAGTAGTCACCAAATAAATACTTCTTGATGAATAAATGAGTAATTCGTAGGCAAGGTGACTTCTAAAAATCACTGCTAACTCAGACATACTGTGAAAGTGATAGGTGATCTATTGATAAACCAAGATAACACTGGGGCCGGCCATACATATACTTGAAAGATGTCTCTCTCTGGGGAAAGATGAAAGATTGAATAGCTTCATTAGCCTTCCTGCCTCAACAAGACTCTTCACTAGAATCAGACATGTTAAGAAACCCTGAAGCCTGACTTCTGTCTGGAATGAAGCCTCTGGTGGAGACAGGGCTTTGATGTGAGCTCCGGTGACAATCACAGGACCTGGTGCCTGACTTAGCGCTACTTGCCATCATTAGTTTTATCCTTTGGTTCCCACAAATCAAATTTTCTCTTAGAAAGTCTTTTTTTTTTTTTTTTTTTAAGAGAGAGAGAATTTTTTTAATATTTATTTTTTAGTTTTTTTTTTTTTTCCGGTGGACACAACATCTTTATTTTATTTGTATGTGGTGCTGAGGATCGAACTCAGAGCCCCGAGCATGCCAGGCGAGCATGTTACCTCTTGAGCCACATCCCCAGCCCCATCTTAGACTGTCTTAAACTGTTCTGAAGGGTTGGGTTTTTGTTTGTTTGTTTGTTTAATCTCCATCTATAAATCACTGATGCTAAGAAACATGCTGAATTCTAGGCACAGCCACAATGGCATGGAAAGGCAGCATATTCAGTAACCATAAAGGATTTTTCTTTTAGCTTTGAGACTTAAATCTTTTCTAGAAGATCTTGCTCGTTTTATCTTGGAATGTTTTTTGCCATGTCGACTCTTTGAAGATTAACCTGGAATGCAAATAGGACATGGATTGGATGTTCTATCTTATTCAGGGCTTAGAATGCCTCATAGTGTCTGACTTATTGCTACAGGTTTGTTATCCTTTTTCAACCAGTGTTTGAACTCCCCTCCTTCTCACCCATTTATCACCCTGATAGTCCTGTCCAAAGACTATCAGGTAAAATGCAATAATCAGTCAAAGCCAGATGGTGCCAGTGGCAAAAGCAAGCATTTCCCCAGGAGTGCTTGCAATAAATAAATAAATAATACAGTCACATTTGACAATTTAATGAGTATAAATTTACCACAGCAGGAAAATCCTCCCCGAATATTTAAACAATTAAAATGTTAAAAGGAGAAATAAATAAGCATTTTATAGTGGAAGGCAGGACAAAATTCCCCTTCTATTACTCTTTGGAAACCCACTGCATCACATATCTTAGACTGACAGCTACACTGAAAGAAATATATGAGATGCTGCTGGTCAAGAATAGACATGGGGAAAGATGGAATGGATTCATAAGCTACGGCATATATTTGGCTTATTCCTTATACTTCTGAACAGAACTTAAGTGCATGCATTCAATCTTTCAATAAAGATTTATTGAGCAGCTGATATGTAACAGGCACTGTGCTAAGTTCTCAGAAATGTAACTCATTAATAGAGATATGAAGACCTCATGGAGTTTACATGCCAAATGTGAAAAGATTAAATAAGTATCTAAAGTAGATACATACAAGGGCTAGAAATGAAAGAGAATAAAATGGGGCATATAGGAACTGAAGATGTGAAGTGCTGTTTTATATAGGGCAATGAGAGAGTCTTCTTGATGAAATTTACCAGGTGAGATTTGAATAAATATCTGAGAAGGTAAGGGAGCATATGCTGCAAAGAAGCATTTCTTACAGAGGAAACACAAGTGCAATATCCCCTGGTCAATTGCAATAATCCAAGTAAGAAATGTTAGTACCTTTGGCTAGATTTTTGAATATAGGATTGTATTAGTAAGATTCTAGAGTGCAGGCAGAGAACCTAGCTTGAATTAGGATAATGTCTGAATTCACATCATTGATGAGAAAGACACAGTCAGGAACCAAGGAAAGGTGGGCCTAGGAAAGCTTCAAAGAGAGTCCCCTCACTGATTAGAATAAGGGTCCTTGGACTGGATGCCACAACCACTAAGGATAATTTGCAATTTTCATTGTGCTTTTGCATCATTCTTTGACGACTCAAAGCAGCCAAGTGTAGGTGCTGAGATGCCCACGTTCCAGCTTCCTGGGAGGGATGAGCCTCTTCAGCTCTAAGTTGATGCAGGACCAAATTTCTATTTCTCCTGCAGTGCCATGTCTGTAAGAAATACTAATTATACCTGAATTCCAGACCCAACAATCAATATATATTAGCCCTACAGAGTGTTGAGAGCACCGAGCATGTGAGGTTTAAGTCAGTTGCATTAAATTTTCACTCCTCAGTTAATATTTCATTGAACTTCAGATAACTATGCACACATATACAAAGATATGCAAAAACACACATACTACACCCAATCCACAAAATAGTCCTTTAAGAACTCCTACAAAGAGAGATTGAAATACATGATTCATTTAACATGCATACAACAACATGGTCATCAACAGAATCAATAATAAACAATAGCTAACAAGAAGTGCTTACCACATGCCAGGTAGAGTTTTAAGTTTGAAGTACTGAACATGTATTAACACATTTAATCACCTAAAATCTTTTGGAGTTGTGGTGTTTAAGGTTTTAGACCTGTGAATGTCTTTTTATTTACAAAGTTCACCCTCCAACCTCCAAGGCTGGTTGCATATTCCATCAATACAAAAGAAACACTACTGTGTTATTCCTACCCTGGGAAAAAAACCTTGAATAATTAGGAAAATAACACCTGGGAGTAATAAAATTATTTAGAGCACATTTTAAAATACAGACTTTTAAGGTGCCACACATAGTCTGCCATGCTATGTTATAATCTACATTGGGGTAGAAATTGTTTCTTTTAAAATATATTATCTCTATATTTTCAGCACTTGACATAGATCTTAGCTTATAGTAGATGATTAATGTTTGTTGCATGAATAAATGATTTCTATACAATATTTTATAAGAAAAATATGTTCTCCAGTAATTAGTCTTGATGAAAAAGACTAATATAAGAGCCAAAAGGAGAAAAAGAGAAAAATAACATCTAGTCTTAATGTATGAAAGAACCATGCTCATTGATGCCTACTTAAATTTAGAAAATTTAAGGATTCATACATTCGGAAATTGAAAGCATGATCTTCTTTCACAGATACAGGAAGGAATTCTAGTTTGGCCCTTGAGTTGAATGACCTTGAGCCCAGAACTTCCCAACATTCACACCATGAAGGATTGGATGTAAATCGGTGTTTTAAAAACTGTTTTCCAGGCATCATCAGCGGGTCTCAGAGGAGTAAAGATATGGCTGATTAGACAGATTTCTGGGCCATCAAGTCTGCCTTAGCCATAGCAGCATCTTTTATTTATTTGATATATTTGGATTCTAGGAAATGTTTCATCTTGGGTCAAAAAGTTTATGTAGCCAAAAAGAAGTTTTAAAAAATCCTAGATAATCCCTAAAATCTTTTTATCTACTACCACTCAATGATGATAATTATCATTATGTATTCAGCAAAGAGGATGACAACCTATCCCCGGGAGATAAAATAATAGTGGTTTTAACAGTAGACTCAATAAGTACAATCTTTGTACAGTGCCTTGTGCCGTCTAGAATAGGAAAGAAAACCCAGGAGTGAAACTTACACAATCTCTAAGTAAACAGGAAAGGGTAATACATAAAAAATATCCTTGTGAGATATATATATATATATATATATATATATATATATATATATATATATATATTCACAAGCATACATATGCATATACACACATATGTTTTACATGTATGTATCTGTTTGCATATGTATGTGAGAGAGAGCGAGAAACACATAAACAACTTGAGGAGGGGAAGTTTCAAGGGAGGTTACTATAGTGAATGAAATATGAAACAATAGGGAATGGGAAAATATCTGAATAATTTTATGAAAAAGGTGATATTTCAACACATTTTTTGAAATTAGACTATAGTTTGGCAAATTGGAGGTAAGAAACCTCTCCAGTGGAGGAAATAATACTATTTTGTTTGTTTGTTTTTTGAGGAGTACTAGAGATTGAACTCAGGGGCATATATTTTATTTAGGGACAGGGTCTCACTGAGTTGCTTAGCACCTCGCTTTTGCTGAGGCTGGCTTTGAACTTGAGAACAGTAAAGAAAACCCAGAAAAACCCTCTTACCTCAGCCTCCCCAGCTGCTGGGATTACACGCATGCACCAGTACCTGGCAATGGTACTGGTTTTAATATTAAGAGGTAGTAACAGCTCATATGCGGGAAAAATGGCTAGAATATTTTGTCATCCCCTGGTCTAATCTGATATTCTTATACCAAAATACACCTAACTTGTTGACATTTCACTGGAATCAGAAGGAAATTCTCTTCTTAGTTCCAGAAAATTTGACTTCAATGTGCTTTAATTAGAATAACCCAGATTTGCTGGTTATTCCTGGAAGATCATGTGCTTATTGGCAACTTAAAATTTATGGTGGCCTGACACTGCAATGTCTATAGTTGTACACCAAGGACTCCAGAGTCTTGATGTGGAAATGGTTTTGCACTCTCTAGAAGGGTTCTGTTGAGAAAGCAGACAAATAGAAAGTGTGAAAACTGAAATCAAAATAGTGTATAGCTAGATCAGTAAGATGGCAAATGGACTTTCTTCTGAAATGGCTGCACTGGTTGTTTCATGTCTGGTGGGTCTCACAAAGTTCTACCATACCCTTGAAACCAATTTCTCCAGTGTCAATTACCTGCCTCTCTAATCTACTTTATCAACAACCCATACTACTCATGCATCTTCCCTACCTCCCACATAATTACCAAAATAAAAATAAATGTACAACTGAGAAAAGTGACTCACATTTTTTTTAGATAGTCTTGTTTCATTTTGCTTTCCTTATGATCATCTGATCCCTAAACTGGAAAATTATATTCTTTTGGTACTTCCCAAATTTGATTTTAGACTGAACACTATCACAATCTAAAAATGAAATGTGTTTCCAAAGTTTGCTTTTCAAGTTATCAGTTTGAAACTTACACTATAATTTCTTGAAGAAATAAATAAAAAGTAATGTATGTTTCCCATCCAGACCAAAAAACAAACAAAAGCCATATTTAATGTTTTAATTCAATAGCACCTAGCTACCTAATGATCATAGACCATTGTTTTCCCTTTTTGATACTCACAACTATTCTTACAAAGAAAGCAAATTCAATTAGGATATTTTTCCCTCACTAGAATTCCAAAGGAGAGCCAAATTCCTTCTCAGCTCTACTTCCCAGGAATCACATCACTGTGTGTAACAGATATAGGGTAGATGTTGGCAAATCATTGATTTCCTGGCCATTTGCTCTATGGCTATGAAAAAATCTTCTAGTATCTTTTCTTCTTATTATCAGTTTGGAGTAAGTACAACAACAGTAGACAGAGGGTGCCTCCTTAGTATAGAAGGGTCAGGAAAAGCAACAACTGAGCATTATGGTGCATAATTTTCCTAACTAGAAATTAAAGAGTGAACATCAAGACACAGTGTACCTGCAGCTACATTATTAACAAGAAGGAAACTGTACCAGAATTCCCAAGAGAGTAGTACAAATAATAATAACAGCAGTTTTAAATGTGAGGAAAGGGGTGGACATCTGGATGTCCACCACCTGGCTCAGGAGGCAGAATCATTGGCTATGAAGACAATGTTGCATATTTAAAGTTACTACTTATCTTCAGCCCAGGTAGTTAGTACTTTATAGTGTCAAGTATGGCTATCTTCCTGACCATGATCAATATCATTCTACAAAATGGTGGTTGTTATTTGTTGAAACACCCAGGTGGCACTGCTTGGGTGAAATCCAAGTCTGTGTGGTCTTAGCTCTGGGTGAGATAGCTATTAGGTGCCCTATTATGGACTGTGCCAAAAATGGGCACCTACTATGATTTGACTGTGGGAGTTAAAAAACCTTTGCCTTAGTTCTAATCAAATTTGGCTATCACATACTACTTACTGGACACTGGTACACTCATTTGTGTAAGCTCCCTTTATTCCACTATTTATTGACAGCCTATAGTGTGCTAAGCACCAAATGAGAACTGCATGTAGGCAACAAGTGAACAAGTGAAACATGAATCCTATTCTAAAGGAGAATGCACATACAGGGATACTTATACTAGAGTCTGTATGACACAACGATGGCACAAAGAAGAAAACAACTGTAGACATGTCATGGAAACAACTGGAAATAAGCAGAAAAGGAGTGCAGGAAAGACTGTAATCAGGTAAAATGAACAGTATTTGGAAAGAAACTGTGAAATAATTTGGGTCATTCCATTAAGCAACATAATTGTAATAGGGTGTGAAGAGGGGTGGGCCTTTGAAGTTGGAAGAGGGAAGTAGGGAATAGATTAACAAATGTTTCGTTTTGTTTTAATCAGATTGTAAACAGTCCTACAAAGAAAATTTTTAAAAAGTGTGATGTCTCAGGAAGTAGCTTGGACACTGCAGAGATGGGTAGGCCTCTCAAGTAAAGAGCTACAGAAAGAGGATCCTGTGCTCAAGAAATATGCTTGATAGGTTTTACAAACTAAAAAGGACAGGACATTCAGTGACCAAGATGGGTATGGTTTGAAGAAGTCAGAGGAGCAAGGCTTAGATCATGTAGGAATTTACAGGCCTTGGTAATTATGAGTTTGGTTTTGTTTCTAAGTGAAATGGAAAACCATTAGAGATTTTTAAATAGGAAGAGACACAAGATCATAGACACTTAAAAAAAAATTGTTCTGGCTCCTGAGGGCAAACTGATTAGTAAGGGGTTAAAGGTAGAAGAAGGGATACTAAAGGGGAGCCTATCACATGAGTTTCCATGACATTAGATTACATTAGAGATGACTAGAAAAGAAGAATGATGAGAGAAAAGGAGAAACGAAGGTTTGGGGTTTGTTTTTTCTCTTATAGCAACTAGGAGGAAAGTAGTAGCATCTAACGATATAAGGAAGATATGGGAAATGAGTCCAGTGTTCTATTTCTGAATTAGATGATTGTATGACACAGAAGAGATCTGGAAATATGAAATCATGACTTGTGTTTAGGAAATGTTGAGATTGGGGTTACTGTGGATCATCAGAAGAGATTTTCAGGGGATAGTTATATACAAAGCTCTAGAGCTCAGAAGTAGATTTGGCTGGAGAACCTAGAAAATTTGAGACCCACTATTCCATGTGAGAGTTTTGGCCATGGGTTAGATTATTCATGGAGATTGCTTATTACAAACATGAGAATAATGGCAAAAGCCTTAGTAATACCAATTTTTCAGAGATTGGCAGAAATAAATAAAGCCAAATTGGGATTGAGATAAAGTATGTAACCTACAATTTAGGATGAACAATCCAACAGAAATGGGTGTATGAACACCAGGGAAATAAATAAATTCAAGAGGGAAGCCATCTTTAATGATGCCCAATGTTCTAGAGAAGTCAAGCAAGATAGTTCTACTTGTCTTTCTGAGAGTTCACTAAGCCTTCTATTTGTCTCAGATAATCCCTCAGAGTCTAATACAGAGCTGATCAAAGAATAGACATCAATCAATATTTCAGTCATGTTTCTTGAGGTAGACACTGTACTGGATAACTTACCTTCAAAGAGTTTGCAAACTAGTTGTGGGAATCAGGCACAAATAAATACAACTGATGATTAGGTAAGGCTCTGATTGATGAAATGGCAAGGGAAAGGGACAGGGAGTACATACTACAGAAGATCTAGGAGGGAAAGAGGTCACAAAGGATCACTGCAATCAGGAAAGTCTTCATGAATGAGAAAGCTCTCTCTCAGGCATCTTGGTTTGGATAGGATTGAGCTAAGAATAAAAGGGACTTTCCAAGGTAGTGACAATGACAATGTACAGATCTATAGGAAAAAGTCATACTTAAATCCCTACCAAGTCTGCCTGGGGCAGAATGCCCAAAAACAAAGAGATGACTTTTTCTATAGAATCTGTTATGCTATGAGCTGGAAACCTTGGAGAAAACTTTGTTCAATACCTTTGTTATTCATAAAAGGAAAAGACAACCCATAGAGACTAAATTTGTTTGAATTCACAGGGTAATCAAGGCCAGAGCCAGTAGAAGAGAAAGTAAAAATAGATTATTGGTAACTCTGAAAAACAATCATGAAAGTGCAAGTTTAAATTAACTCTGTAAACAAAGAAAAACCCTTGAAATTTTGGAAAAGGGACAAATTCAATAATAGATTAATCAATAGGCAATGTGCAGACTTGATATGGAAAACAGGGAATTTGGGTGACTAACCACATTTTTCACCAGGGGTTTCTCATCTGAATCACAGATCACAAAAAAGTAAATGATAATACTCTCTTCTTCCAAGCATGGTATATAAATATGATCAATCAGATGTAACAGAGAGGGTTAATTAGTTAATTACAATTATGCATCAGTACTGTAGGGACTTGGGGTCTATTCTCTTCTGAAATATTGACTGAAAAGGTTTATAGAAGATAGAAAAGATTAGTGTAAAAGACATTGCAAAGGAGGTGGGGATGGAGCTCTGCTACGCTAGAGACCGTAGGTTCAATCCCAGCACCAAAAAAAAAAAAAAGAATATGGTAACTGGTATTGTTGTCTTAGTAAGAGAAAAAAAATAACTAATTATTTCTGTGTTAAAAGCTGGGAAACTTGGAATGTGCTATTAGATCTAAAAGATATTGTGAAGAGTATGGAAGTCAGATCTAATCTACAAAAAAATAAAAAGATAATAGGGGGCTGGGACTGTAGCTCAGTTGGTAGAGTGCTTGCCTAGCATGTGTGGCTTTGCTCCCACATAAAAATATAATAAAGGTATTGTGTCCATCTACTATAAAAATATTTTTTAAAAAAGAAGATATTAGTGTGAATTTTTTTGAGATGACAATAAAGAATAGAAAAAAAATAACATTTTTAACATCTGGAAAACTTGAATAATGGGAAAGTTGATTTTCTACTGATTTTCCTTTCATTTTTACTGATAGATACATATTATACACCCAAAGCGATTCAAATTTATAATTTTTGTAAGACATGTTTATAAAATAAACTTAAGTATGTACACAAAAAGTCAGTTTCCAGTGAAACTGGACTGTCAATGTAGTAAAATTGTAGAGGATTGCAGAAAAACTCTTAATTGCTGAAAGATATTATTTAGCTTACGATAACAATAGCTGTGACAACAAAATTGGCATTTCTCTTTTTTGGCCAAGAATCAATAATGTCTTCCCACTAAATGAAGATAAAAATTGAATTTAGTTCTAATTACAGTTAAGTATATTTAAGTATACTAGCACCCAAACTTCTTGAATTTTTTTTCTGAATAATATTTCTCTTGGGCATATTTTGTTTTCCAGATGGTGTTCAGAAGGGGGGTCTGAGCCATTTGTGGTCATTAACGTTCCTGTGACAGTTTTTACTAGAGGGTTATGGCCCAATTCCAAACTGAGTGATTTTATTTTATATCTGTAGCTGCTTCCTCCCTTTTCCAGTTAGAGAAGTCCTCAATTTATCTTCTCTACTGGTTTCACCTAAGAGGTATGAAGTATGAAGTTCTAGATGGAGGAAAGAATGTACAAAAAACTAAGTCTTTTGGTAGGTTTTCTTCTTTTCTGGGGGGTGGGGGCAGGGGTGGGGTACTGGGTGCTTAGCCACAACCCCACCTTTTTTTATTTTTTATTTTGAGACAGGGTCTCAACTAAGTTGCTGAGGCTAACTTTGAACCTGTGAACCACCTCAGCCTCCCTCGTTGCTGAGATTACAGACATGCACCCAGCTTGTTCTTAAATTTCCCATATAACTCTCCAAATAATTGTTCAACAATATGGAAACTTAAGTTTGGCTGAGTTATCAAAAAACCATCACCTTGTATCTTTCAATCAAAGGCTATCCAAACCCTGAGGAACACTGCGTTAAGAAGATTTGTATGAAAGGCTTTGTCAAGTGAATATGCAATACCTACCTAAAGTCTCCAGAGGAGATTTTCCAGATGATGAAGAAAACATTTCCCTCTATTTCATTGGGGTTACTTCAAACAATGCTCTTAAGAAAAAAGGATGTTTGAATAAATCAAGTCCCCAACTCAGATTTAACTAAAGAAAGATAGTGAATTTTTTGAGTGATCAATGTCATTCTCCCCTTCTTTTTGAAATTCTCAAAATATTTTAGAAATATTTATCCAATAAAACTTGGGGGAAAAATCTCTTCAAATGTCGAGATGAAGATATAATGGAGGGGGTTTTGCAATGAATCATTAATCTTTCTCATCTCTCCAATGAAGTATTTATTTTCTTCATTGATTAAAAGAAAGAACTTTAAAATGTAATGTGCACCCCAAATACACCTAACACCCATTCTTCTTCCCACATTAGTACCCTGAATAAAGTCACTTTGGATAATCAAAGTAAGCCACCTAACTAATGCAACATGTGCAGTTGAACTGCCATTCAACTACTTAGAAACTGGGAGTTTCTTTTAAAGAGAAATCTTCCTTCCTTCCTGTAAATAATGGAGGAATTTGAGTAGAACTACAGAATACATTTCTTCGGAAGCAGCTGTCATTAAGATCTAGTTTGGTCATTAAGAGGAACTTTCAATTCTTAGCTTATACTCAAAGCAGGAAAATTGGTCTCTGAACCAAGGCAAAGTAAGAATGGGCAGAAGATGTGCATCCTAAAAGCTTCTTCTCAAGCCTAGTTCCTCAGCTAGTTATAGGGACTAAGAAATTCTAAATCCACTCTTATAAGTAGCCAATTCCTGAGTTTGCTTAGCCTTTGAAGGTCATTCCATTTATTTTTTTTTTTCCTTTACCTCATCTGGCTCTTTCATGTAGTTATTAATGGGAAGATATTAGGGTTTTTACAGTTTTCATTTAAAAATAGCATTTTAAATAGTTATTGGAACTGAGATTACAAATAATGGATGTAAGGCTAATTACCAACATTCTACATTTAGAGCAAACTGGTGCATATGGAGACAACAGCTCAAAATTTTACAAAGTGCCAATTTGCTAAAAATAGATAAATATGGTGATGATTGCTGGAATTAATTCAAGAACATGCAAAATGAAATGACTAATATCAAGGAGTAGCATTTCTCTCATATAAATTGAGTGGAGCTATTTTACTCCAATTATTGCCCAATCTTTTTTACAGAAATTGATCTTACAAATAAAAAAAAAAAAGAACAAAACTACTTTGTGCCAAATGAGCAAGAGTATATGACAGCTAGAGCTTCTCTTAGTCAGGTGGTACCTTCCAGAATTAGGTTTCTGGGAAACAGTAAAAATCTAGTGTTTACCATCTCCAGGTTTAGAGATTTTTCCTAAACTTCTTTTTTTTAAGGTATATAAGCTCAGTTATTTGTGTGATTACTGCTTCCATTTTGAACCCTACCAATAGTAAGAGTATGTAATAACAAATTGAAAACAGAGATGGATGTATAGAAATATTCCACAGGGTACTTTTTGTCAGCCAATTTGTCCTTTCATAGATTCACAGGTATGGGTTTCCAGAAACTATGTGACCTAGCTCTTCTTCCAATCAGGAAAGACTGGCCCAGAGGTAGTAGCTAACCCAAGCAGGACCATTCAAATTCACTTATTATTATTCATTCTATTATCTATCTATCTATATCTCACTTAGAATTTTGAAGTGAGGAATCTAGGATTGTTAGTTTTGAATTGTTTTGAATTGTTTTTTGATTGTTTTGAAGAGAATCTAGGATTATTAGTTACTGAGTCTTTTAACTGCAAGGCCCCAGACAGTTTTTTTAATTCCTGCCATTGGGGTTCCCAGATCTACCCTGTTTCCCACAGGCTTAGCTGTTGAATTTCTTCCTTTTATATAATCTCTAGTTTCCTTTCAGTTGATTCTTTTTATGAACCCTGAATGGCAATTTCTGTAACCTGTCCTGAATCAAAGAACATATAAATAATAGAAGTGTCTGTATGGAGAGAGAGACAGAGATGAAGAGAGGAAAAGAGGGAGAGGTGGTTACAGTGAAGGTTTGCAGGTGATATATTAGACCATTCTAACTACCAATATAATTATATAAATTATCATTTCCTTCTGGGCACCAGCTAGAAATTTCCAGTTAGCATAATTTTCTATTGCAGACTTTAAGAGTCCCCTACATAATAGTGTTTTTGAAAAACAAGTATGATACTAACATTTTAAGGGAGATGTTTGGTTATGTCAAATAAAATCTCTCACACTAATGATCTAACTATTATAATTTAAATATATTTCCAAATATTATCTGTGTATTTAAAACTCAGTTTCTTGGGATTGTACAATTCCATTGCTTGTATGAGAATTTGAAAAAACAATATTTGTATTAAGATGGTAGTTTATCCCAATAATAAGCAGAGATACAGGAGAATTAAAATATCCTCTGTGGAGATTCTGAGGACTTAGAAAACTATTTATGAGTTTTAGAGTTAAATTTAACAAGGTTTAAGATTTTATCCTCTTCTGATAAAGGTTTATTCCTAATGCACTGAGGAACCCTGAAACTGTGATGAAAGGTGCCCAGGTAATAATCTGGAGTATGCTTCCAACCAGGCTGCATCTCCATTTTCAATCTCCCAACAGGCTCTCCCTTCCCTCTCCACTCTTCTGCCTGACTGGGCCCTCATGTGATGGATGTGAGCACAGCATGTCTGGTAATCTTAGTGCTGAGAACCCAGTTTGGAGGTGAAGTGCGGGTGGGGGGTGGGGACAAGCAGCATACTTAGCAAATGAAGAACAGAATGTAAAGGAAAGAGTAAAACAGAAAGAGGTAAAAAGGAAAACAACAGATATTCATAATGAAATTTGGAGCTAATGACAACTGGAATATTTTCTTATCTAAATTCTGTCACTGAAATTTCTGAAGGGAAATGATCAAAATGCACTACCCATCAGCATGGTGGTTTTACTTTACTTTGTAGAGAATAGGAGAGGGGTGGGGACAGAGGAAGAACATCCTCTACAGAGAGTCAAGGGACTTCTTCTTTGAATAAAGCTATGCGTACCTTAGGAATTGTTATGTAAAATTAATAATACCTTATTTTTGAAAAATACATTGTTTGCAAAACACTTTAATTTTTAATCACTTCATTTTACCTCATAATGAAGCCATCTACCAACCTAGTAAAAAAGGCAAGTCAAGATTTAGAGGGTTTCTTGTGCCTACTACATGGATGAATAAACTGAGGCTCAGAAAGATTAAGTTACTTACCCAAGACCACAGGACAAGCAATTGGCAGAGCCAGGTCTAGAACCCAAGGGAAGGGTTTATTCCACTACAAAGACATGAAACAGGACATTAAACAAACAACATCTAAGAAAACAAGAACTGTAAGTAATTAAGGATAGGAAATTTGGGAGATCATATTGCCATACTAACCCAAATAGACTGCGGGTATGTCACTGTGACCTAAGCAGGCAGGAGAGGGAATTATAATTTTAACCACATCACTTTGTGAAAAGGACCAATAGACTTGAGTGTACATTTATACAAAGCCTGCTCTGAATAAATACACAGGAATGGTCTTCTGTCCCAGGACATCTCCTCTAATAACCCATGATGACGGCCCCTCTCTTCCTACACTTATCCCTCAAACAAATATTTGTTGAGAATCTACTATGTACTAGACATAACTTACAGTACCCATTTTGATTTAAACACTTATTTTGAAAGTTGTTCCTAACACGCTTTTCTTAAAAGTTCTCCTTCTATAGCCCCATCCACTAAACACTAGCATGAAATGGAACTATTTAATCAGAAAAACTTCACTGGGATCTGAGGGGAGGAAAGAAGGAAAAGAAAACTCAGTGCCAAAGAGACTGGGAGCATTGAGCAAGATATAGAATAAAGGAATAGCAGTTAAGGAACACTACACAACTTTAGCAGTTAAAAGACGAACTTCACCTCTACATCACTTTGTTTTGCTGCTCTTCTTAAGGACATGGCCATGTCAGTCAGAGAAAACACACTATTTAATGTTTGGCAAAGGGTATTTTATGGAAACCTGTTGTTGCAATTTTCCCCATATATAGGCACAAGAGGCCTACTTTGGCATCCAAATCCCTTTAGTTTATTCAATCCTAAGGAAGACAAAACTGATCTAATTCTCATGCATTTAGCACACTTTTGAGAGACTGCTTAACATTCACCCTCCCCTACTTCCTATGCAAGATGTTTACGGGTATTATTATGTGGATATTTCAGTGGGAGGAAAAAATATCTAAAGGCAAAATTAATTCTTGAGCACTCACCCCTATGTGCATTTTTAAAAGTTTTTGAGATCAATAAACAAATCAACTAAAAGCAACAAGAGATTGATTCAGGGTCATGTGTAATAATTTTGGAGCAAAACAATTGAGGCTCCAAAGGAAGGATACCTGAGGATCCAAGAGTACAGTAGTCCTGTATCTAAATGAGGATTCCATTAAGCTTGGAAGGGTGGGCCTATCACTCTGGTTGATGAAGGTCAAAGACATGGAAGGAAGGTTTCCACATAACACCAGTTAAGGCAGTCTAGAGGACTACAGTGAACAAATGGGCTCATTGTTCTGCCTGCTTTCATAGTTGTCACAAGTCAATAACAAGAGTCAAGGATGATCAGCTCCACTTTATTTATTTATTTTGGAGTATTGGGGGTTGAATCCAGGGCCTCACACATGCCAGGCAGAGTTCTTCCCTTGAGCTATACCCCTAGCCTTTTTAAATTTTTATCATGAGACAGCACCTAGCTAAATTTCCCAGGCTGATCTCCAACTTGAATCATCCTGCCTCAGCCTCCCAAGTCACTGGTATTACAGGTATGTGCCACCCTGATTGGCTGATCAGCTACACTTGAAAATTTCATGCCAATAGATTAAAAAAAAAAAAAACTATTAGTTTTAATATTCTGTTTAAATATGCCATAACTTGGGGGAAGGCTATAAATCTGGTTCTATACTCATTCAGCAAACAGATTATTCATCATTAAAACCATTTACTTTAGGTATCAAGCAGTATGATAGGGACCAGGGATAGAAAAAGAATTAAGATTTTGTCCTTTTCCTCAAGTAGCTCACAGTGTGGGGAAAAAAATTAATTCTACATAGTAAAATAAGTGGCCACCAAGATAGTACAAAATATAGTATGGACACAAACAAGGTTGGAGAAAACCATTTGGGAAGTTAAGAGTGGTTTCAAACAGCTAACTCTTCCAGAAGAAATGGAAATTGTCCAGGCTGAGAGGGAAGTGTCATGTAGGCAGATGACAGTCAAGTGTGAGCAAAGGCCGGAAATATTGATGTGGTGTCACAGGTGAGTAGGAGAAGGACTTCGAAGAGGGCCCTGGGAGGTGGGACAAGACTAGCTTGTGCCTCCATGCTGAAGAGCATGTATTTTAGCTTGCACTTAAATTGAACAATCATAGGATGTCCAAAGTAGTATAACCAGATCACCATTAGGTAAAGATAACTCCAGAGTTATGTGCGAGGAGAATGGGAAGACAAAAACATGGAGAAACAGCTATTGCCTTGATGAGAAAGAAGAAATTCTGAATCAAATTGTTTATATAAACAGATAGGGTTGAAAAGCAGAGAAAATACTAGAAAATCTTTTTAACTGGAGTCAAGAATTAATAACTGGATGTGTGGGTTGAAAGAAAGAAGTATATTTGTGATTCCCCCAGGTTCCTAGAGCGCTAAAGCTGGATGGACAGTGTTTTAGTAATAAGTGGAGTAAGGAAGACCAGGAGGGGTACATAACAGAGAACAGCACATTTGGTTTCATACATTCTGAACTTGGGTGTCTTTGAAATACTTCAAGGTATCTTCATATGGATCAAGAGCTCAAGACAGATGTCTGATCTATGGATTTGGAAATCACACAGGGGGTTACAACTGGACATGGATGAGATCTTCTAATATTAGTTAAATAAGAGAAGTAGTAGATCAAGATTATGGTCTAGGAGGTTATTATTAATATTTTGGGGAGAAGAGAGTGAGAGAAACCAGGAAAGCAGTCTTTGTAGGTCCTCTCTGAGAGGAGAAAGAGGAGAACTTTCAATAGAGTGCAGTGAGAAGAGTTTCAGGAAGGGGAGTGGACAAGAATGCCCCTGAGAGGTCGCCCTGGGGTGGTGCCCTTTCAGAATGTCTCAGTGGGATTCAGGGAAGCCTCATTAAAGCTGGTGGAAGAGTTATTAGGGAGCCATGAAAAAAAAAAAAAAGAAGGTGTAGAGCACTTTTAGGAACTTTGTTCTACATGGAGGGTGAGATGGAGCCCTGTGCAGATCCAGATGTAGAGTCAGGAGAGGATCTTTAAAGATAAAAGAGATGAGCATATTCATGGGCTGTGGGGAGAAGAGTTAATACAGCTTGTGATAAGGAATTGGGAGGAGGGCAGGAGGGAGTCAGGCCCCAGATAAAAGAGGAGTAGAAGAGTACACAGAGCTTCACCCAGGATCAGGAGGAACTAATCTCTAACAGAAAAGGTCACACTAAGTAGGTACCACGTGAGTCTGAAAAACTGGTGATTCTGTCAAGCCTTCCATTACAAACCTTGGAGAAAAATTTCTTATAGTTGATCTTTGGTTTCACGTAAATTATGTTTAATCTTTATAAAAATCCTTTAAGATAACCAGGGTGGGTTTGATGGGTTTTGTTGTTTATTTTTTAGTCCCCGTTTGTCAGGAGGAAACAAAAACCCAAGGGGACCACATGATTCGTCTGTTCAAGATCACAGAATCAATGTGTGGCATCAACTAAGGGCTCACCCAAGAGCAAAGTGCTCTTCCCAACATCTCCAAGCACATTAGGAAAAGTTCATTACAATGGTACAGAAATTCAAAAGGAAGAATTCTTGTGCATGTTCCACTTCTTTGGTTCACAACAGACTCTGCTGGGGGGTCCAAATGCCTCTATTCTAGTGAGGAGGGAAGTGAAGAGTTAAATGCTGTGCCTTCCCTTGAGATGAACTGGCTACCTGCATTCTTTGAACTATTAATAGAGGGCGACTTTCGATGTGTCTTGCTTTATCAATTTGAACAAGGAGAACATTGGGTTAATATATATGTTCTATTATTCTCTGAAAGACTCCCACCCTATCCTTATGGGCCAGGTAAAACTGCAGTCTGTGGATGAATTCAGCCTCAGGCATATCACTGACAACTTCACCATGATGGAGGGGAAGGAAACCCTGAGCCCTCCTGGTGAACAGGAGCTTCCCTTTAGCAGGAAACATCAAAGAAGGTTTCTGTAGTTTTCCGCCAGCTCAGCAAGAAAGAAAATTAACCCCCTGTTTTCTCATTCCAGTTGCTTCTGTATGGGGAGAGAGGCACAGGGAACAGAGTTCCACAGATTTCTTTCAGCAGGAGAGATCAGGGCTCATTGTGTATTCACCCTGGCATGGGTTAGGAAGAATTACAGAAATGAACACATTTCTAGAATCACCACAAATTTTCTAGGGTTCTCTGTGAGATCAAATAATTGGGTAGAAAAAAAAATGCTCTTTAAGTAATTTCTTCTGTTTAAATTTGGAAATGTGTGGTGGAAACCACAATTTTTAAAAATGAGCAACTTCAATTATATTAAGTAGAATGCCTCCATTTAATTAATTCACTAAGTCCCTGGATGACACTGGGTGTGGCTCAGAGAGATTTAGGAGGAATCCAATTCATCACTAGGAAGAAGGTCTGCACCAGGCAGCCAGACTGTGTCCTTCTACACCTTCCCCACCCTGCAAGGGTTGCAGATAGGTTTGAATTCCAACTACACATCACCCTCTCAAAAATAAGAATTATTTGTTGTATGGAGAAAAAAGCAGGTATCAGCAGGGTTAAGGACTGGGGAACAGAGGGGTTCCTTGCTTGCAGTGTATTCTTTATACTTCAGTTACAAACTAAAGTCACTGTTTTTAAACAAAGGAAAAATTTCACAGTTTTCTTGCTTTATAGACATACTTCACACCTTACAAGTTTTCAATCATCTGCAATATGTGTGGTAATTGAGCTAAATTTAAAGAAAGCCCCAAGATATTTGAAAATCATAAACCAATAAAAATCCCCAGGATTCTTTTATTTCTCTTTTGCCCATTTCTTTACTATCTTTTCATGTCCATCCGACTCCCTTTCTCTTCTTCTGCTATAAAAATCTAGAGTGCTAACTAATAGCTAATATAGACCACTTCTGCTTTCTCCTTACCCATTGGCAATGTATTACAACTTAGAAATCTGAGACTGCTTCTTTATACTGCTCAAGTGGAAGAGGAAGGAAGTGCAAGCCCTCCAGCCCCCTCCCACGTTTCTGCTGGATTTCATGGGTGTGGCAGAGTTTAGACCTTTGCAGGTCTGTGCCCTTGTTTTATTCCCTGTTAAGGACTAGGATGATGAACAGATGTCAGAAGAAGGATGGACACCACTGGATTCTGCCATGAATGATAGAAGATCATTTCACCCACAAGCAGGAAGCCTGCGTGAGACTTAAGTATTCACACTATATAAAATGTCAGTCAGTGTAGTGTGAGCCCACACCCTGAATACACCATTTCCTTCGGTCTGATTTAATAGTATCTCAAACACTAACAAATGTGAATGATACCTAACGGTGTTATATAGGAGATGTGACCATTTCACACATAAGTACACATTTATATAATGTATGCATTAAAAGGACCATTTCTATACCTTTCATTTGCTCTTTTGCATATGAATGATGCTGAAACATAGGAAGGCATGGAAACCACATAGTACATGCATGACTGTTACATATGAAGTATGCGGATACTATACACATTTACATGCAAATTTCTACAACTACCTAAACACACAATTTCATCTTCATCACTTTGCACATCAGTGAATTCTTAGGGCTGTTGACAAGATAGAACCTGAGTGAAAGTGGCTGCCCTCATTTTGGGAAGGGAATTCCATTAGCCCCAATTTCCTTTCTAAAAATCTTATTTTCCTTTATCAAAGAAGATATTCATATACCTGCACATGTATAAATAGGATGGGAACAAGTTGTAAACCAGTATATTTTTCTTCCACAGCATTAAAGCTTTTTTAATGAACAGCACTGGCTTCCTTAGGGCTCCGCCTTCCTAAATTTTATTTCCCCAGCTCAGCAGTGGGGTAACCTTAGAACCTTTTTTTGACAGTGTGCTTAACCCAGACACCTGTGTCTATTATATTTATATATTAAAATGAAGGAAGACAAGGGGAGGAAATGTCCTAGTTTTTAAAATGATCCAATGGCAGCATCAGTCTCTGGAACCAAAGAGTGCTTTAGAGAAATGCTGCAAATAGCCACCCCACCCCCCAAGCTGACTTTTCTCCAAACATCCAAGGATGTCTTCTACTTCATTCATTCATTCATTCATTCATTCATTCGTTTTGGCCTTGCCTCTCCACCCACTGCTCTTACATTCTGCTCCTCTCTTCCTCTACCTTCTCCTTCATCCTCACTCCCCACCCCTCCTTCCAGGGCGCTGGCTAAATTCAAGGCTGGCAGGCTGTTTTTTCTCCACTCTCCTCCACCCCCTTCGGATTCAAGGAGTGTATTACAAATTGCCCAATTTCCAATACCTGCTCAGGAATAATACCCAAATCCCATCTCTTGTACCCCAGCCCTAAAGCAATGAATCTGCAAAGGGCTTCCTTAAGGAAGACTGCCCCCCACCCACACCCCACCCCACACCCCGGCAATGGGCATGTATACTACACACACACACACACACACACACACACACAGGCACGCACGCACACATGCACACACCCACACCCCACACCCAATTTTCTCCTTAATCTTTGCCAAAATCACTCAAACGTGTTCCAACAAATGTTAGAAGGCTTCTTTGGGGGAATGTCACTGCACTGTCTGTTACTGCGGAATACCGAACTCGTCATTCCTCCCCACCTTCACCCCCAATCAAGTTTCTAAAATGTCTTTCAAGAAATAAGTGAGCAATTGGAAATGGAAGAAAAATCTAGGCAGTGGGGGAGGGAAGGAAGAGATTTGGATTCTTTCTAATCTTGGATGTGTCCCTCTTCCTGATGAAAATGAGTCACCATGCTTATTATCCAGGGTGCTAGCATGTCTCTGGTCACTGATAATCCAAGGAGAAAAGCAAGGGAAGGGGAAAAGGAAAAAGACCTGGTTTCCAACAGGTAATACCCGGCTCGGCTTGTCTTTCCCATCCCATCGGAGCTCAAAGCTCCTAGGGGCGTGGTCCACCCTCTTCTCCGACCAGCTGGTGCACAATCGGCTACTGATCTTAGGAAGGGGATTTTCCCCTTCTACACAACCAATTTCTCCCCCAGCCCCAGTGGTCTTGAGGTTCTCTTTTTTAAAATCCCAAATCATAGTTTCATTCATTCATTGAAAAATAAATAAATAAAATGTGCACATGCTTTTTCCATGAATACCTGAGCCCCTTTGAAGCTCATGCACACAGGAAATAAGGCATCTTCCGCAGCACATGTGAGAAAATTGAACGACCGAACCGGCAATACTCAACCCTGAATATAAATCCCTCAACCCTGCTTTTTTGCAAATAATATAAAGGATCGCCTTCCTATCTTGTAAGAGAGCCCACGTCTTCCCCACACCCCTTTCTACATCCACACCCTCGAAACTAGAGACCTAAAACGCTGAGCATTTACTAATAGTCAAAAAAGCAATCGTATTTCTAGCCAAACGGGCATATTTTTCCACACTTATCCTAATTAGTAGCAGCATTCCAAAATCAGAGCATGAAAGGCAGAAAAGAATAAAAGCTGGGATGCAACCATCAGTTACCATATGCTAAGGAAACGCGAGCACCATGCCAGAGCAGAAGCAGTTAAAATATTTTTTTTTCTGCCTTTACAGGGAAATACTGTACTGTGGTAATTTCACAACAGCAAGAAGTAAAAATCTTTAGCTCTACCTGTTTGGTTCTTCTCATACAGCACAGCATGGTTGTATCGTCCCTTGCCTTCTTCCTGCCTTCTCTCCTTTCCTCCTCTCTCTTTCTTATTCCCCCCCTCTCCACCTCTTTTCTGCTCGCTTGCTCACTCGCTCTCTCGCGCTAGCGCGCTCTCTCTCCCTCCCTCCCTCTCTCTCTCTCTCTCCCTCACACACACCAGGGCAGTTAGCAGCAACTGTAAGGTCCACAGCTATTGCTCATCGCACATGCTCGCTCTCGATCTCTCTCTCTCTCTCTCTCTCTCTCTCTCTCTCTCTCTCTCTCTCTCTCTCTCTCTCTCTCTCTCTCTCTTCCTCCCTCCCTCTTCTCTCTTCTCTTCTTTTCCCTCTTCTCCACCCGCCCCAGATCCCTGATTTTTCTTCTCTCCTGGTCTCTTTCTCAGAATTGTTCACTAGCTTTCAATGACTAATCACTTCCTGTAGCCCCTACCCCATTGAGACAGTCGCCCCCTCCCAGTCCCCTGCCAGCCTCATGAATATTTAAACACCTCCAATCTGGACCCAATTACCCACCGACTTTCCCACTGCACTGGGAGGGTGGTAGGGAGAGAGCACTGCAGGATATTCCAGCCAGTTCAAGAGATAGGAAGGAGTATGTTTTAGGGAATAGGGGCCTGGTGCATGAAAGCTTGTATTTTTCCCTCCATCTCTTCTCCTTTTTTCCTAATACCATAAAAGCAAAGAACAGCTAATCAGCTGCTACTTATATTTTATACCCAGTTAATAATTGTTAGTGTTCAGTTCCCTTAAAAATACACTATATGTATATTCTCCTCAGTATATGCATAAACTAAGACAAATACAAGCATGTAATAATCCTAGGTATACATGACTACACCTTCTACATGCTTCAATATTCTGAAGAATTCCACACGAATATATAGCATTTAAACATTCTAAGGACTGAAATTTGGAAATAATAGCTAATGTTTAGGAATCAACATCTATATCTAAAATCACATTTTTTTTCCTCAATGTTGATACACTTAATTGAAAATTGTGGGTTTTTTCTTACTTTACTGAAACAGCTGAGCACATGTGAACAGCAGCTCTGTGTAATATTGATGGTGATATTTTACAACTTGGGCAAGATGAATAAAAGTAAAGTCACCTGTGAAAAATAGAAGAGACACATCATGGGGCTGGGTGCAGTAGCTCAGAAGACTGAGACAGGAGGATCGGGAGTTCAAAGCCAGACTCAGCAAGGTGAGGCATAAACTGTCTCTAAATAAAATTAAAAAAAAATAGGGCTAGGGATGTGGCTCAGTGGTTGAGTATTCTTGAGTTCAATCCCCAGTACCAAAAATAAAATAAGAGACATATCATGAAACCAACTTCAATTCCTTCTGTGGTTTCTCATAATTTGGGAGGGGGGTACATGATTGGTAAAGTTCATATAACACAATTTTTAGATATTTAGTACTGTCTGGGTTTTGGAAGCTCTTTGCACCTAATTTTCTCATCTGTAAAATGGGGATCATAATGTCAGCCTTGCCAACATGTTATAGAACCCAATAATATAATGTATGCAAAGCACAAGAGAGCTCTCCTCTCTTAATGCATAGCAACTTCACCCCAGACTATTTTCCTGGGAGTTTGATGGTGTTTTCAAATGACTATCTCAAAGAACTTTTCAAACTATTTCTCGTTGTTCATTAGTGATGACAAGCACCTCTAATTAAACAGCTCATATTCTTTTTAGTCTCTTCTAGACATAAGGCTGTTTAATAGGTGGCAACCAGACAGCTTGTTACCATGCATATTTCAGGATCACTGAGCACAATGGGTGCTTAATGCATTTTAACAAAATTCAAGATACACCTCCCCCCCACCCCAGAACAGACTCAGAAAGACATGCAGAGTTGATGGGTATAAACAGAGGCTGATGATTATCAATTTTCTGTAGGACTCTCCCAGATTCAGACCAGTTGATCTTTTCTTTTCAGTTTGCATCTAAGTTTTCATAGTTTATGATAAAAGTTAGAAATCCATTCTGAGTTGAATGGTTGTTTAATTTTTGCAATTTGCCTGGTTAGAGCTGAGCTTTCAAAAGAAATCTTCCATGAATTTAAGTGATAAAAGAGGGCAAAGGATAGATTAGAAATGGCTCCCAACTGAGACATTCCAGCTGTGGATTAGGATCCTCCTGCTAATGGCTAGAAAGTGAAGAAGGAGCAAAGGAGTGGGGGCTGTGGGTAAAAGAGAAGAAATTGCTTCTTTTGGAGTTTAAACAGGCATATATAGCATGATTGATCAGATAATTTCATTAGTTGTGTGGCCAAATTTAAGAGTGGGGTCAATTTCTTTCTCTTTCATTGTACTCATCTCAGCCTTCCCATCTATACTTTCTTTCCCTTTTATTTATTGGAAGGAACCTTGGAAATGATGTGATATAATGAAGACAGATAAACTGGACTCAAAACCAGGCACAAACATTGATGGATTTTTTTGACTAAGTACCTTAAACCATGCAGTTTGGCATCAGTTTCCTTATCTGTGTCCTTATCATCTAACACGCTGTGAAAGAGGTGCAAACATTTATTCAATTTTGATGGGGTAGAAGGCAAAGAAAATTTAGGTGCCTTGATGAGGTCACCCAACTGATAACAGGTAACACTAGGACTCTAATATCCTTTCTACCACTCAAACTGCATCACCACTCAATAGGCTTCTGTACCTTATTACTTCTGGTCCTTAAGAGATTAAAATATCAAGTAGAAGTTTTTGTGTTGAAATGAAATCAAAGTCTACTGATTAGGCCCAACCCTTACCACCCAAGCCTCATAAACAAACTGATACCTTCATCCAATTGAGAGCTCCCATCTATTTCAAATCAAAGGTCAACTCCTTCAAACTCTCAGTTGCCTCAGTGTGTAGGATCCTCAACATCTAGACATACTATTGGGAACTTCTATAATTCTATCCCAAACTCTTTTCAAGTAATATGAAATCAATTCCAAAGTATTTCTCTAGGCAATGGAGATCATGGGATGGCAAAAGAATATGGAAGAGTAAAGCACACATTGATCGGATCTTGGAAAAAAAGATATATATCTTTTATAACTATATGTAAAATAAGGAAATAAAACCAGCCATGGTTGTATTAATCCCTACCAGGCAACTACATAATGAATTCACTAATGTTTATGTATTTACCAACAGTCTCAGAAAATACATATTCTTAAGCCTCATGACTGAACATTACAAAGTTTTATATTGGCAGATTAATTAGTGGGATTATCAGCTATTTTCCTGACTATGTCAATAATGTCATTCTAGAAAAAGATGAAGGCCAGGTTCCAGTTCCACTCTGGGATCTATTTGAACTTCATACTAAATTGATAGTGTTTTCAAAATCCAGAAGTCATTCAGCTTTCCTAATGACTAACAAACAGAAATAAGAAAAAAAAGAGCCAGGTGCAGTGGCACACACCTGTAAATCCCAGCAACTCAGGAGGCTGAAACAAAAGGATTGCAAATTTGAGACCAGCCTCAGGGAGACCCTGTTTCAAAACAGAAAGGATTGGGGATGTGGCTTAGTGGTTTAGTGCCTCTGGGTTTAATCTCCAAGAAATAAAGAAGTAGCATTTAAGAAAAGAGAGTGTCAATGGTTCAGATAGAAAATATGTTTCTTCTTTATTTTTTAACTATTTTGGGGGGTTGCTTACAGTTAAATTGCTTAGGGCCTTGTTAAATTGCTGAGATTAGCCTTGAACTTGCTATCCTTCTGTTGTGTCTCAGTCTTCCAAATTGCTGGGGTTACAGGTGTGTACCATCATACTCTGCGATTTTTAAAACTCTTAGCCTTAGACTTTTACCTGATGTATTAGTTTATTAGGGCTACCATAAAAAAGCATTAGAGACTGGGTGGCTTAAACAACAGAAATTTAGTTTCTCACAGTTCTGGAGTCTGGAATCCAAGACTAACTGTGCCACTTGGCTTGGTTTTCTCTGGGAGCTAGGAGGGAAGTATGTGTCCAAATCTATCCTGAGTTTGATTACAGCCGCCCTCTTGCTGCCTACATGCTGTGGCCATTCCTGGGAGCACTGTGCACCTCTGGTGTCTGTTTCTGAATGTCCTATTCCTCTTATAGAGACAACAGTCAGATTGAATTAGGACCTACCCCTAAGAAAAAGACCATTTAACCTTAATTATCTCTTTAAAGGTCCTAATCACAAATACAGCCATAGATTGCTGGGGGTTAGAGCTTCAGCATATAAATGGGGGTTGGGGGTTGGACAAGACAGTTGACCATAACTCCTGCATCCTCTGTCAACACTTGCTGACTTCATTTACTTACTCAGCCTTTAGTAAATTTGAAAAACCCTCCTGCCCTCAAGGAGATACACATTTATGGGAAAAGCAAAACATGCTATTTAAACAAAACATGATTCAGTGTCAAATGTGTGCTATAAAAATTCAGAACAGGAAAGAAACCAGGCCTACTAGGACTGGCCTTTTATTTTATGATTAGAACAAGTAGGGAAGACACATGAGTTTTAGAGAAGAAAAGGGGATCCATTTGAAAAGGCCAACCACACAAATAATCCCTGCATGATAAAGGGACAGTCCCTGTGCCAGTGGGGGGCAGCTGTGAAGGGCAGTAGTAGGAAAAAAGGTTGGGGGTGGGGATTAAGTTTTGATTAAGAGGAACCTTAAAGATTGGACAAGAAAAAAAAAAAGAAAAAAACCAAAATCTTGTCATTTGTAACAACACGGATAAATAGGAACTCAGTATGTTAAGTAAAATAAGCCAAGTCCAGAAATACAAAGATGTCATGATCTCACTTCTATGTGAAATCTTAAAAAGCTGATCTCATGAGTTGAGAGTAGAATGGTGGTTACCCAAGGAGGTAAGGGAAAGAAGGGATGGGAAAAAGAGGATCAGCAGGTATTAGGTTACAGCTGGAGAGGAGCAAGAGACTGGTGTGTCATGGCACAGCGGGCTGACTGTAGATAAACAGAATGTGCAGTACATTTCAAAAACTAGAAAAAAAAATTCCGAAGTTTTCACCATAAAGACATGATATATATCTCTGACGGTGTAGATATAGTTAACCTGATTTAAACACTGCACAATGTATATATGTAGTGAAACATCACATAGTACTCTATTAACATGTACAATTTTTATGTGTTTATGTATCAGTTTTTAAAAATCAATTTTAAAAAAACAGGCTTAGGGGATATACTGGTTTCCTAGGATTTCCATGACAAATTTCCACAAATGTGGTGACTTAAAATGACAAAAAAAAAAAAAAAATTCTTTCTATCTGACTTAGTATTTCTACCCTCCATTAGGCTGATCTCCTCTTAAGATTCTTAAATTAATTATACCTGCAAAGATGTCAGTTTTTCCAAATAAGGGCACATTCAGTAGTACTATGGATTAGGGAGTGGATATAGCTTTTTGAGGGACATAAATCAACCCAGTACAAAAGATTAGATTCAAGGACCTTGTATGTTCCAGGTGTCACATATTGTGTGTTTTGTATATTTTGCTTCCTTTATTTCACAGGACATACCTAGGAGAAAAGGAAAATGAAAGGACCAAAAATTGTATGGAGATTTAACGTAGGTAGCCTGGAGAATAAGAACTCAAAAAATAGATGTGAGGAGTTTCAGAAAGGGAGGTAGTTTTATGAGGAAGGTGATGAGTTGTGCATTTAATAGAAATATTGAAATGACCAAGTGTGAGACAGCATTAGATTATAAGAAACAAGACACAGAATTGTCTTTCCATGGGTGATTGTTGGAGCTATCCAAAATAATTCATTTTCTGAGCTACCATGTGCTACTGAAATCAGAAGACCAAGGAATAAACTTTTAAAATGTTAAAGATTAAGTAACCCAAAGACAGGATAAAAAAAAAAAAAGCAATCAGATGGAAAGCTAAAGGCAAAATTATTCTCCAAAATGCTTGAGAAAAAAATCGTAATTGTCATCTGCTTAAAATTGCATTTTTAAATTCAACTGGCAGGTCATTATTTAAATACTTTTGCAACTAAAGACAGCTAAGAGTGATTTCATAAGTATTCATAGGTAGAACTGTTCACAGAATAGCAAACCTCTTTCTAGGGGCAGGGTACTTTCTATTCTGTGCTTTCTTAATACATTATTCTCAAACATCCTGAATGGACATATTATAATTCAAAATCCATGACAATGGTTCATCAGTAAATTATATCTCATCAAGACCCAAGATTTAAAGTAGGACACCATGGAAGACATTACTGAATAAATCTTTCTGCCAAAATGGAATAAAACAAGAAACAAAGCCCCAATAAAAATCCTTAGCTCTCAGTTGTTGAATTAACAAAGCATATGGTTTCCACACCTTCACCATTACAGCAGGGCACCATCCACACCTGGATGCCTTGTGGGCATCTAAAAGGTGAAGAAGCACGGCAGCAGAAACCACAAAATTAGATCCTTGCTCTACATAAATCAAGATGCAACAATAATGATACTAAGAGTGTACAGGGAAATTTTTAATTCTCCTGCAGACACATAAGTACTCTTAAAGAGCACTCAGAGCCTTCTATTTGGAGCACAACTCTCTATATTTGTTAGCACCAAACCAACCATGAATATAGATTCCTCATGCATACTATGTCCCTTGGGTTGGTAGTGAGCTGTATAGTGGAGGGTGAAGTCTCTCTCAGTAGGGACTTTAGAACTGGGTATTCAATTCCTTGAATTCAATTGGAGTATTTAATTGAAATGCATAGAGATGTCTGATAGATACTATAATCTCAAACTAAAGCTGACCTTGACAGAAGCCATCTTTCTTGTCTTTCTGTAGATTCAGTGTTAGTGAAGTGCTACCTCATCCATCATTCACTGAGTCATCATCACATCCTTCTTCTTCATCACCACCAACATTCCACTACCAACCAGTGTTCACTATCTCCAAAATATTCTTTCCATCTTCATCTCTGAAATTTTGTTTCAAATCTTTCTTTTCTGTTTCTTATTCCATTCCCTTCTCTCAAACTTTCAGTATTCCTTGCCAAGACTAATACAATAGCCTTTTTATTCACTATTTTGTGTATATCCACATTTTTGAGTTTTACCTTCCACCCAGATAGATCTACTTAAAATAATATTCCTCCTTATACTTAAAATCTCTCTGGATCCTTATGTCATAATTAGTATCTTATTTTTATTGCACATAGAGTCTCCTGAGGATCTTGTTAAATATCCAGATCCTTTGGACATCTTTAACAAATAATTGAACTCAATAGATGTGAGATTGGGTTTAAAATCTGCAGTGTGTATAGTTACACTCAGATATTTTGATAGTAATAATCTTGTGCCATATTTTGAGAAAGAATAGTCTGAGGAATAAGGCTCAAGCTCAATCCTATAAAGCATCTTTTACTACTCCAACTATGTCATCAACCTGAGCTCACATTATATTTCACAATATAGTGAATAGTCCAACGAACAAATCATCTTATTTCAATTTCTTTAGGCCATTCTATTTCACATACTTAAAAAAACTCACCTACTTTATGAATGTTGAAAACGGAATAAGCTTTAACCAGATAAATCATAAATTTCTCTTAAAAGCCTTCCTTGAACCCCAGAAGTGGAATTCTATTCTCCTGGGTACCATGGCATCCAGTCAGAGCATAGATTATTATTGGTACCTACCACTCAACTGTGAATCCTTGTTTGCAGGGATCTTCTCTTATTCATCTTCATACCCCTAGCACCTGGCCCAGGGGCTGGCACATAATAGATATCCAGTAAATATTTTCTGTCTGTATCTGGAAGGCTAGTCTGGGATACTATTGCCAGACAAAGCCTGCCAAAGGCTCCCAGGCAAACATGGCTGCTTCTGGTTCCAAGGAGAGTTTTGCCTCTATGATATGATGTCACCATCTTAATTAAGCTGATAGCACTTCAGTGAGACCTTGATGCCAGAATTCACCCTACTTCCTCTAGGCAGAAAAGATTTCTGAAGACAGAAACTGGACAATTTTGAAGATCCTCTAAATCTGTGTTTATCTTTCCAGTTTCATGTCCAGATTCATGTCAAGTCCTCTCGTAATTTCTCCTTCCAGCATACCCTAAAGGCCATCTGAATCTCTGAGTAGCTAATATTCCAGAGCAAAGAGAGGGAACCATGTGCTAGCAGCACTAGGTGATAAGATGAGAGGCATGTAGCCCATAATCTAAGACTTGACACCTTGCTATAGAGGAAGTTTGTGGTTACGCATGTGAACAAATCTAACTCGATAGCTTATTCATTAAGCAGAAGATGTGAAAAAAATCCCACACTACATTATACCAACCTCTCCCACCAGCACACTATCAGAGTCTGAAATCACAAAATTGCATTTGGCTTGGTCACTGAAGGAACCATAACTTTTCTCAGGCCTCTTTTCTAGTCCCCATTCAGTATTGTCATCATTTATTTACCATAGTTTATCTACTTTCTTCCCTGGAAGGCATATTTCTGGGTGGCAATACCATGTCTTAGTTTTAAAATTTGTTCTTGAAATTTCCAGCATGGGCATATAAGGGTTTTGTGGGATCTCAAGCTTATATGATTCAGAGGGACTTCCTTAAGAGAAAGAATAAGTTAAACATACAATGAATATTTATTTAAACAAGGAAAGAAATCACAAGTTATATGTTTTTAAAAATTAATAACTACAACTGATATCACAATATTCAAGAAATATAATATTTTATAATAACAATCTAACACATCTCTATAACATTTTTTTAGCTACTGACTCTTTGATCACCTCTTTCTATGACATTGGCTTTGTAATATAAGTTTTGAAAGGCAAATGGAAATATGATATCATCTTTCTTCTAACATAGTTGATTGATTTGCGTTTATTACTCAGAATTGGAGGTTTAAAACATGAATCTTTATGAACGGATGTATTTGCTGTGTAGGGCAAGAGCAGTAGTACAAAAACATGGGAATTCTGAGAAATTCTATTTTGAACAATTGTTATTGAAAGAGAAAAATACACGTGAAATATTTATAATTGTATATGTTACCTTATCAAATTTATTTCTGACGGAAAGAACTTTGGTTTTGATCAGGTTTCAGTGAGACCTGATTCTCCCATTTAAATTTCTTAAAAGTATTTATTTTTTAGTTATAGTTTAATACAATATCTTTGTTTATTTATTTTTATGTGGTGCTGAGGATCGAACCCAGGGCCTCACGCGCGCTAGGTGAGCGCTCTACCACTGAGCCACAACCCCAGCCTCCCCCATTTAAAATTTTACACAGCAGATGACTGGAAATTTTTCTTACAACTAGTTTCTGGATTCATTCATTCCACACCTTGTTTATCATCTTAACCATGTGACTTGGGGGCCAGGTGATATAGGACATATTCATGTTGTAATTCAACCTTTGGCTCTACACTTCTGACTGACATGCCTAGGAAGTTGTCACACTGTTTCTTGATGCCTTTCCTATTCCAGGATGGTGAGTGATCGATCATTCCATATAAAAGCTCCTAGGAGAAATATAAATATATTCCATTGAAAACAACCTACACTAACACCAGTGTAACTCCTCATCTTTGCGCTGGTTCCTCAAACTACCAACAGACATTCAATACAACCTGACATGAGGTTTTTGCAAAGGGCAAAACCTAGTGGAGAAACTTAGCAATCTTAATGGATTTGTATTACTTTACCATTTCAAGTTTTATACAAATGCACACCCATGTGGCACATGGCCCATCCAAGTGAGGAACCCTAAAGGCTACATTACTTCTTGGTTAATCTTCTCTGGTTTCTAGGATCAAGTACAGAGTATTAAGTCTTCAGTAAATAATTAGGAAAGAAAATGAATGAGCTAGCAATGGGGAGATTATAGAGAAAAAAAGGAAATAAGAGAAAAAGTAAAGGTAGAAAATGGGACCAAATTTTAAGCATTGATTTTCAGCGTACTCAATTATTTCAATCTGCAGTAGTGATTTGTTCTACACAGCCTTGACATAGGCTGTTACCATTTCCTTTATATCCTGAACTCGTGCCATTCTAAACTTCCTTCTGGAGTGCACATGGCTTGGAGAAATAATGAAATGCAGCCTTCCTGGTGGGCTCAAACATAAAGCTCCTCATTGGGGTTCCATTAAATGCCAGGTGCCATCACATGGCAACTAAAGGAGGAGTCCTGTTCAATGACTATATCCCTACATCTGTCACCTTGTATGTTCTTTAGAGTCTCATGGTAATTCTTCAATTTTGATACCTCCTTCTAAAATACGCTATTTTCCACAAACTGCAGCAGGGTTAGGAGATTTCATATACTAAGCAATATGTAGTGGTTGGATAAGAGAGATTTCAGATATATAGTTTCATATTAATTTGCTTGTCTTTACTTGAAGCACTGATAGATTTACTGACTTCGATAGTTTTTTCAAAGATGGCAGTATGTCCTATAATCCAGTCTCTCGGGTTATTTTTCCCCATATACTTTGTTTCACCCACTATGATTAATTATGTCAAGTCCAAAAAAGACCTTTTTGCTTAACAGCCTATGTCCTTTTATGTCTGAAATCCAAGTCTACCCTTCTTCTTTATACAAATATTCTTTATGGTGAAGTTATTTGAAGCACTCTTGGAGATGCTAATGTACACTGTCCACCTAATTTTCATGAACAAACTTCTCCATTCTTAGTTCTTAAGGCTCTGGGATAAATATTCCCAACAATTCTTCATTTGATTTTCCTTTAAATTGTTTCTAGTATCTGATCATTCCTCCAAAATTCCTTTTTTAATTTTCAGTTCTCTACTGCCAAGCTCTATGTACCAAGTTCTTTATTACTTCCTTCATCTCAAAATCCCAAACTTCTCTAAAATTCAACCATTCAGTCATCTTAAAATTCTTTGTGGATTAGAGTACCTCTCTCTGAGTTTCCAAGCAAAATTGGCATGTGATCATTCTCCCATCTTCAACTGCACTACTCTTCAGTCCATAGTATAGTTTCCCTAATCCACATATAAATGATGAGTTTTTGGAAAGTGATACTGTATTTATATTAGTTTATCTTTGTCCATTTCTATGGATTATACAACATTGAAAAGTTAGAGTTTGTTTTTAATTGAACTTCAAAAATGTCATATTTTTTATCTCTTCCTGCCACTAACTAATCACTCCAAAGTTTCTTTTTTACTTCTATCTTTTTTTTTTTTAAACCAAGGGAGACTTTTATTAAAGTTTTGTCTATCTCATTCCTGATATCTGTTGTATCAGGATCCTCCTTCCCTGGAGTTAGTAAATTGTCATCTTTGGGCTTCCATCAAAGTGGATGTGTTTAATGGTCTGAATGACAATGAGGATGTGGGCTTCCTCTTAATAAGCCTTGAAATAATTAGCTTCACAGAAATTGGTCCCTGCATGCCTTCAGTCATTTGCATTGCATGCCATTGAACTTCAAAGATTCCAGGTTAGACAACATCTATAAGATCCTGGGCACAGCTCCCCATTTGATGTTAGCAAATGTTAAAATATCTTGTGCTGAAGAAAAGTGTGTTACTTTCAAAGTTTTTCATTTTTAACTTTGGACAACTGTCGGGATATTCTTTCCTATAGAAACTATTTGTGTCCCTGCTTGGTTCATTTGTTAGTCCAGTTTGCATGCGTTGGGGCCACTACAAACAAAATCTTTCACACATTATCTCAGCAAGTTTCTCAATACAATTCATTCTTCTTCCCTGAGTCTTCTGCATGGTAAGCAACTTTGGAGCTCATTTAAGAAGATATTGAATTCCTCCACTTTGGAGGTTACCTTATCTCTTTTCAACATACTACCATTCATCTCTATTCCTTAAAATGCAGCATCCATAACTAATAATTATATTTGGGGTAAGAAAGGATTTGATGGGAAGAGTGAGTATACCACTGCCATAATTTTAGAAAATAAGTATTAATACAGCACAGAACTGCAAGAGCTCTCTCTCTCTCTCTCTCTTTCTGTGTGTGTGTGTGTGTGTGTACATGCGTGTGCCCCATCATCATACCAGTTAATTGTAAAATTATTCAGTGGTGTGCTGTAAACGTTTAACAACTGGCTCTCAGGGGATGGGGGAAGATGTGATTTGTAGCATTTTCCAATCTCTAAGATGTAAATACTCCCACCATGGTATATTTCAAGTCACAAATGTGGTGTCACCAAATGCAGAGCTGGAAAGATACGCACAACAAAGCGACATTATACAGTATTTTCACCATATAGATGCAATAGACATCTAAGAGCACAGAAAATAGAAAAATATAATAAAATAATTGGAAGTAATGCACTTTGGGTTTTAATTACCTTCATTTTTATTAAAATTATTTAATTTTGAGTTTATCTAATTCGAAATTTTTAATAAGGGCTCTGTTTAACAACTGACTTTCAAATTTTTGAAAACATAACAGTTGGTTCACAGAAGTTCAGGAGGGCCATGTCTAGTATATCAGTAATTTATTCTAGCCAGGATTTTGAAACACTTGTTTACATGTGATTTTGCTGAAGTAAACACCTTTTACTGCACTCTGAAGTTGTTTAGTTCTATTGTTAAGATTTGTGTTTCTTCTTGAATCAAATGTATGAAAGATGATATGTCATGAGCTTTGTAATGTTTTGAACAACCAATAAAAATAAATAAATAAATCAACGAAATAAAAAAAGATTTGTGTTTCTTAACTATGTAAAACACTATCTATGTGTTCTTATTTATTTTCGTCTTATTAGATTCAACCAATCATTTCATCATGTCAATAACTCTTTAGATCCTAATTCTGTCATCTCATATCTCTGTCAGCTTTATCCTTTCTGGCTTCATGTCATCCACACATTTGATGAGTTAGCCTTATATTTTTCTGTTCAAGGCATTGAATTAAAAGGAAAATGCCTGACAGGACAGAGCCAAGGACAGAATTCTTGGCCATGCAAATAGAATTCTCCCTCCATACAAGCCTCAGACCATTAATCAGCATTGATTCAATAAGGTATTTGTCTACTGAATTGCCTTTGCATCCAATCCAAATTTCTCTACCTTGTCCATAATACTCTGGAGAGATTATTAATGAAATGCATGACTAAGTCCAGAAATTGTCACTATTTCCTTCTCATGTCAAAGAAAAAGATTATATTTCTACTATGCAAAGCTGATCACTTTCTCCAGGTTCATCAGTTATGCCTCCTTTCTTTCTTCTTTTCAACTTGACTCTTCTATTTCCACCCCCCTGCCCTATACACATAAAAGCAGTGCTTTCTTTTTCCTACTCTGCTCTTTCTACAAATTGGAATATTTCAGATTTCGATTTTTTCTGCCTCCTCCTTGGGTTTGCCGTTCCATTTTAGATGACTGATACCACGTCCTTAGTCCTACTTGCAAAGTAGATGTGTACAGGCAGAGACTCCACCCATTTTCCACTCATTTGCTAATTTGCCTCCTTCAGATGTGGAAGCAGGAGAACCTGGACAAGGAATTATCGTCTTCTCATCACTGCTCAGAGACCTTGGTTCTCTTATTCTCTTTCTTATATCATTCACCCTGTTCCTCTGAGCTGAATCTTTAGCTTAATCTTTTCAAAGACTCTTCCTTTTTTTTTTTTCATTAGTAAAACATCCTCCTTCAACCCTAGCTTTCTTTTTGTACCTTTTTCCCACCATCTTTACCTTTTCACTAATTCTTCGATTGCAGCAAGTTACCTTTTACATTTACTACTTCACTGGGTTTAATAAGGTTACTAGGAACTTCATAGTTGCTCACACACACACACACACACACACACACACTTCATTTCTTACCTTAACAAGGCTTCTCTGAAGAGAAGAAGTCTTAGACTCACCGTTCTTGCTTTGTTTCATTTTTCTTTAGTCTCATCTTTGTTTCAATGACTTCTCACTCTCATACTTTTGCTTCTCTATCTCTGGATGTCTTCTCCTTCTTCTTGTCAGGTTTATCTTTCTCAGTCACCACTTGCCTGGGCATTCTCAGCAGTGCCCACAGCTTCCACCACCACCCCATCTCTATGTATGACTGTCAATTCTCTATTTTCAGTCCAGACCTCTTGCTTCAAATGCAGATCTCCATATGCATGATTCATTCTCCCAAAATGAACATCTAATCTTCCCCCCTGTGTTCTCTCACCAAAATATGTACCTCTTCCTGCAATTCCTATTCTGGTTTTTAGGACCACAGCTCACCCACTTGCCCAGGATAGAAATATTCTTTGAAAAAAAACAAAACAAAAAAAAACCCTCTCTTTCTCTTTAATTCCATTCACAAACTCTCAAAACCCTCAAGATGTCAAAACTTCAAGTTTTCATTTCTTGATTTCTTGACATTTTTGATAGCTTTCTAATTACTTCACCTGTCTCACCCTCCTTTAATCTTTCTTCTGCTTACAAACAGAATCATCTTTCTAGAAACACCTGCCAGATCATGGGCCTCCTTGACTTACTACCCCATGGTGATTCCCAATTCACTGCAGGATAATATCCAAATGCCTGATCTTCATATAGCCTGCCTACCTACCTCTTCAATGACATCCCTAAACATGTAATTTACTCACTTTCTACAGAGCTCTGTGTCCTAATTATCTCCATACCTTTATATCCACTGATTTCAATTCACAGAATGATTTCCCCTAATTGTTTAGATGAAATTCTTTTTTGTCTAAGTAACAACACAAACAGACTGTAAAGTGAAACATGACCAGTCTCCTCAGGACACCATGTCTTATATGCTACTATTCTTTCTCATGCAGCCTTCTGTCCAGCACTTATCATACATTATTTGCCTTCTTATTTTAGTCAATGAATAGAAACTAAGAAATTAACAAGGGAAGGAATTTAATTTTATTTAACTTTGAATCTCCAGTTCTTTGCACACAGCCCAGTACACAGTAGGTAATCCAGTAAATCATCACTAAATGAATGAATTTTCATTGTTTAATATTTAATGCCTAAATCCAAGAAAGAAATGTGGAAACTAGCATGATTTGTTCTTGGTGAATAGATGCTGGTTCTTTGAGATTAACACTTTTTCATCTATTTTCAAAAAGGATTATAGTGTTTACTTCTAGATTAGTGCACTAATATTAAACTCATTAGTTCATGGGAAAACTTTTTTCTCTTAGTTTTAATTTTTTAAAACAAATACAATTTGCCCAAATATGGCTCTCCTGCCCCAGATCTGCAACTGTAGATACTCTATCATTGAAATAGGATTGATCATTATAAGGCAAAATTTTTGTACTATGTAAGTGTGAGTATAAAACCAGAAGCAAATAGGATATATCACGAAGGTTTTAGAGGTGTGATTAAGTAAATCTAATTAATCATTTTTGTTATGGTTTAGATTTGAGGTGTCCTTCAAAAGTTTTTATGTGAGACAATGCAGAGGTAAATGATCATGAGTCGTACCCTAATCAGTAGATTAATCCAATTAGCTGGTATTGATTAATGAGTGGTAACTATAGGCAGGTAAGGTAGGACAGGAGGAAGTAGGTCACTGGGAGCACGCGTTTAAGTTTCATATTTTGTCCTTAGTGAGCAGGGGTCACTCTGCTTGTTCGTTGTCATGTCTAAAGCTGTTCCCTTTGCCACATCCTTCTGCCATGATATATTCTGTCTCACCTCAGGCCCAGAGCTATGGAGATGGCTGACTATGGACTGAACCACTGAAACTATGAAATAAAATAAAATTTTCTCCTTCCAAGTTGTGCTGTTCAAGTCTTTTGGTCACAGCAACAAAAAGGCTTACTTAAAAAATGACTTTAAAAATAAGAGTTAAACTTCTTTATATTAAAGAAAGTGTGTAGTAGTGATTTTTTTGCACTTGTTTATCTTGTAGGTAGCATCATTAGAAACCAGACTCTCTACTCTGGGATGGCTCTAACATCTTTAGCTTTTATTTATTTATTTATTTTTTAACTTTGGTCCTACTTCACCCCCAATCTTATGGGTGATACACCTAATTAGATGATAAATGACTGCTGAGCTTTCTGGGTAGATTTGAGGGGAAAGAGCAGAACTGATATCTGTTTCTTTTATAAGAAAGTCAAGGCTATCCCTCAAGAAGACTTTACCACATGTGACACTGGTCAGATGGTCAGAACTCAGTTGGGTGATAATACCTATACAACAGGGAGTTTGGAAAAGTAAGTATTGTGCTGTGTGTGTGTGTGTGTGTGTGTGTGTATTTGTGTGATGTCCATATTTGAAAAGTGAGGGTGTGGTATGGGAATTTCAAAAACAGCTCTGGTCTACCTTTGGGGATAAGATCAGGTGTCTCTGACTAATTACTGCTATATTTTTCCCAATTAGTATTGGCTATTAACTTATGTTACTCCATTGCTTTCTTAATTCAAAAATTTTACCCAACTTGTCCTAAGATAGTTTGGACCTGGTTCCTGCTGTCTTTCTCGCCTACATAGCATCTGTTTTGAATAATTTTCTATTCTGATACATTCAATGTTTAAAATCTTTCACAATTCTCATCTTTTCTATTTATCTTTCTAAGCTCTTTAAGTCCATTTATATTATTTTGACTAAAATAACTAAAAATTTTTAAAAGTTGTAAATTTTACTAGTGTGCTGCTTACTTCCTCTTCTAGATCATGAATTTTGTATTAAATGGAACCAAAATGAAATGTATAATATTGACCTTTAAGTCTTCCTAATGCAAACAATTCTGACCAATTATATGTATGTTCATTTTACAATTTTTTTCACATCTCTAACCCAAAACTTAAGACTTCCTGTGAAGTTAAATAAGATCAGAACTAAAAGGAGCTTTGGGAATTATGCTCCAACACCCTTCATTTTATAGTTTACGTAACGGAGATGGAGAATGTCAAAATGATTTGTGTTTGAGACAAAGCTAGAAATGCTTGTTTCATGGTCCCCATTTTGATGTTTCTTCCATTAGATTGAGGTGTCTGCTTTTACATGAGAAACGTGTTAGATGTTAGAAACAGGACTCATGAAGCAGGTGCCAAGAAGATGAAACTAAAGAGTTGGTCCCTGAAAGAGAAGAAAAATGTCCAGCTGGAAAACATGGAGTAAGCTCAGGCACTGGTCAGGCAATCTTGAGCATCAGGTCCAATGTGGAAGGACAGAGCACAGCAGTGGGTGAGCCCTTGGGAGCCAGGCAGGTGGCAGTCATGATCTGGGAGATATGCCCATATGTTGCAGAATCTCTGCCAGAAGGCTCAATTTGGGCAAGATTCCAGTTCCTGGGGTGGAGAGCTGACAGGTGCCAGGTGGGGTTCAGGCCCTAGCCAGATGTACTTCAGAAGAAAGTGGGTATGGGCATCCAGAGGGGATGCCCATCTCAGGACAACTGGTCATAAACCAAAAAGGAGGAAGATAGGCAAAAGTAACACAATAGGGCCAATATCAGTGGTAGTATCAAGACATGGGCCAGATAAGCATCCAGGGCTCATCCTAGAATTTAAGTGATTGGGTCTGACTACAGGAAAAGGCAGTTGTAGGGCATGAAAGAAGTCCAGTCGCCATAGCTACATCTTCACAGCTTAGGTCTACGGATATAAATTGATTCAAGGCCTTGTCAGTTATATGGATTGGGGATGGGGGATGAGACCAAGCCCAAAGGTTTGCAGCACTGTTGAGTGCAGAAAGAAATAGGCCACCACACCCTGCAGTTGCTGGAATCTGATTTACACTTAAAATTTGATCCAAAATTATGTTGGGAGTGAGGAATGGCATAAAATATGTCAAGATCTACAAACCTTAATCTAACAATTCCACAGGCAAAGTTTATCTTGCAGCCGTTTTTAAAAAAGCTTCTCAGTTGTAGGTGGTATTCATGAATTCATTATCTACAATATGTTTACAGATTTGTATGTCTTAATATAGTTACATTGTTGGTTGTGTTAATTTTAGAATTCCTTTAGCAGCAATTCATTCTCTGAGACTTAAAAAATATAGAGACAGCATAGAAACAGATATAAGGACAGTATATGGATGATAAGAATATATCAATTGAAGATGAGGAGAATGCCTGGTGACCAGGCTTCTCTATAGTCAATACATTATCAAGGTGACCAAGATCACCAGACCATGAAGCACTTGGTCCAATCATTTCATCCATCTTAATGACCAAATCAACCAACTGCACAATGATACAATCAATTGCTCAGTAACTATACATTACGATGGCAGAAAATGAAACAAAGTAAATTGTCAGTATTTGATCAGTTCAGTAAAGCTACAGCTGACAAGATTTCCAGATAGGTGCTGGTTCTTCCTTTTTAAAAATCTTTTTGTGATTTAGATGCATTTACTCCATTTCAACTGCTTAGAAATACTCAACTCCTGGAGATTTTATCTACAAGCTTGCTCATTGCCATTAGTTTCTGTCTATTTAATTTATCTTATTAGCAACAAATTTTTAAAGCAATTGGTCTTCATTTTTTTAGTTGTCATTCATTTTATAACCCTATTTAATTATTTTGCCTTATTAGAAAATCTGTTTTCTCCTATATTTTCATTTTCTCTGCCTCATTTATATGAACCTTTTAATTTGCCTTCTAGTTAAAAACATTAATACAAGCAAAACACTAGTAGAAATTATATTTTACATATAAGCAAAGATATAATAAAAGCATCTGGGTTTTTTTTTTTTTTGTTGTTGTTGTTGTTTTTCTATTTTGCACCTATATATTGGCTTAGACATATACCTACCTGTGAATTTTTGGATTAGCTACAATCCACTTCCAAATACTTGGACTGTCTATTCTTAATTTGTCATGTTCGTATCTTGCAAGTAGATTAATCTATTTTCTCTTTCTTGAATTCTACATAACTATATACCTAGTTTTAAAATTTCATATTTTTATAGTGTACAAATTGCAGTGCTTTAATCACCTTTTGTTCTCCTTAGCTTTTCTAGGCTGGGTCTCTACAACACTTCATCAGTCAGGAGTTGAGTATTTGGTAAACTAATAGCTGTTCATTCTGTGCAGTTGGGTAAAAAATCAACTTTTTTCTTTTCTTTCTTTCTTTCTTTCTTTTTTTTTTTTTTTTTTTTTTTTACTGATTTCTATAATTATCAGAACTAAATGCTTTGGTAGATGTACCCACAAAAATAATTTTTAATTTTTATTTAATTTTATTTTTTGTGATACCAGGGATTGAACCACTAGATGCTCTACTATGAATGTACATCTCCAGACCAGCTTATAATTTATGTTGAAACAGGATCTTGCTAAATTGCCCAGGCTGACCTCAAACCTGTGATTCTTCTGCCTCAGCCTCCTGAGTTACTGGACTTACAGGTATACACCACCATGCCTGGTTCACAGAAATAATTTTTAAAACTTTGTTTCCTAAAACTAAACTTTTGACTGAGAATGCTGTATATTAACAATACAGTTTTATTTTATTTTTGGTAATGGGATTAACCCAGGGGCACTCTGCCACTGAGCTACAACCCCAGACCTTTTATGTTTTTATTTAAGACAGGATCTTCCTAACTTGTGATCCTTTTGCCTTAGCTTCCTGAGTCACTGGGATTAAAGGAATGCATCATTGTGCCCTGCAATACAGCTTTCTTTTAAAAAAGGATAAAAATTATCTCTACTTTCCATCAATTAGTTTTACAAAAACCTATACGATTTAAGTGTTGCCAGTTTGGGTGTGGACATGTGTGTGTCTGCAATTGAGTGCATGAGTGCATGTATATGATCACATGCTGGTTTTTCTTGGCAGTATTGCTGTTGAATATTAGTAGTAGCAGATTCAATAACTGCCATAACTGGAGTGCAGACACTGTGTGAATTTCTCTCATGCTCTGCTATAGGAGTTGATGGTGGTTGAGGTCAGATTAGGTCATGGCTAACCAATTGGACCAAAGAACTGATTATAAGGATTAATGACAGGGTGATAGGGGTCAAGGTGGGCAGCTGTTCTTGAGGGTGCTTGAAATCAGAGAGACAAAGTTCCCGCCCAGACAGAGGTGTGGGTAACTCTGGATATATAGGAGAGAACTACAAGTAAAATCTACCTGAGGTCCAAACAGCTCCCTGGAAGTGGCTTTTACAAATAACCGTCCTTGGAAGGCCTTTTGTTTTCAAAGTTTCAGATTTCTATATTGTCTCATCCAGATAGCACAACTCCAGTTAGCTTAGTTGACCCAAACCTTTGTCTCATGAGTATATATCCTCTGATCCTTATTTTACTCTGACCAAAAGCTCAGTCCTTGTCCCTGATGCCAATTTAATAAGGAAGACAGGGTTTTGAGAAAAAGAAAAAAGCAGGCTTATTTCTTTGCTAGCAAAGGGAACTCCAATCCCAGAGGCTGTGTTTCTGACCATCAGGAAGAACAGAGGGTTTTTAAAGAAACTCATCAAAGAATGTTTCCAGGTGTGCCCTGACAGGGGGTCCCAGATGCACCCTGATGGTGTGCTGATATTCATTTGTTAATTTGAGATATAGTACCCCCCCCCCCAGGTCTTCCAGCAACAACTTCCTGTGCAGGGTGTATGCTTAAGGACAGATAACAGCCTTGGATGGGAAAAGGTAATCTTGTTCCCTTACCCCAGGTTAGGGAGGGGGAGGAGGAGGAGGAGGAGGAGGAGGAGGAGGAGGAGGAGGAGGAGGAGGAGGAGGAGGAGGAGGAGGAGGAGGAGGAGGAGGAGGAGAAGAAGAAGAAGAAGAAGAAGAAGAAGAAGAAGAAGAAGAAGAAGAAGGAGAAGAAGAAGAAGAAAAAGAAGAAGAAGAAATAATATCCCTTTTAAAATAAGCAGACAGGGCTATGTTCAAAAGGTGAAATGGGCCACAGTTACTTTAACCTAAAGAATCATCTCCATAATGTAAAGAACTGACAGTTTTCATGTTAGACAGAAAATCTGTCCTTTCTACTGCAAATTGGGCTGTTGAAAAAGGACAATGGCTAGAAAGTTTGACAAGATGAGGATTTCATAACACATATCTGTATTTCCAGGATTTATGGCTAACAAGATGGAGAAAAAGAAATAGGGAAATGTCGTATAATAAGAAATATATTTGGTCTTTGTTCCCTGTTCCTGGCACAGGGGTCCTAAAACCCTTGGAATTTTTTGATGATAGAGGTATCTTTTGCTATGTATAAGGAGTCCCTTTGATCGTGCCTGAATTTATTTTAATAAGACAACTTAGTTTGGGACTTCTAGATAGTCTCAAGATGAGGACTGTTCACCAGAAACACAAAACACATGATTAGAGAATGGAAATTTTTAGCTACACCTCCTGAACTCTGAGGAAGAAAAGGAGGGCTATAGATTGTATTACAAAAACTTTTTTTTTTTTTTTTTCTGGTGCTGGGGATCTAATCCAAGGATCCTTTCCATTGAACCACATCCCCAGTCTTTTTTAAGAATATTTTTCAGTTGTAGTTGGACACAATATCTTTATTTTATTTATTTTTATGTGGTGCTGAGGATCGAACCCAGGGCCTCACATTTACTAGGCAAGTGCTCTACTGCTGAGCTACAACCCCAGACCCCCCAAGTCCTTTTTTAAGTTTTTATTTTGAGACAGGGTCTTGTTAAGTTGAGAAGGCTGGCCTCGAACTTGTTATCCTCTTGCCTCAGTCTCCTGAGTAACTGGGGTTACAGGTATGTGCTATGTCCAGCTGCAAAAAAACTCCTGAATAAAGATGTTTAAAGAGCTTTCAGGTTGGTGAAACACATCCTCTTGCCACAAGTAAACATAAGCAAAGTGCTTTCTTGAGTTCTGTGAGCCATTCTAGCAAATTAAGCAAGAGGAAGTTGTAGGACCCTCTGATTAATGACTTGTCAATCAGAAGTATGGGTAGCCATTAAGACTGCTGTCTGCCATAATAGAAGTCTTATGTGACTGAGCCTTTAACCTGTGGGGTCTGGGCTAACTCCAGATAATGAGTATCAGAATTGACTTGAACCATTGGAGGCCAAGTTGATGTTAGAGAATTGGTTGGTGTTGAGAAAATACCCTAGAGGCAAAGATTAGTTTGAAAGTCACTGCAGAATTCAATCAGTCAGTTTATAGGTTTGGGGAGGGGGAGGTAAAACAGGTACAGGGTTCTTGATTTAGTGGTACCATATATCTTTCCATGAAAAAAAAAAAGGAAAAATCTTTAATCTACCCTGATAGTGGAGGATGAAGGATGGGTAATTTTAGGGCAATTTATGATACATTAGTTGAAGAAGCCTAATATAATTTTCCAGTAATTCAGTTTAATTTCTATATCTCACTCCCCCAAAGCCAAAATATCAGAAGAATGAACTTACTTTGTATTACTTCCAAAATGATAAAAGCCCAAGCTGCTTGATCAACACTAAATTACAGTTAGAGAGAAAGAGAGCAGCATTCATGTTTAACCCTATTCTTCACTTTTCAATATAATGAACTTTTGAAGATTGGACTAGAAAACACAGAAAAGGAAAGATGCTACCTATATTAGTTTGGATCTATTCAGGCTGTAAATAACAGAAACCCACAAAAGAATGGCATAAATTTCAAGGCTGACATGACCATCTTATGGAGCCAAGGTTGTTTTCTCTTCCTGCTTCACCATCCCTAGCACAGAACTTCCATTGCTGTGGTTTCAAGATAAACATCATATTTATGCAAATCATGTCCATGTTCCAGGCAGGAGAACAAGTGAATGACAAAAACAAATGGAGGTTAAAAAACTAGTTGTCTGTCTCCTTTTAAAAGGCTTTTCATAAAGACCTCATTGGTGATTTTGCTTGATTGTGTGTCCATTCCCTGCTGAAGATAGTTTGGGGTCATTAGTATTTTAGTTGAGCATAATACACACTTGTAAAAACAACAATGTAGTTTGGATGCACCAATTCAGGGAAAATGGTTGCGCTAAGAAGCACTGATGGTTTCACTGGCTGTAGTATAAACAGTAGCACCCACAAAACAAATAACGTCACAGCTACTGACCAAAAAAATTCCAGATCAGACATTACTTGACTGTAATACACACTCCACAGAAGATCTATACCTCTTCCTCTCTTCTCTATCCTTCTTCTATTCTTCCCATTCTTTCCATCAAATCTTTCCTCTCTCGTCTGTCTTCCCTGGGCATTCCCCTCTCCTCTATCTCCAATTCTCTCCTTCCATTTCTCTGTCCTATTGTAACTCACTTTTAATGAGAACTTACCACTTGTTTTATTTCTGTATAACAAACCACTGATGAAGTTACTGGCTTAAAACAGGGACAGCAAACTTTTCTTATAAAGGTTGTATATAAGGAACATTTTCAGCTTGGTGGATCAAAGAGTCTCTGCCTTTGTATTGCAAAAATGGCCACATATGATATATGAACAAATAAATGTGACAGTGTATCAATAAAACTTTACTTACAAAGAGCTGGTGGAACAAAATTTGGCCTGAAGAATGTATTTTCAAGCAAAAAAAATGATTTCCCATTTTTCACAATTCTGTGAGTTGATTGACTTAGCAATTTTATTTTTCTACACGGGGTAATGAGGTCAGTTCTTACTTTGAATATTTTACCAGCTGGAGATACTAGAAATGAGAAGCAGTTATTATTGTCTAATCCAGAAAGTTGTGCGTTGGAAATAGTTCCTCTAAATTCTGCTTGAAAATTGAAGAGTACTCTCCTCAGTTTCTATTTCACTTTCAATATCTCATCACAGATAACCGAAAACACCATTTGGCACATATAATATTCTGCCTGGAACTCGCTTAAGCTAAATTCTCAACTCTATTAGTTATATTTTCTATCTTTTAAGTTACCATCAGTGAAAATTCCCTTCATTTTTTCTATAATATATATCACAGGTCCCTTTTTCTCCAATTTTCTATAGAAATTTTATTGTTCTTCCAGGCTCTACTCATAGTTCCCTCATTCTTCAGTTTCCATCCAGTTCCCAATGTTTTATTAATTATTATTTTTTTAAAATTCTAAATGTTATAATGATTTGACATCTTGGGGCCTGAGGGACCTTGGAGAGACTGCCCCTTTCAGAGGTTGCTAATTTCTAGAGATAGCAAGAAACTCCTGAGGCCACACCTTTCAAATGAAAACGACTATCTCAGTCCTATCCAGCTACTATAACAAAGCACAGATTTTGTGTTTTCAACTATAATTCCTTATATTTCTGGAGGCTGGGAAGTCCAAAATCTAGACGCTTGCCTCATCTAATTCCTGGCATGGGGTCTCTCACATGTCCTCACATGGCAGAGAGAGAAAGCTCTAGTCCCTTCCTTTAATGACTGGTCCTATTCTGGGGTCATATCCTCATGATCTCATTTCAATCTCATTACCTCCCTAAGGACCAAAGTCCAAATACTATTGTAAGGGGATGGATAGATGAGAATGATGGCAACACAAGGTTAAGAGAATAATTCTATAAAATTGTCCCACTGTGCTGACCGCAATCCGTCCCCTCCAACCCACATACTTTCTTTGCCAAAAAAGCAATCTGCCTGCAGCTCTGCCTGGCCTAGGCAGGGGCAAAGGTCAGGCAGTCAGTGTAGGATGGGGTCAGTAGAGAAAGGATAGGGACTGGTTATTAAAGAAAGAACAATGTGTTGTTAACCTTTGCTATCTGCTCCTGAGTACTCCGGGGTTGCTAACAATTAACCTCCGTGTCCCTTCACGTGCCTGCTCCCAGGCACATATACTGAGAAAAAAGAGAAGGCAATAATTAAATGAGGGCTTCTGGTGTCTATAAAAGAGCAAGATGCACCCTCTCCCATGGACACCCAGCCATGGAGCCCCGTCTCTTACATAAAACTTGCTTTCTATGTTTGCCTCAGTGTTTCTGGGGAAGAAGCACCTATTCCTAATATCCAAGGCCAGTGTCATTATCACCTTGGAGATCAGGGCTTCAAAATATGAATTTTGGTGAGACACAGATATTCAGCCTATAACACCAATTAATCTATACCCATACCTTCCTGATACCTGCTTTATCAAGCTCTCACCTGTCACCCCCTGCCTTAATCACCTGAGGGGCAGGTAACATTCCACTCAGGACAGTGTCAGTACCCTGGAGCCTACTACAGTGATTCGAAGCAGACAATCTCAAGGACTTCACTCTGCTCAGCCTGCCCCACTCATTCCTTCCTACAATAAAGGCTCTTGTCCCTTCTCCCTGCCAACTCCTTTTGCCTCCTAAGAGACCCTGGTACTTTCTCATGTGGCCTTGCATTAAATGGCATTCCACCTGATCTTAAGAGCCTTGAATAAAAAATTTTCTTTTGGATGGGAATTGTCTCCTACTCTGTTGGTTTCATCATACCTCAATAAAAACAAAATCCCAGGTATTTTTTTTTTAAACAATGCCATATGTTTAGATTTTTGTTACAGAAACACCCTCCCTCTAGGTACCAATTGTTATGTTAATTACTTGCTACTATATAACAGTTACTTCAGAAACCAATGGCTTAAAACATCAACAATGTGTCATTCCTCACAGTTCTCTGGGTTTGCCAGCTCAGCTGTGCCATTCTGTATTCCTTGTGGAAGGGAGGTCTCTCAACTGGCTATCTTCATATAGGATCCCAGCTAGGGCTGGAGTATCACAGATGGTCCTCGAAGGCCTTTCTCCACTTCTCTTCTCATTATTCCACCATCATCACTGAGCTTCTTTATAATCTGCCAAGTGGCTTCTGAAAGTGAATGTTCTAGAAGACAAGCCCAAAGTGCCAATATCAAGTCTCACTCTGCTGGAGTCATGCTTACCAACATTTCACTAGCCAAACCAATGGTTAGTTCAAATTCTGTGTGGCAGGGGACTGCACAATAGTAGAATATCAAGAGGTGTGGTCTGTTGGGCCCAGTGGCACAGGCCTGTAATCCCAGCAACTCAGGAGGCTGAGGCAGGAGGATCCTGAGTTCAAAGCCAGCCTCAGCAAAAAGTGAGACACTAAGCAATTGAGTGAGACCCTGTCCCTAAATAAAACACAAAATTGGGCTGGGGATGTAGCTTATTGGTCAAGTGCCCTGAGTTCAATCCTGGTACCAAAAAAAAAAAAAAAAAAAAAAAGGTGTGGCCCTTGGAGATCAGTGATTGACAATCTACCACACTGACACCATTATGCATGCTGCCATTCCAAGTTTCTTTTTACTCTGGGGAATAGTCCATGGAATATATAGTAGAAGGTACACATGTAGAGCTGTGTCAGAGACAAAAGCCCAAGAAAAAAACGACAAAGAACAAACAACCCTGATGGGCTTGATTTTTACTATTCAACTGGCCATTTTGGTATTCTGGAGACACAAATGGTCATTTCCTAGAACACATCTTCAGTTTGGCTTAAATAGTGTTGCATTTCCAATATACTTTAAATTGATATACTATTGATATTCAATAGGCCTTGTACAGCTAACTTTATGTGAGATTACAAGATTTTACATTTACTTAATTTTTTAAAAAATCATTGTTACTGTTCCTGTTCCTTTTTCTCCAGAGGTTCCTCTGGTTACATTGACATTCTGAGAAGAGATTGTCCTTAGCAATTATCCACGTGGAAACATTACTACTTATGGCAGTCTGCTTTTGCTTGTTTCCTGTCTTGCTAATTTTGTGAAATTGGCTATTTGTGAATAGTTACTTGATTGCAGAAATAACTTGCTTCAGCCTAGAATTGTGGTACAGACTTAGACAATTATGGTCATCTATGTGAGTGTGAAACACTGAAATGAAGAAAGAAATATCCGGGCTACAATCTAACTATTGAACATTTAGATATTTGAGAATATATTTGGGCTTTCAAAGCATGTAGATAGAGAAAGCCAAACTGAGAGGTACTTTATCGAGAAGTTAAAAATATAGCCAAGCCTGAGCCCATCAGACCACTCACTCCAGATATAGTTTTGAGTCAGGCATCTCCCAAATACACATTATGTACATTAACCCCTGTCACACCTTCAGTTGATGATGCATTGCCACTTCTGTGTCCCACATTTGTTTATATAATCTTGGCACTGGAGTTCTCTGCAGGGTTTTCAAAGTAGGATCCACCTATAACATGCATAAAAAGTCACTCAAAGTGTCATCTATATCTTAAAATATAGATCCCTGAGCCTTACCTAAGATTCACTACATCAAATCTCTTAGGATGGAATTCAGACATACATATTTCTAAAGTGTTCATGTCAGCTTTTATGTACCATGAATGTCAAGAGGCATTATCTAATGGAAAAGATCAAAATGGGGCATGAGACCCAAAGCTGAGTTAAATGGCATATTTTGACATCTAAGAAGAAGGCTAAGATCTGGTTTTGGAAAAATTCAGAACTGAGGTTTGTCTT